>NC_140175.1:130632677-131295397 GCF_963971535.1 Notolepis coatsorum
GGCTACTCAGGACTGGTGTACTTAATCAATTGATGTGTAAACACAAGTGGTTTATGTGAGGGCCGCGAGGAGGATCTGATGGTTGACTGTGTCGAAGGCTGCAGATAGATCTAGGAGAATCAGGACAGAGGAGAGACCTTTCGCTTTTGCTAAGTGAAGTGCCTCTGTGACCGCAATGAGGGCCGTTTCTGTGGAGTGGCCAGTCTGGAAGCCAGACTGATTAGGGTCTAGGAGGTCATTCTGTAAGAGATGAGCAGTAAGTTGGTTGGATACAGCACGTTCAAGTGTTTTAGAAAGGAAAGAGAGAAGAGAGACAGGACGGTAGTTGCCTATGACGGTGGGGTTCAGGGTTGGTTTTTTAATGAGCGGCGTGACTCTAGCTTGTTTTAGGGAGGTGGGGACCACCCCCGAGTTGAGTGAGGAGTTGATGGTTGCAGTTAGGAATGGGAGGATGTCTGGTGCTATGGTCTGGAGTAGTGGGGAGGGTAGCTGGTCCAGCTGGCATGTAGTCGGACGGTTCTGTAATGGGAGAGAAAGATGACAGAGTGAAGGATGAGGTTCTCGATTCAGCATTTGGAATGGGTGGGGGTTGGGAGAAGGAGCTGAGGATGTTCTCCACTTTTTCCTCAAAGAAGATCGCGAAGTCTTCGGCAGAGAAAGATGAGGGAGGAGGGGGTGGGGCGGGAGTGAGGAGGGAGGACATGGTAGCATGCAGTTTGCAAAGATTCTTGGCAGAGGCCTCGATCCTATGGTGAAAGAAAGAAGCTTTGGCATTAGTAATGGTATTTTACTAACTACATATATCACCAGACCCCCACGGGAAGTATCCAGGTCTAAGGCTAAGGTGTGCACATGCACGGATACTCTTCCCAAAGGGGTCAGCCGACCTACCACCATGAATTTCCCCAAGACCACAAACAGACACGGGAGAATGTGCCGAGAATCAGTAAGAAAGTTTTATTGTAGGAAAAATAGATATCTAATACAAGGGTTATACTTTTATATAAATAATTAATAGTTAGCCTCACGCCTCCTACGCCTAGGGTAGTTAAAAGGAGGAAGCGCTCAATGCCCTGTAAACCCACCCCCAGACTGTTGCTCCCACCCACGCTACCTATCCCCGCCCCTGAGGCACTACACACGTGAAGAAAAAGGGTTTGCCCTGCACACGGGTCTATGACTATCAAACATTAGTCTAGAATCACACCACACCTCAAAACACGGTTCACTGCAAATAGCCTAAAATAGGTATCGATATCACACCATCTCTCGGGGAGCCACGGCAAATGATTATAGGGAATATAGGTAGGTAAATACACACTAAGTGTCACACAGCAACTAAGGGGGCTGGGATAAAATAGCGGGGGCTGCTCACCGCTAGGGGTAGGGCCTAGGCCTAGAATACTCCTCTCATATCCTAACCTAGGTTTGGGCAGTGGAAGCGCTGAGTTTACAAACACTACAAACAAAGGTTTAGTTATGACCGGGGCCCGAAGGTGAGGGCCGGAAGGATGCCACCCCCTTCCGCTCCCGTAGCCCCTCACGCCTTCGGGCTAAAACTGTTCTGTCCGTACTGGGGTGTTTTAGTATACTCCAAGCACCAGGCGTACAATAATGTTATCCCGCCTGTAATGGAGGGCAAAGTCAGGCGACCAGTGATGCCACTAACGCGTTACTAAGTAACACGTTATTGTAATCTGATTACTTTTCCCCGAAAATAGTAATCTAACGCGTTAATCTTTACAACCCAGTAATCTGATTGCAGTTACTTGTCCAAGTGGCTGTGCGTTACTATTTCGTTACTATCTCATCATAATGCAGGCGGAATGCAGTATTTTCTTTCGTTTTCGACAGTCAAATATACGTTTGGAGAGCTTTTCCTAGTATTGGGCAGTGACGTCACAGCACGCAACCTCGCGTGTTGATCCATGCTGGTGGGCGCGGCTGTTATTGTTATTATCAGGCTGACCTAAACTGCGAGCTAGCAGGGAGACGCTCGCGCTGGTAACGCTTTCTTGCACTGGAAGTTCACTAGTCTACTTAACGTTTGTGTCAGCTAAGCCGGGTGAAAAAAACATTCACTTTGCGGAGGAAACAAAATACTGTCTACCGCATATGGAATATACAGCACAGCACGACCATCGACTTCTACAGGACTCGGAGCGTCGGAGGTGCACCAGCCAAACAGTATGTTCCACCTTTGAGTTAAACATCTATTGCATTGCACTATTCATGAACATGGAACACCATACTGCAGTATGTAGGTTGTCAGTACAGCTACATATCAGCCTACATGTGGTGTTATTGACCATTTATCTTTTGTGAAATCTATAGATCTATAGATTGATTGATTGATTGATTGATTGAAAAGTTTATTAACAGATTGCAGAATGGGTACAGTACAGTACAGCTCAATACATACAATTGTTAAGGGGATGCAGACCAGAGAAAGACTTTCGTCTTGTTTACATCAGGGTCCCCCATTTTCAATTCATCATAACATATATGACACACACGACATAGAGATAGACAGTACTGCTACATCTATACATTTATGACATACCAGATTTGCAAATACAGTACTGTTTGTGATACAAAAAGTGTCCAGAAAAGAGTGTATCATCTTCATCAGTCATCATCCTCCCTCCCTCTGTCCATGCATTCATTTGGGGGCATTTGAGTGGCTCAGTGTTCTGGGGTGCATTTCAAAAGTGTCTCATGACCCCTCGTCACCAGGATTGGTAGGGTTACTCTATTTAAATGTATTCCGTTACAATTACAAATGACCTGTTGAAAAATACATTCAGTCCTGCAAATTTTGCATAAAACGCCTGTTGATTGCATACCCAAAGTAAATTGAAAGCTATTCTTGAACCATTTATAGCACATACCTGAGTCTGGCCTCTTTTGAAAGGAAACATTCTGAATTTTCTAATAGTTTGATTGATTGATTGAAAACTTTATTAACAGATTGCAGAATGGGTACAGTACAGTACAGCTCAATACATACAATTGTTAAGGGGATGCAGACCAGAGAAAGACTTTCGTCTTGTTTACATCAGGGTCCCCCATTTTCAATTCATCGTAACATATATGACATACATGACATACAGATAGACAGTACTGCTACATCTATACATTTATGACATACCAGATTTGCAATTACAGTACTGTTTGTGATACAAAAAGAGTCCAGAAAGATAGGCCTACATGCCCTATTAGTACATTTTACTCAAACTGAGTACATTTTACTAAATTTTTTTGTCATTCTTATGTTGTGGCAGCAGCAGGGGGGACGACTTCGTAACCTAGTTACTTTCAAAGTAACTAAGTTACTCTGATAATCAAGTAATCAGTAAAGTAACTAAGATTACTTTTTAAAGGAGTAATCAGTAATCAGTAATCGGATTACTTTTACAAGTAATCTGTGGCATCACTGGCGGCAACAATGTCTCTCCTGTCTGAGGCTCCACCCGTTCCACTGCGGGGGGAACACCGCAGTCGGCAATAGGAACTCGTTCCACTGGAGAAAAAGCACAAAACAAAAGAGTTGCGTGTCCTCATACTCCTACAGCTCCGCGTCCCCTGGTGCCATCCTCTCGACTCCCGTTTTCGTTCTGCTACTGTCCACCATTGATCCTCCTTTCAACAGCGCCAGTACTTCCGGGCACCGCCCCATCACGCCAGCCAGCCAATCCACTTCTCGCTCCCTCCAACGACGCTCCCCAGCTGCGTAAGAAAGAGGGCACACATGTGTAGACTGCATGACGTTAAGTAAGCTACCCCCCCCTGGTGGTCCTGCACTCGCCTGCTGTAGCTGTCTTCTGCACAAAATCACCATCCTCCCAAGATGGCTCTCTCCTCTCCCACCGGGACTTCCTGGACTCCGTCTAGACAAAAACAGGGACAGCATGGTGCAGTACAGTGACGGTGATTTGAATACCCATCATAGGCCGATATTCACTTGCCTGTTATATCAGCCAGGTAAGCCTTTAGGTCCTCTTCCAGACCATCCCGGGGCACGTCCTCCTCTTGGGCTCCCGCAGGTACATCCACACCCCCATACAGACACCAATATACCCCCACCGGCGACACATACACGACATAGAGATATACAAATATTAGTGCTGTCAGGCAATTAAAAAAATTAATCTAATTAATTACAGGATTTGTAATTCATTAATCTAATTAATCGCATTTTAATCGCATAACCATTTTATGCCTGATATTCTATATTCTATAATCATATTTCAAATTGCATGTGTCCAGTTAATGTCCAATTAATTTTGAGTTAATTTTCATAACGCGATAATTTGCTGTGTAATTAATTAATCTAATTAACGTGATAAACTGACAGCCCTAACAAATATATATCATGACATTTATGACACAAATCGATCTCTAAACAATGTTTGTATGTCTCCGTAATGGTTCTGGCCTGGTAGGTTAAGCCACTGTTCGACTCAGTTTCTATATCTATCCCACCGTGTCTGTGTAAAATCTTGTACACGTTCTTTCTGAACGGACGTGAGATGCATATAACATTGTTTAGAAACCTTTTTGTGAACTTTAGAAGGTGTTTTTTGTCTATTTTCGTCCATAACGTTAGTCTGTGGATGTCATTTGTTGACACCGATGGCCGTATCCTCGCAACAAAGAGAGATGCTATTGGTCGAGCGCAAAATACGTGACCGAACTCGCACCAATTACATCAAATAAAACTCTGCGGTGACCAGGGGCGTTTTTAGGGTTAGAAAACATTGGGGGCTTCAGCCCAGGGGGGTGGAGGGGGGGGTCACCCCCCCCCCCCCCCTTTTTTTTTTTTTTTTTTTTTTAAGCACAGAAATACGCAATTTTAGATTAATTAGAGATGAATACTGAATAACTAGAATCATTAGAGGTTCTCAAAGTGAGGTCCAGGTCCATGAGAGGGATATGGGCAGTCCCTAGAAAATTCAAAGTTAACAGGACCAAATCATCAGTTTCTTATTTATTTATTTATTTAGCCAGATAAAACATTGATCTGGTCCAAGAAGCCCCAACAGGAGTACAAATATACATATATACACATATATATACATATAATATATATACATATACTGTACATACATACACATATACACCAATAACAAAATAAAAACACAGTTAATTGTAGATACACAATCAGGTTTAAGCACTATAAAAATGCAGCAGGTGAGTTCACCTGTCTTCAACCAAAATGGAAGGAGAGTGAAGTACTGTACACAGAGAACATGAAAATATACAATACATTCACCAAACACTACACAAGACAACCAATGATGCAGACTGATGAAAATATACATTTTCTCCCATTTTCCCAAATCAGTCAACATGGAGAATCACAACAAAAAATTATCTTGCCAGGTCCAGCTAGGCAAAGAGATAATGTCTAGTATTTTCTGTTTACATTTTTTAAAAAAAAATAATTGTGTTACTGTAATTTTAACCTGTACTGGATACAGTATTTTATGTTTGTCTGATATTTGCTGAGCTTACAGTGTTATGCACATAGTAGCATGAAAACTGGGACATGTATTGTTGTGATTCTCCATGTTGAAATGTTGACTGATTTGGTTATATGGAGAGAAAATGTTATTTTTTTCATCAGTCTGCATCATTGATTTGGGTATATGTAGATAAATAAATTATATTTTCATCAGTCTACAGCATTGGTCTTGTGTAGTGTTTGGTGAATTTATTGTATATTTGCACATTATCTGCGTACTTCACTTACAGTACTCTAATCACTGAGAAGTAGAATTGCTAAATGTGTTTTAGGTTAAGCACAGCAGTGTGTGTAACTGGTTCAAACAGAATTAAGTCATTATGTAACGTGTGTTTCATATGGTAACAAAATTAGTGTATGGTTTTGACAAGTGTTTAATTTAGCAAAGGATCTGAGGTGTTCTGATAATTGTGTGTGTGGTTGTGCTAATTGTGTGTTTTGAAACACCGGGCCCCGTTTTCAAAATCATGCTTAGGCAATCGAAAAAAAACTATTGTGTGTTTCATTATATACATATGTTTCAGTCTTCTCATTAAAAAAAGATTCGATTTTTGGGTCTTTTCCTGCCTTTGGTCCGCTTTGCATTCACATCACAAATGAACCGCAGCAGGGTTCACTTGCAAGAGTGAATGAGCTTTCACACCACCCCAAACCAACCGGACTATCCGAGGTTCGATTAACGCTTATTATAGGACACTGGACATGGGTATGGATGGCTCCAGGTGCTGCTGCGTTAAAGTGCACATCTTCAATATCTGTACTATTTAAAAGCACAGTGCAGGACACACTCAAAGGTTATCGCACATCAGAGATGGCAGTGGACATGTATGACAGGACAAAGGCCATATGTAATGGCCTTTGGATTGAGGAACATACTACCAGCCAAAGGAGGAAGCAGAAAAGGATGGACGAGTATGTAGTTGAGTCATCTTGTGGCACAAGCTCAGACCTCAGCTCAGGAGATCAGCTGAGACAGAGACTGTTCTATCCAGTCGTCGACAGAATGCTGCAAGAGCTTGAGAGCAGGTTCTCATGAGTTGGATAACAATTTATGAGAGGCATACAGGCATGTTATCCAGCCTCAGACCAGTTTCTCTCAGTGGAATTGCTGCAACCCCTCGCCACACATTACAATATCCAACTATTGCCAGAGGAGATCACAGTTGCAAAGTGTTTCCTGGTCAGGACAGGCAGAGATGCAGTCCCTAGTATCCAAAGTGTCTTTTCCCTCCTGGATGATAATAATAATAATAATGCATTTGATTTATAAGGCGCCTTTCAGGACACTAAAAAAAAAGTCCACAAATCGGTGAATGAAAGAATTATAGGATCAAATGAAAACTACTTACTAAAAATGTTTAAAAGTACTAAAAACCAACAAAAAATACCAAACACTAACAAACATTCAGCACAGACAATGGGGATGCTGACATAAAAAAAAAAAAAAAGTAAAAAAAAAAAAAAAAAAAAAAAAAAAAAAGGATTTTTTTTTTTTTTTTAGATCCGGGGCTAGGAGAAAAACATCCAGGGCTAAAGCCCCGGAAGCCCAGGGCTAACGACGCCACTGGCGGTGACCAAGTATCCGTTCGTGTCACAGCTGCATTCTCGACTGTGATGGAAAGGTCAATCAGGGGGGAGGATTTGGCCGGCAGGTGGAGCAATTCGGTTTTGCTTAGGTTCAGTTTGAGGTGGTTGGTCGTCATCCAGGCGGAGATGTCGGACGGACAGGCCGAGATCCGCTCAGAGACGTGGATATCTGAGGGAGGGAAGGAGAGGAAGAGTTGAGTATCGTTCGCGAGGAAAGATCTAGTTCCGACTTTGAAATTATGATTGCGCAAAATGGGCTAGTTTGTCAATGGAGAACTTTTTGTTCCTAAATCTACACCAATATATCTTTCACCCAGAGTGAAAATTGTGTAGTCCGGGGAGGTGGGAACAAGAATCGTTTTCTAGCCACTTCTTGCCTATAAGGGGATGCAGACCAGAGAAAGACTTTCGTCTTGTTTACATCAGGGTCCCCCATTTTCAATTCATAATGACAGTTCATGAGGTTTATCTTGGAATAATGATGGATACGATAACGTTATTTGAAGAAGCTCTTGGTACCCAAACTCCTGTATCCAATAATAATAATAAATCTATCTGATAGACAGGACCCTGATGTAAACAAGACGAAAGTCTCTTTCTGGTCTGCATCCCCTTAACAATTGTTTCTATTGCATCTGGTGGTTTCAGCTGTCCTGACTGTGATGGTTTCAGCTGTCCTGACTGTGATGGTTTCAGCTGTCCTGACTGTGATGGTTTCAGCTGTCTGTCCTGACTGTCTGTGGTGGTTTAAGCTGTCCTGACTGTGGTGGTTTCAGCTGTCTGTCCTGACTGTGGTGGTTTCAGCTGTCTGTCCTGACTGTGATGGTTTCAGCTGTCTTGACTGTGGTGGTTTCAGCTGTCTGTCCTGACTGTGATGGTTTCAGCTGTCCTGACTGTGATGGTTTCAGCTGTCCTGACTGTGGTGGTTTCAGCTGTCCTGACTGTGGTGGTTTCAGCTGTCCTGACTGTGGTGGTTTCAGCTGTCTGTCCTGACTGTGGTGGTTTCAGCTGTCAGTGCTGACTGTGGTGGTTTCAGCTGTCTGTCCTGACTGTGGTGGTTTCAGCTGTCTGTCCTGACTGTGGTGGTTTCAGCTGTCCTGACTGTGGTGGTTTCAGCTGTCCTGACTGATGGTTTCAGCTGTCTGTCCTGACTGTGGTGGTTTCAGCTGTCCTGACTGTGATGGGAAGTTCCTTCCATCAACGTGAAGGGAGGACACAGAATAGCCTGCTTCGTTTCAATGACCCCCAGGAGCCCGAAGAGGAGTGGGTCTCAGGCGGCCGGAAGATGCAGAGCGGAGGGGTCTTGAGGGTGTGTAGCTAGAAGATGCACGGGCGGTTAGGTGGCGTAGCGGAGATTGCGTTCGTCACCAACCCCGGAGCTGTGAGCTGGATTCACCTGTTCGAATCCAGCTCACATCTCCGGGGTTGTCACCAGCTTGGCTGGCCGATCACACTAATACAATTGGCTGTATTAGAGGGTGGGAGAAGCTGGCGGGGTGGGTCCGGGTCGTTGTAAACAGCGACTCCTACAGTTCGGTCGGGGCGCCTGCTAAGCGCGGATAGGACCTGAGTGGGATAGTGTGATCCTCCCACACGCTACGCCCTCTCAATGAGAATCCGCGCTGCCAGGTGAAAAGAAGCGGTGATTGGCTGGATGTGTGTCGGAGGAAGCACGTGGTAGCCTCCACTCTCCCAGATGATCTGACTGTGGGGGGTAAGTGCGCAGCGACCAGGAAGGGATTGGGAATTGGCATACGACTAACATTGGGATGGGAGAAAATCGGAGGAAAAAGGAGGGGGGAAAAGATAAAAAAAAAAAAAAAGGAAGATCAGATCGTAGGGGTCTTGAGGGTGTGTAGTTAGAAGACGCAGAGTGTAGGGGTCTTGAGGGTGTGTAGTTATAAGATGCAGAGTGTAACTGAGGGGTACAATTCCCTGACTGTATTACTAGATATGATACTTACTACCACTACCTTTGTACTTAATATTCGGCCACCCAGTACACGGCATAAATATATTATCATAAACACTCTCACGTAGATGAAACGGATCCAACACAAATGTACGAAGTCGAAGTATGCGTTTATTACTACACAGCAATGGTGTGTAGAGCAAGCACTTAATCACTTAATTACATTTATGAATTGAAATAGTATGCACTTTTATGGCAAAGAGTATTCGTCGGTATATCAATAGAGAATGTCCAATCTCTGATGGCGCAGGTGGTAAATATACGACCTGGAATAGTTAAGGAATAACAGCAATGATACTTTAATGATTATATACTAGATACACTAAGGGGGGGTTAATCCGGTCGCTTGTAAGCCGACAGGAGTAGGAGGGGGGGGGGGGTAGAATCCGGCTGCCTCGTCCGGCCAAGGGTATCCCAGGTGAACCCACTGTAGTGCCGTTCAATGCGCCGGCGATCCTTGGACCACAGATGAAAGCAGGTGGACTCTTTGTGGGCCGGCTCTCTCCGGTCCACGGGGGAGAGACGTGAAGCGACCTCGTCTTGCAGAGCGTCTCCTCACCTTGCGTCCTCTCCAGGGGGGGGGGGTTCCAACACACGGCAGTGTCGGGGGTCTTTATCCATGGAATAATCAAAGTATACAAAGCATAATCCGTGCCTGGGAAGGCGGGCTGTCGTCGGTAGAATAATCCGGTATACAGGTCCACTCGCTCGTCGGCTCTGGGGCTCCTCGGGTGCAGCTTCACATGGGGTCAACCACCCTGGGTAAGCAGCCAGTTCTCTGCCCGAAACGATGGGGTACTGACTACGGTAGTATTCTCACCGCACGAAGCACTATATATTAACAGACTATTATTAGCTTAATAGACTACGTCCAACTCGACGATATAGTGCCAAATATGACTATTCAAATATTAATATACACGATGTCTCAATACCGATGGTAGGCGAACTTGGCCTTACTCCCACACATGGCGTCGCGGGGAGGCTTTACGTCTGTGACTCTATTGGAGGGTAAGAAACTGGACTGAAAAGAAAGTCCTACTTTAGTAGCGCAGTATATATACGCACTATGAACAAATAGTCCCATTAGTGGTGCGGTAGTCAGATTCCTACGCGGAACTAGGACTTGTTCGTACATGTGGAGCGGTACGTTTGAACTGGGTCTGAGGGGTATGGCAGCCTGGCACCAAGGTCTCGACCAATAGTAGAATGGAGACTATTATGGGATGTTCAGTAGGCTAGAATGGATATTCAATGCATATTGTACAAGGAATATACAAGGGATATCAGGGAATATTAGAGAATATACAAATACAATTAAATATATATATATAAATAAATATATATATTCGGTTTAATCTGGCCCTTCACAACACAGAGCGTAGGGGTCTTGAGGGTGTGTAGTTAGAAGATGCAGAGCGTAGGGGTCTTGAGGGTGTGTAGTTAGAAGATGCAGAGCGTAGGGGTCTTGAGGGTGTGTAGTTAGAAGACGCAGAGCGTAGGGGTCTTTAGGGTGTGTAGTTATAAGATGCAGAGCGTAGGGGTCTTGAGGGTGTGTAGTTAGAAGATGCAGAGCGTAGGGGTCTTGAGGGTGTGTAGTTATAAGATGCAGAGCGTAGGGGTCTTGAGGGTGTGTAGTTAGAAGATGCAGAGCGTAGGGGTCTTGGGGGTGTGTAGTTAGAAGACGCAGAGTGTAGGGGTCTTGAAGGTGTGTAGTTAGAAGATGCAAAGTGTAGGGGTCTTGAGGGTGTGTAGTTATAAGATGCAGAGTGTAGGGGTCTTGAGGGTGTGTAGTTAGAAGATGCAGAGCGTAGGGGTCTTGAGGGTGTGCAGCTAGAAGATGCAGACTGTAGGGGTCTTGAGGGTGTGTAGTTAGAAGATGCAGAGCGTAGGGGTCTTGAGGGTGTGTAGTTAGAAGATGCAGAGTGTAGGGGTCTTGAGGGTGTGTAGCTAGAAGATGCAGAGTGTAGGGGTCTTGAGGGTGTGTAGCTAGAAGATGCAGAGTGTAGGGCTCTTGAGGGTGTGTAGTTAGAAGATGCAGAGTGTAGGGGTCTTGAAGGTGTGTAGTTAGAAGATGCAGAGCGTAGGGGTCTTGAGGGTGTGTAGTTAGAAGATGCAGAGTGTAGGGGTCTTGAGGGTGTGTAGTTAGAAGATGCAGAGCGTAGGGGTCTTGAGGGTGTGTAGTTGGAAGATGCAGAGTGTAGGGCTCTTGAGGGTGTGTATTCAGAAGATGCAGAGTGTAGGGGTCTTGAGGGTGTGTAGTTAGAAGATGCAAAGTGTAGGGGTCTTGAGGGTGTGTAGTTATAAGATGCAGAGTGTAGGGGTCTTGAGGGTGTGTAGTTAGAAGATGCAGAGCGTAGGGGTCTTGAGGGTGTGTAGTTAGAAGATGCAGAGTGTAGGGGTCTTGAGGGTGTGTAGTTAGAAGATGCAGAGCGTAGGGGTCTTGAGGGTGTGTAGTTGGAAGATGCAGAGTGTAGGGCTCTTGAGGGTGTGTATTCAGAAGATGCAGAGTGTAGGGGTCTTGAGGGTGTGTAGTTAGAAGATGCAAAGTGTAGGGGTCTTGAGGGTGTGTAGTTATAAGATGCAGAGTGTAGGGGTCTTGAGGGTGTGTAGTTAGAAGATGCAGAGCGTAGGGGTCTTGAGGGTGTGCAGCTAGAAGATGCAGACTGTAGGGGTCTTGAGGGTGTGTAGTTAGAAGATGCAGAGCATAGGGGTCTTGAGGGTGTGTAGTTAGAAGATGCAGAGTGTAGGGGTCTTGAGGGTGTATTTAGAAGATGCAGAGTGTAGGGGTCTTGAGGGTGTGTGGTTAGAAGATGCAGAGCGGAGGGGTCTTGAGGGTGTGTAGTTAGAAGATGCAGAGTGTAGGGGTCTTGAGGGTGTGTAGTTAGAAGATGCAGAGCGTAGGGATCTTGAGGGTGTGTAGTTAGAAGATGCAGAGTGTATGGGTCTTGAGGGTGTGTAGTTAGAAGATGTAGAGCGTAGGGATCTTGAGGGTGTGTCG
Organism: Notolepis coatsorum; assembly: GCF_963971535.1. Lineage (NCBI taxonomy): Eukaryota > Metazoa > Chordata > Actinopteri > Aulopiformes > Paralepididae > Notolepis > Notolepis coatsorum. The sequence goes on from NC_140175.1 coordinate 130,644,765, forward strand.
TTGGAAGATGCAGAGTGTAGGGGTCTGGAGGAGATAGTGTGAGGATGGCCGCGCAGGAGTGAGGCAGATGCACAGGGCTCACCACCTTTATCTTAAAAACTAAATTATAAGCGCTATACCAACCGAAATGATTACTTAATTTTAAACTAAACGACCCTACTCCTTTGTACACTTTGGAACTGACAAACAAGAAGCAAGGAACCAAATTAGACACATATCTTAATCAAATTACTCTCCCTAAACTTACAGATGAAGACGCTAAACAGTTAGAAGTACCGATCACATTAGAAGAACTCAAGAAGGCCATATCCGGAATGAAAAACGGCAAAGCTCCGGGAATTGACGGTATCCCATCAGAAATGTACATTTCTTGCTGGGACATATTTGGACCCTTATTACTAAATATGATCTTATACTCAGTCAAAGAGGGAAGCTTCATCGAACACCAAAATACCGCACTCATTTCAGTTCTTCACAAAAAAGACAAAGACCCCACTGAATGCGGTAGTTACCGTCCTTTAAGCCTCCTCGGAACCGATGTCAAACTGTACTCTAAGATATTAGCCATCAGATTGCAAAAGCATATGACGTCTTTAGTTCATACGGACCAAACAGGCTTCATAAAAGGTCGCCTGATCAATGATAACATAAGGCGAATACTGCACGTACTAGATACAGACAAAGAGGACATCACACCTAAGGCGATACTATCCCTGGATGCTATGAAAGCATTTGACAGGTTGGAATGGTCGTTTCTTTGGGCAGTATTGGAAAGGATGGGGTTAGGAAAAGGTTTCATTGATATGATTAAAGTACTATACAAGGACCCATCGGCCATGATTACAACAGGCACAATCATCTCCAAAATCTTTCCGGTATCACGCTCTGCCAGACAGGGTTGCCCTCTTAGTCCCGGACTATTCAATTTATCATTAGAGCCTTTAGCACAATATATAAGACAATCCCAATCCATAGAACCAATCGTAATCAAGGGCACACAACAAAAAATTAGTTTATATGCGGACGACGTAATATTGTTCATGCAAAACCCCAACACCACATTGCCTCATCTGCTCAAGTTGATTGAGAACTTTGGTGATTTATCGGGATTTAAGATAAATTGGCCGAAGTCGGCTTTCCTTCCACTTAACACCCCTGCAAAAAAAGATATAACCCTCCCAGGTGCGATACCGATGGTAAAACATTTCAGATGCTTGGGAGTGGAAATATTCCCCACCATAAGACAAACGGTGAAGCACAATTACACAAAAATACAGAACAAAATCAAGGACGACCTGGACAGGTGGGCAAAACTTAAAAACTCAGTACAGGCAAGGGTATCAATAGTTAAGATGGATGTATTACCAAGAATCAATTTCTTCAGCTCAATGCTTCCGTTACCTCCTCCAGAGGGCTACTGGAAAAGATTACAAACCTCCACATACAAATTTATTTGGAATAACAAACCACCTCGCATAAAAAGATCCACCGCACAGAGAAGTAAAGCAGACGGTGGCATGGCAGTCCCAGATTTTTTACAATATTTTAATGCCTTCACATTAAGACCATTGAAGAAGATATGGTTTGACCCCGAGGCTTTGGTATCTTGGAGAGAATTAGAAGAAAACATAGTAGCCCCACAGAGATTGAAAGACATAGCATACACTAAACTTTCAATCAAGCATTGTGAGCGAGAATTTGGCCCAATAATAACCCATGCAATCAGGACATGGCGGGAAACTCAAAGGAAATTTCCTAACAATCAAGTATGGCATAATCACACTCCCATATTCAATAACAATGCTCTCTTAATGGGAAAACGACCTATAAGATTCCCTGTATGGGAAGAAAGAGGCATACACTCATTAGGGGATATTTTTAATAACAAGGGCCTCTGTAGTTATGTCGAAATATGCATAAAGTTTAACCTCACCGAGTCCACATGGCTTTTTTACATACAGTTAAAACTTTGTATGAGATCTCACGGTGTTCCATTACACATACCAATTGAACACCACAGATACCACAAATTTTTCTATGACAGAAATACATTGGGAGGTTTTGTATCAGGTTTTTATTCACAATTACTAACGTCCTCGTACGAAACCCTTCAACTAGACAATGTCTGGAGGAGGGATATACCAGACCTGGAAAATGACTTTGATTGGCAAGGAGCCTGGGCAAATGTCCGACTTACATCAAGGAACCCGGATCATCAACAAATCAATCTGAACTATATTCACAGGACATACTTGACTCCTATAAGGCTGTGCAAAATGGGGCTTATACAAAACTCCAAATGCTCCCAATGTACAAATGGGGACGAAGGAACATTTATGCACATGTATTGGGACTGCCCACCAGTTAAGGCATTCTGGGAAGATGTGTCCCAACAATTATCAATACTCGTATTTTGGAATATACCTGTACACCCCGCGGTATTGCTATTGAATGATGTTTTTGAGTTTGCAGTGAACCCACAACTTAAAAGATTGGTTTTATCGGGTATCACAGTAGCTAAAAAACTGATTGCATCACGTTGGTTTCAACCGGAAAAAATGTGCCGGAAAGTGTGGTTTCTTACATATCTTGATGTGATATATCAAGAAATATCAACAGCAAGAATTCTAGGGCTCAATGAATCCAAAATGTTAATGTGGTTAGAAGTGGTGGAGAGAATAAAAGCTAGCCTATAATGGTGATGTCTGGTTAGGAGTGAGGGATAATAGAGGTACTATCCAAGAGGGGGTCCGGGAGGGGGGGATTTGAGCTGGAGCATATGTGTGTAGGGTTTTAGAAAATAGGTATTCGGGGTATATTATATACTAACATTTATATAATTGTAACTTCGCTGGATATACACGGTATACGGTTAAAAAGTTATTATTGACTATTTTTGTTTTATCCTGTTTCTGTACTTGCATATATTTTAACCACCTTTACTGAAAGTTTCATTATACATTGTGTGTTGAGTACTGACTTTTAATAAGTTTTGTTTTGCAATAATAAAAAAAATTTAAAAAAAAAAGAAGCAAGGAACCTTCTGAGAAGCAGCAGACCCCGCCGTAACAAACGGCGCTACAAACACTGGTCTTCTACAGCCTACAGCACAACATGGCCGGTGAAATCACCCTACAAACATTGTGGAATGCCATCCAGCAAAGCAGAACTGAGCTGCTCCAAAAGACAACTGATATTCAAACTATAAGAAAGGTTGAGATCCAAGGCAGCTCTACAGTTTTTAAAAAGCCTTTAATAAGTGGCTTACATTATTAAGAAAATCTAATTTAGATTTTCTTAATAATGTAAGCCACTTATTAAAGGCTTTTTAAAAACTGTAGAGCTGCCTTGGATCTCAACCTTTCTTATATAAGCGAATCCTACCCCGGATTTAATCCAAAGAGCACCTACCTGAAACAAAATAAGAACGCTGAAGCCCTCTCCATATCCTTTGTTCTGATATTCAAACTAGTTTGGAAACAATCAGAGGCTCGATGACGACGCTTAACGAACAAGTGGAAGAAGTGCAGCAACGAGTCAGCCGCAACGAGGACAACATCCAGACGGCTCACGAAACAATCACTAAACTAGAAAAAGAGATGACCACTGTAAAACTAAAAGTCCAACAGTATGAAGACAGCTCATTGCGCATTCGTTTGGAGGGGCTTCCAGAGTCAGTGGAGAAACGGGACCTCGCCGGCTTCCTAGCCGCTTTTCTACTATGGCTGTTTGGCGAAGATAAACTCGGCGGACCCGTGCTGATCGACAGCGCGTATCGCTTGAAATTAAAACAACCAAACCCCAGCAAGCCTAGACCAATACTACTGAAACTACTGCGAGCACAACAAAAGGACACTATCATGCGCCTGGCGAGGGAGAAGGTGGAACTGTACTACGGCGGGACCGAGGAAACCTCCAGAAGCAGGATCTACTTTTACAGTCACTTCAGCCAGGAGGTGATGAAGAAACGCAAGCTGTTTGACGACGTGAAACGCATATTCAGATCTAAAAGCCTGTCTTACTCAATGAGACACCCAGCAATATTAAGAGTCGAACACGGCGGGACCTCCCGTGACTTTCATTCCCCAGAAGCCGCACAAGAATTCATCCGTGGACTTGAACGAGGCTGAAAGCGGGCAGATCAAGCCCGTCGCCAGGATGAAATGACTGGGGGGGGCAACTGAGGATCCCCCTACTACCAAGACAAACACGTGAGACGAGATAAGTAGCCAAAACTAAGACACACACACTACCAAATGACTCTTATGAGCTATTAGAAAAACCAGAAACAACCCTGAACGTGGTTAATTAAAGGACAAGTATCAAAACTGAATCATCAGTGTATAATTTCTATTTTTTTTTTTTTTTTTTTTGGTGTTTATATATATATTTCCATTTTCTCTATTTTTTATTACATCCAATTATTCATATATTTTTTCTTTCTTTGGTTTGATTAATTGAATTGATAGAAAAGTTTGTTGGCGGGTTGCAGAGTGGGTACAGTACAGTGCAGCTCAGTGCATACAGTTGTTGAGAGGATGCAGACCTGAGAGAGACTTTCGTCTTGTGTCCATCGGGGTCCCCCATTTTCAATTCATCATGTGACACACATGGCATGCAGATGGACAGTGCTGCTGCATCTATACATTTGTGACATACCAGATTTTCAAGTGCAGTACTGTTTGTGATGCTAAAAAAATCCAGAAGAGGAGTGCATATACATTTGACATAGATTGGGTTGATTGTTTTACTTTTTAGGGTGTTGGTAGGCAACTATAGTTGTAGAACTTTGCATTTGTATTTCTTTTCGTAGCCTTTGCAAGGGGAAAGGATAGTTAGATCATGTAGGCTTATAAATAAAAAATAAAAATAAAAAACATAATAAAAGAGAACCTAAAATAAAAAAAAAACTGACAAGTAAATTGGTAGCCTATTATCTTTCCCCTCTTATTCATTATTCATTTCTCTTATTCATTAATTAATTTATTTCTCTGCCTTATTACTGAATCAATTGCTTGCCTGTATTGTTTGTTTTTTAGTTAAATTTTGTTCCTTTTTTCTTTTTGTTTTCTTTTTGTTATAAGGAGTAACGCTTCACAGCCTGGTTCAAATAGTGGTGTGCCACCTGGCAATTTAAAGGGGAAGTTAACAGGGAGCCAAGTAGGGTAATATAGGACTAGTGAGCCTATGTTGTGGTTTACTTTCTGTTTGGGGAGGGTATGGGGGATGAAAAGGGTGGGGGGGGACCTAGTACAAATACATATTATCTTCACGAACTCAATGCATGTGATCTTGTGAACCATGATAGATTGTATGATATAACTGGAGTGACTAATGGTAGGCATATGCACTGCGAACATGTGTGTGTGTGTGTGTGCAAAAACACATGCACGCGCTCATGTTCAAATGGAATGCTGCAATCTCTATAACAACCACAATTAAACCCCTATTAAAGTCGATATTGAAAATGATCCTAGATGACTAGCACTCTGACATTTATGTCCTTCAATGTTAAGGACATCAATAATCCCATTAAAAGGAAAAAGATTCTCAACTATTTAAAGAATCAAGATTGCGGCATTGCATTTATTCAGGAAAGCCACTTGACTGATGCAGAGCATGTGAAGTTGCAAAGAGATTGGGTTGGGTCAGTATTTTATTCCTCATTTAATTCCAGATCAAGAGGAGTGGCCATACTATGTCACAAACAGTTAAACCTAAAAATACGTTCTCAAGAAAAAGACACTGCAGGTAGATGGATAATCCTCAAATGTGACATAAATCACGAACCATTTACACTTATTAATCTATATGGCCCCAACAAAGACGATGCACCCTTTTTTAGGAATATTCTATTATCCTCTGCGCAAAACTATGGCACATGTATCCTTGGAGGTGACTATAATTTAACATTGAGCACATCAGATAGATCTAATAGCATCCCCCAGCCATTAAGTGCCGCAGCCAAAGTAGTAAGGGATGGTATGTCTGAAATGGGTTTGGTCGATGTTTGGAGAATACTTAACCCACTGGAGAGGGAATACTCATTTCATTCTGCGGTACATGACACTTATTCCAGATTAGACTTGTTTTTAACAACTAAATCACTACTTCACAATGTAATTGAATGTAAATATCTAGCCTCTACAATATCGGATCACTGTCCTTTGAAATTGAAGGTGAAACAATATTTGGACAAACCTAAAACTAAGCGTTGGAGATTCAAGCCATATCTCCTTAACGACCCAGATTTTGTTAACTTCCTAGAAAATCAAATCGATTACTTTTTAATAATTAATGTAAACTATGCCTCCCCAAGCATAATCTGGGAGACACTGAACGCTTACCTAAGAGGTCAGATAACGTCTTTTGGAGCTTCTAAACAAAGAAAAAGTAGACAGTATCTAAACACACTAGACAAAGAAATTCATGAACTAGAGAAAAAACACGCAGAATCCAATAGAGCAGAAACTCTGCACATACTAGTAAAAAAGCGGCTTGAATATAGCAACTTAACTACTAGCCAAGTAGAAGCAGACATGGCCAGAACTAAATATCACTACTATGAAAAGGGGGACAAAACCGGCAAGCTACTCAGCTGGCAAATAAGAAAAGAAGAGATGGCAAAAACAATAGACTCAATCAAATCTAAGGATGGTGATGTATTACATAAACCTGAAGAGATAAACCAGCGTTTTGAAATGTTCTACCACAATCTATATAAGTCTGAAAACCAAGACTCAACTGCTACAAAATGCGAGGAATTCTTGGGAAACTTACCGATTACTAAGCTTCCTGTAGAAGTGAGAACTACTCTTGAAACAGAAATATCAAAGGAAGAAATCACCAAGGCTATTAACTCATTGCAAACGGGCAAAGCACCCGGTCCCAACGGCCTACCTGCTGAATTTTACAAACTGTTCATAAATAAATTAATCCGCCCTTATATGGAATCCGCCCTTATATGGACATGCTCAAAGACAGTCTCAATAATGGTAAATTACCACCAAGTCTAGAATTAGCAACAATCAATGTACTTCCTAAGCCCTCTAAGGATAAACAACTTTGTGACTCCTATAGGCCCCTGTCAATGTTAAATGTGGATTATAAAATATTTTCTAAAGCACTCGCACTAAGAATGGACCCTGTGATGTCTCTCTTAATCCACGAGGATCAGACAGGTTTTATTCAGCAGCGACAGGGATCTGACAATATCAGAAAACTTTTTCATATCATTGAGCTCTCTAAACAAACGAATGACTCAAGACTTGTAATCTCGATGGATGCTCGAAAAGCTTTTGATACAATAGAATTTGAATATCTTTTTTATACTCTGAAACAGATGCATTTTGGTGATGTTTTCATTAATTATATTAAGATGCTTTATTGCTCTCCGAAGGCACAAGTGTTGACAAATGGTATACTTTCCAAACCCTTCCAATTGGGACGTGGAGTACGACAGGGCTGCCCACTCTCCGTATATCTGTTCGCCGCAGCCATTGAACCGTTGGCGGTGGCAATACGGAACAACAACAATATATGTGGCATAAAGACTGGAGCAAACGAATCCAAACTCTCACTATATTGTGATGATTTACTAATTTATATTACCCAACCAGATAAATCCTTGCCGCAATTACTCAGCATACTAGAGGCATACAGTGCCATATCTGGTTACACGATAAATTATGACAAGAGTGAAATAATGCCACTAAATAGTGTTACCACCCACAATACCCACCCAATGATTTCCCATTTTAAATGGGCACCAAAAAGCTTCAAATACCTGGGAATCCAAATATCTAACGACCTGAACCAAACATACCAAAATAACTATCTACCTATTATGGAAAAAATCAAAACAGACCTATACAAATGGAAAGATCTACCAATTTCTTTAATTGGACGTGTTAATGTGGTCAAGATGAATGTTCTGCCTAAATTAATTTATTTGTTCCAGTCAATTCCACTCAGCTGTCCACCAAGCTTGTTTACATCACTGAATAAAATCATTTCAATGTTTTTGTGGTCCCAGAAACGGGCTAGGATCAGATTAAAAGCACTACAGGCTCCCCTGAATAAAGGGGGCTTAAACCTCCCCAACTTCAGACTGTACTACCTAGCATGTCAATCACGTGTTATTTGGTGTTGGCTCAACAGTGAGAGGCTGCCCACACCAGCATGGGTTAAACTGGAAGAGAACATAATCCATCCTACTCCACTACAGGTAATCCCCTATATAGACACGCAAAAAACCCTTAACTCTATCACTAAAAACCAGATTATACATCATACCTTTGCATGTTGGAAAGAAACTATTAAACTAATGGGAAATCAAAATACCTTGTTAATGAGCATGCCCCTGTGGAACAACCCTTGTGTCCCCAAAATTATTAGTGATGGAATATCTGAAAATTGGAGAACCAAGGGAATCAGCGAAATAAGAGACTTGTATAACCAAAGCATCGTTTCTGATTTTAATTCCCTGAGAGCGAAATATAATTTACCTTCATCCATCTTTTTTAAATACCTACAGATACGGAACTGGGTAAAAAATAACAGTTATAGCTATCCCCATATGTCTGAAACACCAATAGAGAAACTGTTTAACACTACACTATCAAAGGGCCTGATATCTAAAATCTACACACTGATGAACACTGAACAGAAAGATGATAGGATGCTACAACAAAAAGATAAATGGGAAAAAGATATTAAACACAAATATACCATGAAAGAATGGCAGTCATTGCTCCAGAACTCCCAAACAACTTTAACAAATACCAACCATAGGTTAACACAATTTAATATACTACACAGAATTTATTATACACCTCACAGATTATATCAATTTAGCCACGAGACATCACCCAATTGTCTTCGATGTCAACATCCTAAAGGGGACCTAATCCACACGTTCTGGAATTGCCGGAAGTTAAATTATTACTGGAAATTTATATTTGAACAACTTTCAAAAATTATTGGAAAGACGATGACTCCTGACGCACGAATAGCTATTTTGGGTGATATCTCTATGCTGAGTAACTTTGACAACTTTGAAAAGAAATGTATCCTGTTGTGAAGGATCAGATTAAACCGAATATATATATTTATTTATATATATATATTTAATTGTATTTGTATATCGTTTGATATCCCCTGTATATTCCTTGTACAATATGCACTGAATATCCCTTTAGTCTACTAAACAGCCCATAATAGTTTCATTCTACCATTGGATGAGAACCTGGCGCCAGGTTGCCATACCCCTAGGTCCAAGTTCAATCGTGCCGCCCAACATGTCGTGGCAAGCCCCGGTTCCGCGCAGGAATATGTCGGGCGAAATACGAATGGTACTATTTGTTCATAGCGCATATATATATGGCGCAAGTAAAGTAGAACTTTCTTTTAGTCCAGTTCTTTACCCTCCAACAGAGTGACAGACGCGAAGCCTCCCCACGACGCACGTGTGGTGTAGTAAGGCCTACTTGGCCTCAGAATAGGCATTGAGATATTGTGTAGATTAATAGTTGAATAGTCATAGTTTGGCACTATACCGTCGAGTTGGACGTATTCTATTAAGCTAATAATAGTCTATTTATGTATGGTGCATCGTTCGGTTAGAGTTATAAAGTTATCAGTACCCCCATCGTTCCTGACGTTATCTGGACGCTTAACCAGGCTGGGCAGACCCCTAGTGGTGCTTGCATCCGAGGAGCTCCGGACCAGGGCGACTGGACCTGTATATTGGATTACTCTACCCGGACGACGGCGAGCCTTCCACGGCTTGGATTATGCTTTGGGTGCTTTGATTATTCCATGGATAAAGGCCAACACTGCGGAGTGTTGGAACTACCCCCCGGAGAGGACTCCAGGTGAGACGGCGCTCTACACCAGTGAGGTCGCCTCACGTCTCTCCGTTGTGGACCGGCAGCTACCGTCCACCAGAGGGTCCAGCTGTATTCGTCTGCGGACCGAGGTTCTGTGGGCACCGTGTTCAAGACTTTGAATTCTCCCAAGAAACCGTCGGCCAGATGGGATACCGCCAGCGGCTTCTCTAACCCCCCCCTCCTACTGTCTTACAACCAGCGGGACCCCCCCCCCCTTAGTGTATCCAGCTATAATCATTTAAGTACCATCGCTATAGTTTCCTAAATATCCAGGTTGTATACTTACTCCCTGCGTAACCAGAGATTGGACATTCAATGTTGATTTACCTACGAATACTCATTTGCCATAAAAGTGCATATTTCAAATCATAAGTGTAAACAAGTGAACGTTGTATATACCTTTTGCTATATTAAACCTTCGATTTGTACATTTGTGTGGATTTGTTTCATCAGGTGGGAAAGTGTTCATCATACTTATATCATGTACTGGATGGCCAGAAGTTAAAGTACAAGAGGTAGTGGTATTAAATACCATATCTAACAATACAGTCAGGGAATTGTACCCCTCAGTTACAATTGGTCCTTCGAGCCAGAGGGTAACTAGTGTAATATTAATATAGTGTTATTAATATTGAAATGGCCTATGATGAACACTCCACGAAACGATCCTCCTAACCTAGAACGCCCGCGGCGCAGACGACAGACACCTCAGTACTTAGAGGCTTACACTGTCAGTCAACTACCTAGCCTTCGACAAACGGTAAACGCGGTAAAAGTAGAAAGTAAAATTATGTCTGACCTTAACGACCAGGTTTCCCCGACCACAGAGGCCCTAGTAGGTCCTAATGTAACTGACCAAGCTCACGGTGGGGACCAGGAGGGAGCGGACATGCCTTTACCCCCCGCCACTACCCAAGAAGTAGTTCTCGACCACCCCCGGGAGGAAGACAACCCTACAGAGAAAGAACTCTGCACGGAAGAAGAGGAGGAGAGCGCCGAGGAAATAGAGCTCCAGGACTCCCCAACGAGTACCCCCAGGAGCGGCTCACGCAGGAGCGGCTCACCTCCACAACCGCCTTCCCCCAGCGAAGCGGAGAGGATGCTACAACAGGCGTTCCTCGTCAGCCTGACAGCCTCTACCGAACGCGATCGACTCCAAGCACAGGCGCTTAGCGAGCGCGAACAACTCCAAGCACAGGCGCTTAGCGAGCGCGAACAACTCCAAGCGCAGCAACGGAGCGAAGAAGAGCGCATACGCCGGGAGATGAGACGCCTTCAGACGGAAATTAATATGGTAAGAGACCGGGCCGCAGCAGAGCGCGCCGCCGCCGAAGCAGAGCGCGCCGCCGCCGCAGCCCAGCGCGCCGCTGACGGTGCCCAAAGAGAAGCCCAGCGCGCCGCTGACGGTGCCCAAAGACAAGCAGAGCGCGCTGCCGCCGAAGCCCAGCGCGTCGCTGACGGTGCCCAAAGAGAAGCAGAGCGCGCCGCCGCCGAAGCCCAGCGCGCCGCTGACTATGCCCAAAGAGAAGCCGAGCGCGACAAGTTACGGGCGCTGATAATGAAGCGGCTGAACCACAGGGCAACACCCTCTCCCTCCGCCAGGGGTTCAAGGAACTCGTCGAGACAACAGTCAAGGGCAGCGCCTCCTAACCGAGCAAGCGACCCTGAACTTGACCAACAGACCAAGCCTATACCCCCCGCAGACCCCCTTCCCCGACCGGTCCAAGCGAGACCCAGCTACAAGGAAGGAGCGGCATACACTGCGGAGAAGCAAGATAAACGACTACAGGATCTGGAAGACCTGATAGAGGAAGAAGAGGGAGAGGAGGAGAACCAAGCCCGACGACAGCACAGTACTCCACCGGACCAGGAGGTCCAGTGCAGCCCAGGCTATACCCCCGCGGCGCTGCGCTACAGACCCCCGACTCTATTCACGGGTGAGCACGACGCACGACCAGCCCCGAGGAATAGCACCTGGACCAGCGGGCCATGGTACCCTGTCGGTACCAGCCCACAGAGAGGCGCAAGAGGGGACTCGCCTAGGAGGCCTCTCCCCCAACGCTCGCCGATGTATCCGCCATCCACGGCGTCATACATTGCCACACCGCCCACCAGACGGAGTGTGTACAGAACACTCGCCAGACAATATGACCCGTTGGGATGTATTCTACCTTACACCACCAGGGCAAAGATGATTGTACGAGCACTATGGGACAAGGACCAGGGCTGGGACGACCCAATACCCGCACACCTTGCCTCAACATGGAGAGAGTGGGAGACGGAACTCCGCTCACTCCCAGGCGTCAATATACGCCGCAGCTACTTCCCATCCACAGTGAGGCCAGAGACATGCGAGATTGATCTACACGTCTTCAGCGACGCCTCCGAAGTAGCCTACGGATCGGTGGCCTACTTGCGTGCCCAAGAGAAGGGAGGAAAGATACACACTGCTTTCATCCTGGCCCGCTCAAGAATAGCCCCACGAAAGCAACAATCTATCCCACGTCTAGAGCTCTGCGCAGCCCTAGCAGGAGCGCATCTAGCCACGTTAATCCAACGTGAACTCACCATTCCGGTGCACAGAACAATCTTGTGGTCAGATTCCACGACAGTACTCACATGGATCAAGTCTGATTCATGCAGATACAAAGTCTTCGTGGGAGTCAGAGTCACCGAGATTCAAGAGTTAACAGAAGCAGCGAGCTGGCGGTATGTGGACACCAAACACAACCCAGCTGACGTCATCACCCGGGGAATGTCTCTGGATGACCTAACCCGTCGCAACATCTACAGTGACGGACCAGAATTCCTCAAGCTCCCGGAAGGAGAGTGGCCTACGCCCACCCCGCGGGAAGCAAGTAACGAGGAGGCTGAGAACAAGAAACCTATGTTCTGTGGACTGAGCACAGTCGCCTCCACAGACCCCAACATAGATGACTGCATTACCCTAGAGAGTGCGCAGCAAAGAACATTCCTGCGGCACCACCCAGAGATTCAGTCCACCACTGACATGTCAGCAGCTGACTACGAAGAAGCAGAACTTCTTCTACTACAACGAGCCCAGAGAGACTCGTTCCCCGATGAGCTAGACTGTCTACAGGGAGGAAACCCCGTCCCATCAGACAGCAGACTGATTCACCTGGCACCAGAGAGTGACGCCCATAATCTCATCAGAGTGGGTGGTCGCCTGCGGAGAGCCCCCGATCTACCGGATGATACTAAGTACCCGATCGTCTTGAACAGCCGACACAAGGTCACAGAGCTGATCATAAAGAAATACGACGAGGATGTACACCACGCAGGAGCAGAGAGAGTCTTCGCGGAGATCAGACGTCGTTATTGGATACTGCAAGGCAGAGAAGCAGTACGGCGCTTCCAGCGAACCTGTCTAGACTGCCGTAAGTGGCGCGCGCAGCCCAGCATACCACGGATGGCTGACTTACCCCCCTGTCGCCTCCGAATCGGCGACAAGCCATTCCACTCCACAGGCATGGACTGCTTTGGCCCGTTGTATATAAAGAGAGGAAGAGGCACCGAGAAGCGGTGGGGTATTGTATTCAAATGCATGACCACCAGAGCGATACATATCGAGCTCCTTCCGACCATGAGCACAGACTCATTCCTTATGGCCTTCCGAAGATTCACATCACGGAAAGGAAAACCGTCTACATTGTTGTCTGATCACGGGACCAACTTCAAAGGCGGAGAAAGAGAGCTGAGAGAGAGCTTCCAAGCTATGGGCCCAGAACTTAAGACCCACCTCGCTCCATCCCAGATTGACTTCCAGTTTAATCCCCCGAACGCACCCCACTTCGGTGGAACCTGGGAACGAGAAGTACGTTCTATAAAGACAGCCCTGTACGCCGTACTTGGGGCCCAGACTGTGGCGGAGGAAGTCCTAATGACAGTCCTCACGGAGATCGAGGGAGTATTGAACTCAAAGCCCCTCGGTTACGTCTCCAGTGATGTAGCAGATGTCGACCCAGTCACCCCCAACACACTCCTAATGGGGCGGCTGGACCCCGCGCTACCCCAGACAATGTACAGGCCTGAAGAAGCGAACGGCCGAAGAATGTGGAGGTACAGTCAAGTACGATTAATGTATCTTCTCAATGATTCTATGTTATAGCTATATGATCTTTCTCTAATGTATAGTGGAATAGCTTACTCTGCTCGTTGTGTTTCCCGTTAACGTAACAGTTCATTCAAATGTGGTCCTTTGGAAATCACGTGGAGGCGGAGACAGCGCTGCGGGTGAAAACGGTTCTGACCGTTGTTTTATTGGAATATCCAACAGCTTAAATTATCTGGTTCACAGCATCAATTATTTTCTATCTCTAATCAGCTTTTCCCGGAGGGCTTCTTAGTGGCGTCTCTTATTCTCGAACTGGTGGGGTGGATTCTCCGTCTCTGCTTTTCCGTTCTCTCTGCGTGTCTCTCTGCGTCTCGGTGTCTCCGTGTCTCTGTCTCTCCTCCATCATTCAACCTGTAGGTTTTATAGAGAAGAGAGAACCCCCCCCAGCCCTTGCGCCATCCAGTGCCGTCACCCCAGAGAGCCTGCTTTCCTATTGGCTAGAAGGTCTCCCCTCTCAGTGATTTGGGTCTTGCGAAACAGCGTTACAAGGTGACCTTACAGAGGGGATATGAACTAGTTTCCTTTTAGAATGATTTACCCAAGTGTCCCTGAATGCGACCCTCATACAGATGGAAATATAGTACCCATTCAACCTAACAGTGGGTATCACAGAATGGCCTGTTTGGTCTGCTTAGCTAAAGTAAACAGAACTCGGATGTTGGCCTTCAGGCCGTCACTTCTTGACTTAAAAGTTTAGTTATTTGGCGCACCATCCCTGTTCGTTGTGGAGGAAGATGTGTCATCTGTTTGCCATTTGATCTGTTCTTATTTTTATGGCACTCTGGGCTTTTTCCTATAGCTGCTAGGTGAAGGGTGAAGGGTTGCACTATTAGCTTTTGACTGAATTCTCCTGTGGCCTTTTCCAGAAACCGCTAGATGATTTTAATCCCTCCTGTAATGCTTATACGGGTCATTTTGATCAATTTCGACTGAGGCCAGTTAACAGCCTTCTTGTTGACTCAAATGTATGGTTAACCTAACAGGTGATTTGGCATGGCTGTGAGTCTCTATTTTTCTAAGAGAAAATAACCTAGTTCTTTGCTATTTCATATATGTGCATAATTCCTATTGTTTAATTTACAGGTTTTATTTAGATAAATATACGACAATCCACCCTTAGTGGGTTTCATAACCCACTATATAGCACCAATATGTTCTAAATTAAATATGTTAAACCATAATTATCATTTTTGCTAATATTTTCAAAAAATTCAAAAAATCCAAAATTTACACAAATCGAACTACCATACCCATTTCCGTCTGTACAGTTACAAAATCATCATTCACTCTTTCCGTTGGCTTCTTCCCCAGTCACACACAATATCAGTTATTACTATGACTCTAGACTAAGAAAGCTGTTCCTGTTTTTACAAGGAAACACTCTTTCAATAACAGCTTTTTTGTTTAGACTATTTTATCCATGTTTACTTATCTTCAATGTGTCTGTTTTGTGTAATTGACTCTGCAAGAAAAGATTAATACATCCTACCCAAAAGATTAACACTCTAAACATCGAGGGAGATTCAAACAAGCAAACATAAATCATCTCTTCTCCTTGAAAATACCACTGAGGCCTCAATTATTCTTCGCTTTCATCCCTGTCAGTTATCCCTGTTTAAACCTCCTGAGGTCTTTACGGCTACCTCGTTTTGACTGTTTTCTTCTTGTTGTATTTTGTGCTAACCACAGCCTCTTCTTTGTTGTATGCAGTTTTTGGTACTGCTCCGATTTTCCACAGAAGGAAACGATTTTCCCTCTGTCCTTTTTTGCATTTTGGATTGTTATTTACAAACACACAATGGATTGGAAGTTCTCTTTTCCGCACAGATACATCTTTACTGTTCTGTATTTGACAACACTCTTTTTCCAAATTCGTTATCTATATATTCCACAGCTTCAATTGTTAATATTCAATCAAATCACCTTTGTCTCATTCATTTTTGTGCTGTACTATCTTACTAGATCAATTATCTCAAGTTCAACACAATCACCACTTCCACCCTTGAAAGTGGAATAACCATTTATTACACTATCAATACCTTGTTTCCAGACAGCCTCCTCGGTCCGGACAGCCAGCTCTAGACGAGGCCAACCACCAACAGAACCTATGTGCATGGTAACAAACCACAGTCCCTTTAAACACACATCCCACACACTCTGCCAGCCTTCAACAAGCCGGTGCAGAGTCTCCCATAAGCCAATTATCAATTTCACACGTCTGCACCCTACTTGTAAACTATTTGGCCAATGGTGACCAAAATCTACAGAGCTTACCTATAAACAGAGAAACACGTTCGCCCAACACTTACCAAACCCAAAAACGTGACACAACTCCCCAGATACTACTCCTGGACTCTCAATGAGCGGAAAACTAAATCATGAACCAGCTCCCGTCCACCCTTAGTTTCCAGCCCATTATTTTAGACATTCCTACCAGTCCCGCTGTGTCACCACCACCTGCTATCCCTGACCGGCGAGAGATCCCTCCCAGCCAGTCAGTTCCTAAAAAAATAGAGTGTCAAAAAAAAAAAAAAAAAAAAAAAAAAATTGCAAACAAACATAAACAAAAATTCGTGAGTGCCTTCATGCAACACCCCCATCAACAGAACTAAACTATCAGCTAGAGGCATAAATACCCCCGCATAACCACTAAGAAATAAAAATTAAAAATTAAAAAGAAATTAAGTAAAGAAATTAATTTTTATTATTTTTTTTTTTATTTTTTATTTTTTAAAGTCTCCTTGACCACCCTTGGATCAAGTATGTATAATCACTACTAAAATAGTCCTTTGTTATTAACTCTGTTTAATATTATGTCTAAATATCAACTGTTTAACCCTTCTCTGACACCGTCTGGTTCAGAGTTCACATGACCACAAGAGCCATTGCGGTGACCATTTTTCTCTCTCTCTCCAATCTGTGCAGCCGGGCCAGGCTGCACAGGTGGGAGATACCAAAAATCGTCCACCATACCCTTCTCCCTTACGTTTTCCTCACTGCCACAGCAAGAGTTGATCAGACACACTGTAGCAAAAAGGAAAACCCATGATTGGTCTATTAATTAACTGTTAGTACGATTGGCTCATGCATCTGTCAGTCATTTCATCTCTCCCTGTTAGTTGCACATCCATCTTAGTCGCTTCCACTCATAACCTAATGTACCAACGCTTCTATATATACATATATATATTTTTTTTTTTATTCTATTTTTATTCCAATCAGTCCTTTTTCCCATTTTAACTTATTAATACCTCTATTTTCCCGAGCACTATGAGCTTCGCTTGTGCATTCCTGCCTCGTTCTTATTCAACCTATGGCCTTTGCAGACACACCCTCTTTACACCCCTTCTGAAAATGTCCCAACTTTCCACATGTCCAGCAACTCTGTTTTCTGATGGACGCTTGCTTTCTATTGGACTCTGGCTGAGCCCGCCACCCTTTGCCACATGATCGAGCGAGATGGCCGATTTCCCCACATTTCCAGCACTCAGTTGATGCCGGCCATCCAAGCGGTCCCCCTCTTTGTCGTCCATTTCCTCCTTGGGGCTGCCAGTTCTGTTGTCTGGATGAGAGAGGGACATACCTGTTCTTCCCAGCCGCCGCACCTTGGGCCTTTTGTTGTTGGGAGGGGCCTGGAAACTCACCCCCCCTGCGGCTGTCATCATTCCCTCGCTGCTCCGCTCCCTGTTCAGGTAACAGGGCAAGTGACTTCTCTTGTTCACTGAGTCCTTGTTCTGCAGTACGAAACATGATTTCCAAAATTACATCACTCATGATCACAGTCTGTTTCGCCAGCTCTTGTTCTAGCACCTCCCTCTCGCGTGTGACTTGGTCAACCGCCAGCTGCTTCTCCACCAGTTTTCTACGGACTGTCTCATGTCTTTCGGACGCTTCCGTGAATGCTCTTTGTCTTTCTGGAGAGAGGCACGTCATCCTCTCTACCTCCACCCTGGCCCCCGCTGTCTGGCTCCTCGTCACTGGCCCACGCCTCTCATCCTGGCTTTGGTCTCGAGGGACGACTGGACTGGGCTGTGGAAACTGTTTGTGTACATTTCCATACCTGCTATCGGTCCCTGTTTCAGCCGTACGGCCAGAGTGGACTTCGTGGGACGGCTGTAACAACGCCGCTCTTCTCAGTCTCTTTCTCTGTCCCTTGGTTAAACTGCAGTCGCCTGCAATGGACACCCCAGTGTGGCTCGGTTCTGGTTGGAGTAAAACCGTTGTCTCTGGTTCTCTCTCCTGTAAGACCTCCTGTATTGGAATCAAAGTCATTATTTCCAGTCCCTCTGTTATACTGGTCACCTGAGGAAATTCCATCACATCCCACTCAATCAGATTAACTTCAGATATCAATCTTTCTACGGGAGTGTCTGCAAAGGTTGTCAGCCTATTGCTATTGTCGGCATTACTTCTTTTCATCGCTTTTCGTGCTCTCCTTTTCTGTTTTTTATTTTTGTTTCTCAATCTATAACAGCCTCCTTTTTTATACTTAAATACAAGGTCTTGTAAAGGCCTGAATCTCTTTGGCCATGGCTTCTTCACTTCTATTGTAATATTTCCAGTCATTGACATAGACAGATTGTCTACTTTTGCTATCGTTATTGCTTCTAAACCTTCAGTTGTCTCTATCAATGTTCCACTAAGGTGAACTTCCTGTGTACCCGACATTCTCACCACTTAATCACCGTTTGGAAGAACAAGTTTCTCTGTGTCCAAACCTATTTTTCGCTACTTGAGTTAAAATTCACCCACACTATCAGATTTATACCGGTGCAGACAGGGATTGACAATTTTCTTATCATTCATACTATACCAAGGCTCATATAGCCATTTCCCCAATTGGTATTGAAATCGCCAGAGCCCTAGTCCTCGCCGAGCCTGTGCAAAAAGAAAGCAAAAACATAACACTTAATACAGTGGCATTTCCCTTGTCATTTCCTCAATATTTATGCATTGGAAATGTCGGGCATTCCTATACTAATTCTTCTAGAGAGATTCGGTGTGATCTACTTGAATATAACGATACGGCTTTACTTGTTTTTGTCCGTTTGTCCAACCGGAAACTGGAGGTTCCAATCCTTTGTGTGTTCCCTTCACCTTTGGTTCTCTGGGGAACATAATCATTAAGTTCCACACAACCTATCAATTCTAACAAATGGTAAACTTGGTTAGCCATCTGTTCCAATTTCTTTTTGCCTTGTTGAAATTGTCATAATTTATACTTTAAATGACTGCTCCGCGTATTAACTATGTATAAATGTAATATTAACTTCCCTACTTGCTTTCTACTATGAAAATCAAAAACTATACTTCTTCCTACATTTCTCACCACATTTACATCTCACGCCTTCATCACATTCTTCATACAACATCATTCTACATTATATTTCCACACATACCCCCTCACACCACCAAAAAAACCTTTTGGTGGCGTCACTGCTTCCAACCACTATCACGGGAAACAATTTATCTTTAGCAACTTAGGTCACTAAACCCCTGACCGTTACATAGCCCAGTTGCCCACGTTATTAAATTCATGAACCCCAGTACTATACCCACCGCAACATTTGCCATGATCCCTGAATCCACAGAGACCCGTCATCTCACAGCCCAAAGCATCTTCCCTCAGTTTCGAACCTGAACGAAAACACCCCAAACCCCCTTCCAAGGAATATCACAACTCGTCCAACCATCACCTGTACCGGCACCTATTTCACATACATAACAGCTACGTAGTTTAAAACAACCACCCAACCAATAACACACAACAAGACGCAAAGCCAACCCTGCCTCCAAGGACCCCAACCGAAGGGGGAAACTAGGGGACTGGCACCTTCCCTAAAATGAAAAACAAAAAACACGCCACAACCGTCTCTAACCAAAACCAACCTAATGTAAAACCCATCTCCCTTATAACAAATGCTCAAACTCCTTGCCCCCAGCCCAAACACACACGCCACACTCAAGAGGGCCAGTCTGGGGGTTGGAGGGACCCCAACTAGAAACGGTCCGTAACGTACCCACAATCCATTCGAAGGCAAAGCATCGAGGGGGGGGCGCACGTGGAGAAATGAAGGGAGGGAGAGAAGGAGAGACACAGGGAGAAACACAAGAAGAGACAGAGGGGGGGAGAGACATACATACGGAAGAGGAGTTCCCAAACGACCATGAATATTAACCTATCCTTCCGTAAAGTATACACTATTTTAATACAACCACTGCCTCAAGCCCACCATAAGGGCAACCTAACTCGAATACTCTAACTAACAGCATGTCACGTATGTCCTGATGAACCGAAAATGGGGGACCCTGATGTAAACAAGACGAAAGTCTTTCCCTGGCCTGCATCCCCTTAACAATCGTGTGTATTGAGCCGTACTGTATTGCACCCATTCTGATAAAGTCTCCAATCAACCAATCAATCAACAGAGTCCATCTGGGAGAGAGGGACAGACTGAGGGAAGGGGAGATACCGGGAGGGAGGGAGGGAGGGAGAGCGGGAGGAAGACAGGGAGGGAGAGAGGGAGGACAGATGAAGGGAGGGGGGGCACAGACAGATGAAGGGAGGGGGGGAGCTATGACAGGAGGGGGGGCACAGAGAGGGAAGGAGGGGGGGATGCTATGAAGGGAGATTTATTTATTTTCTTTCTATTTCCAGAATCAACCAGCAGACTTCACCGTACAGCCTGGTCCAGTTAACCCACAGCTTAATACAACTAATGGTCTTTGCATGGAGTTCCTAAAAGCCACCACTATACCCCAAGGGACGGAGGGAGGGAGAAGGGAATGGGGGAGGGAGGGATGCAGGGAGAGAGGGAGGGAGGGAGGGAGAGGGGGAGAGAGGGAAAGAAAAAGAGAGACGGCGAGACGAAGGGAGGAGGGGGGGACGGGGGAGGGAGAAGGCAGGCCGAAACCCCACCTGTCCAAAAAGGCCTTCGACTGTCAGCCCCCTATTTTAACTTTATCGCCCTCGTTTTTTAAATCCTTTGTTTATTCTATGTTTCTAATTAACCAAGTTCTATTCCTCCCCTATAACTGTTTTAAACCTGTAGCGTAGCACTCTGGGATCCCATCGAACAAAAAGCGCATCACAAATCCAATCCATTATTATCACTATCACACGTGTGGCTGCCGTCCTGGCGGACATCTGTGCTCTACTGAGTGCACCCTTCTAGTCCAGCGAGAGCGCTGACGCTCCGTATTTGAGCAGGGTTGCCGTCTGTCAACACAAGTTGGAACCCTGGAGGAAGCGATATAAGGAAACAAACTGCCAATAACTGTGAAGTTATCTTCGAACCCGTATCAGGAAATAAGCCTCCACACATTTGGTTAAATTAAATGCGAAACAAGACCTCCTGTGCGTCTCATGTTACAAACTTGTCCTCGTGAGCAGAGCGCATCATAACTACATCTAAAGGTGCATTGTTTGCAAACATTAGAACGGACACGTGACTCATACGCACACAGGAACGGGAGAGAGGGAGGGAGGGAGAAAGGGAGGGAGAGAGGGTGGCAGGGAGAAAGGGACGGAGGGAGGGAGGGAGGGAAAGAGAGGAGAGGGAGGGAGGGAGGGAGAGAGAGGAGAGGGAAGGAGGGAGGGAGGGAGGGAGGGAGGGAAAAGAGTACTATATCTGCATGGGGGGGCACACACTATGGTATAGAGGGAGATGATATCTCATCTCTACAGTGGGGCGGGGGGGGGGGGGGGCACACACCATAGAAGCTATGAAGGGAGAAAGGAAGCATTCCAGGGAAGGAGCTGTACCATAGGGAGCTCACACCATATAATAAATGGAAGGATGGAATGGAATGTGGTACCCACTATGATAGTGCAGGATGGATGGAAGGGGGGAGGGGAAGGGGGCACACACTATGATAATGCAGGATGGCACCCATTATAATAGTGCAGGATGGCCCATTATAATAGTGCAGGATGGGGCACACCCTATAGGGAAGGCTACAGTGGGGAGGGGGGGCCCTGATGAAACTCCTAGTATCCTCTCATATACTGTACCATTTTAGCCATAAAAGGGGGAAAAAGGAGGGAGGGAGTGGAAATGGGAGGGAGGGATGGAGGAAGAAAAGGAGGTGAGGGAGGGAGAGAGAGAGAGGAGAGGAGAGGAGAAGGAGGGAGGGAGAGAGAGAGGGAGGGAGGGAGGGAGGGAGGCAACCTAGGGAGAGAGGGCGAAGCAACAGCAGAGGTGTATCCATTTCAAAGACAACACCGCCCCCTGCTGTCTCTATTCGACAAGTGCGTCATCACGCAGCCACTCCTCCCATGACGTCAGCCGACGTGCTCACACAACATGAACCCCAATTCCCAGAATTCCCTGTACCGAATCGTAGTCCGGCATTAAGGATGGCTTCCCGCGAGACGTCGCCACAGGCTTACGTCACGTTTACACACACAAGGTCCCGCTGCCAGCCAAAATAGCATCACGCGATATTCCCCGAGACTCCCAGCATGCAACATTGTTAGCACAGGTAGCTTTAGCATGTTAGCATAGTTAGCTTAGCATTTTTAGCATAGTTAGCTGTCCACTGCCAACACCATTAGCTTAATACCGTTTAGCTTAGCTCAATGTTGCTATCGCTCGATCAGCCTAGCACGGCTAGTTAGCTTAGCCTAGCCCCTTACAATAGCGTTTCCTATACGGCCCACTATCCTGTTGATTTGAGCAGCACAACACATCGCGACGTTTTGCACAACCCAGTCATACTTTATAACATAATTTTAAATTTATTAAGCATTCGTTCATAAACCTTACAGTATCATTTTCTCGTTTGTACGCCCGTCCGGCCCCGGCCGGCTCCGTATTTTAAATATAACGCTCCCGATCTAGCCCCGTATTACAAATCTAACGCACCCCAAGCTCCGACGCTCCCTATGACGTCACCAGCTCTAAAATCCCCGTTTTCTTTGATCTTTACTACATTACTCTTAAACTTCTACAGCCCCGATTTGAAAAATTTCAACGCACATTACACATCTCCTATGTTCCATCTCACATGTCATTCATTCAATTCACTCGAAAACGCAACACAGCGTCCACACGCTAGTCCCGTCGCGCCAGCTAATGCTGGCAGGACAGGGGTGTGGTTTCTCCGTTGCAGCCTTGGCCACCAGCTGGTTCATAATAATACAAAAAATACCGGCATCCACTCCATAACCTCTAGCAGACTCATTCACACACATCCTCTCTCATCCACACAGTTACACTCATACTTCCATTCAGCAACATAATCATTCTTAGCCCTGGTCAACCTTGCACATCATGTAGCATCATTTGGTAGCCTCTTTCAGCCACCATGGATGAAGCTATAAGTTCCGTCTTCTCAACACAACAGTCGTACTAAACATTATTAGCCCCAAGCATTCCCCGTTAGCTTGCAACGTAGCTTAGAATGTATTAGCCCTGCTTTGTATAGCAGTAATTTCCCGGGTATAAAACGGCTTTATTCCGTATTGGTTGTAATATAGTAATCCGCGACGTTTAGCGTTATGATGACGTACGTTTGATTATAGCCATGATACCATGCATGTGTCATCCTATTTCATCTAAACAACATATATACATTGTTACATACCAAAGTCCTTATATAATGCCTCATCGCTTCTAAGTGCAGTTTTTTAGTTCGAACATAAGCGCAGTTCTTTATAACCCCCCAGTGCACAAGTGCTAATTTTTCCGAGGTTTAAGAGGACTACCTTACGCGCTCCAGAGCTCTTGTTCCGTAAGAACTAAACGGATTCGTACGACGTCGATTTGTCTTTAGCAACGTACAAACCAGACGTCTCCAGTTATTGTCATTGCATTTGAACCTACGATTCTAAACAAGAGTATCTGTCGCCTAACCTGGCGCAATCCTCTAGCCCCTCAGCAGTGCGCGACCTGAACTATTTTATTGTCCAACCCGATCGCGCCAATCCCCTTCATTTCATTAGTGCCGATACGGCTGTGCGCTCAATCGTTTTAATTCGATCGCGCCAATGCAACCATTCTCTACCCCTGTTCGAAATCTGCCCAAACAAACCCCGACAATACAGACACATCTTCAACTCACCGTTTGGCCTCTGCTGGTTGTTGTTGCTCGAGGATGGTGTAGTCAGGCGTCGCTGCTCTGCTCTGAGAGTTTTTGAAGTTCTGTTGTCCTTGTCCTGGGTCCCGTTCGGATGTACAGACCGGTAGTCACGGCGCCAGATTAATGTATCTTCTCAATGATTCTATGTTATAGCTATATGATCTTTCTCTAATGTATAGTGGAATAGCTTACTCTGCTCGTTGTGTTTCCCGTTAACGTAACAGTTCATTCAAATGTGGTCCTTTGGAAATCACGTGGAGGCGGAGACAGCGCTGCGGGTGAAAACGGTTCTGACCGTTGTTTTATTGGAATATCCAACAGCTTAAATTATCTGGTTCACAGCATCAATTATTTTCTATCTCTAATCAGCTTTTCCCGGAGGGCTTCTTAGTGGCGTCTCTTATTCTCGAACTGGTGGGGTGGATTCTCCGTCTCTGCTTTTCCGTTCTCTCTGCGTGTCTCTCTGCGTCTCGGTGTCTCCGTGTCTCTGTCTCTCCTCCATCATTCAACCTGTAGGTTTTATAGAGAAGAGAGAACCCCCCCCAGCCCTTGCGCCATCCAGTGCCGTCACCCCAGAGAGCCTGCTTTCCTATTGGCTAGAAGGTCTCCCCTCTCAGTGATTTGGGTCTTGCGAAACAGCGTTACAAGGTGACCTTACAGAGGGGATATGAACTAGTTTCCTTTTAGAATGATTTACCCAAGTGTCCCTGAATGCGACCCTCATACAGATGGAAATATAGTACCCATTCAACCTAACAGTGGGTATCACAGAATGGCCTGTTTGGTCTGCTTAGCTAAAGTAAACAGAACTCGGATGTTGGCCTTCAGGCCGTCACTTCTTGACTTAAAAGTTTAGTTATTTGGCGCACCATCCCTGTTCGTTGTGGAGGAAGATGTGTCATCTGTTTGCCATTTGATCTGTTCTTATTTTTATGGCACTCTGGGCTTTTTCCTATAGCTGCTAGGTGAAGGGTGAAGGGTTGCACTATTAGCTTTTGACTGAATTCTCCTGTGGCCTTTTCCAGAAACCGCTAGATGATTTTAATCCCTCCTGTAATGCTTATACGGGTCATTTTGATCAATTTCGACTGAGGCCAGTTAACAGCCTTCTTGTTGACTCAAATGTATGGTTAACCTAACAGGTGATTTGGCATGGCTGTGAGTCTCTATTTTTCTAAGAGAAAATAACCTAGTTCTTTGCTATTTCATATATGTGCATAATTCCTATTGTTTAATTTACAGGTTTTATTTAGATAAATATACGACACTAGCTGACAAGTTTTGGAGCAGCTTCCTACTTCACTACCTACCGTCTCTACAGACCCGCCAGAAGTGGGTAAAAGAGAGAGACAATTTGACAGAAGGAACAGTCGTCATGATTATTGACCAGTCACTACCCAGAGCTGTGTGGCCGGCTGGCCGCGTAAGCAAAGTGATCACCGGTGCCGATGGCAAGGTCCGAGCAGCTGAAGTACTCGTCCAAGGGCGCACTTACACACGTCCCGTGGCGAGGCTCATAGAACTGCCCCGACTCCCAGATACTATCGATGATGACCATGACCCCATGACTTTGTGAGTTGACTGACCCTTACAGCGGACCTTGAGTGGTAGACAGTGCGGTTAATCTGTCTCTGCTTAGCTAATTAGGTGGGACTAATTAGGGGGCGGCTGTTGTGAAGGATCAGATTAAACCGAATATATATATTTATTTATATATATATATTTAATTGTATTTGTATATCGTTTGATATCCCCTGTATATTCCTTGTACAATATTCACTGAATATCCCTTTAGTCTACTAAACAGCCCATAATAGTTTCATTCTACCATTGGACGAGAACCTGGCGCCAGGTTGCCATACCCCTAGGTCCAAGTTCAATCGTGCCGCCCAACATGTCGTGGCAAGCCCCGGTTCCGCGCAGGAATATGTCGGGCGAAATACGAATGGTACTATTTGTTCATAGCGCATATATATATGGCGCAAGTAAAGTAGAACTTTCTTTTAGTCCAGTTCTTTACCCTCCAACAGAGTGACAGACGCGAAGCCTCCCCACGACGCACGTGTGGTGTAGTAAGGCCTACTTGGCCTCAGAATAGGCATTGAGATATCGTGTAGATTAATAGTTGAATAGTCATAGTTTGGCACTATACCGTCGAGTTGGACGTATTCTATTAAGCTAATAATAGTCTATTTATGTATGGTGCATCGTTCGGTTAGAGTTATAAAGTTATCAGTACCCCCATCGTTCCTGACGTTATCTGGACGCTTAACCAGGCTGGGCAGACCCCTAGTGGTGCTTGCATCCGAGGAGCTCCGGACCAGGGCGACTGGACCTGTATATTGGATTACTCTACCCGGACGACGGCGAGCCTTCCACTGCTTGGATTATGCTTTGGGTGCTTTGATTATTCCATGGATAAAGGCCAACACTGCGGAGTGTTGGAACTACCCCCCGGAGAGGACTCCAGGTGAGACGGCGCTCTACACCAGTGAGGTCGCCTCACGTCTCTCCGTTGTGGACCGGCAGCTACCGTCCACCAGAGGGTCCAGCTGTATTTGTCTGCGGACCGAGGTTCTGTGGGCACCGTGTTCAAGACTTTGAATTCTCCCAAGAAACCGTCGGCCAGATGGGATACCGCCAGCGGCTTCTCTAACCCCCCCCTCCTACTGTCTTACAACCAGCGGGACCCCCCCCCCCCTTAGTGTATCCAGCTATAATCATTTAAGTACCATCGCTATAGTTTCCTAAATATCCAGGTTGTATACTTACTCCCTGCGTAACCAGAGATTGGACATTCAATGTTGATTTACCTACAAATACTCATTTGCCATAAAAGTGCATATTTCAAATCATAAGTGTAAACAAGTGAACGTTGTATATACCTTTTGCTATATTAAACCTTCGATTTGTACATTTGTGTGGATTCGTTTCATCAGGTGGGAAAGTGTTAATCATACTTATATCATGTACTGGATGGCCAGAAGTTAAAGTACAAGAGGTAGTGGTATTAAATACCATATCTAACAATACAGTCAGGGAATTGTACCCCTCAGTTACATATCCTGTTAGCAATGTCTGCTGCAAAAAAATGTATTCTTTGTCATTGGAAATCTGAACCCCCTCCCCCGACTAAACAATGGTGGGCAGAACTCCTATCCTATTGCACACCTGAAAAAATCATGTATAATGTGAAAGGAAAAATAATACACTTTCAGAAGATCTGGGGTCGGGCAATGGATTACATATCAAATATGGGTATAGAACTGGAGAGAGCCAATTGAAGCATAGAGATTGTGGATGTTGTCTTTTTATATTCTATATTTGTCTGCCTGTTTTTCTTTTTGTTGTCATGTTTATTATTTTATTCAGGTAGTAGCACAGACAATCGTGGTCTTAAAGTAAATCATGCATTCGATAGTTTTTTTTTTTTTTTGTACTAGGAAGGGTTGGGGAACGGTTAGTAATTGTTTAGTTAGGAAATGTAATTTATATATTTATAACATGCATTTTCCCTTTCACTACCACACTACCCAAGAGTTAACCCTTTCACAACCACAATACAGAAGGCTAACCTGTTCACTACCACACTACAGACGGTTAACCGTCTGTAGTGTGGTAGTGAAAGGGTTAAAGTTATATCACTGCACCAATATTTACCGTGGGCCAACATAATAATAATAATAATAATAATAATAATAATAATAATAATAATAATAATAATAATAATAATAATAATAATAATAATAATAATAATAATAATAATAATAATAATAATAATAATAATAATAATAATAATAATAATAATAATAATCACCACCACTAAATGTCAGATCGACTAAACAAATATCTTCTTCCAAAGATAAAGTCTTCTTCTACAGCTGTTATAAGAAATACATGTATATTTTTGTAAAGAGGCCAGGGGACATTTTTTAAAGAGAATGTCCAGTACGCCTACTTGATTTTCTGGGGGAATTTGCAGTGTGTATTGTCACCCACTAGATGGCGGTGTTTAACAAAACAAGAATACGGGCATCCGTTCTGCCACTCTGATTTACAGTAAATAGGCCACATCTGGCCACATCTGGCTTGAAGAAAACCAGGTCCTTCAAGTCGAGGCCTTTATTGTTTCTACGCTAAATGATAAGAATGCTGCAGTATTCTGAGGTTACAGATTAAATAGATTTTCCTTAAATGGATGTTCTAGAGATGATGCAGAGCTGTTCCTGGTTAGACACCAGCAGGGAGCAGGCAGCACAGCTTGTGTTCCGCTTGTTGTTTAAATGTAGGCCCACAGACTTTAGAGACTTTTCTGGGCAATTCATTAGAATGACAATGCGATGTAAATGTGTTTTCTGATAGATTAGATTAGATTAGATTAGATTAAAACGTATTATCATTATACAGCACGGTACAGTACAACGAAAAGTTTGGCATCCAACCAGAGTGCAAATGTAACAGTAAAGTGCAATAGTAATATACACTGTACAGGTGATTAAACTGGGTATAAAATATATAAGGTAGTACTACTGTATAATAGTGCTAATCAGAGTTGTAGTATTAATATGTACATTGATACAGATATAAACACACTATGTTCTGTATCGTATAGCTCTCGCTCAGCGTCACTCTCTGCACTGTCCTCGCACACGTGCACACGCACTGAATAAAGACCACAATGTACCTTTAATCCCAATATTTGTCTGACCACACCCCTATCAGCTTACCCATAAAAGCAGGGGTGGGGCCACCCACTCGCCTCCTTCTCGCTTTCACCACAAGGAAGTGCCTCGGTAGATCCCCACACTTGAAGTGATGTGATGGTAGGAGAAGAGTTGGAAAGCAAGGATACGTTGACATCATATCTTTATTTTCTCTCTCACTATTTTCGAGAAAATACGGCGATATTGTCTTCGTACTGGAGTGTCTGGAAGATGATGATCATTCTAAAAATCCTCCACCGGTTTTCGTATTGGGAGTTCACGCCGCTACATACTTTTCCAACTGCAGTCCTTGCTGTGTGCTGGTTGCGGTAAAGACACAGCCGGGCTGTAGGACGCGCCGCTTTTGTGAGAAGCGGTGGGTTCCAGGTTTGGTGAGTTATGTTTTGCTGGCAGGCTCCACTTGTCTGTTAGTGCTATGGGGGCTAATTGACAATGTTTATGAAAACCGGCCCCAGGCTAGGGTCCTTTGTTCAGCCTCTTAGGCGACAGAAGACCTTGGTCTGAAGCCCATTATAGTTTAACTAGTGGGCCACGACCATTAACACTGGTGATCCCTGTGTTTTCTGGACGAGTGGATATCTCTCTGTCACCGTGTTAAGGCCCCATCTTTCATATCCAAATGAGAGTATTCCCTCATGAGGAGATATGGGCATAGATGTTCGATAGCGGAAGATCTGTGTTCAAGTCAGCTACACAGGCCAGTTGGGTATTGTGCTGGCTCCGTCGGGTGTTGGTAAAATCACCGTTGTAAAACTGTGTTAACATCTTGTTTCTCTTTTCTCTTAAAAAGTGAGGAGGGTTTCAGAACGGCGGCCTGTCTGGGTGAGTGTTATATCATTGTGTACAAGTTCAGGTGATAGCTGCTTAGCTTGCGGTTAGCCAGTCAGCTGTTAGCTGCGGCGTTAGCCTGCTGTGATCACTGCGTGGCCTACATAGGTTGGGCCTACTGTTAGCCAGTCAGCTGTTAGCTGCGGCGCTAGCCTGCTGTGATCACTAGGAAACGTTAGCTTGCTGCTATCGGCCAAGGCCCAGCGCGGGGTAGCTCCGGCTCCTCGCGCGCCGCCGCAAGCTCCCCTCTGGTCGCCTGCGCCGTTCGCTCTGCGTCTCGCGGGCAGGGGCAGTAGCGACCGACGGTTGGAGCGGCCGTTAGCTTAATGCTACTCTGTTGAACGTGCTTTGATTATAACATGTTTTAAACACTCTTGACTACGACGTCATCTTTGACAGAGGATGTTTGTCGAACCTGCCCTGGGCCAGGACGGCAAAGCCTGCGTCAACAAAGGGGACCGTAGCGACGGGTTGGAGCGGCGACGCTGCCCAGATCGAACAACACAGGACGGCTGTGTTTTCTACGGTGTCTTGAGACTGCACTTCGTTAATCTACGCTCCGGGTAGGCCAGGTCTGACCAGACCTTGTACACTTCTTCTGGCTTTCCCTTCTAAATGTTTTGTAAATAACGATGTTTTCCAAAACGAGTGTTACTGCACTACATTTAGGATACGACGCGAGTTGTGTGTGAATTGTCTTGTCACTAGGTATTTAGCTTCTCCGTGCAAATCGGGTTGTTGTTTCAGATGTGAAAATGATCTGGTTTGTTGTGTTGAGAAACATCATGTGTGTTTATATGTACCGTGTACTCACAACTAAGGGGGTTAACTAACCTATAAAGCTATGCTTAGTGACAAATGAGTAAAGAATATTCTTTTCTCAGCCTGTAATGACAATGAACAGTGTGTTCACATATTAACAGGTTTTCCTGTTTTAACTGGCCGTATTAAGGGTAAAGTAGGAGGATTGTGTTTCCCCCCGGTTCCCTGGGGACTTCTTCATCCTTCTATCAGACATGTTGTTGCACTACATTGTGTCTTTGTGTGGTAGGGATGCGATGTAACCCTTAGCTTGATTGCTGAGGTTGTGCTAAGACAGCTGGAGAAACTTTATTTTCCTAAAAGAAAAGATTGTTTGGTCGCTTTCGTGTGTGCTTAGCAAGGCCGGTGGCCGATACTAATCGAGAATTATGTATTCTCTCATTATGAAAAACGGCGTTCCTCTGTAGAGTGTTTTTGCCATTTTTTGTAGGTGATGATGGGTTGTGTGTGTCATGTGACTTACAACTGGGTTGGACTGGCCACAGAAGCACATGTGTAAGTTTGGACCGGGGCTCTTAGAGAGCCCTCTCTATTCTGTGTTTTTTCCTTCGTAAAAATCAGATAGCAGGTTAGCTCATGCGCTGTGTGAAGCTGTCAGATGCTTCATAGAGCTGACTATGACTGTGTCATACTCTCTTTTTGTCATTACATCGTATCATGGGTGTGGGGTCATAAAGGGGTGAACTGGTAACCTTTCCTCTCCCCCTTTTTTCTGTTGGTCAGGGGTACACCCCCTGTCCTTCAAGGTTCCTGTCACGTTGCGGTCCCGCACGTTACGGGGTGAGGGGGGGGGGGGGGGGGGAGTTTCATGGTCCCATGGCCTGGAATATTGGGCGTGTGCACCGCAGAAATTCCCCCGCCATAGAGTACGTCACCGTGCGCGTCTCTGTTGGTAGGACTTCCGTGTGCTGTTCAGGTCCATGTGATGGATCTGTTTCGGGGGGTGGTCAGGGCTCCTCCTCACCAAGCTCCTATTCGGGCCTTCTGTGAGTCGGGACTCCTCCTTCCATGTGAGGGAGCCTCCTTCAGAGTACAGAGCCTCCTCCTCAGATTGTCAAGGTGAGTGGACCCTCTAGAAGGAGTCCTACTCTATTGTGTATGTATTCGATTCAATTCGATTATTGAGTGTGTATGGGTTCAGTGCCTCCTCCCCGGAGAGCCCTAAATCCAATTTTTTACATGGCTCAAGGTGCAATATATTCTTTTCAATCTGTACAGCTCGCGTGGGAAGTCTCTCTGGGGATTCCCGTCTCCTTCCTATGGGAGGGTGGTGGGATGTAAAAATGTGAAAAATGTTTACCCCCGGCTGTGTAGACTGGGATACATACTGTTGGTGCTTCCTTCTTTTCTACTAAAAAGAGTTGGAGTTAGGAAGTGTCACACCCCTCTTGTCGTTCCCCATGGCGCCTTGGGGATTCAATGACAGGTCTAAATAGCCTGTTCATTGATGTGGGTGTGTCCCGACGCACGTATAGTGCTAGCTCGGGGTGTTCTGTAAACAGGCGACTGACTGGCACGCCTTGGTTGCTTGAGGTTGAAACGGCGTTTTTATAAAGCAACTGGGATGGAGGTTTTTCCTCTTCCGACGACCAAATCCAACGACCTGGTTTTTTGTCATCGACGGATTCTCGTTCATGTCTGGGGGATGATGACGGAATGGATCTGAACATATGTAGAGGGGTCTCACGCCCTGGGGGTGGGCCACCGGGCGCGGTTCGCCCGAGCGTCTGGGTGGCGCCTTCTTTTCATGTTTAAGATCAACACGCATATCTGCCCCTTCTCCCGCCAGCTTACGCTCCTTCCGCCGGGGCGGCTGTGTTCAGCTGTCCCCTCTGGCGCCTGTCTCGTCCGCAGTCTCCAGGCTAGGGTTAATAGCCTGTTGCCTGGTTTTTTCCCCGGTGCGCTGCCTGCTTCCGTTGGTTAACCTTTTTTGTGTGCTTACGGCCATGCTTACTGCCTGTTCTGCAGGGTCAGTGTGCCAGGCGGTGTACTATTGGGGGGACAGGGCCCGCTCGGCTGAGGGGCCTTTGTCCGAATACCCTAGTAATGTGGGGGGCGGGGTCACTAAGTGCCCACCTGGTGGGGTCTTGATGCTGGCATCATGGACTTCTCCGGGCCCCCGTTCCAGGGGGTCCAGTCCCTTTGGTGGGTCTGGGTCTTCCTTCGCGCTCCGCTGCTACGGCCTTGCCACAGGGTTGGGTTTGCCCTTGACCCCGTGATTCTGGGGGCAGTAACGAGGTTGTTTCCTCCGTTCGTTCCCGGGTGGCATGCGGGTTGTGCGTGTGTGTAGTCGTGGGGTCAAGCCACGGCTGCTCACCCTGTGCGTTGAGTTGCTTGAGTGCCTCTTCGCACGGTCGGGTCCGTCGCCCTCCCGTGAAGCCCCCAATAGGGGGGGTGCCCTCCATTAGGGTGGGTCGGGGGGGCTCGGCCCTCCCTGTTCTGATGGTTGTGGGGGGCTTTCAGCGGGGTGTATTTGTCGGCCGATGGCTCTCGCTCGGCCTCCCTTGTGCAGAGAGTGACGCCGAGCGAGAGCTATACGATACAGAACGTTAGGTTATGACTATAACCAAGTTCTGTTAGTATAGCGACGCTCGGCGTCCGACGCCGCTGCAGCCCTTGATCTCGCCTTGTGGTGAAAGCTTGGGAAGGAGGCGAGTGGGTGGCCCCACCCCTGCTTATATGGGTAAGCTGATAGGGGTGTGGTCAGACAAATATTGGGATTAAAGGTACATTGTGGTCTTTATTCAGTGCGTGTGCACGTGTGCGAGGACAGTGCAGAGAGTGACGCCGAGCGTCGCTATACTAACAGAACTTGGTTATAGTCATAACCTAACGTTAGTAGTCATACTGGCCAGCAGAAAAACTAGTAGGAGTAGGTAAGGGATATGTACAGATATAGATATAGTATATATACAGGTATGTAAAAAGGATTATATGCAGGTATATACAGACATATGTGGTTAAATATATATACAGTAAATATAAATATATGTATACAGTATATACAGCATTTGTGTGCATGCTATCATAGAGTTACAGTATATGGCTTATATGTAGGTATATTCAGACAGATATACATCACAAGGCATTAGTCCGGGCTCTTGATGAACGAGAGGTGCACCTAGTTGTTGTCTTTTTGCTTTTTGCTGCAGCCGTTCTTCTTCCTCGCTTGTGAAAAACCACTGATCTGACATTGGCTGGATTGGTAATAGCTGTGTGGAGAAAAGTGAAGGCTTATGTAGCCATCTAAGCCTCTCAAGATGAAGTTTGCCTCCATAAGTACTTTTTTCACAGACTGCATAAATAGTATCCCTCAGAGACACTGGGGCTGCTAACGAAATTAATGTTATTGAAATGGACATAGAGAGACTAGGGCTGGGTTCCACATCTAGATAATCACTCCCTCCTATGCAGTGGTGGAAGAAGTACACAGTACCTGTACTTAAAGGAACACGCCAACATTTTGGGAGATAAGCTTACCGTCTTCTCCAGAGAGAGACACGAAGATAGATACCAGTTTCCTCTCTGTGCGTTCAGTAGAAAGCTATCTGGCTGCCAGTTAGCCTAGCTTAGCACAATGAATGGAAGCGGACAGTGCCGGTTAGCCTTCGGGAGAGGTGTTAGTTGGACAATGCCTAGGCTAACCGCCACTGTCCGCTTAATAACAGGCAGGTGAGGTCAGAGGTATTGCTGCTTGCACCGTTCTCGAGAAACAATTATCTGATCGACTTCACACTCGACACTGCACTGCCTTGGGTCCTCTGCAATACACCCACCAAATGTAAACGTAAAGTGTGGTGTTATAGCGCCACCATCTGGCCAAATGGCGCCACATTGGATACCAAACCCCCCTCCCCTGGGTCATCAGCAATACACTGCTGAGGTGAAGCTGGAGGATAGACGTGGAAACAAGAGGTTCCTTTTTAGTTTGATTGTCCTGGTCTGCCTCTCAATAGAATACTACAATATCATGCCTCTCTCTCTCTATATATATAGAACTATTGCCTTACAACCCCATCCATCCATTATCTATTTTCTTCCCTCTCTCTCCTACCAGTTCTTTAAATGATAAGCTGTAGGGTCCCCCAATCGGGGGACCCTGTTGTTTTTTATCATAAATCGATCAATACAGACATTAATTAATGTTGTGTTTCTTAAAAAAAAAAATGTTAACCCTCTTTTTCTCCTCCTGTTTTTCTGTGTTTTTCCTCCCATCCCAATTTAGTCGTTATGCCAATTCCCCCCTCTCCTACCTGGTTGTTGCGCGCATGTGCCCCCCACTGGTCGGTCTAGGGAGCCCTGAGGTCTATCACACTTCCTCCGATACATAGGAGACAGCCAGCGGCTCTCTTTTCACCTGACAGCACGGACTCTCATTGGTGAAGTGTAATGTGTGGGAGGTCACACTACCTTCACCATTTCCCTCCCTCGCTGTGCAGGCGCCCTGACCGACCTGTAGGAGTCGCTGTTTACAACGACCAGAATACCACCCCACCGGCTTCCCTCCCGCTGACTCTGCCAATTGAGCCAGTATGTAGCCAAGAGTAAAGACCTTAACCCTGTCAAAACAGCAGTCAAAGTGCATATTTTCAGCACTACATTTGTTTACAGATGTTTTTAAGATTTACCGAAAATAAGAATTTATCGAAAAAGTGCTAATTATATCTCTCTTTTATCTGACTAAATCCAGATTTAACACTGCCATTGGAAAGCTTTTCCCTATCCATATATGTATGATGTGGCCATAATAAGGTCAAGTTCAAGGTCACATTTTTTATGTATAATTCAAAGACCAGTTGAACTTCTCTGCTCACATCGCAGCGACGACCAGAACCTGCCGATTCCTCCTGAGCAACGTCAGAAGGATCCGCCCCTTCCTGACAAAAGAAGCCACCCAACTCCTCGTCCAATCAACAGTCATCTCCCGCCTCGACTACTGCAATGCACTGCTCGCTGGCCTCCCGGCCACTGCCACTAAGCCTCTTCAACTCGTTCAGAACGCAGCGGCCCGCCTGATCTCAAACCTACCGAAGTCGGCCCATGTCACCCCACTTCTTAGGGACCTGCACTGGCTCCCCATTGCTGCACAAATCCGCTTCAAGGCCCTCGACCTAGCATACCGTGCGGCAAAGGGAACCGCTCCCGCCTACCTCCAGTCAATGGTCTCTAACTACACACCCTCAAGACCCCTACGCTCTGCATCTTCTGGCCGCCTCAGACATACTCCTATCCAAGCTCCGGGAGGGTCATCAAAGAGAAGTCGCATATTCTCAGTCCTTGCCCCACAATGGTGGAATGAACTACCCACCCCAGTTAGGACAGCCGAATCACGTCCAATCTTTCGCCGTCGACTAAAGACGCACTTCTTCAACCATTATCTGAAAAAAAAAAAAAAAAAAACTATAAAAAAAAAATCTAACCCTAACTAACCGTACTGTCATGCACTTGTCCTAATAAACTAACCTACACTGTAGCACTCAACACTTTGATGAACATTGTTGCTCAGCTGATAGAGTTGTGCCCTTCCTGATGGCTTGTCGTACAGAACTTGTAAGTTGCTTTGGATAAAAGCGTCAGCTAAATGACTAAATGTAAATGTAAATGTAAATGGATTATAATTTATTACTGTATCTACAAATCCTTCTGTTTAATCATCTTCCCTTTATTCAATTGCTTAGATTTGTACACTTGATCTCAAGAAGGTGCTGAATGAGCTCAGTGATATACACTCTAATGTATATATCTCTTAAAGAGTACTGTATATTTTTAAATCTTGTATGCCATAAATGTCTGGATGAAACAGTACTGTATATCTGTATGTCATGTATGTTATAAATGTCATGATGAATTGAAAATGGGGGACCCTGATGTAAACAAGACGAAAGGCCTTCTCTGGTCTGCATCCCCTTAACAATTGTTTGTAATGAGCCGTATTGTACTGTACCCATTCTGCAATCTGTTAATAAAGTGTTCAATCAATCAATCAAAATGCTGATGAACATTCTCACTGATGGCTGCTTTTTTATATAGTGCTTTTATCCAAAGCGCTTTACAATTTGTTCCTCACATTTTACCCATTCTCTCACACATTCACACACCGACGGCGGAGGCAACCATGCAAGGTGCCAACCAAGCCTGCTCATCGGGAGCAATTAGGGGTTAAGTGTCTTGCTCAAGGACACATCGACACGCTGCCCGGGAGGAGCGGGAATCGAACCAGGAACCTCTGGATTGCCAGACGACTTCTCTACCTCCCGAGCCACTGTCGCCCCTCCTGATTCCTGCAACTGTTTCTCAAGCCAGTAACATCCCCAACCCCCTGTCTGTCATGGTGCCCCTCTCACTGCTATATTGCTTGTTGTATATTTATATTGTAATAACTTATATTGTATGTCGGAAATGTTTAATCCTGAATTCCTTTTCAGTTGTCTCTTGCCAGGCCATCATTGTAAATAAGAATTTGTTCTTAATTGATTTGCCTGGTTAAATAAAGGTACAATTAAAATAAATTAACAGGTGGGTTTTGAGGTGGGACTATGTTTCTAACTTTCTACAGATGGGGCTTCTTTGATGTATGATGGGAGTTGATTCCAGAGTCGGAGAATGATTTGTTTTCTGTAGGGATGCTCGATATTGGCTTTTTTACCGATACCGATATTCCGATATTGTCCAACTCTTAATTTCGATACCGATACCGATACCGATATCAACCGATACCGATATATGCAGGGTTTCCCCCCAAAAAAACGGAATAATTTCAGGTAATTAATAATTTCACTGGATGCATTCAAAAGGCTTTCTAAATGTAAGCATTATCTGTGCAAAATATGATAATTAAAAAAGTAAAAATTAACATTACATATCTCTTGTTGTTGAATTAAACCAACATGCATACTTTTGACAATAAATAAAATAAGAATTGGTTCTTACTTGCTTGCCTGGGTAAATAAAGGTTAAATAAATGTAAAAAAAAAAAAAAAATTTTTTTTTTTGATACCGATATTTTCCGATATCACATTTTACTGCCGATATCGGCCGATAATATCGGTCGGCCGATAATATCGGACATCCCTAGTTTTCTGTGGTAGTGTGGTGTGCTCAGAAGGGCTAAGTTGGATGAGCGGAGTGAGCGGGCGGGAGTGTAGTGTTGAAGGAGGTTGTAGATGTAGGCAGGTGCTATAGGGAGTGGAGGGCTTTGTAAGTGAGAAGACATATCTTAAAGTCAATCCTATACTTAACAGGGAGCCAGTGTAGTGAGGAGAGGACAGGACTGGTGTGATGATGCAGGCTCAGGTGTTCTGAACTAGTTGAAGTTTATGGAGGGATTTAGATGTTGAGTCATTGAGCAATGCATTACAATAATCTCTAGACGGGAGAATGAGGGCATGAACCAGCTTTTCAGTGTCGGAGGGGGACAGTAGTGGTCTAATGCGGGAAATGTTCCTGAGGTGAAAGTAACATATCTTGGTGATATTATTGATGTGTGGTTCGAATTATAGTTTGGGGTCAAATAGAACACCCAAGTTGTTCACTGTGGGGGAGGGGAGGACAGAGTGGTTGTTGATGGATATGGAGCAGTCAGGGTTTTTACGGAGAAGGTGAGGTGGGCCTATTAGAAGGATTTCAGTTTTAGTACTGTTGAGTTGGAGAAGGTTGTGGTTCATCCAGATGTTTATTTCAGAGAGGCAGGAGGAGAGGGCAGTAGTAGCAGCAGTGGTGTGAGGAGGGGATCTTATGTTGAAGTTTGTCCATCAGCTCCAGACTGCTGTGGAGCTCCTGCATGTTTCATTGATTGATTGAAAACTTTATTAACAGATTGCAGAATGGGTACAATACAGTACGACTCAATATAAACAATTGTTAAGGGGATGCAGACCAGAAAAATACTTTCGTCTTGTTTACATCAGGGTCCCCCTGTTATGGTTTGAAACCGACCCCAACAGCACGGCACAGACAGGTAGTTCAGAGTTAGCCAAAGACTAGGGCATATTTATTTCTGAAACAGGAATGAGCGAAATAACAATAAGAACAACAAAGGGGAGAATTTTCTTGGCAGAGTTGTCTGCGGCTCTGCAGATCGTCCCGGTATTGAGATGGAGAAGCGGCGTAGAGCCACTGCCTCTGCGGCTCTGCAGCTACTCCAGGATCCAACTCGGGGAGGAACGGAGAGAGAGAGAGAGTGGTCAATAAACAAGCCAACGGAATACAGAGGCAGTCCCGTCCTCCTTAGCTGAGTCCAGTATAAACACACGTGACTTAATCTTCAGTGTTACCAACACACAAGTTTAGCTGAGCCCAGTACAATCCCACGTGACTTAATCCTCAGTGTTACCAACACACAAGTTTAGCTGAGTCCAGTACAAAACAAAAACGGCAAATCTTCAGTGTTATCCAAACACACAGAAAACAGAGAATCCAAAAGGTTCGTTCCAAAAACTCACCAAAGCGCAAATGCGCAAAGCGGGCAACGAGGCACAGCTCCAACGGATGATAGAGATACACAACAGCGGCGACTTCCATGGACGTCCTGAAGAAAAACAGACGAGGCACAACAACGGGGGGAACAGGCAGTAGCAGTGGAAATCCAAAACGACCCGACAACGATTGACAGAAAGACCCGAGTATATGAAGGGCTCTGGGCGCTGATTACAAACAACCGACAGGTGCGTGATGGCAATTGGTACTTGACCTAGAAGCGTGTGGTGGCAATGAGCCAATCCTCCTCACAGTACCTTGAAGCGTGTGGCGGGAATGGGCCAATCCTCACACCCCCACCTGTTTTTCTGCAGTCGATCCCGCTGGCAGAGAAGAGGTGGGACCTCTGACCAGAGACTGCAACACTGTATATACCGTATACATTTATCTATATCAGTATGGATATATCTGCATATATACCTGTATACAATGCTGTACACACTGTATTATATATACTTTATCTGCTACATTTGCACTCTGGTTAGAACGTATTTTCATTCTACTGAACGTGTGCGGTATGATGACATTAAATCTGAATCTAATCTGATCTAGGACGTTTGTTGTGAGAGTCAGTGTGTCTATTTAGAGAGAATAAAGCATATCCTCTAAAAATGTATTTTAGTCAGTGTTTTTGTGTAAACCTCCCATTGACTGCACTTCATTTTACACTTCGAGCGCCATCTGCTGGCAAAGTTAGAGTTGGTCCAAGGAGCGTATTTGAGGAAGTCCCCGGCCAGCGGAAATTAGGTCAAGGCCCGCGCTCTTCACCTCGTTGTATGTTGCCAACGGGCTAATGCTAACTTGTGATTTTGAACAGATCTAGAATGTAGAGATTGTGCAAAGAACGGACTAACTGCAGCTGCTGGAGAGATATGTGAAGTATTTGAATGGACTAAGGAGCAGTATGAACTAGAGTAGAGTTTGGTCGCCACCTTGAATGTTCTGACGTCTGAACGTGAGATGAAGAAACACTAAGCTGGTCTCTGACAAGAACAAGGTACAGGTTGAAAAAACCCTCAGCTCTGAACTCGGCAGAATCTGCACCTGGCTCGCTGACAACAAACTATCATTACACCTGGGTAAAACAGAGTCCATTCTCTTCGGATCAAATAACAGACTCAGCAAGACCGACTGCTTCTCAGTTACAGTGGGTGACAATATTGTCACAAGGAAAGATGAAATTACATACCTGGGTTCCATCCTATAGGCAAATCTTTCCTGTGACAAAATGGCATCCAAGGTAATAAAAAAAGTCAACCAACAAACTAGATTCTTGTACCGGATCTCCTCTCTGGTGAACAAGAATACCCTGAAGACTCTGGCAGGAGGGGCGGCCAGGTGGTGCAGTGGGCAAGGCACTCACCACCAATGCTGGAGACGCTGGGTTCGAGCCCAGCTCTCCACATTGTTTTCAGTTTGGCTGGTCGTCCGTACTAATACAATTGGCAGTATTAGAGGGTGGGAAAACTGATGGGTGGGGATCGGACGTTGTGGACAATGACTCCTACAGGTCGGTTGGTGCGCCTGCGCAGTAGAATCATGAAGCGATGGGGGCGGCGTCCCTCCAAAGCGCAGACCCCTGACGCTGAAAGATCGCGCCGCGCAGGTGAAAAGATGCAACGGCTGCTACCTCGAGTATCGGAGGGGACTCGTGCTATGTATGGCTTCGTCCACATTGCAGCCGGCTTGTGGGAGGCAAGAAACAGCGTTCGAGACAGGGGAGGGTTGAATTGGATGATACGAAATTGGGATGGGAGAAAAATAGAAATGGGAGAAAAAGTGGATAAAAAAAACTAGCAGGAGCACTCATTCAAGGGTACTACGACTATGCTTGCACCTCATGGTACCAAAGCACCTCAAAGGCGCTAAAAACAAGATTACAAACATCACAAAACAAACTGGTCAGACTTCTACTTGACCTTACCCCTAGAACCCACCTCACCCCTGCCCACTTTGACAACCTAGGATGGCTTAGAGTAGACGACAGAGTACAGCAACTTGCAATGGGCCTGGTCTACAAGATACACTATACGACAAAGGTCAGTGAATACCACGACCAAAACACCAGAGGAAGCTCAACAAATCATGTTAAACCCAGATTCGGCTCAAACAAGGTACTAAACATGTTTAGCAATTATGCCACATCAATGTGGAATGCCCTACCCAAAGCTGTAAACTAAAAGAATGTGAATCCCTACCCACATTCAAAACCGCTCTTAAAGAGCACCTACGGGAGGCTGCAATTCGAAACTGGCCACCGTAAATGTCCAAACCCCTCCACCCCCACCCCCTCCTAATAGACAGTCTCCTACCCACCGCATGTATATATTCTCTCCCCACCGTATGTATATTTCTCTCCCACCCACCCACCCCCTCCTAATGTACAGGATCTATGGGTAACAGTACTGTATATTTGCACAAATGTAACAGTACTGTCCCTATGCCATAAATGTCATGTATGTTGTGTATGTCATAAATGTCACTATGAATTGAAAAGGGGGAATGAATGAATGTATGAATGAATGAATGAATGAATGAATTAATGAATGAATGAAAACTTTATTAACAGATTGCAGAATGGGTACAATACAGTACGGCTCAATATACACACAATTGTTAAGGGGATGCAGACCAGAGAAAGACGTTTGTCTTGTTTACATCAGGGTCCCCCATTTTCAATTCATAGCGACATTTATGACATACACAACAGGGACCCTGATGTAAACAAGACAAACGTCTTTCTCTGGTCTGCATCCCCTTAACAATTGTGTGTATTGAGCCGTACTGTATTGTACCCATTCTGCAATCTGTTAAATAAAGTTTTCATTCATAATTCATTCAATCAAGTATTCTCGAAGACACTCTGAGTCTGACGCGTGATTTCGAAACCTAGCCGCATTTCTGGCAGACGCTCTCTGATTGGCACTGACTGACGCTCTCTGATTGGCCACTGACGACGCGTTTGCCCAATCGCGTGACGAGCTGTGTCTTTGCCCATTTCCACGTCAAACTGGCGTTCTATCGCCATGCTCTAAGACAAACTCTAACCGTAACCAACTTCGAAAGAGTGCCTAAGCTTAACCAGTGTAGAAACAGGCCTCGGCCAATCAGAGAGCGTCTTGCCAGAAATGCGGCTAGGTTTCGAAATCACGCCACTCTGACGTCACGAGACCGCGCCATCTTGGTATTGGGGAAACAAACGGATTTCTACGATTGATTGATTGATTGATTGAAAACTTTATTAACAGATTGCAGAATGGGTACAATACAGTACAGCTCAATACACACAATTGTTAAGGGGATGCAGACCAGAGAAAGACTTTCGTCTTGTTTACATCAGGGTCCCCCATTTTCAATTCATCAGGACATATATGACATACATGACATACAGATATTCAGTACTGCTACATCTATACATTTATGACATACCAGATTTGCAAATACAGTACTGTTTGTGATACAGAAGTAGTCAAGAAAAGGGAGTATATACATTTGACGTAGAAACTGTACATTGGAGGAGGTTGGGTGGGGTTGTGTGGGGGGGGTTGGGTACATTGGGATATTGTCAACCATACTGGGTAATTTACATTGGAGGTGGTTGGGGGGGGGGGGGAAACACTGTATAAACAAGCAAAACTGTACATTGAGGGGGGGGGGGACACTGTACAAACAAGCAAAATTGTACATTGGACTACACCATACTAGGTAAATGGCTGTACATTGGAGGGTGTTACAAAGGGTCAGATTAAACCGAATATATATATTTATTGCTTGATACCCCTTGTATAATATTTGTATATCGTTTGATATCCCTTGTATATTCTTTGTATATATACACGGAATATCCCTTTACCTAGGTACAAGCCAGACCATAATATTCGTTCTCCTATTGGACAGCGACCCCTAGGCGCCAACGGCCATACCCCCAATGGCAAGTTCAAAGCCACCGCCAAGGCTTGTCTCAACATGTCCAGGTTTGCGCAGTAATACGAGACAGAACTGAGGTTGGCACTAGATTATTCACCTTACGTATAAATACGTCGCAGGTGGATACAGCAGTAGTCTTATCCCAAAGTTGAAGCCTTCACCACGAGTCAACGACCAAGTGAAGTGAGCAACTTTG
Organism: Notolepis coatsorum; assembly: GCF_963971535.1. Classification (NCBI taxonomy): domain Eukaryota; kingdom Metazoa; phylum Chordata; class Actinopteri; order Aulopiformes; family Paralepididae; genus Notolepis; species Notolepis coatsorum. The sequence goes on from NC_140175.1 coordinate 130,687,845, forward strand.
CGTCTAAATAGAGCACTTATAACATGTGCGAATAAGATAGTAAAAGTGTCAGAGTTTAGTGAAATAACGTCAAGTTCAACATAGTTTAATGTGAAGTATAGTGCACAGGAGAATCTACACCGGCGAATGCAGAGCCTTTTCCGGCTGGATTATATTGCTTTGGTACTGTGGCTGCTGGAGCAGAGAACCGTCTACCCCACTGCTGTGTGGGATCTACCCTGTGAGGAGCACCATCGAGCCCGCCTCTAGGACCACAGAGGCTGGCTAGCTTTCATCCATGCTGTCGTGCATACTGGAGTATAGCTGTTGCTTTGTCTAAGGACCAAGGGAGTATTGCACCGACTCCCATAGCTGGAGCTTCTTTATTCCGCGTTGATCCAGACTTTGCTCCCGAACATTCCTCTACCCTGCTGGCTTACAACCGGAGGGAACCCCCTAGTGTCTCCAGCTGACTACGAGTGTGCCTTATGTAATTCTTATGCTACAGGTGGCGTCAGTTATACCCATCTTACTACTCTCATGGACTTACGCTCTTGACTTACTTTAAGTGTTCTTCGCCTTACAAGCGCAATTATAATTCTCAATATGTAACCTACCGTTGCTTACTCTAATAATAAATCCCTCCAAATAGAACTTTAGGTGTCATTGTCGTATTCTTGTGTGGGTGTTCACCAGATATATCATGTACTGTATGGCCAGTAATTAAAGTACATAACTAAGTAGTGGTTTAATAATACCATACTCTCAATACAGTCAGGGAATTGTACCCCTCAGTTACAGAGGGGGTTGGGTTAGGACATTTACAGGGGCCAGTTTTGAATTGCAGTCTCCCGTAGGTGTCCCTTGAGAGTGGTTTTCAAAGTGGGTAGTGATCCACATTCCTTTACAGCTTTGGGTAGGGCGTTCCACATTGATGTGGCATAATTGCGAAACGTGTTTAGTCCCTTATTTGAGCCGAATCTGGGTTTAACATGATTTGTGGCGCTCCCTCTGGTGTTGTGATTTTGGTATTCACTGACCTTTGGGAAGTATTTTGACATGTACATGGGTACCTTGGTCGTGTAGTGTATCTTGTAGACTTGATTGATTGATTGATTGATTGATTGAAAACTTTATTAACAGATTGCAGAATGGGTACAATACAGTACAGCTCAATACACACAATTGTTAAGGGGATGCAGACCAGAGAAAGACTTTCGTCTTGTTTACATCAGGGTCCCCCATTTTCAATTCATCAGGACATATATGACATACATGACATACAGATAGTCAGTACTGCTACATCTATACATTTATGACATACCAGATTTGCAAATACAGTACTGTTTGTGATACAGAAGGAGTCAAGAAAGGGGAGTATATACATTTGACGTAGAAACTGTACATTGGAGGAGGTTGGGTGGGGGCCCGGGGGGTTGGGTACATTGGGATATTGACAACCATACTGGGTAATTTACATTGGAGGTGGTTGGGGGGGGGGGGCACACTGTATAAACAAGTAAAACTGTACATTGAGGGGGGGGGGGAGGAGACACTGTACAAACAAACAAAATTGTACATTGGACTATTGACAAAACCATACTAGGTAAATGACTGTACATTGGAGGGGGTTGGGTTAGGATATTTACAGGAAGTATTTTGACATGTACATGGGTACCTTGGTCGTGTAGTGTATCTTGTAGACCAGGCCCATTGCAAGTTGCTGTACTCTGTCGTCTACTCTAAGCCATCCTAGGTTGTCAAAGTGGGCAGGGGTGAGGTGGGTTCTAGGAGTAAGGTCAAGCAGTAGTCTGACCAGTTTGTTTTGAGATGTTTGTAATTTTGTTTTTAGCGCCTTTGAGGTGCTTTGGTACCATGAGGTGCAAGCATAGTCGTAGTACCCCTGAATGAGTGCTCCTGCCAGAGTCTTCAGGGTATTCTTGTTTACCAGAGAGGAGATCCGGTACAAGAATCGAGTTCGTTGGTTGACTTTTTTTATTACATTGGATGCCATTTTGTCACAGGAGAGATTAGCCTCTAGGATGGAACCCAGGTAGGTAATTTCATCTTTCCTTGTGACAATATTGTCACCCACTGTAACTGAGAAGCCGTCGGTCTTGCTGAGTTTGTTATTTGAACCGAAGAGAATGGACTCTGTTTTGCCCATGTGTAATGATAGTTTGTTATCAGCGAGCCATATGCAGATTCTGCCTAGTTCCGAGCTGAGGGTTTTTTCAACCTGTAACTTGTTCTTGTCAGAGACCAGCAGGGCTGAGTCGTCCGCAAACAGGAACAAGTTGCAGTCACAAGCTGACGACATGTCATTTGCATAAATTAGGAACAGTAGCGGTCCTAGTATGCTTCCTTGTGGAACACCACAGCTCACTGTGAGGGGGGGGGATAGGGTACCGTTTACCTCCACCATCTGTTCCCTCCCCTCAAGGTAGGATTGCATCCAGCTCACTGATAGACTATCAAAACCAATTGCTTTTAGCTTGTCAATCAGAATGGAGTGATTGACCGTGTCAAAGGCCTTTTGTAGGTCCAGCATGACCATGCCGCAGTATTTGCCTGCGTCCACCTCTTGTTTGATGTGGTCATTCAAATAGAGAAGGCATGTGTCAGTGGAGTGGGATGTTCTGAAGCCAGATTGGAATTCGTAGATTAGATTTTTTTCCGCTAGGTACTTTTCGACCTGTTCGTAGACAATTTTTTCCATGACTTTCGAGATGGAGGTGAGAATAGAAACAGGGCGGTAGTTGCCTGGGTCTAATTTGCTGCCCTTTTTGTGCAGAGGGGTCACCCTCGCAATTTTGAAGTCCTTGGGGACGTGTCCCTGTTTTATGGAGAGGTTTATTATGTGTGTGATGATTGGGGTGATGGCGGCTGCTGAGTCTCTGAGGAATTTGGAGGGGATGTTGTCATGGCCAGTGGCCTTGTTAGGTTGGAGGGCGCTCAGTTTATTGAGTACCTCATCTGTTGTTACCATTTCCAGCTTGAAGTCGTCCTTGCGGACCCCTAGGTTTTTGTAGTAAGCTACTATGTGTTCTACCCCATAAAGCCCTGAGTGGGAGGGTAGTTTGTTTACCAGTGTTGTGGCTATGTTTGCGAAGAAAATGTTTAAGTAATTGGCTACATCCAGCTTGTCTGTGATGAGCGTGTTGTCCGTTTTTATGTTTATGTTTGAGAATCTGGTTTTAAGTTTTTTACTGCATCCTAGTTGATTATTGAGTAATTTCCAAAGTTCACGTGGTTTGTTTTTGTTTTCCTCAGTTTTGTCATTGATGAAATTCTTTTTTGCAGTTTTGATCATGGAGTTTACGTCGTTTCTTAGTCTGTTTCTTTCTAGTTTGAGTTCAGTCACGTGGGCTTGGAATTCACTGCTCGTGCTTTTAGTAAGCTTTGACTGACTTTTACGAAACTCAGAGCATTTTTTGTCTCTGGTTTTCATAGCGGCCAGTATTTCGGAGTGCATCCACGGCTCAGCGCGATTTTTTACCCTGGTGGTTCTTAGGGGGGCCATGTCGTTTAGTATTGTTGAGAATTTGGTTTTGAAACCAAGCCATGTTTCTTCAACCAGTGTACCATTGAGTTCATCTGACCAGTCCAGACTCTCCAGTTCAAGGTTGAAGGCCTCGCTAGAGTAGGTTTTGAGGTCTCTAGATGTGACTGTTTTGTGGCAGCCAGCCTTTTGTTTTAGTTTTTTTCGGGTACAGAATATCATATAATGATCACTTAACCCGCATGCTATAACCCCTTTATTGGAGATCTTGGACTTGTCGGAGGTCAGAATGAGGTCAATGGTAGTCTGAGTTGATTCACATACACGTGTGGGTTGGGTGATTAGCTGGCTGAGGCCGTGCAGATCACAAAACCTACTGAATGACTTGAAGACGGGTGCATCTTTTCGTTGCATATCCGTGTTCCAGTCTCCAATAAGAATTTTGTCTACATCCTCAACTCCAGCCAAACACCTATCCAGTGTATCATAAAAGCCACTATGATCTGGCGGCCTGTAGACTGTGCCAACCAGTAGGGATTTCGCCCTTTCGAATAGGATTTCCACCCATACAGTTTCAATTGATTTATGATTCAGGTCATTTCTGTTGATGAATTTGGTGTCCTTGTGTATGTACATACAGACACCACCTCCATGTTTGTTTCTATCATTCCTGATTATTGAGTAGTTCTCAATCTCTATCTCTGGATCTTTTACAGAATCGTCAAGCTTAGTTTCTGAGAAGCACAGTATGTTTGCCTTACCATTTATGAATAATTGTTTGATTTCATCCAATTTGTTTTTTAAGCTGTTAATGTTAATGTGAAAAATGTTCAGTCCATTGGCGTTGGTTATTTCATTGATGTTGGCAGGTTCGAAGTATTGTTCGTTTGTGATCTGTTCCTCTGTGTGGGGCTGGGGGGCTTTGTTGTTGTGGGTGGGAAGGGGGGAGGGGGGGGGTCGGGTCCCGCGCCGTGCTGGAACAACAAAGAAGGGGGGAGGGGGGGTCGGGTCCCGCGCCGTGCTGGAACAACAAAGGACTCGTTCCTGGTTGTTTTCGTTGTTAGCTCTGCTAGCTAGCCGGCTATCGGGCGTCGAGATGTTTAAATCCCGCGTCGAGTTGGTCGTCATGGTTTCGACCCTCGGTTCACCTCCTCTCGTCACTGCCTCACGTGTGCTCGTCTGCTGCGGCGTCATTGGGGGAGCTTCGCCGCCCGCGCTGTGGATGTAGCCACAGGTTGCGTTGTCGATGCTATTGGTCGCGATGGGAACCTCCATCGCTTCTTGCGTTGCCAGACCAAGTCTTCTAGCCTGAGTTCTGGTCAAAACCGGGCCTGGGTTTAAATGAATGTCTCCCGAAAGTAGCAGAACCAGGATGATCATGGTCCTACGGTCCAATCTGCCAGTCGGGGGTAAGTTTTTCCGTACAGGGCTCGCTGTTAGTAGCGTGTGTATAGCCGCTGTTCCGACGTCTATGTGTTTCTTTTCCGAGTCATTGAGAAGGTAGAAGTCACTGTGGGTCTCGTTAAATCCGTTTTCACTTCTCTCCACTTCTGTTTGATGTTGCTTCATTGATGAATTGAGGTATAAGTCCGTAATCCATATTAGCAGGAGTAGAAAGTGTCCACAAAACCTTGTTGATTTGGTTGTTTGGCGAGAGCTCTCAGTAATGCGACTGCTCATGACTGCGCCGGATGTTCAAAAAGACCAGGCCCATTGCAAGTTGCTGTACTCTGTCGTTTACTCTAAGCCATCCTAGGTTGTCAAAGTGGGCAGGGGTGAGGTGGGTTCTAGGAGTAAGGTCAAGCAGTAGTCTGACCAGTTTGTTTTGAGATGTTTGTAATTTTGTTTTTAGCGCCTTTGAGGTGCTTTGGTACCATGAGGTGCAAGCATAGTCGTAGTACCCTTGAATGAGTGCTCCTGCCAGAGTCTTCAGGGTATTCTTGTTTACCAGAGAGGAGATCCGGTACAAGAATCGAGTTCGTTGGTTGACTTTTTTTATTACATTGGATGCCATTTTGTCACAGGAGAGATTGGCCTCTAGGATGGAACCCAGGTAGGTAATTTCATCTTTCCTTGTGACAATATTGTCACCCACTGTAACTGAGAAGTCGTTGGTATTGCTGAGTTTGTTATTTGAACCGAAGAGAATGGACTCTGTTTTGCCCATGTGTAATGATAGTTTGTTATCAGCGATCAAATGTATGCGTTGAGCTCCGTTTTTATTACATGTTTTATCACATTCTTGTTCATTTCATAACATTTTCATATACTTTGTTTTGAAAATATTGAGGCCAACATGGCATTTCACTATTTCGAAAGCCTTTCTGGTGATTCTAAAAGTGCATGTTTCCCCCAAGCTTCCAGTATGTTAAGAGTGAGCTGAGCGGCCCTCACAGCGCATGCGCGGGTCCAGAGTGGGAGGAGCGTTGTAAGATCAGAGTGATGCATTGTGGGATATATGCGCGGTCAGGTCAGCCTGCAGCGGGACGGTAGAACTTTCTTTGTCTGTAACTTTTGTCAATAACATTAAGAACAGAGAGCTGTTGTCAACCCTGCAAACCCAAATAAATGCGCGGTCCTCGAGAGAAGTGTCTCCTGGTTTACTGTCACCACCTTCCAGAGGGAACGAGCCCGAAGTCCGGCTGCTTGACGGAGCTCCAGCTGCAGCAGAACGCTGCTGGACTCTACTGCGTTCAGAACAACACAGGAGACACAGGTAGGTTCATGTCCACCTCTCCGTTTAGTTACAGTGAACTCTGCTGTTATTCATCTACTGACCGCACCTCTCATCTGTTGGCGTTTCTGCCACTTTTCCACCAGACTGGGCCTCGACCAGAGGTAGCTGGAGCAGCTAACAAGCTAAGCTGCTCAACTGAACATGTGACGTTAGGTCAGAAACTGGTGCGACTCTATGTATAGAGAGACATGTTTATTCAGCTCCTTACTAATAATGACCCAACATCTCAACTGTGGAGCGTTTCAGCCACTTTTCCACCAGACTGGGCCTTGACCAGAGGTAGCTGGAGCAGCTAACAAGCTAAGCTAACAAGCTAAGCTGCTCAACTGAACATGTGATGATTGATTGATTTAAAACTTTAACAGATTGCAGAATGAGTACAGTACAGCTCAATACATACAATTGTTAAGGGGATGCAGACCAGAGAAATACTTTCGTCTTGTTTACATCAGGGTCCCCCATTTTCAATTCATCATAACGTATATGACATACAGATAGACATAGACAGTACTGCTACATCTATACATTTATGACATACCAGATTTGCAAATACAGTACTGTTTGTGATACAAAAAGAGTCCAGAAAAGAGAGTATATATATTTGACGTAGAAACTGTACATTGGAGGGGGGGGGGGGGGGGGGTTTGGGTTGGGTAGGAGCGGTGGGGACACACACACACTGTACAAGCAAAACTGTACATTGGAATATTGACAATTTACTGTACATTGGAGGGGGTTGTGTTAGGACATTTACAGGGGCCAGTTTCGAATTGCAGTCTTCCGTAGGTTTTCTTTGAGTGGTTTTGAAAGTGGGTAGTGATTCACATTCCTTTACAGCTGTGGGTAGGGCGTTCCACATTGATGTGGCATAATTGCGAAACGTGTTTAGTCCCTTGTTTGAGCCGAATCTGGGTTTAACATGATTTGTGGAGCTCCCTCTGGTGTTATGATCGTGGTATTCATTGACATTTGGGAAGTATTTTGACATGTACATGGGTACCTTGGTCGTGTAGTGTATCTTGTAGAGCAGGCCCATTGCAAGTTGCTGTACTGTCGTCTACTCTAAGCCATCCTAGGTTGTCAAAGTGGGCAGGGGTGAGGTGGGTTCTAGGAGTAAGGTCAAGCAGTAGTCTGACCAGTTTGTTTTGAGATGTTTGTAATTTTGTTTTTAGCGCCTTTTGAGGTGCTTTGGTACCATGAGGTGCAAGCATAGTCGTAGTACCCTTGAATGAGTGCTCCTGCCAGTCTTCAGGGTATTCTTGTTTACCAGTGAGGAGATCCGGTACAGGAATCGAGTTCGTTGGTTGACTTTTTTTATTACATTGGATGCCATTTTGTCACAGGAAAGATTTGCCTCTAGGATGGAACCCAGGTAGGTAATTTCATCTTTCCTTGTGACAATATTGTCACCCACTGTAAGTGAGAAGCCGTCGGTCTTGCTGAGTTTGTTATTTGAACCGAAGAGAATGGATTCTGTTTTGACCATGTGTAATGATAGTTTATCAGGTCAGACGTTAGGTCAGAAACTGGTGCGACTCTATGTATAGAGAGACATATGCGTTTATTCAGCTCCTTACTAATAATGACCGAACATCTCAACCGTGGAGCCAGGGAACAAACTTAACTTTTTGACTTACCAGCCATCTGGCTGGTAGATTTTTAAAAGTACCAGCCGGGCAGATTTTTTACTAGCCAAAAATTATAAATAGCTTTTTAGTATATCGCCATGTGTTATTATTACATATAATACTCTCATATGCTATTTTCAATTAATATCATAAACAACATAAGGAATATTAGCATAATTTTGAGTGGACTGAAGGAATGAGTCAGCGTTAATAGTTTTAAATGCAAATAATTTATTGAAACATAGAAGTGGGGTCGGGACCAGGGCTCTACAGTGCGACCATATTGCTCGCATATGCCCCTAAAAATATGTGCGTGCGAACATTAGGGATGGGAATTGATAGGATTTTATCGATACGATTCCATTATCGATTCTGCTTATCGATTCGATTCTTTATCGATTCCCTTATCGATACCTGATCAATTTATAATTTAAATAAATAAATTGAAAATGCAACAGAACTACATTTAGTCATTTAGCTGACGCTTTTATCCAAAGCGACTTACAAGTTCTGTACGACAAGCCATCAGGAAGGGCACAACTCTATCAGCTGAGCAACAATGTTCATCAAAGTGTTGAGTGCTAAAGTGTAGGTTAGTTTATTAGGACAAGTGCATGACAGTACGGTTAGTTAGGGTTAGATATATTTTTTTTTATTCAGATAATGGTTGAAGAAGTGCGTCTTTAGTCGACGGCGAAAGATTGGATGGGTTTCGGCTGTCCTAACTGGGGTGGGTAGTTCATTCCACCATTGTGGGGCAAGGACTGAGAATAGGCGACTTCTCTTTGATGACCCTCCCGGAGCTCGGATAGGAGTAGGTCTGAGGCGGCCAGAAGATGCAGAGCGTAGGGGTCTAAGCTGGTTAGAATAACATGCAACTTGACATTTCTGATTGTCATTTATTGTTGAGCCCCCATGTCAGAAAAATACAAAAACTGTAAAAAATAAAACATTAACTATAGCCTACACTTAAATAAAATAATGTATTTGAGATTCTCTTAAAATGTATTTATTTTTTTATTCTTAAACTAATTTAATCTATTGAATAACAGGTTGTTATTCCTCTGACTTCTGTCTCTCTCTCACACACTCTCTCTCTCACACACACACACACACACACACACACACACACACACAGAGAGAGAGAGCTCCCCGGGCCCCTGTCCTATAAGGTATTGGCTTGTGTTGCTACACGGACACATTTGTATGTTGCACCACTGTACTTCCTGGCTTACAGTCTTGTAAACAAACATTCCGTCTCTCATTATATGTGAACTAAAGAGTACAAGGTTTACACAACAGCCCCCACCTGCTGTTTTATTGTATTTGTACCTGTACTATCCGCTGTCAGCTGTTTATCTCTCTTTGTGAGCTTGATTAAATAGCGTTAGCTCACGTTAGCTCCGCGGCTAATTTTAGCTCAGCCTGATCTAAATCAATGACTAGGTTCTAAAGCATTCAAGTAGTTTTCACTGCACATAGAAGTAGCCAAACAGCAGGAGCATTTCGGGAGCATATTACCAAAACCCAGGCAATTTCGAGCCATTAAGGAATCAAATAGAGTCTGCCATGGCTACATGCTAACGGCTAACATTATTGCGCAACTGTAGGCAGCGATAAGGGAATCGAAAGTCACGGGAGCCACACGGTTCCAGGCATCGGCCAATTAGGAACCGGTTCCCAACGGGAACCGGTTTTCGATTCCCATCCCTAGCGAACATGCAAAATCAAGTACTCGCACGGCGTGCGAGTGGGGCTAGCGAGTGCAGAGTACAGCCTCTCATTCGTCCTTTTTTTTCTCCGCTGCGAGAATCGTTAAAAAACTACAAGTCCCTGGCGGTTAGGTGGCCGAGCGGAGATTGCGTTTGTCACCAGCCCCGGAGCTGTGAGCTGGATTCGCCTGTTCGAATCCAGCTCACAGCTCCGGGGTTGTCACCAGCTTGGCTGGCCGTCTGCACTAATACAATTGGCTGTATTAGAGGGTGGGAGAAGCTGGCGGGGTGGGTCCGGGTCGTTGTAAACAGCGACTCCTACGGTTCGGTCGGGGCGCCTGCTAAGCGCGGATTGGACTTGAGGGGGATAGTGTGGTCCTCCCACACGCTACGCCCTCTCAATGAGAATCCGCGCTGCCAGGTGAAAAGAAGCTGTGATTGGCTGGACGTGTGTCGGAGGAAGCACGTGGTAGCCTCCACTCTCCCAGATGATCTGACTGTGGGGGGTAAGTGCGCAGCGACCAGGAAGGGACTGGGAATTGGCATACGACTAACATTGGGATGGGAGAAAATCGGAGGAAAATAAAGGGGGAAAAAAGACCAAAAAAAAGAAGAAGAAAAAAACTACAAGTCCCACAGTTCACAGCCGCATAAACGTTCCAATCACAGTAGTTTCCTGTGGTCACGCGACTGGAAACCGAAAGTAATGATCAGCGGCTGCCTCACTGTCTGAGTCAAACAATAATACAGCCATTGTCGAAGCCCATTCATTTTTATTTTGCGCGAAAGATACCGGAGAATGAGAAGTCAGGCGAGGCAGCTCATGTTACAGAGGTGATGGTTAACGTTACCGTTAACCAAGATACTGACGCTAGCCAGCATGCTAGCGAAGTTGGCCAAGCTAGCGAGGCTACACCCACTGTAGCACCCAATGTAGCCACTGTAGCTAGCGAAGCTACACCCACTGGAGCCGGAGGGAAGACATACACATTTAACGTGAATTGGCTAAACATTTCCCCATGGCTAGAGTTCGAAAACAATGTCATGTTTTGTAAATATTGCAAAGTAGGATCGATGCATTGCGATGCATTGTTACACCCCTACAACTGGCCCACTGTGTATGTGTGTACAGCTAACTTGGCTAGCGTTATCAACCGCAGAGGTGGGCAATAGGGTCCAGCTGTAGCGCCGGACGGCCAGAGTGCAAGCGGTGTGGCAATAGGGTCTAGCTGCATCGCCGGACGGCCAGAGTGCAACGGTGTGATGTCGTAATTGGCAGAATCGACTGTCAATCAATGGTCTACCTGACACGCAAACTACTGTACTGGAGGTGTACAGTATTTCAATAGGCAACCCTGAAAGGATTATTTTTCTAAAAGAGCAACACTAGCTCCCCCCTCTACTGATGGCCCTGGTTGTAAAGCCAGTGTCTCCTTTTTGTTCAATATCACTGCCTTTCTTATTAGGCCTAGTTGTTGGCTACAACTTTGCCATAGTAGGCATTAATCACTTAATTAATAGTTCAAATGTCTGTCCCATTCCCGTTTGCACACGCAGATGATACACACACAGGCACACAGTGGGCCAGTGACTTTGGTGGTATGTGCTATTGCACAGATGTGTCCCGTTTGCACATGCACGCACAGTACAAATATACATTTATTTAAAAAAAAAAAAAAACTCTGTTACTTGACATATTTTCACTGTGCTCCTAAATATTTTTGGGTGCTCCTAAATTTCTTTGTGTGCTCCTAAATTTTGTCATTTAGGAGCACCTGTGCCCCTAGTGAAAAAGGTTAGCGTAGAGCCCTGGTCGGGACACACACACACTGTTTCAACTCACCACCCCTGCATCATATTGTAGTCTGTCTTCAAACTTCCACTCCTCTCAAATTTTTTTTATATTTGAATATCAACATTATCTGTCCATCCTCAGTAATCCTCAGTTTACTATAATATACTCCTGTCCTGAGTCCTGACTAGTGACTCCGTCGTCTTTCCAAACGCACGCACACACACAGGGAAGGGGAGAGTGCCCCCCCCCCCCCATTTCCCTTTCCCCAGTGCTGTTCACTGGGCCTAACAAAATTAATAGTTGGTTTCAGGTTGCCGACCGACCCTGCCGATTTAGGTGCGACCCAATATATTTTATGAGTTTAAAAAAAAGATTTTTTTTTTTTTTTAAGAATAAAGTTTCATAGAAATCTTAGTCAAACATTTAGTATTATGGATATTAAACATGCTGGCAGAGTACATGCATCCATGTTGTTGTGAACATTTTAATTAAATAAAGAAATTCCCTATCCATAGTCGCCGTGGGAAAGAATAAAATAAAAAAATTAAATAAAATAAATTCCCTACCTACCCATGGCCAAACTGACAACCAACCTGAAACCAACTATTAATTTTGTTAGGCCCTGTGGCTCTGCCTCGTCTGATCATCAGGATTAGCTTGTTAGCTGACGTTAACGTTGTAGTGATTGGTACATAAACGTTAATTTCGGGCGATGTGGGCATAAAGGAATGGCGACGGTGCAAAGCATGTAGCTGCATTGGACTCGTTGTGAGAAGAAAAAAAACATCAGACTTATTTCGCGTCTGTAGGGCCAGGCGCACTGCTGTGTTAACGCTGCTCTGTTTACACCAGACGGTAAATCTACACGCATTTGGCGATGGGCGCCCAGTTATTTTGTTCCCTGTGTGGAGCGTTTCAGCCACTGTTTCACTTTACTTGAGAGGCTATGCTGATGCTTCTAGGAGGAGGTTGGCCTCCAGTAAGGCCATCTGCACCTCCTGCTTTCATTCACTTGTTTCATCTCCTCCAGTAAGGCCATCTGCACCTCCTGCTTTCATTCACTTGTTTAATCTCCTCCAGTAAGGCCATCTGCACCTCCTGCTTTCATTCACTTGTTTCATCTCCTCTAGTAAGGCCATCTGCACCTCCTGCTTTCATTCACTTGTTTCATCTCCTCCAGTAAGGCCATCTGCACCTCCTTTCATTCACTTGTTTCATCTCCTCCAGTAAGGCCATCTGCACCTCCTGCTTTCATTCACTTGTTTCATATCCTCCAGTAAGGCCATCTGCACCTCCTGCTTTCATTCACTTGTTTCATATCCTCCAGTAAGGCCACCTCCTGTTTATGTTCCCTTCTTCGATGGAAGTGTGGATCCAAGTAACTAGCTTTGTTCAGCAGCATGAACACCCTCTTTTCCTCACTATGCCTCACTATACCGCTTCTCCAGATTGGTAATGATCTGTGTCTTCATCAACGCCGGTGGGTCGTCTGGCGTTCGCTTGCCCAGGCGAGAGAATAGAAGGTGTTTTAAAGGTTGTGCGGCCGACTCAGTTTGATATATTGCCACTTTGAAAGGTTTAAGAACCCTTGTATCTATCTGTAGTAAATAAATATGCATGCATGCTGCCCCCTCCCTCTGGAATGCCCTCCCCAGCCATATCCGTGATGCAAACACCCTGACATCTTTTAAATCAGCCCTCAAAACCCACCTTTTCAATCTTGCTTTTGACCTCTAATTCTGTCTGTTTTATTTTATTTTGTCATGTATTATTTTTGTTCTGTTTTGTTCTGTTTTTTTGTTTTGCCATAGTTTGTCTCTCCTGCCCATGTGAAGCGTCTTTGAGCACCTGGAAAAGCGCTATATAAAATAGATGTATTATTATTATTATTATTATTATTATTATTATTCATATTAGGACAGGTTTGCATTTGTCCAGCCTACAATTACAATATATTATTCACACAAAGTAAGTGTCAACAATTACAATTAAATTGTTACAATTAGGTCCACCATTCTACCTATTTTTAAAGACTGATTTTGGATCAGCACTTGTTGAAGCATGAACGCCAGTGTTGAAAAGACAGCTCCGTTGATCCAGTATTTAAAAGCGGGTAGACTAAACTGGTGGCCCTAGGGCTGGGCGATATGGAAAAAAATCATATCGCGATAACGATATGATAATTTTATTTTATTTCTCGATATCGAATTGTTAAGTATAAAAAAGATTAAAAAAAAAAAAAAATTTTTTTTTAACAACATATGTATGTTTATTTTGCAGCAATTCTTTGTCATTGCCGCCATCTTTAGTGTTACATCCCCTCACACTCCAGTTCTCAGGCTCCAGAGGAGTTGAACAGTTCTGGCTCTGCTAGTTTATTTTCGATCTTTTGGTGCTTTTTTGGTGGACAAACCACCGCACATGTGCACTGTGACTCGTGACTGGAGTCTAGTTCTGCTAGCACACATAGCCTACTGTGTACAGACGGTTTCAAAATGTATTTTAAATTAGAAAGCAAACAAAATAAATGGACAAGAGAAAAAGAAATCTGAATTTGGTCAGTATTGTCATTTGGACAAGCAAAGCCATTACTTTAAGTTGCAAGAAAGACAAGTCTGTCCACTGTCTCTGGTTTTAAAACTGCCCTGTTGCAGGTAAAAAAAAAAAAAAAAAAAACGATTTTTTGATTTTTTTTTAATTTCGATATTCGATATCGATTATTAAAATATATCGCAATATTTATCGTTATATCGCCCAGCCCTAGGTGGCCCTATTAATTGAATGGAAGAGACACATTAAGACGTAACTAACATAATTGCTAGCATTGTCCACTAGCATTATCTGTTGTAATGGAGTTCCACAAATCATGTCCAACCCAGATTCGGCTCAAACAAGGGACTAAACACGTTCCGCAATTATGCCACATTAATGTGGAACGCCCTACCCACAGCTGTAAAATTTTTTGAATCACTAGTATCTACCTTCAAAACCGCTTTCAAAGTGCACCTACGGCAGACTGCAATTCGAAACTGGCCCCGTAAATCTCTGAACCACCCTTAGGGCTGGGCGATATGGCCTAAATATGATATCACGATATTTTCTGAGTCTGACCTTTCGGCGATACACGATACGCATCACAATGTTTTTCTTTTTCCCCCAAACAATTCATTATGAGGCTTACCAAGACAGTATTTGAGTTTGCAAGCTAACATTAAAGACAAAATAAAATACCCATGCATTTAGCATTTTTATATTATATATTAGATTTAGATTATTGGATTATTAGATTATATATTGAATATATTTAGCAATGAGAGATTATATGATTTAGATATGAAATATGATGAATTGAAAATGGGGGACCCTGATGTAAACAAGACGAAAGTCTTTCTCTGGTCTGCATCCCCTTAACAATTGTATGTATTGAGCTGTACTGTACCCATTCTGCAATATGTTAATAAAGTTTTAAATCAATCAATCAATCAATAGGATTTTAGCATTTTTATGAAACTACTGTATATTTGTATGTCTCTAAATGTTTTGATGAATTGAAAATGGAGGACCCTTGTGTAAAAAAGCCGAAAGTCTTTTTCTGGTCTTCATCCTCCAGTAGGGATGCCCCCCGGACCCCGGTTTTAAACGGGAACCGGTACTATATTAGAAAATACCGGAGTATTTATAAGCTCCGACGTCCTCGGTACTGCTATCGATACTCTAGAGAAATTATTATTATTATTATTATTATTATTATTATTATTATTATTTAAAAGTTGCGAACGATCTCTCCTCTCTCTGTCTCTGCACGAGAAGCAGCGAGTCATTATTACACACACTCCTCGCGAGTCGCGCTACACATACATACGGGTACTCCTTAATGAAAGCGCTGTCAATAGTATGCAGCTGCAGCACGTCAGACAGCAGCGCTTACAAGCCCCGCACATACAAGCCCCGCACACCTGATGTGCTGCAGCTGGAAGCATCTCAGCGCTGTCTCCGTGCCGACGCGCGCTGCACACAGACACAGACAGCTCTGCATGGACTGAGTCGTGATGGCGGATAGAGCGAAGCGTTCACAAGTGCAACAAAACATTTGCCAGTAAGGGTGGCACTACGAGCAATCTATCAAAACATTTGTTTGCAAAACACTATTAGTGTGCAGAAATGCGCCGTATTCGACTGCCTTGCGCGCAGTGGTCCATCTGCATCCACGTCCACTGCAGCCGGTAAGCCAAGATACGGAGTTTCCTAGGCTAATAACGAATTATTACAAATAGGCTAATAAACAAAATAATTGTTTAGCTACAAATACTACAATCTAAAAACTTTTTATAGATCGTCAAGCTGAGGTCAGCCACCAATGTGTCCCAGGCCAGTGAGCCCACCACACATCCTCCCTCTACCTCCACCACCCAAAGTCCTTTCTCCCTAGCAGCTAGAGGAAAGATGACAGAGGATAGGGTGAACGAGTGTCACAGGGCTGTGACAAAGTTTGTTGTCAAAGGCCTGCACCCGTTCTCTACAGTGGAGTCCAAGGACTTTAGGTAACAACTAATCATTCAGTGTATATCGTTTTTTTTGTATACATTGTTGTCTAACTTGTCTGTTGTTGTTATAAGTTATTATTGAAGCAGCTATTCCCACCACTCCACACACATTTACAATAATTCAATCATTTCTAATCTTTACTGTAGGGAGATGACCAATGCTCTCAACTGCAAATATAAAAATCATAAAAAAATTATCAAAAAGAACCGATAAGAGTATCGATAAAGTACCGAACCGTTAAGCAGTATCGATAGGAGTAGTAGTATCGATAAAATCCTAACGATACTAGGGGTGGGAATCACCAGTTTCATCATGATACGATACGATATCGATTCTTTGGACAACGATACGATATTTGCCGATATCACAAAGTCTCTCACGATACAATACGATACGATTAGATTCAGGTGCCTGCGATCGATATGAGATGATATCATATGCCCATTTAACACAATCAGTAACATTTAGATCAACCAAAAAAAGGTAATGAAAATATCATTTGACATTTGTATTTTTGAGCTCTTCCAGACATTTAAAGGAAAATCAATCTATTGTTTTTAATACAAATAGACCTCCTGTTCACTGTAAAGTGCCACGTTTTTATATATTGAGCTTTAAACTTTAAGCTACATTTTTTGGAACTCAAAACTCACAACCTCCCTCTCCCAAACCGTTCCTACAACAATTTGTTGATGTTGCATGATCATGTATAGGCCTACATTTATTATGTATTATATTGTTTATGTTTAAATAACATTTAAACATCAAACTCCTCTGACCTCATCTGGTCTTTCCAAAGACGCGCGCACACACACACACAGAAAGGGAGAATGCTATGCTGTAACGTCTACACACACGGAGCTACTGCTGTTGTTCTTTGGCGGATATGAGACTCGCCACAGGATTTTCAAAATAAGAGTATCGATATGAATCGATCTTATTACATCGCATCGATCCGATTCGATTGTTGATAATTACATCGATGTATCGATCTGGATCGATGTATCGTCCCACCCCTAAACGATACCCATCCCTATCCTCCAGTCAGTCCACTGTTGTTGTATTGAGCTGTACTGTATTGTACCCATTCTGCAATCGTTAATAACGTTTTCATTCATTCAATCATTCAGCCGGCAACAGAATAATTTTGATTGACAGTCGAGTCTGCCAATTACGTCACACCGCTTGTACCCGCCCTGCTGTTCTTAGCACCAATCGGCAAGCGCTATTCTTTTTTTACATTCCTGAATGCCCTACATTGATTTTAACGAGAGCTCAGCTCAACGACAACAACAACAGCACACCGCAGCCGATGAGTGATTACTAGCGCACCGCAGCATGACAACGAGGCATAATGATTTTACTGCAACAAATGTTATAATAAAAGCCTTTCCATACATCTGTCTGATTGAAAACTTTATTAACAGACCGCAGAATGGGCACGCACTAGGCTTGGGCGGTATGACTTTTTTCATACCGTTATACCTTGATTACCTAACACCGCGGTGCACGGTATATGACGGTATGACTTTCATTCATCAGCGGGGGGGGGGGGGGGGGGGGCAACCCAACCCAACCCAACCCAACCCAACCCAACCCAACCCAACCCAACCCAACCCAACCCGAGTTACCAAGTAAACAAATCATCGTCGGCTCTCAGAATGGTAGTCCCGCACCGGTAGAAGCCTGCACCGTTTTAGCGTTGGCATCTAGCCATGGCAGACTATTTGATTCCTTAAGGGCTAGAAATTGCCTGGGTTTTGGTATGCTCCCGTTGTTTGGCTACTTCTATGTGCAGTGAAAACTACTCGAATGCTTTATAACCTAGTCATTGATTTAGTTCAGGGTAATCTAAGATTAGCCGCAGAGCTAACGCTACTTAACGTGAGCTAACGCTAGTTATTCAAGCTCAGTAGCTCACAGAGAGAGATAAACAGCTGACAGCGGATAGTACAGGACGGTACAAATACAATAAAAAGGCGGGTGGGGGCTGTTGTGTAAACCTTGTACTCTTTAGTTCACATATAATAAGAGACGGATTATTTGCTTGCTCCACCAGTGCACCACTCGACAACAACACACACCAACTCTCGTCACAACGCTTTACGGTATTTTCACAGCACTGTCGCAACATTACCGTAAAACATGAACACCGTTGTGACCCACTCGCTCCACTAGAGCGGTCTCGCCCTCTGCTGGCGCATGTGTGCACTACACTCAAAACTCTGTTTCACTGTTATAGAAACTGAAGCGCATCTGTGATTTTGACGGTGGCGGACGGTATTGAATCAATACCGTCGGTATCTCTAAATACCCCGGTATACCTTAATACCGTCATACCGCCCAAGCCTAGCACGCACAACTCGGCACGGACTGAGATATGAACAGTAACCAGGGGAGGAAATTAGGCCACTTTACTCGCCAAATGCAAGTATTTTTTACGTTTGGCGAGTGATTCATGAAGACCACTCGCCAGTCTGGCGAGTATACAAAAAAAAAACATTCTGCAATCACTGCACTGGCAAACGGTGCGCGTCTTCTGAGTGCTCGCTTTAGTTGACAGTGCCACGAGAGCACTGCACAAGACCACCCGCGGACATATAATGTTTAATAAAAGTTTGCGCAGTACTGGCCAACCCGCGGACATATAATGATAAAAGTCCTGCGTTACTAGGCTAGCCATCAGGAGCACTCTCAAACGGATAACGTTAAACACAGCAGAAGATGGAAAACAGACAGACTGACCAACGGGGAACTGCATCCAACCCTAGTACAACCCTCGAGTATAAGTTACTAAGGACACATTTAAATCACAGAGGTGTAATGTTAGTCTACTGGAAATGTATACAGTGGTTAGCTTCTAGTTTTAGCGATAGCTGCTTGCTAGCTAACGTTAGCCCCGTGTGCTCAAAGCAGCCAGCTAGGTGTATCTGTTATGACTATAATGTTTCCAAAAAAGCACCGGACTACGACGTAAGGTTAGACATTTTATTTCATGCTCAAAAGCCCCTGGCTTGCACATCGCAGTCACGAAAGGGGCTAGCTAAGCTCAACCAGTGCACTGTGTACAACAGCACACCAACCCAACTGACGTTATCACAACACTTGACGGTACTGTCGTAAGACCACCGTGCTGTCTTAAAGGCACAGTGTGCCTACCCAGATGCATACACAACATTGACGAGGCTTGACAACCGAGGTTCAAAGTTAACTTGATTGATTGAAAACTTTATTAACAGATTGCAGAATGGGTACAATACAGTACGGCATTTTCAATTCATCATAACATATGACATACAGATAGACTACTGCTACATCTATATATTTCACATCTATCTATACACTTCACAACATACTTAGGTTTTTTTCTTTCACTGCCCAACCCAGTCCAACCCAGCATCTTTCACTGCCCAGTTCAGCCCAACCCAGTCCAGAATAGATACCTCTTTCATGTTAATATGTTTTATGCTAATATTGTGAAGAGTAGAGATTAATGTTTTATGCTAATACATATTTTAAAGAGTAGAGACACGGTGTGATTATTTTACTATGATTGAAAATCTATTTAGACGAAGACATACAAAGAAGTAATTATCACAATTAGCGATTTTTTTTGTCTGGTAAAAAATCTGTTTGGCTGGTAAAAAAAATCAGATACTCGCCAGTTGGCTGGTAAGCCAAAAAGTTAGTTTCCTCCCCTGACAGTAACGCTTGCTATCTATG
Organism: Notolepis coatsorum; assembly: GCF_963971535.1. Lineage (NCBI taxonomy): Eukaryota > Metazoa > Chordata > Actinopteri > Aulopiformes > Paralepididae > Notolepis > Notolepis coatsorum. The sequence continues at coordinate 130,707,466 of NC_140175.1, forward strand.
TCGTCATCGGACGTTGCTATGTTTGGGTAAATACGCTGATGTGTAACTATATAACGTGTAACTATATAATGTTAATGCCACAAAACGAATGCCTTTGTTAATCATAAGTACTAACTTTGATGCAGTAGTGTGTGTGTGGGAGCGGCGTTGTTCAAAAGTTTGAACGGGGTGGACCAGATTGACGCGACACAATCCTCTTGGGCAAAACATCACGATATCCACGACTATACGTTAAAAAAGTGTATCGTTAATGAACTGTACCCGATATTTATATAATATCTAGGGATGCCCCGATCACGTTTTTTGCCACCGATACCGATCACCGATTGTCGTGAGCCATATCGGCCGATACCGATCCGATACCGATCGTTTTTGATTAAAAAACGCATAGACTTCTGGGGCATTTGTTGATATCCGGAGCTATCAGTAGCTAGCCGGCTAAATACCGTTAGACAATGCCTACTAAAAGTGAATAGTTGACTGGGTAATTTTGTTTAAACAGTAACGATAGCTAGGTAGCTAACGTTAGCTCAGGTCGAATGCACTATCTAGACTCAGCAGAGGAGGTCCGCCTCCTCTGTGTTTACAAACTCTACACGGGTACGGGCGGGGCTAGGGAGGAGGAGCAGTTTGCAGGTCCTGTGCGTCTGAGACAAGCGAGTGAGATATCCACTTGATCAGTTTCCGCGATCGGCGAATATGACTAATTATCGGAATTCCCCGATCGCATATTTATACTGATTATCGGCCGATAACGATCGGTGGCCGATCGATCGGGGCATCCCTAAGTAATATCGTCATATCGCCCAGCCCTAACCACCCTCCCACCCACCCACCCCCTCCTAATGTACAGTTCCCTCCCCCCGTATGTATATATTTACTGTTAGGATCTCTTTGCATATCTTGTATGTCACAAATGTCATGATTAGATTACCGTACTTTTCGGACTATAAGCCGCGGCTTTTTCCCCCATTTTTCGACCCTGCGGCTTATATAACGGTGCGGCTTATATGTGGACAAAACCCGAAAATCGAAATATTGCTTTTTTTACTGCATTTGAAATGTTATTTATCTGTTCCCTTATTTACTTAATACAACTTGTAAATGAGTTAATTCTTGTTATTTGTCCGACAGTATTGTGTCCCAATGGGAGTCATTCTCTGTAGAGGTGGGAGTCATTCTCTGTAGAGGTGGGAACTTAAAGCTCAATATAAGAACGGCCATGCACCACCACCCACAGAATCGAGAAAGAGCAATCAATCTGTCAATCCTTTCCGTGTCCGGGCCGGGTGAGGTTTCCCGTGTTGAGTCAAATTAAGCCGCAGGCTCCACTCCTTACATATGGTAATTAAAAATTAAAACACATGCGGCTTATAGTCCAGTGCGGCTTATATATGTACATATCATTCAATTTAGCTGCTGCGGCTTATAGTCAGGTGCGGCTTATAGTGCGAAAAGTACGGTATTATATCTGTATGTTGTGTATGTCATAAATGTCATTATGAATTGAAAATGGGGACCCTGATGTAAACAAGACGAAAGTCTTTCTCTGGTCTGCATCACATTAAAATGATGGCGCCGCTACGTCCGGCCGCCTGTCTGTGCGCTCCGTCGAGACTGTGCTTACTTTTGTTAATATTTATAGTTTTAAGAGTTTTGTTTGCACCAACAGTAGGTGCATTTAATGTGTACGACCGTCAGTCACTTATAGACATTGGATTACGGGAAACTTACCGACTAGATTACTCCCTGGATCAGCTCTCTGAACCGCAGCAATGGCCTGTGGAAATCCTGAGGACAATGGGACCAGATTCTGACCCCAGGAACAAAGGAATCATCAGACGGCGGGGGAAGAGAGCTGGAATCCGGAACAGACTGAGAACCAGACGACACCGAACGCCACTACCCAGTATATTGCTAGCCAATGTACAATCAATTGACAATAAACTGGACGACATCCGAGCAAGGATTAAATTCCAGAGAGACGTTAGAGACTGCAATGTTCTCTGCTTCATTGAAACGTGGCTGTCGCTAGAAATCCCAGATCACGCCATCCAACCGGCCGATCACTTCTTCATCCACCGCAAGGATAGAACAGCAAACGGCGTGGAGGAGGTATCGCCTTCATGTTGAACAACAATTGGAGCGATCCAGCCAACGTGAAGGAATTATCGAACCACTGCTGCCCCAATCTGGAATATATAACCATCAAGTGTCGACCTTTCTTCCTCCCAAGGGAGTTAACAGCGATCATCCTTGTCGGAGTGTATATTCCACCGCAAGCCAGCAATAGCGCCGCGCTCTCCAGGCTTCACGACGAAGTAAACAAACTCCAAGCAGCGAACGTTAACACCGCCATTGTAGTAGTGGGTGATTTCAATAGCGCCAATCTGAGAAAAACCTGACTTCTATCAGCATGTGACTTGTAACACCAGAGGCGGTAACATTTTAGACCACTGTTACACGCAATTCAAGAGTGGATACAAGTAGGGATGCACGATATCAGCAATTATGACGTCATCCCGATAAACTCGATAACGTTATTGATAGCTCCGATAACATAATACATTTTTTGGTTAAAAGAAATCCGGTGTGGGTGGATTTGGATGAAGGGCGCTTGTTTTTATTATAGCCTCCTCCCGTTTTGCCAGTACTGTGGTAAAACTGATAGCGTGTGGTTTAGGAACAGGGAGTTTTTCACAAATCCAGCGCTCCCCTTCTTGGCTGTGACGTAGTCACGTTACATTCGGAGACAGACAGTCGATCTGCCAATTACGTCCCTCCGCTTGCACCCACCTCTTCTTCTTACCACCAATCAGAAGCTCTCGTTCGTTTATTTACCTCCGGATTGTCGGCCATTATTCTACTCGGATCTATAACGTTAGCTGCTCCCCGCCAGCCACATTGACAAGTACCAGCGCTTATACATTACTGGCAAATGTCTTGTTGCACTTGTGGCAAAGAGCGTTGTCAGCATCGACTTTAGTAAAAATAGACCCAGACTTTTTTTGAGGAATTTAAACGTCGCAAACTAATCTTGTTGGCCGTTTTCTATCTCTCCTCCCTGGGTCTCTCTCTGCCTGCGCGAGCCGAGCTCTTACACACACACACACACATACACACACACACACACACACACACACACACACGGGTGCTGTCGAGAGCTGAGCTGTGTGTGTGTGTGAGTGAGTCAGTGTGTGTAAGAGCACAGCCGGCTCGCGCAGGCAGAGAGAGACCCAGGGAGGAGAGATAGAAAACGGCCAACAAGATTAGTTTGCGACGTTTAAATTCCTCAAAAAAAAACTCCATAATTTCTCGAGTACCGATGACGTCGGAGCTTATAAATACTAAAAAAAAAAAAAAAATTGATTAAAAAAATTATATCGCATTTTCTCACCTGTAAACATGTCGGTGGTGTGGAACTATTTCACGGTTTCTGAGACTGATGTAACAATTGCCATCTGCAATGTATGCCAGAATAAAATACCTCGTGGGGGAAACATTGTCAAGAGTTTCAACACAACGAATTTAATTCGACATTTGAAGACTCAGCACTTAGCAAAGCATGGAGAATTCATCGAGGCGAGTAAAAAAAAAAAAAAAGGCAGCTGAGCCTCCACCAAAGCGCGCGCTGACGCAGACCACCATGGTAAGCACATCTGCGTATGGCAGTGGGACTCAGAAGGCCAAGGCAATCACACGCAAAGTCATGGAATTCATAGGGCTCGACGACCAGCCATTAAGTGTAGTCGAAAACACAGGATTCCGACGGCTACTCTCTCACATTGAGCCGCGCTACACTGTCCCGGGGCGCACGTATTTTACAGATGTTGCGCTACCTGAGCTCTACCAGGCAGTGTTTGCGCACGTGGACAGCCTCATGAAAGAAGACGTGTCTTCAATCAGCTTTACGAGTGACATTTGGAGCTCTGATGTCAGCCCCATGTCAATGCTGAGTTTGACAGCTCAGTGGGTTGACGCAGAGTTCCAACTGCGTAAAGCTGTCCTGCATTCACAGGAGTTTTCAGGCTCCCACACCGCTACAGCGCTGGCAACAGCCTTTGAGAATATGTTTGAAACGTGGAATATTCCAAGGGAGAAGATTCACGTCATACTGCGAGATAACGCCCGCAACATGATCAAATGCATGACAGACGCGGGACTGCCACATTTGGGGTGTATGGCCCACACGCTTCAGCTGGCTGTCCACGATGGAGTGCTGTCACAGCGGAGCATTATTGACATCACAGCTACAGGGAGACGCATCGTGGGCCACTTCAAGCACTCTTGCCTGGCTTATTCTAGATTGCAGAGTGTGCAGACGCTCTGTAGTTCCTTGTCGTCTATGTTTGGCGAAATTATGGCTGAAGAAACCCCGCAGCAGCAGGCCAACGACGATAGCGCGGCTGCGTCACAGCTGAATCTTTACCTGGCAGAGCCACCCATCTCTCGGAGTCAGGGACCGAAACTAAAGCCTGCCGCCCGCCAGGGGCGGTCTGTTTTTACCTTTGGCGCATGACACTTAGAGGGCTGCCCGCCGTGTGGCGTGTAGACGTGTAGTTCATAACGATACTCTTGTGCGAGTACAGATTATAGCCGCTCTCGTCTTTTTTTTCTCCGCCGCGAGATCGTTAAAAAACTACAAGTCCCACATTGCACTCAAGTCAACGGTCCAATCACAGTAGAGTGACGTTTCATGAGAAAAAAAAGCAAATGACCAATCGGAAGCTCTCATTTGGCTTGTTTACTTCCGTCTGCTCTAGTCTATATCGGACCTCCATGAGCTAACGTTACTGTTTAAACAATGACCCAGTCAACTATTCACTTTTAGTTTAATACATGACGAGGCATTGTCTAACGGTATCTAGCTGGCTAGCTACTGATAGCTGCTGATATCAACAAATGCTCCAGCAATAGTCGACTCGAGTGCATAATACCTCCGTTCCCTCGTTAGCTAGCTTAGCTAGCTCACGTTAGATCCATCTGTCCCAGTAAACTAAATTGTCTTAACGTTATCTACCGGGCTAGCAGTAGCTACAGATAGCTCCTGATATCAATGTCTTATAACATTGATTGAATGCGTATTCTAGCTGAGGGCATGTTGAATGTGATTTGACAAAAGAACCGTAACGTTAAATAGGGTCCAGCTGCATTGCCGGAGAATCCTTGCATGCTGAATGTAGGGTCTAGCTGAATATAGGGTCTAGCTGCAGGGCCGGAGAATCCTTGCTGGAGCTGGAGGCTACTCAAGTATACACACAGACAGTGGAGCTGTTTGCAGATAGCAAGCATTTTGACTTATTGCGTGGTGGCGATGTCTCGCAGATAATACAACTACAAGTATGATTATATAATATATATTTTATTTAAAAAAATTGGCAGGTAAGAAATATGCTTGGCGGGTAGACTCTTCCCATCTACCCGCCACTGGCCGGTGAGTCAAAAAGTAAATTTCGCTCCCTGCTCGGAGTGCACAGCCACTGGCGTACTGGAAAGCAAACAGGGATCGCTTCCCTGCCCTCGCCACTGTGGCAAGAGCTTACCTCTCTGCGCCCTGCACAAGTGTGGATAGTGAGCGCTTGTTCAGCGCTGCATCCAACATCGTGGATGAACACAGGAACAGGATTACGTCCGAAAAGGCAGAGATGCTCCTCTTTATTAAAAAGAATCTGCCAATGATGCTTAATAAGTAACACGCCATAGGCATTTAGTCTATAGGCTAAGGTCTCTTTCGGGCCTTGTTTTAGAAGCCTATAGCCCCCAGGCATATTGCCGTTTGCACTGTTTTGCCTAAATAGGCTAATTGTTTTTGCAGCGTTATATTGTTATATTTTATTATTTATTTGTAATTGTTGCAGCATATTTAGGCTAAGGTCTCTTTCGGGCCTTGTTTTAGAAGCCTATAGCCCCCAGGCATATTGCCTTTTGCACTGTTTTGCCTAAATAGGCTAATTGTTTTTGCAGCCCGTTATATTGTTATATTTTATTATTTATTTGTAATTGTTGCGGCGTATTTACGCTAAGGTCTCTTTCGGGCCTTGTTTTAGAAGCCTATTAGCCCCCAGGCATATTGCCTTTTGCACTGTTTTGGCCTATTAACGCAAATTGTTTTTGCAGCGTTATATTATATTTATATATGTGTAATTGTTGCAGTTGCTTAATATTATTATTATTATTATTATTATTTATTATTATTATTATTATTATTATTATTATTATTATTATTATTAATAATAATTAAAAACAAATGTTCATCTAATTAAATTCTCTGCGTATTATTTATTAATGCTTCAATTCATTCAGAAACGTTGCAGCAAACAATCCATATGTGCATTTGTTTACATAATGATAACGAAAATAACATATCATTGAGGGAGGGACAAATGGAAACTTAGCCTAATGCTTCACCCTGTTAGTAAGTTGAACTCGCTCTGACTGCTGAGGGCATGCTGAATTGACCAAAGCAGTATACACAGACAGTGGAGCTGTTTGCAGATAGCGAGCATTTTGACTTGTTGCGTGGTGGCGATGTCTCGCAGATAATACAACTACAAGTACAAGTATAATTATATAATATATATATTTTATATAAAAAAAAAAAAAAAAAAAAATTATATAAAATAATTTTTCATTTCTTTTTAATCAAAAATTATCGGATCGGTATCGGCCGATATGGCTCACGACGATCGGTGATCGGTATCGGTGGCAAAAAACGTGATTGGGGCATCCCTACTGGAAGTGTCCATGTTGTCCTTGAAGGATGTCCGAGCAGAGACGCTGGAACGGCCGATTAGTAGCAGGTAAGAACGCAATATTATGCATAATAACGGTAGCTAACGTCAGACAGTAGCTAACCTGAATGAATGAATGAATGATCAAATTGTTTGGACCGAGAAAGAATTAAAAACGTATTGCAAGGAGAACAGAGGTTATTTGTTGTTTATACCTATTAGGATGCTAGATCCTAATGTGAAACACTGATTTACCATACCCTGCTATGCTCACCCATGCCTGTATTTTTACTGTTGTGAAGCACTTTGACCTGCAACCTCTGTATGAAAAGTGCTATACAAATAAAGTTATTATTATTATTATAACAATAAGATAATTTAGTCACGCATGTATAACAAATGCTCATGTTGGTGAATTCATGACTGTGTGCCATTTATTACTATCAATGTAATAATTGTGGAATATTACTATAAGCATCCTTTGTGAAGCACTTTGGTTGACAAGTGTCATGTTTAAATGTGCTATATAAATAAATGTGATTGATTGATTGACACATGGGTAGGCCTATAGCTTTGACAGTGGTCCAGTGCACACAGAGGTTGTAATATATTTGGACATACTGGAGAATGACTGCCTGGGGCCTCATTACAGAAATGTCCATCTTCGTTTGAGTATAGGATGGCATTTCGGTATTACAGAAAGATGTTTTCCTAACTAAATTTAGGGTAGAATCCATGGACAAGCTGTTAGGATTTTTTCTGTAATGAGGGCCCAGGTAATAGAATGCATTCCATGACGTGTATGCTAACACCACTTATTTTCCATTTCTCTGTCAGTCTTTTCAGGCTGACAGCCTACAGGCAGTTCACGCTGTGGTCCAGTGGTCATCTGGGGAGGAGGAACAGAATTCCACTTCCGGCATGTGCCATCAATGCTATAAGGAATGTCTTCCCATCCAAGGAATATGTAGGATTCGAATACTACAATGACTTGTAAAAATTAAATTGTTTTATGATCCTTCATTCTCATAAGACTGTATTATTACCCCGCATTCCCTTATTATCGATCAATGATAACACTTGCAATTAATGCACAAAAGGAAACATTATACAACAAGGGAATAATCAGATGTTTATTACAATAACTGTTGCTTTGAAAAAAAATTGGTTGCCATTAGACTGAAATTGTAACTGGAAATTCTTGATCAAAACAAAAGGGGCATAAGGATAGTTCACATTGCAGGTTATCGTGTTCAAACATATTATTTTTTAAAGTGTATGTACTTCCAGGAAACATTCAAGAACTGTTCTTTGATAGGGAGGGGGGTTATAATCTGAGGGGAGAACTCAATTATAAATCAGACGGGCTGAAATAACTCCAAGTTCATTATAAATCAGACGGGCTGAAATAAAATAACTCCAAGTTCATTATAAATCAGACGGGCTGAAATAAAAGAACTCCAAGTTCATTATAAATCAGATAGGCATCTCAAAAAGATGAACAATAACCCTAATGGACGGACGAGAGACTCGAGGCGTTTGTCGATACTAAAACCGCCCTGGCCAATGCAACCAGGCTGGCACACCCACTTCCCAACGCCCCTGTTGCCATCACCACTGATGCTTCAGACTATGCTGTTGGAGCGGTATACGAGCAGTGGGTGAGTGGGGCTTGGCAGCCACTGGCGTTTTTTTGCCGACAGCTTCGTCCTAATGAGTGCAAATATATCACTTTTGATAGGGAGCTCCTCGCCCTCTATTTGGCCGTGCGGCATTTCCGTTCCCTGCTGGAGGCTCGTTCGTTCACAGCGTTTGTAGACCACAAGCCACTCACTTTTGCTATGGCTAAAGTAAGTGAGCCATGGTCTGCCCGTCAGCAGAGGCACCTGTCATATATCTCAGAGTTTACCACGGATATTCAGCATGTCGCAGGCAGGGACAATCTAGTGGCAGACTGTCTCTCTCGGGCCTTGATCGGGGCCGTCCATGTTGGTTTAGACTATGCACGCATGGCCTCAGACCAGGTTTCCGACCTGGACGTTCAGGCCTACAGGACGGCCATCACAGCACTCAGGCTGGAGGATGTGGCATTTAATGAGGCTAACGGCACACTCCTGTGCGACGTTTCCACGGTGCGGCCGCGACCCGTGGTGCCCAGCAGTTGGAGACGCCATGTTTTTGACATCATACATGGTCTCTCTCACCCCGGTAACAGGGCGTCTCAAAAGCAGGTGGCAGCCAAGTTCATTTGGCACGGGCTGAAAAAGGATGTGAGCGGGTGGGTTAAGACCTGTGTGATGTGCCAGCGCGCTAAGGTACACCGCCACATTAAAGCTCCTTTGGCCCAGTTCTCCGTGCCCGAAAGGAGGTTTGACCATGTGAATGTGGACCTGGTGGGTCCATTGCCCCCATCGCATGGTTTCACATACCTCCTCACGATGGTGGACAGAACCACTCGGTGGCCAGAGGCCGTTCCGCTGTCATCCACAACGTCCACTGATGTGGCTCGGGCGTTTATATATACGTGGGTGGCCCGGTTCGGTGCTCCGTCTGACCTTTCGTCGGACCGTGGACCTCAGTTCACCTCTGAGCTTTGGTCCGAGATTGCCAGAAACTTAGGCGTGAGACTGCACCGCACTACCGCTTATCACCCGCAGGCTAACTGTTTGTGTGAGCGGTTTCACCGGTCCATGAAGGCTTCTCTCCGAGCTACCCTTAGCGATGGTAGTTGGGTCGACAGGCTCCCGTGGGTCATGTTGGGTCTCAGGACCGCCCCCAAGGATGATCTCCAGTCATCGTCGGCTGAGCTGGTCTATGGCCAACCGCTGCGGGTCCCCGGGGAGTTTTTACCTGACACCACAGACCCTTGGTCTGCGACCCAGCAGCGCGTTTCAAACTTGGAGAACGCTAGGGCATTTGTGCCGGTCCCCACCTCGCAGCATGGTTTGCCACAGACTCGTGTTCCACCCGGCCTCCAGGCGACGGAATACGTGTTCATACGGCACGATGCCCACCGCGGGTCCTTTCAACCCCCCTACGATGGCCCGTTTCGGGTCCTACAGACGGGAAGTAAGACCTTCGTGGTGGACATTGGCGGTAAACCGGAACATGTCTCGGTGGACAGGCTTAAGCCAGCTCACTTGGATGTGGATCACCCCGTGGCACTCGCTCAGCCCCCGCGGCGGGGGCGACCTCCCCGTGTTAAACCTCGTCACCCTAGGTCGCTTTTTGAAAATATGAGTCCCTCACCGCCCATTAGGCACCTTGCCCTCCCCGCCACCGCAAGGCCCCAGGGGGTCCCACGGTAGCTCATATGCCGGCTCCAGTTGTTCGGAGCCGTTATGGTCGGGAGGTCCGTCTACCGACCCGTTTTGTGAGTTAGTAGGGTGAATTCTGGGGGGACATATGTAGTGGGCACTTACATGGGCACTTACCTGGACGGGACATAATCCACCTACACTGTCACTTTAAGGACACGGGGCATCCGGGGTATCTAGAGCGGCCATATTAACGCTTGACTTTTTGTTGTGGTATCCATGGCTATGCTATTAAATGATGCACACTGATGTGTGGTCAAAGAAACTTCACTCTCTTTGGTCGTGATTTCCCGTGTGTTATCTTAGCTGGTACTGGGTTGAGTACTAGGCTGAGTACTGGGTTGAGTACTGGGTTGAGTACTAGGTTGAGTATTGAGTTGAGTGCTAGGTTGAGTGCTAGGTTGAGTACTGGGTTGAGTACTAGGTTGATTGCTAGGTTGAGTACTAGGCTGAGTACTGGGTTGAGTACTGGGTTGAGTACTGGGTTGAGTACTAGGTTGAGTATTGAGTTGAGTGCTAGGTTGAGTACTGGGTTGAGTACTGGGTTGAATACTAGGTTGAGTACTGGGGATGGTCGCACCATAGGTAGGACTCTGGGTACTGTGTGTAGCTACAGAAGCTTCATGTGAGATCGTAGGTTGCTCGATTGAACCGGGCATGTTGGGAGCTGGGTACCATGACACAGGGGGAGCAGCAGAGCGAGGCGTCGCCTGTGCTGGATGGTGTATCACTGGAGTGATGGCGGCTGGATTAGCCGGCGAGGGATGCATGTTCTGTGGTATGGTAGGAAGGGCTAGAGGCACAGGTGCCACTACGTGGTGCTGTAGTCCAGGTGGTGGATAGGTCGGCTCAGATATGGGAGATGGGTTGATGTGGTGAGCCTGCAGGAGCATTGGCTGGTGGTAGGGATGGGTACCGAATTCGGTACTTTTGAGGTACCGAACCGAAACACGTCGGTACTACAGAGCAGCGTTTCCGTTAGAACATATCCGTGCCGGTCTGGGTGTCCTGCAAGATTTCTATCCCCGGACATATTCGAGAAATTCCGGTCAGAGTTTTAAACGGCAGTCTGTTATAATCACATTTTTATGAGCTAACGAATTCCGTTATATTGGACATTTGTATTAATTACATCAAGCGAAGAATGAGAAATTGATTTGCAGAATCAAATTACTATCTCTCGCCTCCCAAGTTAGTGCGATACGCTAATCCAGCATCAAGCTCCCACCCCGCAGGCTTGCGCTGCAGCAGCTGTCACACGCACCCCCAAATGAATCTCGAGTCGACATCGCTTCACCTCGTTGTATCAGACACGTCACACATATCATAATGTTCAACTTCACACAGCAAACTGTAGTTGATCATCACATTGCCTCGTTTGCTAGCTCGTCGCCACATGCAGAGAGGACGAGCCACATGCGTGTAACGCATTTGTTGATTTCATTATAGCCTACATTTAGTTATAATCAATAATATGCATTACTATGTGACACGGCAGTCAACCAACAGTTGCATATGATTAAAAAATTTCAACACTCACTCACCCCGTCTCTCGTTGTGCCTATCCGTTTTGTACCTGCGAGAAAGCGGGGTCGTGACTCGTCTGGTAACGGTTGGTTCGACTTTGATAGATCCCCATTGGAACAGGTCGACGTCTGCGAGGCTCGCAACGGTAGCAGCAGACTGGGGATGCTCTTTGTGGTTCAATCAATAAAGTGTACTTTGTGTACGTTCAATCAATGTTATCTCTCGTACATCATAGAGGCTAGACTATAATATCGCACCTCAGCCAGGAGAATTTTACTTTCCACTCGGGCCTGAACGCTAGACATTTCTGTTTCTTTTCCGCGGGAGCCACCACCGGCATCAGCGGCCTCTGTGACTTCAAGTTCAGAAGACTCATCTTTGTTGTCATTATTATTAGACCTGCTTGTGCTTTGTTTCATGAAATATTTGTTAAGCTTAGCTTGTTTGGCCATCTCTCTCTCTCTCGCTCGTATACCTGTTTGTCGTTATGGTGGCTGGCCAGACAGGCTCAAAAAAAGAAAGAAAAAAAACATTCACATCTGAGCGGCGCCATCCGCGCTTTATCAGAGTGAAGCAACAATGAAACAAATGTAATGATTGTTTCGTTCGTCGCATAGGCTATTTAATTTTAGCCTATTTTAATACAATTCAAATAATAAAATTGTGCTTAGAGGAATTATTTTCATCGGACATTAAGACCGGAGAGATTTAAATATTCGAACTTCAACATATTTTGCCGGTCAAATGCCGGTAATTACCGGCTAACGTAAACGCTGCTACAGAGTATCGAATCAAGTGAGATACAAAAAAAAAGAAAAAAAAAATTTTTTTATTTTTTTTTTAAACTTTTTTCTTTTCATGTCAACGTTCACACGCACAATATATGCTTACCTAGGATTTGACTTGATTCAACAACAAAGCAGTTGGAGCAATGGCAAGTCGAAAACTGTCAATTGTAGTTATTTGAAGTTTGGATAATTTTTTTTCACGACTCAGTAAATTAAATTTCTTGATACTAAAGTACAGAAAAAAGGTACCGTTGGGTACCGGTATCGATTCACAGGTACCGGTATCGGTTCAAATGTGAAAGGTACCCATCCCTAGCTGGTGGAGCATGCGTCACTGGTAGGGAGTAGAAGCTCCTGGGAGGCAATACACCGCTACGTGGTCTCATCTCTGACTCTTGAAGAAGTGAGGTGACCAGTTTGGCTACTTGAAGTTCCTTCTCCTTCTTCTTAACACTTTGATCGCCATGGGTTAAATTCATAATTTATCATCCCTCGCCATCTCTATTTGTCTATGGCAGGGGTCAGCAACCTTTTTGACATGGAGTGCCTGTTTGAAATATAGTTGTAACTAGTGTGCCTCAACAATATTCCATGCATCGTAATTTTTTTTCTCATAATCAGGTCTTTTTAATGATAATTTTTACATTATTACATCATTATTGTTATTGTTATTATTAACAATATTATTATGATGGTTGTATCAACCCTAAATCTGAGTCGGGGGGGGGGGGAATGCAATGCAGACAAACAGCTGCATACAGTGCGACCATTTCACTCACATTTGCCCATTCATTTTTGGACACATCACACACCATTGGTGTGTGTACTGAACGTGTGCTGTCATAGCTCCACCTACAGGCCTAATGGAGAACACCAGGATGTGAATGGAGGGTGAATGTGAGGTATATCGTGTAAATAAGTTTTGATTGATCGCAAGACTACACTGTAAAAAAGAATATAATAAGTTACCAGAACTTAAAAATATTGAGTTCAGTTACTGTGCATTAAGGTTTTCAGTTTTCAATCCATAATAAGTTAACAGAAAAATAAGTACACAACCACATTATTTCAACCTAATAAAACTATGTTTATTGTCATTGTTTTAAGAACACAAGTTGACTTGGTAATACTCACATTTTGAGTAAAAAAATGGCTTTTAACATGTGCAATGTTCAATGAAATAGAAAAATAAATAATACAATTTGTTGATTAATCCCACTGGTCACAATGGTGACCGTAATAGTGTTTTTGTTATAAGGCTCTGCAAATGTTACTGAATGATGTAGCAATGTATTTCCAGCTAAATTAAAATAAACAAATAAAGGGTCTCAATTAAATATGTGGTAGTAAAAAGACCCTGTGGGAGGATTTCAACAAGATAAATGCGACAACAGTGCAAAATATTTCACTATAATATTTCAAAGCAATTTTTTTTTTTTTTTTTAATAATTTTCATTTTTTTTTTTTTTTTTTATGCTGCCCCCTGTGCCTATGCAAATGCCCCCGCGTGCCTATGCAGGCACGCGTGCCTAGGGTTGCCTACCCCTGGTCTATGGAGAAGTTCCCCTTCTTTGCAGGGCTATAACTTTTTAAATTCTATTGCTAAATTGCCATTATTATGGCCCATTCAATGTCCTATATGTATTGTTCAGGGTGTAGCAACGTTAAACTTTTTCATTCACATATTCATACTAAAATATGGTCTAAAGTATAAGTATGTTTTTATCGTTTTCTGCAGCTTTCTTCAGAACGTGATTTATAGCCCTAAATGCATTATATTGATGATCAAATACAGTTTGGTAGGAATCTGTGCGAGATAAAAAACTTCAACTGGATGTGCTTCTAGGAGTTACTACATATCATCTGATGATGACCGGATGGGCGGGGGATCGTTTATAATTCCGTGGGCAGCGTTAGATGATTCATCCAGAGTGGGTCATATGTTCATCACAGCAGTTTATATGGAACACGTTAGAATATAACGCTGAATCTTACCGTGGCTTCCTCGCGCCGCTGAGCGTGGAACAGAATTTTTTCTATTATGGGATGGAGAAATGCCCGATCCATTTCCAGGTTGTATAATAGTATATACGTCCAAATCATGTTGTTTTTTCGAGTTATTTGCTCCGATAGATGTTCACTGTGTCAAGACGGAGTCTCTCTAATGATAGCGAGTGCCCGGACCACATATGGATGAGCACTACCGGTTCAAAGGCTCATTTCCGGTTGGCGATCTGCCGATCGGCCACCAGATGGCGCTCTTGAACCGCTAGAGAGTTGAGTGGAGCTTTGCAGTGTGTCTCAGGGCTCCGGAGGGGAAATATGATTTCGATCACAGATTTTTGAAATATTGACATCAAAGACTAGTTACGGCGTCTTCGGCAGAATGAGCATGGCTAGGAATGACATCTTAACTCGTCCCTGGCGATCATAGTGTTAAGCCGCCTCTGCCTGTCAAGGCGTTTAGCGATAGCTTCCCGTGCTTCCTGCTGTAGGCGTTGTAAGCTTTGACACTCCAGGTCAGCGTTGCAGTCTTCTTGTACCTGGCACTGTAGCTCCTCGAACTCCAGGCAGTGGATGTGCTCCTGAAGGATAGCTTCCTGGACTGGTGAGAGCATGTTGTCGGTGTACACTCCCAGATGAACGATGGGAGCCAACACCTGACCTTATGGTGGGTCTAGGAATTGACTGATGTGAGGTAAGGCTGAGCCCGAACCCTGTTTTTAGGGTTCGAACGTTCGCCAGGGTTTATCGAACGAACGTTCGAACGTTCGTTTTTTGTAAATTTTTTAATAAATTTTTATTTTTTATTACTTTTTTTTTTTATGTATAATTTTTTATTATTATTATTATAGATCCTACGGAGGGCGGCATTGCATAATCTATTGGTGAAAAAACATGTTGTTTACAGTGGTGGCTGTTCATGTAAACATGTAATTAAACAAAGCACTCGGAAGAAAATAAACAAGCTACTGAGTACTGCATAAAGTTCCTACTTATGATAAACAATAGCCCTTGCACACCGCAGTCACGTAAGGGGCTAGATAAACAAATGCATTCGTTTTGTGGCATTCACGTTATATAGTTAGTGTTACACGTTCAATAACAGGTATTCACTCTTGGTCGACGGGAAGGAGAGAGGCGCGCGCCTCGGCTCCTTCCACCGTCTACCTCTGAACGGGGGACGGCAGAGAGACAGAGAGACACCGGCGCGGGGGTCCCGCCGGGCTCCCAACACGCCTGCCGCCTCGGCCAGAGTTGTTTCCAACGCAACCACCTCCCGCCATGAAGCTCGCGCTCCGTGGCCGAAAAAGGCTGGTATTCAATACTATTCATTAATGATCCTTCCGCAGGTTCACCTATGGAAAGTTGTTACGACTTTTACTTCCTCGGCGGGGAGCTAACGCTACGTTAATGCTTCTCTCAAGCAGATCAATGGCGGCATTGCCGGAAGTAAAAAAAATAATAAACGCTTGCCGATTGGTGGTAACAGCAGAGGCGGGTGCAAGCGGTGTGACGTAATTGGCAGAATCGCCTGTCATTCAATCAAAATTGTTCTATTGCATTGGTTGAGACTAGAGTTCTGGTTGAGTATCCAGCAACAGCCCGGCAGAGACCATACTGGTTGAGCCAAGCGATCTCACTCGGGGGACGCGCCGCTTCACATCGCCTCACCGTCGTTGCGCCTGCTTTATTTTTTTTCACCGAACGTTCGAACCCATTAATTAAAGTCCGAATGTCAGCTTAACGAACGAACGTTCGAACGTTCGGGCTCAGCCTTAATGTGAGGACCTACTACCTTCAGACGGAGCCCTTGCCTCACTCGCTGGGTATGAACGATGGGAGCCAACACCTGACCTTATGGTGGGTCTAGGAATTGACTGATGTGAGGACCTGCTACCTTCATACGGAGCCCTTGCCTCACTCGCTGGGTATGAACGATGGGAGCCAACACCTGACCTTATGGTGGGTCTAGGAATTGACTGATGTGAGGACCTACTACCTTCAGACTCGAGCCCTTGCCTCACTCGCCGGGTGTCTGGATGTAATCGACGGATGTGGGTGCTCGCTCCTCGTAGATGGGGTCCTCGTCTCGCTAGCCCGGTGCTGTGATGCGTGGGATAGAGCCTTTGGAGGTTCATCTTGTGGTTGAATACTGGGTTGAGTACTGGGTTGAGGTTCATATCCCACTTCGAAGTCACGTAGGTGGCTTGGTAGGTGGCGCTCTCTCTGCAGCTGAGCGGTGGTCTCTGTGGTGTCCTGGTCTGCCATAGCGTCTTGAAGGAGCTCTATCCGGCTCGAAGGACCATGAAACGGAGGGCTAGGGCCTCCACAGGGTGCGTTTGATAGAGCTGGCGGACACTATGGGGTTGTGACTCCGATTAAAGAATCAGAGGCGTGCTGCAGTTAATGATTGTATTTGGGAATTTGCATGTGTGTGGTTGTCTACAAAGGAATACAATACAGTATACATTAGTAAACACGGTAGTGACGTACATAAACATAATGTCATAAACATGTGGTCTATAGCTACAATAATATTCATTAGTAATATAGTGCAACTAGTAACTAAGACATTCACTTAACCGGAGTTATTTTATATAACCTACATAGCCTATGCAGGGAAATTACTCATGCTGTAACTGAGGGGTACAATTCCCTGACTGTATTGATAAGTATGGTATCATTAAACCACTACCGCTTCATGTACTTTAACTACTGGCCATACAGTACACAATATATGAATATGATGAACACTTCCCACAATGAAATCGGTTCCAGTCAAAGGTATTAATCAAGTATTTAATGGAGCAAAAGGTACATATGATACTTATATTACATTTGATTGCACTTGTAAGGCAAATGAGTATTCGTAGGCAAATCAACACTGAATGTCCATTCTCTGGTTACGCAGGAGGCAAGTATACAACCTGGCTCTTAGGGAATTATATCTATGGTACACTTAATGATATAGCGGGATATACTGGAAGGGGTCCTCCCGGTGGTAAGCCGGCAGGGGGGGTAGGAGAGCTGTCGGTAGTAGAACGTCTGGTCAACGATATCTAGGGAGACTTCGAGTACAGAAGACAGTGCGATAGACTCTTGATCCGCAGACGAATACAGCTTGGTTCTCTTGTAGACTGTAGCTCTACAGTGAAGAAAGCTAGGCGGCCTCAGGCTCTCTGAGCGCCGACTCGACTTGACTCCTCGGGGGTAAATCCAACACTCACAGGCGTCGGCGATTATCCGCTCCACAAATCACAGTACCAAAGCAAATATATATTCCAGCCGCAAAGGGCTAAGCAGTCGTCGGGTAGGTAATCCAGTGTACATGTCCATTCGGTCCTCGCCTAGATCTCCTCGGATGAAAGCGCCATGTGGTCGGCCCAGCCTGGATAAGAATCTAGCTAACACGAGGAAGCGTTGGAGATGCTAGTCACTTTAGAACTCTAACCGCACGATGCACCATACACAATAGACTATTATTAACTTAATAGAAATACGTCGCACTCGACGGTACAGTGCCAAACTCTGACAATTCAGTTATTAATTTGCACGCGGTCTCAATGCTATTCTGGGGCCAAACAGGCCATACTTCACCGCACGTCGTATCGTGGGTGAGGCTTCACGTTGGTTACTAAGTTTCTGACTAAGTGCCTCTGTATTCACTTACGCCATATTTATATGCACGGTGAACAAATAGTGCCACTCATTTCTGTCGCCGTATCCCTGGGCAGGGCCGGGGCTAGTACAGACATGTCTTGTCGGTAACTTTGAACTTTACTCCGGGGGCTGGTCCCCTGGCGCCTGGTCCTTTGTCCAATAGGAGAATGAACTATTATGGGCTATAGTAGGCTAAAGGGATATTCCGTGTATATGTACAAGGAATATACAAGGGATATCAAACGATATACAAATACTATTCAATATATATCAACAAATAAATATATATACTCGGTTTAATCTGATCCTTCGTAACAGCCGCCCCCTAATTAGTCCCACCTAATTAGCTAAGCAGAGACAGATTAACCGCACTGTCCACTACTCAATGTCTGCTGTGAGGGTCAGTCAATTCACAAAGTCATGGGGTCATGGTCGTCATCGATAGTATCGGGGAGCCTTGGCAGTTCTATTAGCCTCGCCACGGGTCGGGTGTAGGTCCGCCCTTGGACGAGCACTTCAGCTGCTCGGACCTTTCCGTCGGCACCGGTGATCACTTTGCTTAAGCGGCCAGCCGGCCACATAGCTCGGGGTAGTGACTGGTCGATAATCATGACGACTGTTCCTTCTGTCAAATTGTCTCTCTCTTTCACCCATTTCTGGCGGGTCTGTAGAGACGGTAGGTAGTGGAGTAGGAAGCTGTTCCAAGACTTGTCAGCCAATACTTGACTGTACCTCCACATTCTTCGGCCGTTCGCTTCTTCAGGCCTGTATATTGTCTGGGGTAGCGCGGGGTCCAGCCGCCCCATCAAGAGTGTGTTGGGGGTGACTGGGTCGACATCTGCTACATCACTTGAGACGTAACCGAGGGGCTTTGAGTTCAATACTCCCTCGATCTCCGTGAGGACTGTCATTAGGACTTCTTCCGCCACGGTCTGGGCCCCAAGCACGGAGTACAGGGCTGTCTTTATTGAACGTACTTCTCGTTCCCAAGTTCCACCGAAGTGAGGTGCGTTCGGGGGATTAAACTGGAAGTCAATCTGGGATGGAGCGAGGTGGGTCTTAAGTTCTGGGCCCATAGCTTGGAAGCTCTCTCTCAGCTCTCTTTCTCCGCCTTTGAAGTTTGTCCCGTGATCAGACAATAATGTAGACTGTTTTCCTTTCCGTGATGTGAATCTTCGGAAGGCCATAAGGAATGAGTCTGTGCTCATGGTTGGAAGGAGTTCGATATGTATCGCTCTGGTGGTCATGCATTTGAATACAATACCCCACCGCTTCTCGGTTCCTCTTCCTTTCTTTATATACAGCGGGCCGAAACAGTCCATACCGGTGGAGTAAAAAGGCTTGTCGCCGAGTCGGAGGCGACAGGGAGGTAGGTCAGCCATCCGGGGTATACTGGGCTGTGCTCGCCACTTACGACAGTCTAGACAGGTTCGCTGGAAGCGCCGCACTGCTTCTCTCCCTTGCAGTATCCAATAACGACGTCTGATCTCCGCGAAGACTCTCTCTGCCCCTGCGTGGTGCACATCCTCGTCGTATTTCTTTATGATCAGCTCTGTGACCTTGTGTCGGCTGTTCAAGACTATCGGGTACTTGACGTCATCCGGTAAGTCTGGGGCTCTCCGCAGACGACCACCCACTCTGATGAGACTATGGGCGTCGCTCTCGGGTGCTAGGTGGAGCAGTCTGCTGTCTGATGGGACGGGCTTTGCTCCCTGTAGACAGTCTAGCTCATCGGGGAACGAGTCTCTCTGGGCTCGTTGTAGTAGAAGAAGTTCTGCTTCTTCGTAGTCAGCTGCTGAAATGTCAGTAGTGGGCTGAACCTCTGGGTGGTGCCACAGAAATGTCTTTAGCTGCGCACTCTCTAGGGTGAGGCAATCGTCTATGTCGGTGTCTGTGGAGACGAGTGTGTTCAATCCACAGAACATAGATTTCTTGTTTTCGGCCTCCTCTTTACTCGCCTCCCGTGGGGTGGGTGTAGGCCACTCTTCTTCCGGGAGCTTGAGAAACTCTGGTCCGTCACTGTAGAGGTTGTGACGGGTGAGGTCATCCAGGGACATTCCCCGGGTGATGACGTCAGCTGGGTTGTGTTTTGTGTCCACATACCTCCAGCTCGCTACTTCTGTTAACTCTTGAATCTCTGTGACTCTGACTCCCACGAAGACCTTGTATCTGCACGAATCAGACCGGATCCATGTGAGTACTGTCGTGGAGTCTGACCACAAGATTGTTCTTTGCACCGGAATGGTGAGCTCACGTTGGATTAACGTGGCGAGCTGCGCTCCTGCTAGGGCTGCGCAGAGCTCTAGACGCGGGATAGATTGTTGCTTTCGTGGGGCTATTCTTGAGCGAGCCAGGATGAAAGCAGTATGTATTTCTCCTCCCTCCTCTCGGGCACGCAAGTAAGCCACCGAACCGTAGGCTACTTCGGAGGCGTCGCTGAAGACGTGCAGATCCATCTTGCATGTCTCTGGCCTCACTGTGGGTGGGAAGTAGCTGCGGCGTATGTTAACACCTGGGAGTGAGCGGAGTTCCGTCTCCCACTCTCTCCATGTGGATGCAAGGTGTTCGGGTATGGGGTCGTCCCAGCCCTGGTCCTTGTCCCATAGTGCTCTTACAATCATCTTTGCCCTGGTGGTGTAAGGTAGAATACATCCCAACGGGTCATATTGTCTGGCGAGTGTTCTGTATACACTCCGTCTGGTGGTCGGTATTGCCGTCGACCTTCCCTGCTCCTTGGTCAGGGGTTTGTGTCTATAATGGAGCGAGTCTGTTTTGAAGCGCCAGACTAGTCCTAGTGTCATTTCTTGGGCTTCTCCTGGGATGGTCGCCATCCAGGTCTCGCTGCTCGCTGCCTTGTCCTCGGGGGAGAGGCTGCGCAATACTTGCGGGTCGCTGCTGGCCCACTGCCTGAGATCAAAGCCGCCTTTGATCAGGGAGGCGCGGAGCTTGAGTAGAAGAGCCTCGGCTTCTTCTGGCGTCGAGACGCTTTGCAAACAGTTGTCCACGTAGAAACTATTTCCTACACTTTGTCGGACCTCTTCATCTGCTGCTGGGTCCTCTGCGACGTGTTTCTGCAGTGCAAACGTAGCACAGCATGGGCTGCATGTGGTTCCGAAAGGGAGGACTTCCCATTGATAGATGGCTGGTTGCTCATCCCCGATCCTCTCTCTCCATAGGAACCGCAGCAGGGGCTTGTCCTCCTCCACTAGTCTCACCTGCAGGAACATCCCTTTGATATCTCCGCTGATGGCCACCTTGTCCTGGCGGAAACGTAGTAACACGCCTAGTAGAGAGGGGCCGAGTGTTGGGCCGGGCAAGAGCTCTTTATTCAGATTTTGTGATCCGATCTGGTAGCTGCAGTTGAACACAATACGATCCTTGCCGTTGTGGTGGACCTTGTGGTGCGGCACGTACCATGATTCGGTCGTCTGATCGGCCTCTTTAATGTCAATTTTCGTTATGTGTCCCGCTGTGATTAGCTTGTTAATCTCAGCGCGGTACACAGTCTCTTGAGCGGGGTCTCTGGCTAGGCGCCGCTCTGTGTTCAATAGATACCGCTCCGTCGCTTCTTTTGTGGCGTGAAAGGTAGGCATACCCTCTCGCCTCAGGAGTGGAGTTGCGTATCTCATCACTCCGTTGACGTTGACTCTCTTTGTCCCTTGCTCGAGGACTATAGCGTAAATGTCTTCCTTGGAACGAATGTCTTTCTTTTCGTTCTTAAAGGGCATTGTCTCTAGTGTCCATAGCCTCTCGACATGCTGCAGGAGAGTGGTGTCTTCTTCTGTCACTCTGGAGTGGAGGCAGTTAATGGCTGCTGTTCGGTTAAGAGACTTAGCGAGGGGGCCTTGTAATGTCCATCCTAGGCGGGTCTCGACTGCTGCAGGACAGCCTCTGGGTCCTGTGTGGACTCGGTCTATCGGGACTATGAGGTCTGCATGGTCGGAGCCTATCAGCAGGGTCGGGGTGGCACCGTCTATGAGCGGGATAGGTAGTTGGCGCAGGTGCACATATTTATCCATCAGTTTGGCGATGGGGTAGGTGTACTGCGACAGGCCTATTTCTTGGCTGGTGAAAGCATTAGTAATCCTATACCGTCTCTCTGGCTGCCCGCTTGCTGCGATAGTGAAGGAGACATTCTCGCCCTTTATCGTCTTTAGATCTCTTCTTATTGTCCGAATCGTCATCTGGTTTTCTCTCCCCCGCAGCCCCAGCTGGGCCGCAGCGGACGCGAGGAGAAGGGTCTTCTCTGACCCGTCGTCAAGGACGGCGTAAGTGTCCATGACCTTATCTTGGTAACTCAGTGTTACGCGGACCACCTTTAAGAGCACCTGGGCGCCCCCGCTGCTAGCGGGGTCAATGTACATAACACTTGCCTTTGTGCTGCTTGAGGGTGCAGGCTTTCTTCTGTTACTGTCGTGTAGGACATCTAGGTGGGCTCCGTCACACCGACTACACCTTCTTTAAGCGGCAATCGGCTGCCATGTGACTGCGCGCACATCGGTAACAGCGTCGGTTGGACTTTATCCATTGACTCACTTCTTCAGCGGTCATCTTCTTGAACAGGTCGCATTGTGACAACCAGTGTTCCTTTTCGCAGTACGGGCACACCATCTTCCACTTCTCTTTCATCGAGGGGGTACTGTGGTTCTTGCTGCTCGGTACTGATTCTGATTGGTGCATGACGGTCACCAATCTTCGGCCATCGTTTGCTCTCCTAGGTCCCTCTCTGGAGCTTGGTGTGCTCCGCACGAACGTATCCAATCGTAGGCTGCTGACTTCTCTCGCCAGGAAGTCGGCTAGGTCTAGGAGGGATGGCTCGGGACCGTTAGGATCACGGTGGTCTCTTTGCCGCCTGAAGCGCTCTTGTCGGGCGGGCGGCAGCTTCTCTAAAATCCTCTCGACATTAGAGTTTGCGTATAGTTCGTGCATACCCTTTTCTCGTTGCGCCCCCAGCATCCCTACCAGGGATTGTACTTTGATAAGACAGGTCGTCTAGTGAGCGATTGTCTGTTGCTGTGGGTAGGCGGTCAATATGCCTTATCTCTTGTATTACGTAATCCCATATGCGTCCATATCTTTGGTCTAGTGCTGCTAGAGCCGCTGTGTATGGGGTAGTAGAGGTGGCATAGGCCAGCGCTATGTTGTGCGCTCGGGGCACCTTCAGGTGCTTCAATAGGATAGCATACTTGTGGCGTTCATCAGCTACGTCAACCATCATTGTCTCTAAGCACATCCGTAACTCCGTGTACTGTGCTCGGTTCTCATGGGTGAAGTCTGGAAACGTCGGTGTGCCAATGTATGACGCCGTAGATGGCTGGCACATCGGTGAGCGTTGGAAGAGAGGCCTCCTAGGCGAGTCTCCTCTTACGCCTCTCGGTGGGCTGGTACCGGCAGGGTACCATGGCCCGCGTATCCAGGTGCTATTCCTCGGGACTGGTCGTGCGTCATGCTCACCCGTGAATAGAGTCGGGGGTCTGTAGCGCAGAGCCGCGGGGGTAGAGCCTGGGCTGTACTGGACCTCCTGGTCCTTTGGAGTACTGTGCTGCTGTCGGGCTTGACTCTCCTCCTCTCCCTCTTCTTCTTCTGTCAGGTCATCTAGATCTTGTAGTCGTCTATTTAGCCTCTCCGCGGTGTACACCGTTCCTTCCTTGTAGCTGGGTCTCACTGGGACCGGTCGGGGAAGGGGTTCGGAGGGGGGTATAGGCTCTCTCTGGTGGTCGAGTTCAGGGTCGCTTGATCGGTTAGGGGAGGGTGCCCTTGACCCGTGTCTTGACGAGGCCCTGGAACCCCGTGCGGAGGGAGGGGGTGTTGCCTTGGCGATCAGCTGCTCCATTAGCTGCGCTTGTATTCTGTCGCGCTCTGCTTCTCTTTGGGCAGCGGCACGCTGGGTGTCGGCCCGGTCTCTTGCCATATTCTCTTCCGTCTGAAGGCGTCTAATCTCTAGACGTATACGATCTTCGTCGCTCCATTGCTGCGCTTGAATGCGTTCTCTTTCCATGGAAGAATGTACGCGCTCACTAAGCGTCTGTGCTTGGAGTCGATCGCGCTTTGTTGAGGCTGCTAGGCTGGCGAGGAACGCCTGTGCCAGCATCTTGTCCGCCTCGCTGGGGGAAGACGCTGGTTGAGGTGATCCGCTCCTGGCAGTACTCGTTGGAGATGCGTTCTCCTGCGGGGAGTCCTGGAGCTCTATCTCCTGGGCGCTCTCCTCTTCTTGTACCGTGCAGAGTTCCATCTCTGGAGGGTTGTCTTCCTCCCGGAGCTCTCCGGGGACTACTTCTTCGGTCTTGGCGGGGGGTAAAGTCGTGTCAGTTCCCTCCTGGTCCCCACCGTGAGCTTGGTCAGTTACATTAGAACCCACTAGGGCCTCTGTGGTCGGGGTATCCTGGTTGATAGGGTCGGACATAATTTTACTTTCTACTTTTACCGCGTTTACCGTCTGTAGAAGGCTAGGTAGTATACTGGCAGCGTAGTCCTCTAAGTACTGAGGTGGCTGCCGTCTACGCTGCGGGCGATCTACTTTAGGAGGACCGTTTTGTGGAGTGTTCATCATAGGCCATTTCAATATTAATACCACTATATTAATATTACACTAGTTACCATCCGGCTCAAAGGACCAATTGTAACTGAGGGGTACAATTCCCTGACTGTATTGATAAGTATGGTATCATTAAACCACTACCGCTTCATGTACTTTAACTACTGGCCATACAGTACACAATATATGAATATGATGAACACTTCCCACAATGAAATCGGTTCCAGTCAAAGGTATTAATCAAGTATTTAATGGAGCAAAAGGTACATATGATACTTATATTACATTTGATTGCACTTGTAAGGCAAATTAGTATTCGTAGGCAAATCAACACTGAATGTCCATTCTCTGGTTACGCAGGAGGCAAGTATACAACCTGGCTCTTAGGGAATTATATCTATGGTACACTTAATGATATAGCGGGATATACTGGAAGGGGTCCTCCCGGTGGTAAGCCGGCAGGGGGGGTAGGAGAGCTGTCGGTAGTAGAACGTCTGGTCAACGATATCTAGGGAGACTTCGAGTACAGAAGACAGTGCGATAGACTCTTGATCCGCAGACGAATACAGCTTGGTTCTCTTGTAGACTGTAGCTCTACAGTGAAGAAAGCTAGGCGGCCTCAGGCTCTCTGAGCGCCGACTCGACTTGACTCCTCGGGGGTAAATCCAACACTCACAGGCGTCGGCGATTATCCGCTCCACAAATCACAGTACCAAAGCAAATATATATTCCAGCCGCAAAGGGCTAAGCAGTCGTCGGGTAGGTAATCCAGTGTACATGTCCATTCGGTCCTCGCCTAGATCTCCTCGGATGAAAGCGCCATGTGGTCGGCCCAGCCTGGATAAGAATCTAGCTAACACGAGGAAGCGTTGGAGATGCTAGTCACTTTAGAACTCTAACCGCACGATGCACCATACACAATAGACTATTATTAACTTAATAGAAATACGTCGCACTCGACGGTACAGTGCCAAACTCTGACAATTCAGTTATTAATTCGCACGCGGTCTCAATGCTATTCTGGGGCCAAACAGGCCATACTTCACCGCACGTCGTATCGTGGGTGAGGCTTCACGTTGGTTACTAAGTTTCTGACTAAGTGCCTCTGTATTCACTTACGCCATATTTATATGCACGGTGAACAAATAGTGCCACTCTCATTTCTGTCGCCGTATCCCTGGGCAGGGCCGGGGCTAGTACAGACATGTCTTGTCGGTAACTTTGAACTTTACTCCGGGGGCTGGTCCCCTGGCGCCTGGTCCTTTGTCCAATAGGAGAATGAACTATTATGGGCTATAGTAGGCTAAAGGGATATTCCGTGTATATGTACAAGGAATATACAAGGGATATCAAACGATATACAAATACTATTCAATATATATCAACAAATAAATATATATACTCGGTTTAATCTGATCCTTCGTAACACATGCAGTACATGCAATCAATTAGGGCTGTCTTAAATGCTTCGAAGCTTCGAACGTTCGATTCGATGGCACAAGCTTCGAACATTAAAAAAAAAATCGAAGTTTAAAAAATAAAAAATAAAAATTTCAAAAAAAAATTCAATTTTTTTTTTTTACTTTGATTTGTGTGTGAACTACCCATCCCAGTTAGGACAGCCGAATCCCGTCCAATCTTTCGCCGTCGACTAAAGACTCACTTCTTCAACCATTATCTGAAATGATAAAAAAAAAATAAAAAAATCTAACCGTGACTAACCTTACTGTCATGCACTTGTCCTAATAAACTAACCTACACTGTAACACGCAACACTTTGATGAACATTGTTACTCAGCTGATAGAGTTGTACCCTTCTTGCTGTTTGTCGTACAGAACTTGTAAGTCGCTTTGGATAAAAGCGTCAGCTAAATGACTAAATGTAAGTGTGTGTGTGTGTGCGCGCACCTTGTAGAATTCCACACATAAGAAAGAAAGATACTGGGATGAATAAACAAAATAGGAAATAAAATGTAGAAATGCATGCAATACATAAATAAATATGAATCTCCATATATGAAATATAACATTTAGATAAGGTGCTACTGAGATGTTTTGGTGAGTTCTTTGTTTTTTTGTGGAAGTTGCCCTTCTTAAAAATGCATGAACATTCACTGATAATTGGTCTGTAGTGGAGTCTACAAGGTCTACATTGCCGGACCATGTAGAATCCGGACCTTGTAGACTGACATAATTCTGTGCATAGTTTAGTCTACACAGGCCATATTTCAAATAATCAAAATCTTACTTCATTCATCTTAAACATTCTTGATTTGGGGGATTGGTAGTTCCCATGAAATCTGAAGTTCAAACGACAACAGCGATCCACCTTGAATTAAATCACACAGCCGAGTGAAACCTTGTTGGATGCGTCAGTCACGAAAGGGGCTACTTAATTAATTAATCCAACCCACTTTATTTATAGAGCACATTTAAAAACAACAACGTTTACGAAAGTGCTGTACAAGTCCCACAACATAAGATAAAAAAAATAAATAAAAAAAAATGTTTTTTTTTCCGAAGCTTCGAATTAAAATCGAAGCTCGGCCCCGAAGCTTCGATTGCCAAAAAAAGCTTTGAAGGTCAGCCCTACAATCAATATATGTAGGCATACTGTAAACCAGGTGTAAAGATACATTCAATTCACTAACAGTAATGAGTGAATTACTCTTTCCTGTCAACAACAACATATTAAAGGGCTATTACAGAACAAAGTAATCTTATGAACAGGGGCTTGAGCTCTGTTTGATACTGTTCGCCCTCACCTGCTTGTACAGAAGCTTATGAGTTTGGGGATAAGCCCCTCAATAATCAAATGGTTCTATTCTCTTCTTACCAACAGGACACAAGTCAAGGTGAATGACACACTCTGAGGTCAAATTCAAGGTGTGGTGACCTTTTTTTTTATGTTGTGGGACTTGTACAGCACTTGTTCAACTTTGTCAGTGCTGTAAAGTTTAAACCTTAGACAAATGAAACACTTTGCTTTCATGAAATATTGTAAGCAGTCATTTGAGGCTTTATAAAAGCAGCACAATGAACACAAATCTGTCTGTGCCGAGTCCGACCTCATCTTTAATAACAAACAGCATTGCTTGTTGTAGTTGAGAGGCATAGTTGATTTTGCACCTAAATATATATATTAAAATTTTATTTTCATATTCAAATCCCATGCCCATCGAACGAAGCTTCGAAGTATTTAAGACAGCCCTAGAAATTACAGTGTGGCAGTAATGGGAAAAGGGTGCTAGCTCGCCATCAATCAGTAGCTTGCCACCAGTGTTAATTTTGGCAGCTATTTTCATTTTAGTCTTAGTCATGTGTCAAGTGCTCCTTTTTCGTTTTCATCATATTTAGTCATCTTCATTTATTTTTCGTTTAGTCAGTTTTAGTCAACTAAATGTCTGAGCATTTTAGTCTTGGTCAGTTTTTGTCTCAATTTTGTCTTTTTTGTTTTAGTCTAGATTTAGTCGACGAAAACGGATGATATTTTTGTCTATTTTTAGTTAATGGAAAAAAACTTGTCAGAAATAGTCAACATGGAACATTTTCTGATTTAAATTGCGTATTTATTTTTTAACCTAGGGGAATCTGAGTCGGCGGCACAAGTGATATACAGGAAGTATATATGTTGGTGTAGACCTGGTCCAATGTATTGTTGCTCCTACAGTCAGGGGGCGAAACTAGAGAGCGCCACCCGCCATTTGCGCTCAGTTTATATGTTTGGCGCCTCCCACTATGACGTCTGCCCGCCGTGTGGCGGCCAATCAAATGGTCATGTGAAAACCGAAAATCATTCTGAGCGGAGTTCTCACTCGCTGTCTGAGCACAGCGAGCTCACTGCTGCTGCTGCTGCTGCTCCTATACTACCCACCTGTTTCTGTATGCTGCATGTAAACACACAGTCACCGTGACTGACGTTAGTCTAGTCGGAGAGACCTCCGTGAGCTGATGTTAGCTACTGTTACAAAATGACCCAGTCAACTATTCACTTTTAGTTTAATACATGAGGCATTGTGTAACGTTATCCAGCTGGCTAGCTACTCATAGCTCCCGACATCAACAACTGCAGCAAGTGTCCAGTTACATCGCATCAGCATGCGGGCTGCTGACTAGGGTCTAGGTGCAGCGCAGGAGAATCCTTTCATGCTGAATGTAAGAGTTTAGGGACCAGCTGTAGCGCCGGAGAATCCTTGCTGGAGCTGGAGGCCACTCGAGTATACACACAGACAGTGGAGCTGTTTGCAGACAGCGAGGTGGCGATGTCTCGCAGATAATACAACTACAAGTATGATTATATATATATTTTATTAAAAAAAGAAATTTTTATATAAAATAATATATATATTTTTTTTTTATCAAAAAAAAGTTGGCAGGTAAGAAATCTGCTTGGCGGGTAGATTCTTCCCATCTACCCGCCACTGGCCGGTGAGTCAAAACGTTAATTTCGCTCCGTCTACAGTATATGTTGGTGTAGACTAGACATGGTCCAATGTATTGTTGCTCCTACAGTATATGTTGGTGTAGACATGGTCCAATGTATTGTTGCTACTACAGTATATGTTGAGCCAATTCTCAGCAGAGTTGGTGTCATTGTCGCATGTTAACTATCCTAAAACATGTCTGTGGTGTGGAACTATTACAAAGTGTCTGAGACCGATGCAACAAATGCCATCTGCAATGTATGCCAGGATAAAATACCTTGTGGGGGAAGCAATGTAAAAAGGTTCAACTAATTTAATAAGACACTTGGAAGTCCCATCACCCAGAGGAGCATGGAGAGTTTGTTAAGCTTACCGTGGAGTAAAAAGAAAAAGGCAGATTAAAAACAAACGGCTGCTGACACAAACCACTTTAGAGAGCACCCGTGCGTATAACCGTGATAGTCAGAAGGCTAAGGCGATCACATAAAGTCATGAAATTCATAGGGCTGGACGAGACGGACCACTCCGTCACATTGAGCAAGCCCCGGTACACTCCCAGCTCGCTGAAGACACAACAAGCATTCCGTGAAGACCCGCCCCACTCTGTCTCTGATTCGCAGACTGGGTGGGAGAATGTGATTGGACCAAAGCAGAGTAGACGGACACACACACACACACACAGTGGAGTCGGACATGCAAAGATGCTGCTTGCATTATTGATAGCGGAGAATTTTGACTTGTTTCATTGTCTCGCAGATAATACAGATGATACATATGAAAAGTATAATTTGCTCAGATTCCAGAGACTGTTGTGGTTCGTCCCGATCTGGACCGGAGTCCAGACTTTTAGAATGCCTGTGTTAGACCTACAGTATAATACTGCCAGCTGCTATAACAAAACCAAAAACGATCGGTATCGGCCGATATCGCTCATATACTATCTGTGATCGGTATCGGTGGCAAAAAACATGATCGGGGCATCCCTAATTACAATGTATTTTTTATATATAAGCTATGTACATATTTAAATCAATATCTTTCTTTTGAATAAAATAGGCTCAGGAATCAGGCTTGTTAAAGCGAATTGGCCTAATCCATGTCAAAAAGAGTAGCCTATAGTAAATCACATACACAAGAGAGAGGGAGAATAGCTTATAGCAGACTTAATGATTTTACAATATTTATTATATAATTTAACTATCCAGTTTTTATAGTGTACCGTTTGGCTACTTCATTGAACGTAAAGAGAGAGTGACAGGCTCAGCCCCATTCCTCACTATTGGAACTCCACGAAACTAATTTCTCCTGTGTCTGTGAGCTATTTAGCTTAGCTTAGTTAGCAGCTAACTTTAGTTAAGGTTTTTACCGCGACGTGGGCATACATGAATGGAATGGCGAGGATATAAAGCATGTTAGACGCATTTATTAAAACCGTTGCTCACAGAGTTTACATAGAAACAGCGCAACTCACGAGGAGTTGTCACAGGCTGTCATAGCTTTTAAAATTGAAGGTGGGGGTATCGGGCTCAGCCCCTCCCTTCCAGCTGGAGTTGACATGAAACATCAAATGCGAGCGAACACTCACTGTCGGGTCCTGGCTCTAGGCAGAATCACGAATAGTGGTTTAAGAGAAGTTATTTATAATTCCAACGTGATTTATTGCGCACTAGTTAGATCAGGGGTTCCCAAAGTGTGGGTCGCCAGATGATTTCAAACAACTTTTTAAAAAAAAATTTGCAGTCAGGTTACCTAACTTAGAAGCAGGTCAGGCCAGTGTTTCTAGTTGCAGCAGCGCAATAGTTAGATAACCTAGATGGTAGGGATGGGTACCTTTCACATTTGAACCGATACGGTACCTGTGAATCGGTACCTTTTTTCTGTACTTTAGTCTCTAAAAATGTAATCTACCTACCTCAGTCGTGAAAAAAAAATCCAAACTTCAAATAACTACTAGGGGTGCACCGATATATCGGTCGGGTATCTGCCGATAAGTGCCTTGTTGACTGCTATCGGCCTATCGGCCGATAAGCTCAAATGTGCCGATAGCAGTCGCCGATAAATACCCATCAATTTGTGTAGCGTCAAAAGGCAACAAAAAAAAAAGTTCACTCGCGACCTACCTGCACAACGCCCGCCGTCCCCCACACACAAGCTACTGCATCAAAGTTACTATTTATGATTAACAAGGCATTTGTTTTGTGGCATTAACGTTATATAGTTAGTGTTACACGGACAATAACATCAGCATATTATTATTACCCATAGCAGCAAGGCATTACTCCGAGTCCGTTCATTAGCTACCGGGAGATGCAAGACTAACGTTACTGGTGAAAATGTGATTTGCGTTGGAATACTCCTTTGCCAACTTGCTGTACTTTGCTTGCAGGTCTGCAGCCATTATTGCTGCATTATGAATAGCCCCAACTTTAGCCAAGGTAACGTTATGGCTAAACCTTTAACAATAGTTAACGCTAGCTTTCGGTTAGCTGTTCAATGCTATTAATAACACAACTCCCCGTCAACACCCTCTCTCGGGAAGATGGCATTTAAGAAAGTATCTGCTGTTAAAATGACACAAACATTCGTTTTGTGGCATTAACGTTATATAGTTAGTGTTACACGTTCAATAACAAGCATATTATTTACCCGAAGATAGCAGTAAACAAGGCATTAGTCCGTTCATAGCTCGGTTCCATTCCGTTGCTCATTCCGTACCCAACTACACATTCTGCAATCTGTTAATAAAGTTTTCAACCAGACAAATGTATAGAAAGGCTTTGTTTTATTATAACATTTGTTGCAGTAAAATCATTGTCTCATTTGGTCCGGCGCAGCGGCGCTCCATGCTGTGGAGCGCCGGTCGGCGGGCCGGGCAGCTAACGTAGCTCTGCTCTCGCAAACGGAACAATGGCGGCATGCCCGAAAGTAGAAAAATTAATAAACGCTTGCCGATTGGTGGTAAGGACAGCAGGAGGTGGGTGCTAGCGGTGTGGCGTAATTGGCCGAATCGACTGTCAATCAAAATGGTTCCATTGCATTGGTTGAAAGCTCTGGTTGAGAGAATAGTATCCCGCTGCAGGCCGCAAGAATGGTTCCATTGCATTGGTTGAAAGCTCTGGTTGAGAGAATAGTATCCCGCTGCAGGCCGCAAGAATGGTTCCATTGCATTGGTTGAAAGCTCTGGTTGAGAAAATAGTATCCCTCTGCAGGACGATACTGGGAGAGAGATAGTGATACCATAAACATATTTCTTGATGTTTCCTTTTTTTAAGTAAGTAAAGAGGCCTACAAATACAAACATACACATACAAATATACAGTAGTTTCATTAAAAAAAATAAAAAAATAAAAAAAAATTACAAATACTTATATACAAATATCGGTATCGGCCGATAGTGTTAGTTGAACAATCGGTATCGGCGGCCAATTTTCATATCGGTGCATCCCTAATAACTTCACTTTCGACCGTTTTCGGCTTGCCATTGCCCCGACTGCTTTGTTGTTGAATCAAGTCAAATCCTATGTAAGCGTATATTGTACGTGTGAACGTTGACATGAAAAGAAAAAGGTTAAAAAAAATAAATAAAAA
Source organism: Notolepis coatsorum (assembly GCF_963971535.1). NCBI lineage: Eukaryota > Metazoa > Chordata > Actinopteri > Aulopiformes > Paralepididae > Notolepis > Notolepis coatsorum. The sequence goes on from NC_140175.1 coordinate 130,740,040, forward strand.
ATTCGGTATCTCGGGTGAATCGATACTCTATAGTACCGACGTGTTTCGGTAAGTACCTTTTTAAAAGTACCGAATTCTGTACCCATCCCTACTAGATGGGGAACAACCAGGAGATCACTGCAACTCACACAAGTTGGAGAACTATCTCTCTCTCTTTTGCTCTCACACACACACAAAGGGAGCCGCATGTGATTGGTGGAGGCGGGACCCTTACAAAAACAAAAAATCCTTCAAAATCAGTGTTGTTGCTAATCATTGACACATGCTAGCCTGTAATAATCCCCCCAGAAAATTCTACTTTGCATTTGATATATTGCAAATATATGCCATCACACACACTGGCATTTAAAGGGTACAAATAAAAAAAATCCTGCACCAGAATGCTGGAAATGAAGTCTTTGTAACAAAAAAAATCCTGGTGGGGGACCCCCAGACCCCCTGCTTAAAAAGTGGCCTGACTGGGGCTATATTTTGCACTATATTTCCTGGCCTGAATGATTTCCCCAGTCTGGCCCTGGTTAAAAGCCTCCAATGCTTATTAGTGTGTGTGCGTTTGAATGTTTGCATGTTTTAACCATACATTTCCATTTATAAAAAAAAAAATATATATATATATATATATTTTTTTTAAATGTCTTTTACCTCCTATAATAGTGGGGGTCGCGGCTCTCTGACACCGTTATTTGGGGGTCGCGGCCTGAAAAGTTTGGGAACCCCCGAGTTAGATTACACATTGCGAATGTTATGACTTTGAACGTCTGCCATTTCCACTGCAAAAGGCATACAAGTCGACGAAATTTCATAGTCGATGAAATTTCATCGTCGACATGGATGATGAATCATGACAGCCCTAATAAATTGTAATGAACCAAAGGAGAATATAAATATTTCCCCCCCCCCCATCTTTGACAGTGAATAACCATGCTGACATGACCAAAAGCTAAAAGATGCCACTGAGTTCATTCAGCTACTTCGTAAGATCAAGTATAGTCAATATCTAAACAAATGAACAATGGGCAGATAATTTACAGGGGCTTTTGTACATGCAGTACAGAATTTTGCCATCCGGACAGTACACATGCAATATGAATGTAGAAATGGGTTTATAGGGCCAAGTGAGGCATCATTTGAAAGGCCAGAATCTCTATTATAATACCATAGTTAAATCTGTAACCCTCTTACATGAAACTAAATCACCAATTCTCATTCTCTCCTTCCACTGACACTCTTCTCTATCACTATCTCCCTCCAGATAGCTGTTGTCCTGTCAGGCCATTCTGTCTATACACCCATGTGTTTTTCAGTTCTTATGAAAATCTTCCTGTCAGGATTTTCCTTCCTTTCCAATTTGTTATCCTAGGAAAAGAGAGCTACCTATTTATAGCTGGTTAAGGACTGGTGGTTCTTGCTTGGCTTTCTGTGTTCCTGATGAATTCCAACTGAAAAGTTAGACCTTTGTTTGTTAGGATGAATGTAAAATGTACTGATATTTCTTTCCTTACTTTCCCCCAAGATTGGTCTGAATATGACCACCCCTCGTAGCCTCTCACACCTTGGTTTGAGAGAACTGTCTGTCTGTTTGGTGGACTGCATGAAACCGTCACAAGTGGACCAGGAGAAGAGCTGTTTGGACTGCATGGAAACAAGTATGGAAATGTTGACTTTAATCTGTAACCATTATGACTTTATAAGTGTCGACTTTAACCTCTTAACACATTAACTGCCACAGAGTTTGATCAGCTTATACCATTCTCTGCCAGCACTGTAAGTCTATGGAGATGTTCACCTTCTTTGCAGGGCTATAACTTTTTAAATTGTATTGCTAAATTGACATTACTATGGCCCATTCAACATCAGGATGTAGGAACGTTTTATTTTTTCATTCATACGAAAATACCGTCTAGAGTATAAATTTGTTTTTATCGTTTTCTGCAGTAATTCCTAGAACGTGAGATATAGGCATAAATGCATATATAGATTATCAAATGCCGTTTGGTTCCGATCCACGCTATATTAAAAATTTCAACTGTACATGGTCCTAAACGTTATGACTGATCATGCACGGGTGAACGGGGGGGTGGGGGGGTCGTTTATAATTCCGTGATCGTCGTTAAATGCTTCATGTAGTATGGGTGATATATAGATCAGAGCAGTTTGTATGGATAATAATAAACACTCACGCTGAAAGTCACGGCAGCCTCCTCTTACCGTTGGGCGATGACACTGGAGCAAAAAGATCCCAGTTATTTGATGGGGATCGAGGCGATCCATTTCCGGTTTGTATAATAATAACAGCCCAAATCATGTCGATTATTGAGTTATGGCAGCGATCGCTACACATGGACGTGTGTCTTGAGTCCCGCAACGATAAGCGAGTGGTCGGACGTATTTAGGAGACTCACTGATATCCAACCGGCATTTCCGGTTTGGGAACTCGCCGATCATCCACCAGGTGGCAGTATTGAAGAGTTGCAGAGTTGTACCGAGTCCCACAGCATCAGACCAGCCTCTGTGAGGGAAATATGAATACCATGGCGAAAATATTATCAAAAAAACGTTGTACGCCGTGATCTGGCAGAATTAGCATGAACTTGAAACCCGTTGTACGACGTTTTTGGCGCAGGAAGTGTTAAAGGAACTCTCCAACTGTTTGGGAAATTAGCTTATTTGCCATCTACCCTGGAGTTAGACAAGAAGATGCATACCTTTTTCTTCTCTATGCATGCAGTAGGAGTAGGAAGACGCGCACCGTTAGCCTAGCTTAGCGTCAGTCTAGTCTAGTGACTTGGTTGGAAGTAGGTTTCCTCCATTAGCCTAGTTCCCAACGTCTTCCTACTCCTACTGCATGCACAGAGAAGAAAAAGGTATGTAATAATATCTTATTTCCGCGAATCCGCAATTGCGGATTCCATAGGGCCCTACTCTGACCTCATCTGGTCTTGAATTGGTACTCGGTAGTACCAGCGTAATTCGGTCTGTAACGGAATCCACACTATCCGCTGCATCTGCATTTACAGACATAGACTTCATGGCTCATCTCCTACTCTGGGTATTCAGTAGGTGGTGTCGAAGAGGCAACTACCCATGTGACCTAAGGATACTAGTAAAACATTTTGAAATATTGAATTGCAAATAGAATCGATTGTTGTTTTTCTGGTAAAACAATAGTTTGGATGAATCAATAACAAAATAATCTTTAGTTGCATCCCTAGTGTCGGTGCCATGTACAGGAGTTCAGTCGTAGGTGAAGAGGTATTCAGCATAGGTTCTGACATACGTTTCTTCCAAATAAAAGGAGAAAAGACAGTGACTTAATTTTTATTTAGTTTACACTCAGAATTATTAAAAAGTAGTCATGGATTATGTGGTTATCTTGTAGACAAATGTTTCATCCAATTTACAGAAATTGTACTATATCGTGATATTGTTACTGAGATATGAAATTTCCTATAGCTTGATATAAGATTGTATCCATAAGGTGACACTTGACCTGTTGAGCCCTAGCCATATTAAGAGACTAAGTGCCTTTAATTTTTATTTAGTTTACACTCAAGGATTATTAAAAAGTAGTCATGGATTATGTGGTCATTTTGTAAACATGTTTCATCTAATTTACAGAAAACATACTATATAGTGAGATATATCGTTACAGATATGACATTTCCCATAGCGTGATATAACATGCAATACATAATAAATGTATTCATGATCATCATGCAACATAAAACATTTGTAGGAACGGTTTTGGAGAAGGAGGGGTTTTAGGCTGCGTATTGAGAGTTCCAAAAATGTTTACTTAAAGTTTAAAGCTCAATATATCAAAACGTGGCACTTTACAGTGAACAGGAGGTATTTGTATTAAAAACAATAGATTGTTTTTCATTTAATACAGCTCAAAAATAAAAATGTCAAATGATATTTCCGTTGCCTTTTTTGAGTTGATCTAAATGTTACTGATTGTGTTAAATGGGCATATAATATCGTCTCATATCGATCGCAGGCACCTAAATCGAATCTTATCGTATCGTGGCAGACGTTGTGATATCTGCAAATATCGTATCGTTGTCCAAAGAATCGTATTGTGATGAGACTGGTGATTCCCACCCATAGTGTGATATAAGGTTTGATCCATAAGGTGACACTTAAATCTGTCATAACCTGAGACTAAAGGGGCTTTAGTCCCGGACTAAATTTAAACGGACCTTAACCATAGCCATGATGTAACCACTCCTTCTCCAGAAACTGTTGACTAACTGGTGCTTTAAACAAAGTGGTTTAAGTCTAGAACTGTAGACGACTCTGGACTACACTGTCTTCTTAACCTGTTAAGCCCTATTTCTGAAAGTTCACATAATAATACATACCCAAGTAAATGGAAGATTGCTCCACTTCTACAAGGTCCATTTGCATGTTCTTCTAGGGACATCTATGGATCTCAGGGAATGTATTCCCAATTTCAGAAATATTGTGTCTGTTACTAGGCTTGAGTAAATTGTGATGAAACAAAGGAGAATATAAATTATGATTTTTCTTTGCATCTTTGACGGTGAATAACACCATGCTAAAAATGACCAGACATGAAAAACTGCCACTGAGCTCGTTCAGCACCTTCTTGAGATCACGTGTACAAAAAATCATAAGGAAATTAATAAAGGGAATATGATTAAACAGAAGGTTTTGTAGATACAGTACTGAATTCTGCCATCCGGACACATGCAATTTGAAATATTATTATAGAATATAGAATATCAGGCCTATAAATTACCTTATTATAGCCAATTTGCACATCTATGGATTGGGCCAAATCTTTCCAATGCCAGAGTTCAATTTGGATTTAGTATCACCAGGCGTCCAGGAAGAACCGAGAATGAAATCTACTGTATGTACAGTTCCATTCTTATAATGGATATGGCTCCGCCATTTTGGATCGGATGGCAACAGGGATTGTTGCTAAACGTTCACAGAAGGTAGACACACTAACTGCGCTCCAATCTATGCCAATAACGTTCAGTCCTGTGATGGAGAATCCAGGGAAATAAGAGAAATAAAAGAAATTCATACATAAGTAATTTGCTTGCAGAAAGCTGGAATCGGCTGGGAAAGGTAGTTTTAGCTAATTCAAAATGGCGGATATTCGCTAAATTATAAACTCATTCCATAAACTAAAATCTCACTAATAACACTTTACCCTATTGGTAAACAAACGTATTGTTGAAAATATACACTGACTGCTGTTTTGACAGGATTATGGTCTTTACTCTTGAATACATTTGAAGGGAAAAAACGCAACATTGTGTCATACATAGAGCTGCCGCGGTATCGGTATTACCGCGGTATCGCTGTTGCATCACGCCCACCGCAGAGTTAGGATGAATCACTGCTGTTTTTTTTATAATAATCAGGGTGTCCGCGGATCCTTAAAAAGTCTTAAAAAGTCTTATCAATAATTAAGGCCTTAGTTTGTCTTAAAATGTCTTAAATCCATTTTCAGAGGTCTTAAAAATGCCATAGACAAAGACATAGATTTAATAATAAATCGCTATCTGACTTAATAGATTGGTTTGTTTAGACAAAGAAATAAAATAAGTCGGAGCGATTCGAGTGAGCCTATTTTGCAATCGCTTTTCACGCAAAATGAAATGTGGCTCGGCTCTACCCGTAGTGTTTTTAGCTGTGCTATCTGAGAACAGCGCGCGTGTGTGGTCAAAATGCCGGGAGGCTGCCGTTTTAATGAGCTCTGGCTCGAAAATATCAAATATAAGTCATGGTTGAAAAGAGGAGAACATCCTCGAGTAGCCGTCTGCAAAATATGCAGAAAGGACTTGAAGATTTTTACGATGGGGGAGAGTGCACTTTCGAGCCACATGCAAGGTGAGCTAATGGATCATATTATTAACGTGTCTCAGCCTGGCTCGACACTACAAGTGCTCCACACCGGTCTCCGTAAATGTTAGTTTTAAAAATACCACTTCAATAATCGAAATAGTCAAGTAACAGGCAGAATACACTATTGGAATTACAAACTTGTGTTTACCGGACTCTGTTTTCACCGCAGTGTTTTGAAATACGCAGCATGTAGCAAAGCCTTAACGTTAGGCGAATCAACGTTAGCTAATTTCCTTTCATGTATTTCAAAACACGAAAACTTGTTGTGTATTGAAATGGTATTTTATTTTTATAACGGAACATTTACGGAGACTGGCGTGGAACTGGTGTGGAGCAGTTGTAGGTTGGAACGCAGTAACGTACTGTATATGTGTATGTCATAAATGTTATGATGAATTGAAAATGGGGGACCCTGATGTAAACAAGACGAAAGTCTTTCTCTGGTCTGCATCCCCTTATTATTGTGTGTATTGAGCTGTACTGTATTGTACCCATTCTGAAATCTGTTAAATAAAGTATTCATTCAACCAAACCACAAAAACAAAACAACTGGATGAATGAAAACTTTATTTAACAGATTGCAGAATGTGTACAATACAGTACAGCTCAATACACACAATAATAAGGGGATGCAGCCCAGAGAAAGACGTTTGTCTTGTTTACATCAGGGTCCCCCATTTTCAATTCATATAGACATACACAACATAGAATAGATAGAATAGAAATACTTTTATTATCCCGTGGGAAATTTGACACTGCAAATCGCTCAACATTTAAACATTTAGACAGGACAGGTCACGAATTAGAATAATAACACAAATCAATCAAGTTGCCTGGGATAAGAGTAGAGTAAAATAGAATAAAAATGAAATAAAATATACAGAAATAAATACAGTAAAAACATACATGGCATAGGGACATACATGACATACAGGTATATACTGTAGTACTGTTACATTTGTGACATATACGATATGCAAATAATATACAGTACTGTTACCCAGAGATCCTAACAGAAAATATTATATATATGTGACCAGGTATGGACTTCAGGGTCATGTTGAGGGATCTTCATTTTTATTTTTTTTTACATATTATGAAAGTACAGATTCATACCTTCAAAATAAGCCATCACTTGAACATTTTGGTGGGATACTTTGCAAGCTACTTCCTATGATTCATGGTGATTATCACAAAACGTATTCAGAGATAATAGCCTTCAAGAGACAAGCAGGCTATTCAGTGACAATAGTGAAACAACTACAACACTACCCAGAAGTCATTGTAATCCATGGCCCCCCTCTCTCTAGGGCAATTAACACCTGGCAGCTTTCCAGTCTGAGGCTCTTTGTTATTACAATGAGTCTGGTGACTGGTAGTGGTAGTGAAAGGGACCCTGATAATAAACAAGAAACTTAATCAAGTTTCAAGATTTTATTAGCATTTAAAATAACACAAGATAAAAATAGACATGCTAAAGTCAATGTTCAATGTTCTGATGGCCTCTCCAGAAGCATTTAGATGTAAATACATGTAGTGTGGTAGTGAAAGACACAACAACTAGGTTAACCTTCTGTAGTGTGGTAGTGAAAGGTTAACCTTCTGTAGTGTGGTAGTGAAAGGTTAACCTTCTGTAGTGTGGTAGTGAAAGGTTAACCTTCTGTAGTGTGGTAGTGAAAGGTTAACCTTCTGTAGTGTGGTAGTGAAAGGTTAACCCTTGTGCTGTCCTAACGATGAGGGAGCTCACTGGGCTTAAGGGAGAGGAAAAGATACATCATGTTTAAAGCCATATAATTTTAACTGTTTACTATTTTTAAAACATTTTTTTACCCATGTTTAACATTCATAGCCTATTCTCAAGATATCTGTAAAAAATTACACATATTTTCGAATTTTGATACCACGTCAGTTTTTATTGAAAAAAAATGTTTTTTCATCGAAAAAGACGGATACATGTTTGTTTTGACCATATTTCTAATATTTATTTTTGATAAATACCAATTAGAAATATCTCGACGAATTACCTCTGAATATGAATCAAAAAAAATATTAAAGATTCGCTCACTAGTTCGACCAGAAACGGAGTTGAGGCGAAACTTTACCAAGTGGTACACTGCGAGTGCGGTTCAAAAGAAACGGATACATGTTGTTTTTGACCATATTTCTAATATTTATTTTTGATAAATACCAATTAGAAATATCTCGACGAATTACCCCTGAATACGAATCAAAAGAAATATTAAAGATTCGCTCATTAGTTCGACCAGAAACGGCGTTGAGGCGAACGTTATGAAGCGCTCAGCGGTTCGAAATGTTGTTTGACCATATTTCTAATATTTATTTTTGATAAATACCAATTAGAAATATCTCGGCGAATTACCTCTGAATATGAATCAAAAAAAATATTAAAGATTCGCTCACTAGTTCGACCAGAAACGGAGTTGAGGCGAAGCATTACTAAGCGCTTCTGTAGTGTGGCAGTGAAAGGGTTAACGCGCGCCTCATCTCATCTCCCCTGCCTATACACGGTGCTGCGCACATTCACATTCATAACGTCCAGACAGGAGGGATACACGGTGCAGTAACAGTTAAGCATTTAGATGTATTTAGATGTAAATACATGTAGTGTGGTAGTGAAAGACACAACAACAACAACAACTTACTTTTAACTGTATTAACAGATTCCGTGCTGAATGCCAGCGCAGAAAATAGTTTACATCAGGGCCCCCACAATAATAATAATCTCTCGCTCCGATGAAAAAGCCATTTTTTATCACTCCGTTTCCGTATTAAATTAATTTACTTTTAGCCATTAGGTTGGAAAAAATGCACCCTAACGAAATTCGTTCGCTCATAAAATTCGAACTGTGTTTTAATGGTTTTTAATTAAGTTAAAACACGCGTTTTAGGCCTCTTTTTTTTAATCTTTTTTTTAGACACTGCGTTACGTTGCTTATAACTTATAACATTAAGATAGTGTATTAATAGTGTGTTATTATCTCTCTGAGAAAGGAGAGCTAAATAATGACGTCTGTGTGTTAACACCTATTAAGTACACCTATTAAGCCCCCTGTGGACAGGCCCAAGCCCGCTCGTGTAGTTTTTTATCGTCAATTGAAAGAAAATTTGTGGAACTATTATAGCAATAATTACCTCATTTACAAGTTGTATTTAAGTTTGCAACTAAGGGCAAATAATGGAACAGATTAATGACAATTCAAATATGTAAAAAAAATCAAGATTTCGATTTTTGGGATTTTCTGGACAGCAAGACATTAAGTTCATTTCAGAGCACCTCCCCCTTTGCGGATCAAATCGGGTTTGGTCACGGCGGGTCACATATATGATGGGGATGAGACTGTACATTAGGGGGGGGGGGCGGGGGTTGGACATTTACGGTGGCCAGTTTCGAATTGCAGCCTCCCGTAGGTGCTCTTTAAGAGCGGTTTTGAATGTGGGCAGGGGTAAAGTGGGTTTTAGGAGTGAGGTTAAGCAGTAGTCTGACCAGTTTGTTTTGTGATGTTTGTAATCTTGTTTTTAGTGCCTTTGAGGTGCTTTGGTACCATGAGGTGCAGCCAGGCATAGTCGTAGTACCCTTGAATGAGTGTACTGAGAGTACCCATGATTTTTGCCATTTTGTTATCGTGAAATTGGTATTAAATTTAATTCTGAGTGGCATTAAAAAGTCTTAAATCTGACTGGGCTAAACCTGCAGATACCCTGAATAATAATAAAGTACCCTGCTCTCGTTGGGCTTGCGGCTCTGCAGATATACCCTACTCCTCTGTCAAGGTTCCAAGCGACCCTATTGGGTACCAGAAAAGTCACATGAAACACTGCAGACCACTGATTGGTCAGAAGAGAGACGCGTCACACGTTGGAGCGTCCTGCAGTGTGTTACCACCAATCGGCAAGCGCGTATTAGGTTTTTACTTCCTGAATGTCAGCCATTGATCAGAGCTCACAACACGGCTAATACGTTAGCTCCCGCCGGAGACCGGAGTGGATTACCGTCGCTCCTCAGGGGGAACGAGGCATAATGATTTTACTGCAACAAATGTTATAATAAAAGCCCTTCGTTCTATACACTTGTCTGATTGAAAACTTTATTAACAGACCGCAGAATGGGTACAACTCGGCACGCTCTGAGCAAAGAAAGGAACTGAGATATGAATTGAGTAACGCTTGCCTTGCTATGGTCCGGTAAATACGCTGATGTTATTGAACGTGTAACTACAAAACGAATGCCTTTGTAATCATAAGTAGTAACGTTATAATAATAAGAAGAAGAAAGGGTCGGGGGGGGTAACAGCCGGGCACGCCGCTACCACCCCTGCCCGCGACACCGAGTGAACGGCGCATGACCAGAGGGGAGACTTCGAATCCGTGTTTCACTTTTAATAACGAATGCGTGCTTGCCGAATCCCAAACAATATTCATGCTGCAAAGTCATCCTCTAAAGATAGACATTTAGACTAGAGGCAGGCTATATGCTATAAAGAGTAGACTACAAAAAAAAATGTAGTCAAACTTTCTTTTTTTTTCTGTGTGCGGTAATAACCGCAGCAGTAGGAAATATTTCGCAAATTTGTGCGGTAAGGAAAACATCAATACCGCGGCAGCTCTAGTCATACAGTCTAGAGATTGATTTTTGACGTTATGTCATTTTGGGACCGGTACCGGACCCGTCTGGCTTAAGAGGTTAAACTATAAAACCCAGCTACGTACCATTATAAACCTCTTACATGGAAATTAAAGCTGAATAAAATCACCAAATCTCTCCTTCCTCTGACACTCTTCTCCATCCAGATAGCTGTCCTGTCAGGCCTGGGAAGAAACCAAGAGGCTTGGATGGAAGAAAAGGTTTCTGCTGTGACCAGTGTGGAAAAAGCTTCAGTTCAAAGATGACTCTCGATAACCACCAACGCATTCACACAGGAGAAAAGCCCTACTCCTGTGACCAGTGTGGGAAGAGCTTTAGTCAATTGAGTAATCTGCAAACACACCAGAGAATTCACACAGGAGAAAAGCCCCACTCCTGTGACCAGTGTGGAGAGAGCTTTAGTCTTCAACATCATCTGAGATCACACCAGAGAATTCACACAGGAGAAAAGCCCTACTCCTGTGACCAGTGTGGGAAGAGCTTTAGTCTTCAACAGCATCTGAAATCACACCAGAGAATTCACACAGGAGAGAAGCCCTACTCCTGTGACCAGTGTGAGAAGAGCTTTACTCAGCAACAGAATCTGAAAAGACACCAGAGAATTCACACAGGATGGAAGCCCTACTTTTGTGACCAGTGTGAGAAGAGCTTTAGTCGACTGTCTAGTCTGAAAACACACCAGATAATTCACACAGGATGGAAGCCCTACTTTTGTGACCAGTGTGAGAAGAGCTTTAGTCGACTGTCTAATCTGAAAACACACCAGATAATTCACACAGGAGAGAAGCCCTACTCCTGTGACCAGTGTGAGACGAGCTTTAGTCAACTGGGTAATCTGCAAATGCACCAGAGAATTCACACAGGAGAGAAGCCCTACTCCTGTGACCTGTGTGAGAAGAGCTTTAGTCTTTTGTCTAGTCTGAAATCGCACCAGATAATTCACACAGGAGAGAAGCCCTACTCATGTGACCAGTGTGAGAAGAGCTTTAATCATCTGAGTAATCTGAAAAAACACCAGAAAATTCACACATGATGGAAGCCCTACTCCTGTGACCAGTGTGAGACGAGCTTTAGTCGACTGTCTAGTCTGAAAACACACCAGATAATTCACACAGGAGAGAAGCCACATCATTGTGGTTTGTGTGATAAGAGATTCAGCACATTAGCATATTTCAGAAAACATGAGAAAATTCACTTGGGAGAGAAGATTCAGGGAAATGTCAAACCTGTCAAATCACCTGCACGTTCTTAGAGGAGAGAACCCCTACAGCTGTAGCCAGTGTTGGAAGAGTTCCACTCATAATTAGGGCTGTCACTAACGACTATTTTGTTATCGATTAATCAGTTGATTATTTTATCGATTAGTTGATTCATCATTAACCATTAATTTACCAGAAAAATCAATTTTAATTGAATATTTCAAAATGTTTAATGAGTATCCGCGTCCTTTTTAGCTTCAAAAAATTTAAAGAACTACCAGCCAGAGAGATTATTACCGGCCATAAGATTATTACCGGCCATAAATAGCTTTTTAGTATATTTCCATGAATTATTATAGGAGATACGATTAAAATGTATTTTTTATAAATAGGCTATTGTGGCGATAAGAAAGTAGTGAGCCAGAGACGTAGGTCGAGTTGAGTACTTTACTTATCCTGCACATGGCATTTACAATAACAACAACCCGTCACCCGGAACCGGAAGTTGCATTTCACCTTTCCCCTAACCAGTACAACCCACACTCTTAAAGGCACAAGCCCACCTTGGTGAATGTCTCTTAATATAGGTCACCACACAGGCCCCCCCAGAATTCACCAAAACAAAAACTGCAATTAATTAATAGCCAGTGATCAGTCCATCAATGAACAGATTACCGCATGAAATAGTCAACGTGGAGGGGGACCGATCAAGCGGCCGAACCGACTGCGCCTAACCAGAGGGGGATTAAGGGAGAGAAGTGGGACCAGCGGCCGGGCCACGGGAGGGGCCAAGGCCGGAACAGAGGACTGGGCAGGGGTCTGAGCCGAAACCGGGGGGCGCCCCCGCCGCGGGGGTAGGGCCAACTGAACTGGTTCGTCCTTGTCCTAGACGGTCTATAGTGACCCGCTCCGGCCTGCCCCCCATGTCCACAACAAAGTGTTTAGTGCCTGCCTCCAGGACACGGAAAGGCCCGTCATAAGGGGGCTGCAGCGGGGTCCGATGGCTGTCGTGCCGGATGAACACATATTTGGCCAATGGCAGGTCCCTGGGGATGTAGGACTGGGGAAGGCAGTGGCGGGATGTTGGAATGGGAATAAGGGCATCGGCAACACCCCGGGACATTGTTCGATGGGAGGCGACGGACCAGGAAGCTGTGGCCTCCGGAAGAAACTCCCCAGGGACCCGCAGCGGCTGGCCGTACACCAGCTCGGCGGACGAGGCCTGGAGGTCCTCTTTGGGGGCAGAACGAAGACCAAGCAAAACCCACGGGAGGCGGTCAACCCAGTTGCCATCCGTAAGGGCAGCCCGAAGAGCGGCCTTCATGTCCCTATGGAACCGCTCGCAAAGCCTGTTGCCCGCCGTAGTGCGGTGGATCTTCACCCCCAGGTGCTCTGCAACTGCAGTCCAGAGCTCCGAAGTGAACGGGGGCCCCTGTCGCGTGTGATGTCCCCCGGTGTGCCAAAACGGGCCACCCAGCAGCCGATGAAAGCCCGGGCCACCTCCGCTGCCGTAGTGGAGGACAGTGGAACAGCCTCCGGCCACCTGGTGGTCCTGTCCACCATGGTGAGGAGGTGAGTATATCCATGGGAGGGGGGCAGGGGGCCCACCAGGTCCACATTCACGTGATCGAACCGTGACCGGCACTATAAACGGTGCCAAAGGGGCCTTGGTATGGCGGTGCACCTTGGCGCGCTGGCACGCCACACATGAGCCAGCCCAGGTCCTAACATCCTTCCGGAGGCCAGGCCACACAAACTTGACCCCCACCAGCTTAGTCGAGGCCTTCACACCTGGGTGGGAAAGGCCGTGGATCATGTTAAAAACCCGGCGCCGCCAGGCCGTAGGCACCATAGGGCGCGGTTGGCCAGTGGAGATGTAGCAGAGGAGAGTGGCATTAGCTGTGTCAAACACCACATCCTCCAGCTGCAGTGCAGTAGGGCCCGTCCGGTAGGCCTGAATGTCCGAGTCTGTGGCCTGGTCTGCCGCCATGGCGGCATAATCGAGTCCCAAGTGGACGGACCCGATGACCGCCCTAGAGAGGCAGTCGGCGACAAAGTTGTTCTTGCCCGCCACGTGTTGAATGTCCGTGGTTAACTCGGAGATCGCCGATAGCTGCCGCTGCTGACGTCCCGACCACGGCTCCGAGGTCTTGGCCATGGAGAACCTTCAGCGGCTTATGGTCCACAAAGGCAGTGAACTGGCGGCCTTCCAACAGGAATCCAAAGTGCCTAGTGGCGAGGAACAGACCCAGCAGTTCCCTGTCGAAAGTACTGTACTTACGCTCGTTGTCGCGGAGCTGTTTGCTAAAAAAGGCCAGTGGCTGCCAGGCCCCGCCCACCCACTGCTCGCACACCGCCCCCACTGCATAGTCAGAGGCGTCTGTCGTGAGGGCGACCGGGGCAGTGGGAGAGGGGTGCGCCAGCAGAGCAGCGTTGGCTAGCGCGGTCTTGGCAGCCCCAAAAGCGATGTCCATCCCCGAGGACCAGTCTAACTCGTCCTTGGGCACCTTGCCCCGCAGGGCCTCGTACAAGGGCCGCATGAGGTGGGCAGCATGGGGAAGGAACCGGTTGTAAAAGTTCACCATGCCCAGGAACTCCTGTAGAGACCGTACGGTGCGGGGGCGAGGAAAACTGGCAACGGCCTCCACCCTGGCGGGGAGTGGGGTGGCTCCCTGTGGAGCGACATGGTGTCCGAGGAAGGTGATGGAGGACTGCCCGAACTGGCACTTGGTCGGGTTGACGATGAGGCCGTGTTTACTGAGCTGCTCAAACAGCTGCTGGAGGTGTGTCATGTGCTCCTCTATGGATGCACTGGCTACAAGAATGTCATCCAAATACACAAACAAAAACGGCATGTCCTGGAGCACAGAGTCCATCAGCCGCTGAAGCGTCTGCGCCGCCCCCATGAGCCCGAAAGGCATTCTTAGGAACTCAAAGTCCAAAGGGTGTAATGACTGCTGTTTTGGGCACGTCCCGTGGATGGACCGGCACCTTGTGGTACCCGCGCACCAGGTCCACCTTGGAGAAGATGACTGCCCCCGCCAGGTGGGTAGAGAAGTCCTGTATGTGCGGGACAGGGTACCGGTCGGGGGTTGTGGCGTTATTAAGGCGACGGAAATCGCTGCAGGGGCGCCAACCCCCGCCAGCTTTTGTAACGATATGTAACGGAATGCCAAGTCGCTCCATGGTGGAAAACTCCCCCCTGGCGATTGCCAGCTTGGCTGAGTCGAGACGCCGAGCCCGGGCATAGACTGGGGGGCCTTCGGTGGTAATATGGTGTTCCACCCCGTGTTTGACCACTGCAGATGAGAACGTGGGTGTGGTGAGGTCAGGGAACCCGGCGAGCAGGCGTTCATACGGGTCCCCGGTGGCAAGTGTGTTCAACAGGCAGAGAGCTCCGCCCCCCCCAACCGCCCCAAGTGTGCAGGGGTAAGAGGAAAAAGAGAGGGCATCGATCAAGCGACAGTTTTTCACATCTACCAACGGACTGAAGGCACAGAGGAAGTCTGCTCCCAGGAGCGGCGTGGACACCGCAGCCATCACAACCCCAGCCGAAACGGCGCCCCCCAAAACACACCTCCACATACCTGGTGCCGTAAGTACGTATGGGCGTACCGTTCGCTGCGTCCATCTGGGGCCGTGTCTGCCATGGTGTCCACGCCCTGTGCCGGCAGGATGCTGCGTTGTGCGCCTGAGTCCACCAGCAGCCGCCGGCCGGACAAGGAGTCAGTAATGAACAGCTTGCAGTCATGGCCGGCACCCACAGCCACTAATGAGCGCCGGCCCTGGCGTTTCCCTGCCCCTTGAAGCTGCATGGCTTGCGACACTGCTTGGCCCTGTCCCCAAACCTGGCATGGTAATAACAGAGCCCGTCGTCGGGTTGGCGTCGGGCTGTCACCGCAGCCGCGGTGTCTGTATAAACATCCAGTGGTGGGGCTGAGGTGCCCTGGTGGGGCAGCAGTGCATGGACAAACTGCTGCTGCCTGTTGGCCAGGAAAACCCTGTCTGCTTCTGCAGCCAGGCCGCGATAGTCTTTGGTGGAGGAGAGGAGGGAACTGGCCAGTGCCGTGCGCACAGGCACTGGAAGCTGCCGTAGAAAAATGTGCGTGAACAGAAAGGAGGGATCTGCTGATCCCAGCACAGCCAGCATCTTCTCCATCAACTCTGATGGTTTGCCGTCACCGAGGCCGTTGAGGGACAGCAGGCGGTCCGCTTTCTCTAACTCTGACAGTTCATACAGCTTCAGAAGGAATGTCTTTAGCGCATTGTACTTGTCAGCTGCCGGCGGATCCTCCAACAGCATCATCGCCCGTGCCGTCGTCGAAGCATCCAACGCCGACACCACATGGAAGTATTTGGTTATATCCTGCGTTATTCCTCTCAGCTGGAATTGGGCTTCGATGTGTTGAAACCACAGCCGGGGATTATGCTGCCAAAAGTCGGGCAACATGACGGTCGCAGCGTAAATGTTCATATTAGCGTCGTTAGCATTCGGCGCGGGTGCTTGCGGTTGCGCAACGCCGTTGTCTTGAAACATAATGCTAATGCTAATTTAACGTTAACAAATGTTCTTCACAGGGTCACCAATGTGGCGATAAGAAAGTAGTGAGCCAGAGACGTAGGTCGAGTTGAGTACTTTACTTATCCTGCACATAGCATTTACAATAACAACAACCCGTCACCCGGAAGTGGCATTTAACCTTTCCCCTAACCAGTACAACCCACACTCTTAAAGGCACAAGCCCACCTTGGTGAATGTCTCTTAATATAGGTCACCACACTATATTCATATTTAAATCAATATCCTCCTTTTGAATAAAATAGGTGTTCAGGAATCAGGATTGTTAAAGCTAATTAGCCTAATCCATGTGAAAAAGAGTAGCATATAGTAAATGTATGCACACACGTGAGAGGGAGAATAGCTTATAGCAGGCTTAATGATGTTACAATATTTTTGCTAATGAAGTGAAATATTTATTATCAACTATCAGGGTGACAGTATTGTCACAAGTAAAGATGAAATTACATACCTGGGTTCCATCCTAGAGGCAAATCCTTCCTGTGACAAAATGGCAACCAATGTAATAAAAAAAGTCAACCAACGAACTAGATTCTTGTACCGGATCTCCTCTCTGGTAAACAAGAATACCCTGAAGACTGGCAGGAGCACTCATTCAAGGGTACTACGACTCTGCTTGCACCTCATGGTACCAAAGCACCTCAAAGGCACTAAAAACAATATTACAAACATCACAAAACAAACTGGTCAGACTACTACTTGACCTTACTCCTAGAACCCACCTCACCCCTGCCCACTTTGACAACCTAGAATGGCTTAGAGTAGACGACAGAGTACAGCAATGGGCCTGGTGTACAAGATACACTACACCACTAAGGTACCCATGTACATGTTGAAATACTTCCCAAAGGTCAGTGAATACCACAACACCAGAGGGAGTTCCACAAATCATGTTCAACCCAGATTCGGCTCAAACAAGGGTCTAAACACGTTTCGCAATTATTCCACATCAATGTGGAACGCCCTACCCACAGCCGTAAAATAATGTGAATCCCTACCCACCTTCAAAACCGCTCTCAAAGAGCACCTACGGGAGGCTGCAATTAGAAACTGGCCCCTGTAAATGTCCAAAGCTGCCAAGCTGCTTCTAAACTGTAAAGGCTCAGCAGCCCCTCCCTTCCAGCTGGAGCGAAACACGGAAGTTATGTGACTGTCGAGTCCTGGCTCTCGGCAGAATCACCATTAGTGGTCGAAGAGAAGTTAATTCTATTTTGAACGTGATTCACTGCATTAGTTAGATTACACGTTGCGCATGTTATGACTTTGAACGTCTGCCATTTCCACCGCAAAAGGCACATACAATTAACAATACGACGCGTGGATCATGAATATGCAAATCGACGAAATTTACTTGGCGACTGGGTCGACGAATCGTGACAGCCCTACTCATAATGAATGTGTGGCCGAGTGTTAAAAACGCTTCAGTACGTCATTACAGCTATCAGTCCATCAACAATCATAAGAATAATATTTGAGCTTTTGACCTAGAAGCCTCTGAGAGAGAAGCAGTAGCATAGACACAGTTTTTATTGACGACAACCGTTGTGTTTCTGTCGCTCTGAGGAGTGAGACAGACGGTGTGGATGTTCCTGGGACAATATGTCATTGGTATGAGAGTGAACACTCATTGTTCTAGTGTTTTAAATACTGGGATCATAGGAACTTTCTGACCTCAGTATGGGGTGACCATCCAAAAGCCAAGCTAGTTAACAAACATGTGGTGTGTACACACTGGAGGGGAAACTGCTTCTGGTGTTGACTTCTAGATTTGTATGTGGACACTAGTGATGTATTGAACTAATGTCACACATATTGTCAACATTCCTAGTAGGACATGTTTTTTACTTTCACAAGAAGTGTTTATTTTAGAGTAATGTTCCATGTATTGTCTTCATTTGTATTCTATTAAAGACAGTAGTCACTTTAAGTAGCCTTTTACACTTAGTTGTCTGTTTTTACTTTTACTGGATTGTGTATTGCATGGAATGTTGTTGTTGCCGTGCTGTCATTGAGATGTTTTGTTGTTTTTGTTACTCGTGAAGCTACAAATATGAATTGCCCCACGCGGGATCAATAAAGTTGTCTGAATCTGAATGGATGTTTATTTATATGAATTTATCATCTTTAGTGGTGTTTCTACCATCTAACTGATTGTTACTAACTATTTTGTCGTTATTGTGTATATTGACGAGTAATGGCTGTAGCATTGATGAAACTATCAAAACGTTATAGGGTTAGAATCCACTTTCAATTCAATCAATTCAAATCTAAAAACAAATAGTTTACTTTCTGATGATGGAACATCCATTCACATTTACTTGTCATTGGGTTCGTTGGATAGTAAAACCTTTTCATGACAGAACTTGTACAATATTATAAATAAAATCTTGAATTAAAAAGTTAATTGATCACAACTCTGAAACATTCTCTTTAGAATGTATGATTATCTAATAATATGGATGAATTGTAAGCGTCAAGATAAGTGGGAAGGTGTGAATTGATGTCTTAGAAGTATGAAAATGAAATATTACATTTTAACCTACTTTGTATGAAAGGCTTCGTCTTCTGAATGCAACATTTTTAGAAAATGTTCTGCTGTTGACTAGAACGTTTAGAAACGCCTTCAAACAATATCTGAAATGATAAAGAAATAAAATATTGTACTACTATCCATCTTGCTAATGTGTCTATACTACTATGCACTCAGAGTGTAACACTCAAGCTTGATATTATTTGATGAACAAGGCCACTGACCCTTAGCTGCCACAGATGTACCTCCTGGTGACATGCTGTTCACAATCTGTAAGTCGCTTTGGATAAAAGCCTCAGCTAAATGACTGAACTGTAAAATGTGAGAATTCAAAACTTCATTGTCGTTGTTTATTTATCCTGATGAGTCGCTGAGAAATAAATCAAATTACTTTTTTCTCCTTTTTTATTTTTTATAAACAATCCCTTACAAGGTCAAACATGTACATTCAGTTGAAAAGATTGCTCCGGGTAAAAAGTTGAGACCAAAAATACATGAAGCAAAAGTAGAATCCAGTAGAAAAGTAGAATCTAAAGTCAGGGGGGAATTAGGAAAATAGTGTTAAAACGGTTCAACCTTGAATTCTGGTTAGAAGTGTCTTAGAAATTACATTGAATAGACAGGACAGTTTGGTCCAGTTATTTAGGTCACATCTACCTCCACCTTCATGTAATGGAGATACATGAGCTGCATATATATATATATTTATAAAATGACTTCATGAACCTTTACTCTGAAACTAGAGATATGGGGCATTAAGAGAGTTTATGGTGTATCTATATGCATTGATGATAAAGAGCGGTTTCTGAGACATTTTCACAAGTAAAAGCTGGGACCAATTTTTGCAGGATGTCCAGATTGTTTTTTATTATATTGTTTTGTCAATCTGAAGAAGCAATTAAAAAAACTTTAAAAATGTAGTCTGATAATCATGCCAGAGTGGTCTGGGACCCCCATGCCAAGCCTAAAGGCCTCCCAGGGGGACACTTAAACATACGCAGTATCACCCCTAAAAGTGAACGGATTAAATAACTACTCTTAGAATCAAACCTGGCTTCATGATAACTCCCCAGCTGCTGCTCTGACTACCTGGCTATAATATATTTAGAGCGACCTGAAGGGAGATGGGGAGGTGTGATGTTTTATGTTAAAGATAACATCCACTGTACCCAGATCCACTTTTCAGATAAGGAATGTGTCTCCTCAAATGTGCTTTACCCTCCTAGGGCTGTACCGACCACCAGACTCCAGAGCTATAGTTTCTGACCAGCTGAACACCATACTTAGAGAGTGCAACTTTGATAAAGAAGTACTTTTGATGGGAGATTTCAACATGAACTGGGAAGATAAACGTGGTAGAAAAGCCCTCAAACATTTTACAATGAAATTAGATTTTGTTCAGATGATTAAAGGGCCAACTAGGATAAGACCCAAATCAACCTAGTGTTTAGTAACAAGCCAGAGAGGATTACTAAATCATTACATTTAGTCACTGGCCTATCTGACCTTAACGCTTGTATCTAGAAAACTGTCTAAGAATGGATTTAATCTGACTACCACCAAGAAGCAGACCTACCTCAGAATCCCTAAGGCTGACCAAGGTCACTTTGAAGCAGCAATACATGGAATTGACTGGAGTGACATACTGTCAGGGACTGATGTAGAAACTGTCACCTGTTCCTCTCCACTATCAAATCTACAATGGACAGCTTTCTTAAAGAAATCAAATCCAAATGTGTCCAAGAGAGCACCCTCCCTTGGATAAACGATAATATAAGAAAGTAAATTAAAGAAAGAGATCATAGGGGCGGTCGGGTGGCGTAGTGGAGATTGCGCTCGTCACCAATGCAAGAGCCTGCGGTCTCGACTCCCGGAGTCAGCATTGCCCTGCGGCTTGGGCCGGTCATCATACTAACTCGTTTGGCTGGGTTAGGAGGAGGGAAGTCGAGGGTGGTAATCTTGCGTTGTGGACAGCGACGCCTACAGGTCAGGTCTGGGCGCCTGCTCAGCGAAAGGCAGGAAGTGGTGAAGGCAGCGTGACCTCCCACGCGTTACGCTTCACCAATGAGAGTCCTCGCTGCCAGGTGAAAAGAGAGCCACTGGCTGTCTCCACATGTGTCGGAGGAAGCATGTGGTGGACTTCAGGGTTCCCTTGTACCGACCAGTAGGAGGAACATGCGCACAACAATCAGGTAGGGGAGGGGGGGGAATTGGCATAACGACTAAATTGGGATGGGGAGAAAAATAGAAATAAAAATCAGGCGGAGAAAAAGAGAAAAAAAAAGGGAGATCATGCCCTAAAAATAGCCCTTAAGTCCAGCATGGAACACAACAAATGTAGGTTTACAACCCTAAGAAATAAGGTGACCAAAGAACTGAGACACAGGCAAAGGCATCTGTTTTTATTGGCATAATCAATGAAGCAAATGGAAACAGTAAGCTGATTTGGGATAATATTGTAATAAAAAGTGGGTTACACCACAAGCAGGAGAAAGTGATGTTTGTCAAAGCCCTTAAATAATCAAATGCACAACCGGGGTACAAAGATACATCTTTATTGGATGGTTGGCTCCAGGAGGTTAGGCCTCCCCTCCTCAACACTAACAGGAACCTGGGGGCCGCTGTCTGTCTGTCTTCATCGCCAGCAGTCCTAACTGATCGCGATCGATCCCTCCCCCCAACATCCAACAGAGTGCTGACACTGTAGCGAGGTGCTCCCACCCCGACATGAGAGTCCCACCGTCTTTTTAGTGTTCAGCGTCTCATTTACAGTGGTGGTACTTTGTCTCATTACTGTTGAATAATGTGCACTGTCCCTATTCAAATAAATGTTATAAAAACTCACCTAGGGCACCAAATGTAACAGGACTAAGATAAGTAAGTAGTTATCTTAAATGGTCAAAAGTAGTGGAAAGAGGTAGAATTGAAAGCCAGGTACTGAATTACTTTTCACACCTGCTAAAGCTCATAAAGAAACTGAAAGAGGTAGACTTGAAAGCCAGGTACTGAATTACTTTTCACACCTGCTAAAGCTCATAAAGTAAACTGTAATTCTTGTTCCGGAGGCTCAATGGACTCAGATTGCTGTCTGCTTCTATGACATCATCTTTATCTACAGAGCTACATGTGAAGAGACCAGTGGTGACTGACAGGAAGATTATCCTCCTCATCAATAAGTGATAATCACATGTGAAGCTCACAGGGCAAACCGCCGGCCGATGGAGCCAAGTTGAAACCAAGAGTCCGGCTGAGACTACTGGTTGGTCAGAGGTCAGAGGTCAGAGGTAGACTAGAAGTTTATTTGAAGTTACTGGCCAGTAAGAGCAAACACAGTTACAGAGTACAACAGTGGCAGTCTGTTCCTGGAGTGCTGCTGAATGAGAATAGTACAGATATTTATACCTAGGGTAGGGTGGCCTTCACATATCTTGTAGTACAAGGGAGTCTGCATATGTCTGGAAAATAAGCTTACGTCTGCAATGTCACCGTAACTGGTTGTCATGGTTACTGGTTGTGATGGTTACTGGCTGTCATGGTTGCTGGCTGTCATGGTTACTGGTGTCATGGTTACTGGCTGTCATGGTTACTGGTGTCATGGTTACTGGCTGTCATGGTTACTGGTTGTCATGGTTACTGGTTGTGATGGTTACTGGCTGTGATGGTTACTGGTTGTCATGGTTACTGGTTGTCATGGTTACTGGCTGTGATGGTTACTGGTTGTCATGGTTACTGGTTGTCATGGTTACTGGTGTGATGGTTACTGGTGTCATGGTTACTGGGTGTGATGGTTACTGGTTGTCATGGTTACTGGTTGTGATGGTTACTGGCTGTGATGGTTACTGGTTGTCATGGTTACTGGTGTCATGGTTACTGGCTGTCATAGTTACTGGTTGTCATGGTTACTGGCTGTGATGGTTACTGGCTGTCATGGTTACTGGCTGTCATGGTTACTGGCTGTGATGGTTACTGGTTGTCATGGTTACTGGCTGTGATCGTTACTGGCTGTCATGGTTACTGGTTGTCATGGTTACTGGTTGTCATGGTTACTGGCTGTGATGGTTACTGGTTGTCATGGTTACTGGTTGTCATGGTTACTGGCTGTCATGGTTACTGGGTGTGATGGTTACTGGTGTCATGGTTACTGGTTGGCATGGTTACTGGCTGTGATGGTTACTGGCTGTGATGATTACTGGTGTCATGGTTACTGGGTGTCATGGTTACTGGTGTCATGGTTACTGGTTGTCATGATTACTGGTTGTCATGGTTACTGGGTGTGATGGTTACTGGTTGTCATGATTACTGGTTGTGATGGTTACTGGGTGTGATGGTTACTGGCTGTCATGGTTACTGGCTGTCATGGTTACTGGTGTCATGGTTACTGGCTGTCATGGTTACTGGGTGTCATGGTTACTGGTTACTCCATAAATGAGACGGGACTGATTTATAATCTCCTCTGTGTCAGTGAAGCACTGTCTGGGTCTGCTGGCTGGAACACCAAGGTACACTGGTGCCCCCACGGGTTGAAAAGCGATATGACGTGCTCTACTGGTGCCCTTCCAATGGTCTAAACTTGACCATGTGCCCCCACAGTTGAAAAACGTCACGCTAAAGTGCCCTATTGAGTGGCGAAAATGAGAGGACGTGCCCTTCACATGGGAAAACATAGCAAGAAAATTAAATAACGTGTCTTAATGAGTGCTCTGTTAGTGGATAAAATGTGATGTAGCTTACTAGGGCAGGCTTTCCCAAAGTGGGTGCCATGATGACGACAGTCTAGGGGTGTTGCCAAATAGTTAAACCCTGTTTATATTCAAAACATATTATATGGCCATTAGCAAATAATTTATTTTGCAAGGGACCGATGGGCTAATATCTAGCAAACATTTTGATGTTTCTCGATCTGCACTGTCACAATTTTTCAATGTATCATTTATGTTAGGTTAGAGTAAGTTAGTTTAACTGTAAGTAAGAGACCAAATGAATTGTTGCCAATGATGGAACAACGTTTAAAATACTCATTCCCAATCCCATTGCTGAAAACATACTGTGGCGATCAGTGAAGAATGAGGCAGTTCGACTTCTTTTTATAGACCGCCTGGACAATTATTCTCAACAGAAAGTTACCACTGAGTTATAATAAAAACAACAGTTACAGTAAACTGCTGGCTAAAACTCACTTTGTATGGCAAGTTAACTACTACTGAATTCACACACTAGCTCCCCTAAGTAATTAGCTAGTTCTCTTTCATTAACGTAGTTATAGTAACTGTCAAGACTGAGTTAAACACACCGGCTTAAACCAAAATGTGCCTTAATGGACATGCATAGTGATTTTCAAATTACGCTTTACAGTAACAGTCATGTAATCGAATGTTGGGTCAATCATATTTTTTCATATCATTTTCTTCAATAAAGTTTGGCTTATAGCTTAACGTATAGCATGAAAATAACCAACATATTTTCTTTAGAGGTGTTTGTGAAATAAACATTTTAAAGGTGTATTGTTCCATGTGTGTTTTTATCATAGAGGTGTGGTTATATATAATATGGAATGCATAGACTACATGTTAATCTAATGTAGTCTTAATCTAGGATAAAGACTATATCACCAAACATGACGCATCATAGCTTTTTGCTCAGTGATGGGGTCCCATGTTGCTAAAAGAAATTATTTAAACATGAGTGTCATGGGGCCCCTAAGGGGGTTTCCTACTGTAATTTCATTGTCAGTCCTCATTATGACATAAACGGTCATCATGAACGTTTCAGGTGAGAAGCTATATAAACTGTCCACTGGTCAGTCACTCAGGAGGTGCAGGCAGTGTGCAGAGATGAAGCTTGCTCGCCTATAGGGTTCTTATCTAGCTCTAGGTTCTGTGGGGCGGGTTAGGAGAGGTAGCTGACTGGGCGCCTGGCACCTCTTGGGTCCTTTTTTCTTTCTGGCACAGATAGATTTAATGTGTGCAAAGAGGACAAACATATTATTTTACTAAGCTAAGCTATGCTGCTAACGCTAACTAAGCTATGCTGCTAACGCTAACTAAGCTAAGCTGCTAACTAAGCTATGCTGCTAACGCTAACTAAACTATGCTGCTAACGCTAACTAAACTAAGCTAAGCTGCTAACTACGCTAAGCTACGCTGCTAAAGCTAACTAAGCTAAGCTGCTAACGCTAACTACGCTTAGCTAAGCTGTTAACTAAACTAAGCTGCTAATGCAAGCTAAGCTAACCTAACCCTGGAAACGCTCACAGTGGAGAAATACTCCGACATCACTTTCATTTTCACGGAGTTCCAATAGTGAGGCCATCCGAACCGCTCTGTTTCACACACAAACACATAACTTGAAGCCTGACATGATGAATTCTAGTGTGGTCTTGTGAAGCTAGCTGTCGTTCAAGGTTAGGATGATACAATGAGTGACAAAAAGGTAACTCATAATCAAAGAAAACGTTGGAAGGGGGGGTGCGGGTGCAGCAGCACCCCCTAGTGGCAGCTTCAGTTACTGCACAAAACGTCTTTTTATATACTGTAACATTATAAGTTATACATTTCTCCTGCTCAAAGCACTTCACCATTACACTGTGTAGACAACGGAATACTCGATATGTTATTATAACAGTAAGTGACATGTGTTACAATCTATCCTTAGACTACCATCTACCAGGTATTATTTTGGCCACAGAGTGGCGCTGTCTCGAGTTTGTGGTGCCGCCAGGCATGCGTTCTTCATGGGACGGGGGTGCACTAAGTGCAAGCCCAGATAAGTACTCGCTATTTGCATATCAATAGCGCCGGTCGTATTTAACACACCTGACGACCGGAGCTATTGATATGCAAATAGCGAGTGCAATCCCAGTTGATTTCAGGAACGCACCACTGGGTGCCGCGCTGCTGTTTCCACATTTAGGAGCAGAGAAGAAGAGACCCCGATTTGCAGAGAGCAGTTCTGGTGAGTCGCGTTTTTTTGTAAACTAGCAGCATTGTCGCGCCTAAGCACAGTCTCTAACAGTAACAGTAAGAAGCATTAATGTTGCTGAATTAAAGAATGAATAAGTTAAACGTGTCAATTCAGCAGTCAAAGTGTAGCGTATAAATCTAACTTCATTTTTTTCAACCTGTTAACGTTTGAAGGTGAGTTTAAACTACTAAATACGATCCTAAACACTGTCACAACAGCAGTCATATATGTATATTTTCAACAATACGTTTGTTTACCAATAGGTTATTGGGTTTGTGTTGCCGCTGTTTAAAGAGACTCCAATTGAATTGATTTACCGAGTTCGTTTTTTTTTCAAATGTAAACTACAGTATAAGATCCCAACAATGTCACAACAGCAGTCATTCATAGTGTATATTTTCAACAATACGTTTGTTTACCAATAGGTTAAACTGTTTTTGGGTTTGTGTTGGCAGTTTCAACAGTTGGATGTACTCGGTGAAGCTGACTGAGTCGTGTTTTGTTTCTGCACAGCAGAGCTATCATATAATAACGATAATACATTGTGTCCTATCTATCTATCTATCTCACTATCTATCTGCTATGCTTTTATTTTTTACTCCGTTTATTTGATCAGGGACAGTGCATATCAATCAACAGTTATACATTTATAAATTAATACAAATTAAAAACTGTAAATATGCCAACATTAGCAGGGTTGCTAGTGTGGTAGTTTTGTCAACCAATCTGTGTAAAATGTACTGCACACCATGGATCACAGAATGGCGAAAATAGGACAGGTAATTTACACCCACTATTTCTTCCCTCTCCCCCCTCTCCTTAACATAAATGCACACTACAAGATTAGAAAATGCAGACAAAGCAACCAGAGAACCAGTTGGCTGTTTCATCTCCTGGTGGGGGGGATGAGATAAGCAGCAAGCTAATTCAACCAGAGATAGTGGCTGTTTCATCTCCTGAGAAGGCGATGAAATCAGCAGCTGCGTGGTTTTACAGTTTTAAGATCAAAGAACATTCAGGAGACATCTGGTCTGTGAGGTTGAATACACAGGATATACTCAAACGGCCTTAGGAGCCAGACATTGGGTCTACAAACAAACAAACAAGCTCCCAGGAAGCCTTTTGTGGAAGGATAGGGAATAAACACCAGGTGTGGTGCATTCTATCCCCCCTGTAAACAAAAGGCATCAGAAATAGAGTAAGATCAAAGAGTTCTCCGTTTGCCCCGTAGGGGTATCTTGAACTGTTGGAAACACGCCCACTAATAAATTCAGTTCTGACGTCACTGTAGTGGATTAGCCTATAGACAGCCAAAGCGAGTGTTTCTCCAATTAGAAAGCTCGGTACGAGTCAGACGGATACGCCCGCTTGTCGTAAAATTAGGGGCGGAGTCTAGATTTGAATATGGCCGGCTCCACGGAGAGATGAGGGACACAACCCCACGAACGAGAGACAGGAAACAACAGCGAATACACACTCTTCCTCCACTGGACAAAGAAGACCGCAGCAGAGAGACGGCAACTGCAACTACCATCTGAAGAAGCCGAGACGAGAAATGCCCATAGATATAGAATATTTAGTCTAAAGCCTAATGAACCTCGGCATAGTGAGGTCTTCCATTCAGGTTTTATTGCAATTGTTCTTTTAAATCTTTGATTTGTATTGATTGAAATCCTTTTTATTAAACACGGATTCTTTTCAAACTGCTCGGAACTCGCTTTCTTCAACCGCCGCGCCGTGTTCTCTGTTGGTAACGAGCAGAAACCATTATCTGGTTATCTGCATTGGTAAATATAGTATTTCAAGAGCTTTTTAAGGTTTAACACAACGCAGAGCAGGTAGATAGATAGATTAAGCTAGGAAGTTACTACATTTATTGGTGTCGCGACCCTAGAATTAATACGTCCGTTTTGATTGAGAACAGAAAAGGAATTTTTTTTTTCTCTTCTCTTCACCTCAACAAGTCGTCATCGCGGATCCGGAGATACACAGGTGAGTGTGACTATGGAGTGTACGGGCGTTAAATTCGAACCAAGAGGGGGATTGCTAAGATATAGCCTCATATAAATATGAAGATGTAGATTGGGAGTCATAGACTATCTGATCACGGGAGATGGTTAATGCGTCGTATGGCGACTGACTAAAGGTTTTCCTGGCCAGGAGACGCGGTGGTCTGTGGCGTACGATAGGAAGCGCTTCCTGAACAAATACGAATTCCCAAGAACGTATTTTCAGGAAAAGGAGCGCTAAATTGGTTGGGATTTACGTATTCTGGAGGGGGAAGAGAGCCGTGTGTAATAGAAAGGCTCTGTTGCCTCTTTAGAACATGTAAATCAGTTTGGTAAGACGAATTAGAGCCTTCGTGATCGGAGAACTGGTCTGTGAAGTTACGGGATTATTACGTAGTGATTAATTTAAGCGGGGCCGTGTTTTATGCTCGAGGGGCTTCAATACTGATGGTTTTACTGACTGAACATGGGTAGTCGAGACGTGGTATCTGCGGGTAACTATCAAGCCGAATTAAATGAAGATGTGTGTTCGATCTTAGAGCGCGTATCGAGCAGGTCCGGTGATCTTTTTTGACCTGGAGCATAACCGGCGTTAGTTGATTGCGTACGCTGTAACAATAAATAAGTACTTAATGGGAAGTCGATTAAAAAGCGCTATAATAAACTTAAACACTGACTATAGTACGGGGGGTAAATATGCCTGATCTTGCATTTAGGAAGTCGCGCGGTGATTGTTGACGGAATGTGGGGTCTACCGCGGACATTCGGGGTCTATGATAAGTAGGTTGTGTATGATATTGCAGCTATGGTTAGGCATGTGTTTGAGTATGAGTGAGAGGATTTATGGTTGTGTTGTACGTTGCGTGATGTGTATGGATTAAATCTGTAAATTGGCACTTACAATATGACTGAGAACGATTTTTTATATTGAACCTGGTACGCACGCCATGTCCAATGCGCCACCCAACTATGCGTGGAGGAGGGGCGCGTGCATGCTCGTCGGGGCTCGTGCTGGACAGAGCGCGTTCTCGTCAGAACTCGTGCGTGTCGTAGCGCGCGGCTAGGCTACAGCTACATGTTACAAAAATAGTTACAACAATAGCTCGTCGTGGCTCGCTTGGGGTGTTCAATACTGTATGTTGTGAATGGGATGATATTGCAGTGTAACTGAATTATCATTTATGATGGATGAGGCTAATGTTTACATGGTATTGGCTGAAAGTTTGAACGAATGCAGGATGAGTGATGAGTGAGTAGGCCGTATGAGAGTGCGCGCATGCGCACTTGTGAGAAAGGACATTGTGTGTGAGACGTGAGAGACTGAAATTAATTATGATGTGGTTAAAAGTGCACTAGGTGGCGCCAGAGTCAACCTGGGATACGCGGCCGTTTTGAGTAATTGTGATGTGGTTAAAAGTGCACTAGGTGGCGTCAGAAGTCAACCTGGGACACGCGGCCGTTTTAAAGTGGAGTGTAATGGTCGCCATTTTAGACGGGGCTGTGGTGACCATTGTAAGGGATTTATGTTTTCGGTGTGATGTGGTGGGTGCTGCGCTAGGGGGCGGTAGAGGCATTGGACTCCCGTCCTGAGCAGCATGTCATGCGTGGCTATAGTATGGTTGGATGTATGTAATGCCCCTCTCTCTCTCTCTTTCTCCCCCTCTCTCTCTCTCTCTCTCTCTCCCCCCTCTCTCTCTCTCTCTCTGCCCCTCTCTCTCTCTCTCTCTCTCTCCCCCTCTCTCTCTCTCTCTCTCCCCCCCTTTCTCTCGCCGTTCTATTCCCTTCTTCTATCTCTATTCCCCTCTCTCTCTCCTTCCCTCCTTCCCTCTCTCTCCCCCTCTCTTACCTTTCTTTGTAATACTCACTCCCTCCTTCCATCTCTCTCTATCCCCCTCTCTCTCTCCTTCCCTCCTTCCCTCTCTCTCCCCCTCTCTTACCTTTCTTTGTAATCTCTCCCCCTCTCTAACTCTCTCTCTCCCCCTCTCTTACCTTTCTTTGTAATACTCACTCCCTCCTTCCATCTCTCCCCCTCTCTAACTCTCTCCCTAAACTCCCTGTACCCCGTCTCCTCTCTTTCACTTCTATCTCTTCTCTGACTTTCTTTCTTTTCTCTCTCTCTCTCTCTCTCTCTCTCTCTCTCTCTCTCTCTCTCTCTCTCTCTCTCCCCCTCTCTCTCTCTCTCTCTCTCCCCCCCTTTCTCTCGCCGTTCTATTCCCTTCTTCTATCTCTATTCCCCTCTCTCTCTCCTTCCCTCCTTCCCTCTCTCTCCCCCTCTCTTACCTTTCTTTGTAATACTCACTCCCTCCTTCCATCTCTCCCCCTCTCTAACTCTCTCCCTAAACTCCCTGTACCCCGTCTCCTCTCTTTCACTTCTATCTCTTCTCTGACTTTCTTTCTTTTCTCTCTCTCTCTCTCTCTCCCCCTCTCTCTCTCTCTATCTCCCCCCCTTTCTCTCGCCGTTCTATTCCCTTCTTCTATCTCTATTCCCCTCTCTCTCTCCTTCCCTCCTTCCCTCTCTCTCCCCCTCTCTTACCTTTCTTTATAATACTCACTCCCTCCTTCCATCTCTCTCTATCCCCCTCTCTTTCTCCTTCCCTCCTTCCCTCTCTCTCCCCCTCTCTTACCTTTCTTTGTAATACTCACTCCCTCCTTCCATCTCTCTCTATCCCCATCTCTCTCTCCTTCCCTCCTTCCCTCTCTCTCCCCCTCTCTTACTCACTCCCTCCTTCCATCTCTCCCCCTCTCTAACTCTCTCCCTAAAACTCCCTGTACCCCGTCTCCTCTCTTTCACTTCTATCTCTTCTCTGACTTTCTTTCTTTTCTCTCTTTCTCTCTCTCTCTCTCTCCCCCTCTCTCTCTCTCTCTCCCCC
This sequence comes from Notolepis coatsorum, assembly GCF_963971535.1. Taxonomy (NCBI): domain Eukaryota; kingdom Metazoa; phylum Chordata; class Actinopteri; order Aulopiformes; family Paralepididae; genus Notolepis; species Notolepis coatsorum. Next base: position 130,770,736 of record NC_140175.1, read on the forward strand.
CCTTTCTCTCGCCGTTCTATTCCCTTCTTCTATCTCTATTCCCCTCTCTCTCTCCTTCCCTCCTTCCCTCTCTCTCCCCCTCTCTTACCTTTCTTTGTAATACTCACTCCCTCCTTCCATCTCTCTCTATCCCCCTCTCTCTTTCCTTCCCTCCTTCCCTCTCTCTCCCCCTCTCTTACCTTTCTTTGTAATCTCTCCCCCTCTCTAACTCTCTCTCTCCCCCTCTCTTACCTTTCTTTGTAATACTCACTCCCTCCTTCCATCTCTCCCCCTCTCTAACTCTCTCCCTAAACTCCCTGTACCCCGTCTCCTCTCTTTCACTTCTATCTCTTCTCTGACTTTCTTTCTTTTCTCTCTCTCTCTCTCCCTCTCTCTCTCCCTCCCCCTCCATAGGAGGCGTTTGGGCAGTTGAAAAGTATGGCGTATTGTATAATGTGTTTTATGGTTTGGAACAGGTCTGTTCGGGACCACGTGCCCCCCCCCCCCCCCCCCTTCTTCTCTCTCACTATTTCTCTCTTTCTCTTCCCTCTCCCCCCTCTCCTTTTTCCTCCCGATTTCCCTCTTTTGTCTGCCCCCCTCCTTGTCTTGCTCCCTCTTTCCCTTTGCCCCCCCCCCCCCCCTTCTGCATGTTTCTCTCTCTCTCTCTCTCTCTCCCTTTTTCCCCCCTCTCTCCCATTTCCCTTCTACCCCCCCACTCCATCCTTTGCCTCACTCGCTGAGCCCTTCTCTCTCTCCCCTCCTCTTTCTTCTGAAGACCGGCATGGGGATACATGTTTTCCCTCTGCCCCGGTCCTCTCTTGGCCGGTCGGCGGTTTCATTGCGGCCTTTTTTCTTGTCCTGGTATTGTGTTTAGGTTGGGGTCTTCGTGTCGATGGACTGTGGTGTGTGTGGTTATAAAGTTGTGTTGTTGTTTGTGGGGATTGCAGGACATATTAGGATACGCGCCGGTGACAGAGGAAAGAAGAGGAGGACGGAACATTCGTCATGGTTCCTGGTTTGAGTGGCAGTAGTAGGCGGGGGCTTCGGGGGTGTGCTGTGGCGGTGGTTTGGTTGTGTGTGTTGGTCGGTACGATAATGTATGATCCATATCAGCGACCTGAACAGCCAGAGGTGGTGGTAGTGGGTAGAAGGTCGCTGCCAGACCATCGCGGGAATCTGTTTTTGGGGATGGCGAGAACGGTGGCTAAAGCGGCTAATAAAACGGATTGCTATGTGTGTGGCTTGGCCCCACTAGCGGCCGACGCGGGTCTTCCTCTGATTGCGCACCCCTTAACGAAGTGTCATGCCAATGTGTTGAGAGACGTGCCTCTCCCCGGCCTATGCAACGGGGTGGGTCATGATAAGATATTAAGGTATTTGGGCCGGGAGTTGGGGTCGAATAAGGCTATAGGTTATGGAGGGCTAAAGGACAGTAGCCCCATTCCAGTGGCGTTTAGGGCGGCTGGGTTTGAGATGTGCGTAGAGGGGAGGTCCGGTGGTAGGGACGTGGGCTATTTGGACGGCTGCTTGGGTGAGAGTGGAGTATGGGGTAAGGATTCAGAGGCGCCAGCCCCTAGGGGGGCGTTTTGGATATGTGGTGAGAATGCGTACGCCGCGTTACCTATTAAGTGGAGGGGTAGGTGTGCGTTGGGGTATTTAGTGCCGGCTATGAGAGTGTCAGATGTTTTGCCGACGCTTCCCAGGTCAAGGAGAAGGAGGGATGCGGACCACTTTTTCAGGGTGGCGTTTCCCTGGTGGGGGACGTATGCGAACATGGGTGAACTGGACCATCTAGCTCGCGTGTTTGAGGATATGGCGGCTACGACCGCGAAGGGTATGACCCTGGAGGCTCAAGAGTTACGGTCCTTAAGACTGATGGAACTGCAGTCGAGGACAGGTTTGGACTTCCTGTTGGCAAGTTCAGGAGGCACGTGTGCGTTGATTGGTCAGGAATGCTGCACATTTATCCCAGAAAATGATGTAGGTGGCATACAAGAGGTTATAGAGCATTTGAAGAATATTACTAGGGAGATGCAGCCCACGCGGGAGGACTCGTGGGAGGGCTGGGGTCAAAGTTGGATGGGCTATATAGGATGGACGATTGCTAAGTATTTGCTGTGTGCTGTGGTGATGTTTGCGGTTATAGTTGTTTGTGTGAATGTAATCAGGGTGTGTGTGACGTACGTGTTCAGGACTCTCGGCCCGGCTGGTTCTGCGTCTGGGGACCCACACCACTCGACTGCGCCTGCGTATGCGATGATGATGATAGGGGATGGCGCGGAGGGTGGCAGGGTGGGTGTGGGCGTTCCAATAAAGCCGAGGTGCCCGGCGTCCGTGCTGGCAACTATTCTCTGATCTGGGTGGTGGACATTCAGGGTTGGGGAGTGGGAGGGCCGGAGCGTGCGTGTGGGTGTGAGGCGGGGGACGTTCCTGGACGACCGTACGTTGCCGTTGACGAGATAAGGTTGTGTATGCAATTGTGTTTTTTCTTTTCCATAGTAGGTACGTTTGGATTGACTGTATGATGTGGGGCGGTGTACCCGGAGTTCGGTGTTGGGTCTGGTCGGCTATGCATGGCTGTCCGGCAGGGCACTGGACTCTGGGGATGCTGGCCTGAAGGACGGGATAAGTTGCCGGGATGCTGACTGCTTTGTACCTGTGGTGAGGTGTGTTCGACCGCTGTGGAGGGGCTGTCAGGGTCTCTTCAATAAACAGGGTTGGCACCTCACGGCGTGCGTGGCGCGGCGTCCGTGGCATTCTTTAGATTATCTCTGGGGGACACGTGTCTGAGTGACAGGTGTCCCCTGGGGGGTGTGGTACTGAATAATGAAAAAGAATGTGAAAAAATGAATGTAACTATATTAATCAAGATGTTTTTGTTTTCCGAGGAGTATCAGAATTGGAGCAGAATCAAGCGGAAGTAAAGGAGAGCGGAAATTCGACAATAAATAGGAACCCAGTGTGTTGACAGAGATCGAACGAGAAGAAAAACAGGGAGTAGAAACTGGCGGTATCACACACATGTATCAATTACAAATGTCTCGTGTTTAAGAGTGTATGAGGAAAGTAAAAAGATACTCATACAGTGAATGAAAAGAACCTCTCAGGAATTTGATTATAAAGACAGAGTAAAGTACAAGTCCGGTTGATAAATTAACAAGAACTGTTGTCATTGTGTGCTCTGATCTCCAGCAGTTCGATTGGACACGCGGAACACCACAAATCAGGTAAGAATAGGAATTTCAACTGAACAAGGGACAGAAGAGAATAGGAAGGGCCCACAGTGCCACTATTGGCTGTCCGAGTAGGAGTCAGTCACAAGAAGCATAGACACCTACACTTAGATAGGGATTACACAAGCTACTTTTCTGCCTGTTGCCATTGTTACAAGATAAAAAAGACAAGAGAAACTTTAGAAAAATGGGGCGAAAAAGCGCATATAAGAAAATGAAAGCCACAACCAAAGCAGATAAGCCGACCGTAATTGGATGGATGGAAGAGAGTCCAGTACAGATTATTGCCAACGAACACGACACGACAAAAAACGAATATTACTTGGAAAAAGCAATTTATGTATCAAAAAGATGGAATGATAGATGGAAGCTTGCGAAACGTTGGCCTGTCGAGGGTTCTTTTGATTTGGAGTTAATAGCTGATATACGAACGCTAATTAGGACATACAAATATCAAGGGGGCGACGTGGAAAGAGCAAAGAAATATTTGCAAGAAACAACAATGATAGAAGCTTATGCACGGGAAGCTGAGAGGAGAGATAGTGAAAAGAAGGCCATTGCAAATGGCAATGATACAGACAAACCAATAGAGGAGGTAGTCCCTGTCACCATAACTCCCCTGGCCCCTAACACAACACCGGTCACCGCCCAAAGTGCAGTTCAGTTAGCCTCACCCACCCCAGCCTCCTATCTTATTGCCCAACAGGAAAGAATTGAGGGAGCTTTAGCACCCCCGCCATATGCCAGTAGGAATGGGGGGACAATATACCCCATCCTACCTGTATTAGAGATGACAAGCCCTTATGAGTTGACAGATGATCTGGGGAACAAAGAGAAGGGACAAGCAAAGACATCTATTCAGCTGATAGCTAGGCAACCAGACAGGTCAGCCCAGACTTGGTCAGACAGAGAGTATGCGGCCGCCTCACGGCTAGCAGACAGGTCAGCCCAGACTTGGTCAGACAGAGAGTATGCGGCCACCTCACGGCCAAGGGAAGGGATGGAAAAGACGTCAGAGCGAGCTAGAGTGATCCAAGAATCTGAAAGAAAGGGAAAGGAAGGCTATGAGACAATGTTAAAACAGAAAGAGTGGGCAAGATTGAAGGAGACCTACGGCCATCCTCAGAGAGTTTATGACCACCAGAGAGGGTATGACCACCAGAGAGAGTCTGTCCGCCAGCCGGAGTACTTACAAAGCCCCCCAGCTCCTGCGCCCCACTCCGTATACCGAGATCTCCCTTCCCCCCAACCCCAGTCCCGCAGGGGGGTAGCCCCTGACAGTTTCGAGATTGGTCTCACGATACCACAGTGGGCGGAGGTAGATGCAGTAGGTGAGAAGCCGGAGGCTATCAACATCGCACTTGGGGGGCAGATGACACGGATAAAAGACGATCTGACAGAGATAGAACAGGCGCTCGTGGCTTTGGACAGGGACCACGCTGTCCTAGCAGGGCGAATTACGAGCCCCGACCCTGCAAACAACGATGGGGGAGAGGAATATAAGGAGATCATGAGGATGCGGGCTGGCATTGAGGGAAAGCAAAATGCCCTGCAAGACAAAAAAGGAGAGCAGAAAGAGGCCCTCCAGAAAGTAGAAAATGCTGTAAGGGAGAGAAGGCTGACCAGATCACAGATGAAAAACAAGCTAGCCCCTATCCGCATGGCTCCTATAATAATAAGAGGACAGGACCTGGAATATCACCCCCTGAAGGCGTCGGACATGACACAGGTGACTGAGAAATTGCCGCCCCTCCAGAATGGGGCCAACCCATGGATTGCCCAACTGGAGGAGTTGATGGTCGGCACAGAAATGGCAATGGGGGATGTCAAGAAAATATTGACAAACATGATGGGAAAAGACGGCATGGAAAGGATACTGGAGATGGCTCGCCTGCATGGCCATGTGGGGACTGGAGCGCATGATGCGGACCTGTTCTCAGCGTACAGGGGAGTAATGTGGATGGCCCTACGAGAAGCCTATCCAACGAGACTGCACGCAGACCAAATTCAGATTGGTACTCTGGGGGCAACAATTCACCCCAGGCTGTACGTACGACAAGCCTATGCCGCGTGGAAGAATACAACTGGTCAGGAGGCAGGACTTGACCCTATGCATGAAGCCACGTTAAGAGCCAAGATTGAAAACGACCTCCCCCTAGAGGTAAGACAGAGATTGGCCGAGGTGGTGTCATTGTCAAGTATGGCAGTGAACTTATATATTGATCAAGTAGACCATTACGTTGAACTGTATCGGAAAAAAGAGCAAAGGGCAAAGGAGAAGGATATGGATCAACAACGTAAGATCATGTATCAACAGCCAACCGATGCAGGGAAGGTAGTGGAATACCTTCAAGCCTTAGTCCAGGTCCCACAACCAAGAGGTGGGACAGGCTATGAAGGGGAATCACAGGAACAAAGACGGGCTCAAGCGGGAACACAAGGGGGTCATGCGCCGGAACAACAACAAAGGCCAAGAGGACCATTCGGGTGGACACCACGAGGAAGAGGTGGAGGTAGAGGCAGGACTACGAATGGATACCCGGCGAGGCGGATGGAGTGTTGGAGGTGCGGGGAGACTGGTCATCTCGCACGGGACTGTGGACAGGACTATCAAGCCAGAGGGGGAGACCGGGGAAGAAATTGGCAAGGCCAAGGCCCAACCCGAGTTCAAGACCCAAGTGAGAACAATGGCCCGGTAAATCCAGCAAGAGGGCCAGATGAACCACTATGAAGAGGCCCAGAGAGTCCAATGGGGAGGTGTCAGCTGTCAGTGTCGTCTTTGAGGGAGGAGCCTATTGTGTGCGTAACGGTGAATGACAAATCTGTCGAGATGATGGCAGACACCGGTGCGGCCTACACGGTAGTACAACCCCAAGACGCGACGCACCTAACCATGTCCGGTCGATACGTACGGACAATTGGATTTGAGGGAGTAAACCAGCTGACGGCTGTTACCGATCCTGTGACTCTGAGATATCAAGGCAGGGAAGCGACTCTCCCTGTGCTGGTCTCGGAAAGCACACCCATTAACTTACTTGGCCGAGATGGGCTGGGGTTACTGGGGATGGACATTAAATGTACTGCGGAGGGTTGCGTGATAGCCGAACGAGAAGACCAGTACTATCAGATGGTACAACGAATTGACAGTCAACCACCAGAGATTTATTGTCTAGGGGGACTGGACCAAGAGCTGCTTGGTCCAGCCTTGCAATGGGAGAAATGTATCACTGCCAATATGCCTGAAGCAAGGGATCCAAAGACCCCCTATCATTGCACTCTGCAGTACCATAGAGATGCAGACTCGTCACAGACTAAGGAGTGGCTGAGGGTGCAACCTGACAAAGTACAGCTGAATGCTACCAATATCATATTGGGGCCACAGGGAGCAGCGCTACGTATTGCACGGAGCGACTATCTGCATAAAGAGCACGGCATTATGGACAGTGTTCCCCATGTGACTTTGAAGGTAATCAGCTCATGTGATCAACAGCACATAGGCGAAATGATGAAAAAAGCTGAAGGGATAGAATTTGAACAGATGAAAGAAAACAAACGGATCTGGATAAGCCCTGATAAAAGGTTTATTAAGATCATGGTTCAAGGCACAGGGATAGGTCGTCCCCAAACTGTGCAGTTATCCCAAGAGACACTGGGAGAACTCCCTAATCCTAATGCATCAAGCCTCCAAGAGGACATGATGGAGGCGGTGCCTGAGACGCTGTGGGCAAAGAACAGCACTGACATTGGACTAATCAAGTCCGCTCAACCTGTGAAGGTGGAGCTTAGACCTGGGGCCACCCTGCCTTGGAAGAAACAGTATCCATTGAAGGAGAAAGCGGTGGCTGGAATCGAGCCACAAATTAAAGGACTTTTAGCTGCAGGAGTCCTACGGAAGACAACTGATCCCCGGAGCAACACGCCGTTGCTACCCGTGGAGAAGCCTGATACCTCTTACCGGCTGGTGCATGATCTAAGAGCTATCAACGAGGTGTTACTTGACTATCCATCAGATGTCCCCGACCCCCATGTGCTATTGACATTTATCCCGTCGAAAGCTGAATACTTTACGGTTATAGATTTGTGTAGTGCATATTTTAGTGTGCCCTTGAGTGAGGAGTGCCAGCATTTTTTTGGTTTTACTTATAAGGATGAATATTATGAGTATACTAGGATCCCGCAGGGACTAAAGCATTCGCCACACATATTCAACAAAATCCTAAGGGAGGATTTAGAGGGGTTGGACAAAGTCATGACCTCTAGGGTCATTCAGTACATGGATGATCTGATACTGTGCGCGGACGATCAGACAACATGTCATCGCGATTCCGTGAAACTGTTGCAGCTGTTGGCGGAAAACGGCCATAAAGTGTCATTGAAAAAGTTGCAATATTGTAAACCTAAAGTGATCTATTTAGGACAAACAATTTCACAGGGCCATCGGGCTATTTCAGAAGAACATTTGGTGGCCATAAAGGGCGGTGCCCAAACCGGTGACGGTACGACAGCTAATGGGATTTCTGGGTATAATGGGGTACAGCTCTCCATGGGTCGAGAACTATACGGAAATAGTGAAACCATTGAGAGAGATGATGAAAGAAGCGGGCGTTGATAAACTGAGCAGTAAAGTGGTATGGACCGAAGATGGCTCACGGGCATTTGAAACAATCAAGTCCCGACTGTTAGAGGCGCCGGCCCTGGCTTTGCCTAACTATACCAAGAAATTCATACTCTACGTCTCTTCTTCTCCAGATCAGAAGCAGGCGTGCGCGGTGTTGGCCCAGAACACAGGGGTGGGGGCGCGACCGCAGCCGATGGCGTACTACTCAATTGCCTACTCGGAAGTAGAGATGGGGATGGCTCCATGCTACCGAGAAATGGCTGGAGTGTATACGATGTACGAAAAAGCCGCAAGTATTATGATGGGATATCCAGTGGATATCATGGTGAGGCATGACTTAAAGAGTCTGTTGGAGTCCGGTAAATATGCACTAACGATGCCTCGCATTAAACACTACTACAGACTTTTGGAACAGGAAGACGTGACGCTGGTCAGGTGTTCCATAACGAACCCGGCAGCTGACATCCCTACGCCTGAGGATGGAGAACCCCACGACTGTATAGTCGAAGCCGAGAGGTACTCTAAACTCAGAGCAGACTTGCAGGCGTTTCCATTTAGCAGTCCAGATCTGGAACTATGGACTGACGGCTCTTGCTATCGTGTTGGCGAGGGACTAAAAGCAGGCTACTCCGTGGTAAGGTCACAGGGCGAAGGGTTTGTGGTGGAAAAAGCCAAAGCATTATCACAACCTTGTTCAGCCCAATTAGCAGAGTTGGTCGCACTGACGGAAGCATGTAACATGGCAGAGGGCAGAACTGTAAATATTCATACAGATTCGGCCTATGCGCACGGCACCGCATTCTTGTTTGGCACAGTGTGGAAAGGGCGTGGTTTTAAGAAAGCTGATGGAAGCGCCATAAAACATTGTAGTCAGATTAAACGGTTGTTAGAAGCAATTATGAAACCAAAGCAGATTGCGATAATCAAGTGTGCTGCCCACCAGTCTGACGAGTCAAAAATAACTAGAGGAAACAAAAGAGCAGACGAAGCCGCCAAGGAAGTGACAGGTGCCGACAGAGCAGGTAAGGTGTTGGTTATCACACACGGAGTTGAGTTAGAGGACAAGATAACCTACAAAGATGTTTTGACTTTCCAGGAGGAGGCTAGTCAGGTAGAACGGAACCTCTGGATAACCAGGGGAGCTTGTCAGGATGATTCAGGTTTGTGGCGCGACGTCAGTGGATTTGTGGTGGCTCCTGCTGGCCTGGTCGGACTGCTGATCCACACGGCTCACGACTTTTGCCATGCGCATAAAGGAGAGGTAAGGAGAAAAATCAGAGAATATGGCTTTTGGGCGCCAGATTTGAACAGTCAAATTGATCATGTGCTACAGAGATGTGTAATATGTTTGAAAAACAATATACGTAAGGGGATTAGTGTGTCACCAGGACATATCCCCACGCCCAATGGCCCAATGCGAGACCTTGTAATTGATTACATTGACATGATTAAGCCCATTAATCAGAAGAGATATATTCTTGTCGTTGTCTGTCGTTTTTCAAGGTGGGTGGAGGTGTGCGCCACCCGGCACAAAGATGCAGCATCGGTGGCTAAGTTCCTATGCCAGGAGGTATGTCCCCGGTTTGGTTTAATGGACAGAATCAGCTCAGACAATGGAAAAGAGTTTGTCGACAAAACTGTACGTTTAATACTCCAACATTTAGGCATAAAACAGCGATTGGGGGCCGTTTATCATCCGCAGAGCCAGGGGATGGTGGAACGCATGAACGGGACGCTAAAAAACAAGCTGGTAAAGATCTGTCAACACACAGGATTGAATTGGCTGAACGCTCTCCCTCTAGCACTGATGGCATGCCGGTCAAGCGAGGTTCGCGGACTGCGTCTGACACCGCACGAAATAATGTTAGGTCGCTGCATGGTAGTACCAGGTTTGCGCGCGACAGGGAAAGGTCCGAGTTTGGACATCCTGGACAACGATATGCGTGAGTACGTAAAATACATGTCAAAGATACACAGAAATATTCTGGATCATGTCTCCAGTAGACAGGAGCATGAAACCGGGGAGGAGGTGAATAGGAAGACTACACCTCAAATCATACCAGGCGACTACGTTTATGTTAAAGTATTTAGACGCAAGTGGTTTGGCGCGAGACGAGAAGGGCCATACAAAGTCGTTCGAGCCACCGAGAGGGCTTTACAAATCCAAGGATCGCCTATGTGGTTTCACGTTACTCATTGTGTAAAAGCAATCGATACGGACCAAGAATGGGAACCTGAACCACGAGACCTTGACGATAAAACCGGGGCGTCGCAACCGTTACATGAAGGCGAAGTGGAAGCGGCGGAAGATGAAATTGGGGTGGCGCTAACCCCAAACGATGGGGAAGATGCGAATGATTATGGCGAGCCAGACCGAGGGGACCACGATTGGCCACGAGTAGTAGATGAGGGTTTTTTACAGGAACCAGACAGAGGAGAAGATTATGAATTGGAACATAATAATTTCTCCTCTGTGGATTTGGAGAAGGTACCAGAAGAACTGGAGGAACCAGTGCTTAGCACAAACCCGGAACAAGATACTCGACCAAAACGAGTCATCCAGAAGCCTCAACGGTATACATAGGCGAAAGAAGGGATAGTGTAACTGATAGGCCTTGGAGAGGGCGTGTATATATTCATTTTTCATTTTTCATTAGCTAAGCTCTCTCCTTTTTTAGAAATGTTTAGATAGTAAATGCAATGTAAAGTATTTTCTTTCAGAGTGGATTGCACAAAATAGACACGTTTGGTTAAAAAAAACATAAGTATAGTCTAAACCTGGTAATTGGTACGATCATCTTTTTGCATAAAGGGACGGACCTAGACTGAAGTGAAATTGATATAACTGATACATTGTGTATAACCTGCAAATGAGTGGAAATTGTTAAACGGTGTGAGTGAATAGAGAACTGTGTAAACATAAATGGATTCATAGTCGGTCAGTGGAAAAGGGAGCTAATGTGGGTGTTGAAAGCAATTGATACTAACAAATATGAAAAATGAGTTAGAAGGATTCTGGAAATATTTGGTTCATTAGGTGATTTGGCTAAACAGTAAGGTTAAGGTAATTGTAAACAGTTTGATTGAGAAAATACTAACAAGTATATTGGGGATCATTAATCCCCAAACCGGGGAAACTGTGGTAGTTTTGTCAACCAATCTGTGTAAAATGTACTGCACACCATGGATCACAGAATGGCGAAAATAGGACAGGTCATTTACACCCACTATTTCTTCCCTCTCCCCCCTCTCCTTAACATAAATGCACACTACAAGATTAGAAAATGCAGACAAAGCAACCAGAGAACCAGTTGGCTGTTTCATCTCCTGGTGGGGGGGATGAGATAAGCAGCAAGCTAATTCAACCAGAGATAGTGGCTGTTTCATCTCCTGAGAAGGCGATGAAATCAGCAGCTGCGTGGTTTTACAGTTTTAAGATCAAAGAACATTCAGGAGACATCTGGTCTGTGAGGTTGAATACACAGGATATACTCAAACGGCCTTAGGAGCCAGACATTGGGTCTACAAACAAACAAACAAGCTCCCAGGAAGCCTTTTGTGGAAGGATAGGGAATAAACACCAGGGCCCTCATTCATCAACGTGGACGTAGAACTTGACCTACTTCCACACGTAAGCACGGAATGTAGAACTAGCGTACGCACAGGGAAGTCGGCATTCATCACACGTGCGTACGCAGGCTCTATGGTCCTCCGTGTTGATGAATACCACTTTGTTCTACCGTCAATGCTCGTGCATGATTATCCATATATGGTCATGAAAATGAGGAAACACCCCCCATGGGATGTGAAATAATGGACGGACCCGAGCGGAACCCTGAGAAACTCCACGAAGATTGTTCACTGCTGTCGAACCAAGAAGACACTATCGCGTATTGTGGGATAAATAAAAGGCGGACTCGTAAAAAACGGTGATGTCAGATATCAACGGCTCCCTAAGACCATTGCTGCAATTCTGCCTGGACAGCTCAAAATACTAATAAAGACCGTTCGTTGACCACTGTTTGGCGTTGGTTGTGTGTCATTATAACCGTGCTGTAATATGAATGCCTTTATTAGTTGTGTTCGATTGGCTATATGATTTTTAGATGCATCTATTTTGTTGTCGGCTAATAAAGACCGCACTGGAATATGACTGCCTTTTCCCGTGTTGTTTGATTAATACCCCAGGGATTAAAGTTCTCCTCAATTTTATTCCAAATCGCGATGGATCTCCCGTCAATTTTCTACCTGCTGCATATGATTTCTAGAGGCATACTACAATCTATTTTGATGTCAGTATTGGGTAGCCTATATAAACAATATAATACGAGAGCATATACAAGAACAATGAATCTCACTGCATGTATGATAGCCTGCCTTTCAATACATGAACTTGAATTCCATCATGTTTGTGTGCGGGACTCACAAGGCTGTTGTCACAATGGGTGGTACCGGTGTACAGTAATAATAACAGTCCACACAATATCACGATCCATGCCATAGCCTATGTTCTATTAGGACATGATCTGTGACGACAAATGTTCTCGAATGTTTGATTAAGATATCATACTCTGACAGCATGCCTATGAGCAACAAAAACGCGAACTTGAATCCCATCATATACATAGTCTGTCCACTATAGTGTCATTGCAATGCGTTTTCTATTCTTTCTTATACAGTAAAAAGGGGGAAGAACACTATATTCATATGACTTGTATTCTGCTTACAGCTTCGAAGTTCCACTTGTTTCGTTTAACGTAAAGCCTTTTAAATATAATCAAAACGTTCCCGTGTTTCTGCGGTCTGCGCAGAATAATAACGAGTTGAGCTTTATGATTTATGATGAATTGAAAATGGGGGACCCTGATGTAAACAAGACGAAAGTTGGTCTGCATCCCCAATTAACAATTGTATGTACTGAGCTGTACTGTACTGTACCCATTCTGCAATCTGTTAATAAACTTTTCAATCAATCAATCAAGCTACGCGGAGCGCAGTCAGTCAGTAGCCTACACCCCGTATATTCCGATAACGCTATATAAACCATGCTGCATTCATTCTGAGAGAAAGATCTATTATTCCAAATGCTATTTATAGGGTTTTGACCATAATTATACTACTGTTGCTATTTTACAATGAACTATAATGAACTACGGTTCGTACAGAACGTGCCAGTGTTATTATGCACAGAAGCTCATTTCCTTGTTGTAATAATATATTCTACCACTGGGCGCTAGGTACGCCAGGTCTGAACTGTGCGTAGATGTAAGCATGAAGTCAAGTTCAAGTTGAAATTGATGAATCCCACTCTTTGCTTAGAAATGATCGTATGCACAGGGTAAGCACAGATCTGTGCGTAGAACACGTTGATGAATGAGGGCCCAGGTGTGGTGCATTCTATCCCCCCTGTAAACAAAAGGCATCAGAAATAGAGTAAGATCAAAGAGTTCTCCGTTTGCCCCGTAGGGGTATCTTGAACTGTTGGAAACACACTCACTAATAAATTCAGTTCTGACGTCACTGTAGTGGATTAGCCTATAGACAGCCAAAGCGAGTGTTTCTCCAATTAGAAAGCTCGGTACGAGTCAGACGGATACGCCCGCTTGTCGTAACATTAGGGGCGGAGTCTAGATTTGAATATGGCCGGCTCCACGGAGAGATGAGGGACACAACCCCACGAACGAGAGACAGGAAACAACAGCGAATACACACTCTTCCTCCACTGGACAAAGAAGACCGCAGCAGAGAGACGGCAACTGCAACTACCATCTGAAGAAGCCGAGACGAGAAATGCCCATAGATATAGAATATTTAGTCTAAAGCCTAATGAACCTCGGCATAGTGAGGTCTTCCATTCAGGTTTTATTGCAATTGTTCTTTTAAATCTTTGATTTGTATTGATTGAAATCCTTTTTATTAAACACGGATTCTTTTCAAACTGCTCGGAACTCGCTTTCTTCAACCGCCGCGCCGTGTTCTCTGTTGGTAACGAGCAGAAACCATTATCTGGTTATCTGCATTGGTAAATATAGTATTTCAAGAGCTTTTTAAGGTTTAACACAACGCAGAGCAGGTAGATAGATAGATTAAGCTAGGAAGTTACTACACTAGTTTTCAGTTGTAGTCCCTGGGCTAGATGTTTAAGCCAGAAACAAACAGAAAAATAGAAGGCCATTAAAGCTAATATAAAAACAATTTAAAACATATTCTGTACTCACTAGTCACTACTAGGCATTCATGCATCTATAAAAAAAAAACGGTGTACAGGGACAAATCAAAGCCCATACATGTACAGTATAAGCACTGTATATGCAGGCAGGCACACATATACATAATCAGGACAGTCAGGCTAGTGTACAGGGGTTGGGCAGCTGGACTGAGACGTGACTTGGTAATGGCCATGCTTAGAGTGTGTGTGAAGGACCTGAGTGTATTAGTACCGCGGATGTGTGATGGGATGGTGTTCCAGAACGTTGCAGCTTGTCTGTGTAATATAAAGATATGTCATAGTGTTTTGCTTTGTACAGGAAATAATGAAGAAGTTCATCTTCTTCCCTGGAACGATGGATGTCTCTTTCAGGAAGGGTCCACCGGGCCATCTACAGCAGGACCCCTTCTGAGGAGGCAAGGAGGATCAATCCTCTTCCTGTTGCTGTAAAAGCTGTGCAGGTACTTTACTGAATATTTTATATTGTGTATTGTTTGGAGTCAGTTGTGTTGTGTCATGTCTGTATGTGTCTGTGGCTGTAGTGGGTGTAAGCCCAAGACAAATTTCCCAGCTGATGGGACAATAAAGTGACTCTTGACATCACTTGTTGTCTATTTTTCACCAGTTTACTTTCTCTCAATAACAATTGATTTTTAAAATATTTTTATTTAATTTGTTTATGTTTGTGCAGGCAGTCAAACGGTCAGTGTCCCTGTCACCACTTTGCCGCCAGCCCTGGTGCCATTGGCTGAGGGCTGCCTCCAGGAGTCTCCTGTGTTCCAGGCTGCAGTGGAGAAGATCGTGAGGTATATATTTTTTCTCCCACCAACCCACCCCCTCCTAATGTACAGTCTCCTCACCGTCATATGTATATAATCCATGTTAGGATCTATGGGTAACAGTACTGTATATTTGCATATCGTATATGTCACAAATGTAACAGTACTATATACCTGTATGTCATGTATGTCATAAATGTCATGATGTCATGTATGTTGTGTGTGTCATAAATGTCACTATGAATTGAAAATAGGGGACCCTGATGTAAACAAGACAAACTTCTTTCTCTGGTCTGCATCCCCTTAACAATTGTGTGTATTGAGCCGTACTGTATTGTACCCATTCTGCAATCTGTTAAATAAAGTTTTCATTCATTCATTCATTCATTCAGTGAGATGCTGGAGAAGCAGCAGCAACAACAACAGCGGCTCCCCAAGAGGACACACAACTGCCTCGCCTGTGGTCAGCCAAAGTCCCGGTTCCTCAGAGATGGCTCCACCATCCACTTTTTTTTTTATCAGACTGGAGCGGTGAGATACAGTACTTCTACTGCTCCACTAAGGTCTTCCAGACCTATGCAGCAGAAGGACTCACCAATCCCAGGATGCCATTCCAGGACTTTGTTGAGACAGAGTTTTTTCAGAGGGAGCTGGAGGCCTGGAGGGATGTTTTATTCCCCATGTCTTTATTCTCCTTTATTTTATATATCAGAGGATTTTATAGTATGTCTGCACTTTATGTGCTCATTTCATCATTCGTGTATTTTACATTCTACTAAAACTGAATCAAACCATAAACAAGGTGGCCCTAAAGGATGTTAGATCCTAATGTGAAAAACTGTGATTTTATATGTCTGCTCATTTGACTTATTTCTACTTTTATCTTTACGCCCCACTATCTGCTGGGTGCATACTATAACCTTATCATGTTTTGTAACAGATTACAGAAGCATATTGGAACGTGAGGTTCTGATATGAATTGATTAATATATCTGCATTATTTTATCCCACTTTATGCTTTGCTCTTGCTGCTTGTTTTACACTGATTTTATGTTTTATTTCTTACTGATGTAAAGCACTTTGAACTGCAATCCCCTGTATGAAAGGTGCTATACAAATAAAGTTATTATTATTATTATTATTATTACTGAGACACAGTTCTTTCAGATAGATAGTTATAAACCTGGTAATTGGTACGATCATCTTTTTGCATAAAGGGACGGACCTAGACTGAAGTGAAATTGATATAACTGATACATTGTGTATAACCTGCAAATGAGTGGAAATTGTTAAACGGTGTGAGTGAATAGAGAACTGTGTAAACATAAATGGATTCATAGTCGGTCAGTGGAAAAGGGAGCTAATGTGGGTGTTGAAAGCAATTGATACTAACAAATATGAAAAATGAGTTAGAAGGATTCTGGAAATATTTGGTTCATTAGGTGATTTGGCTAAACAGTAAGGTTAAGGTAATTGTAAACAGTTTGATTGAGAAAATACTAACAAGTATATTGGGGATCATTAATCCCCAAACCGGGGAAACTGTGGTAGTTTTGTCAACCAATCTGTGTAAAATGTACTGCACACCATGGATCACAGAATGGCGAAAATAGGACAGGTCATTTACACCCACTATTTCTTCCCTCTCCCCCCTCTCCTTAACATAAATGCACACTACAAGATTAGAAAATGCAGACAAAGCAACCAGAGAACCAGTTGGCTGTTTCATCTCCTGGTGGGGGGGATGAGATAAGCAGCAAGCTAATTCAACCAGAGATAGTGGCTGTTTCATCTCCTGAGAAGGCGATGAAATCAGCAGCTGCGTGGTTTTACAGTTTTAAGATCAAAGAACATTCAGGAGACATCTGGTCTGTGAGGTTGAATACACAGGATATACTCAAACGGCCTTAGGAGCCAGACATTGGGTCTACAAACAAACAAACAAGCTCCCAGGAAGCCTTTTGTGGAAGGATAGGGAATAAACACCAGGGCCCTCATTCATCAACGTGGACGTAGAACTTGACCTACTTCCACACGTAAGCACGGAATGTAGAACTAGCGTACGCACAGGGAAGTCGGCATTCATCACACGTGCGTACGCAGGCTCTATGGTCCTCCGTGTTGATGAATACCACTTTGTTCTACCGTCAATGCTCGTGCATGATTATCCATATATGGTCATGAAAATGAGGAAACACCCCCCATGGAATGTGAAATAATGGACGGACCCGAGCGGAACCCTGAGAAACTCCACGAAGATTGTTCACTGCTGTCGAACCAAGAAGACACTATCGCGTATTGTGGGATAAATAAAAGGCGGACTCGTAAACGGTGATGTCAGATATCAACGGCTCCCTAAGACCATTGCTGCAATTCTGCCTGGACAGCTCAAAATACTAATAAAGACCGTTCGTTGACCACTGTTTGGCGTTGGTTGTGTGTCATTATAACCGTGCTGTAATATGAATGCCTTTATTAGTTGTGTTCGATTGGCTATATGATTTTTAGATGCATCTATTTTGTTGTCGGCTAATAAAGACCGCGCTGGAATATGACTGCCTTTTCCCGTGTTGTTTGATTAATACCCCAGGGATTAAAGTTCTCCTCAATTTTATTCCAAATCGCGATGGATCTCCCGTCAATTTTCTACCTGCTGCATATGATTTCTAGAGGCATACTACAATCTATTTTGATGTCAGTATTGGGTAGCCTATATAAACAATATAATACGAGAGCATATACAAGAACAATGAATCTCACTGCATGTATGATAGCCTGCCTTTCAATACATGAACTTGAATTCCATCATGTTTGTGTGCGGGACTCACAAGGCTGTTGTCACAATGGGTGGTACCGGTGTACAGTAATAATAACAGTCCACACAATATCACGATCCATGCCATAGCCTATGTTCTATTAGGACATGATCTGTGACGACAAATGTTCTCGAATGTTTGATTAAGATATCATACTCTGACAGCATGCCTATGAGCAACAAAAACGCGAACTTGAATCCCATCATATACATAGTCTGTCCACTATAGTGTCATTGCAATGCGTTTTCTATTCTTTCTTATACAGTAAAAAGGGGGAAGAACACTATATTCATATGACTTGTATTCTGCTTACAGCTTCGAAGTTCCACTTGTTTCGTTTAACGTAAAGCCTTTTAAATATAATCAAAACGTTCCCGTGTTTCTGCGGTCTGCGCAGAATAATAACGAGTTGAGCTTTATGATTTATGATGAATTGAAAATGGGGGACCCTGATGTAAACAAGACGAAAGTTGGTCTGCATCCCCAATTAACAATTGTATGTACTGAGCTGTACTGTACTGTACCCATTCTGCAATCTGTTAATAAACTTTTCAATCAATCAATCAAGCTACGCGGAGCGCAGTCAGTCAGTAGCCTACACCCCGTATATTCCGATAACGCTATATAAACCATGCTGCATTCATTCTGAGAGAAAGATCTATTATTCCAAATGCTATTTATAGGGTTTTGACCATAATTACACTACTGTTGCTATTTTACAATGAACTATAATGAACTACGGTTCGTACAGAACGTGCCAGTGTTATTATGCACAGAAGCTCATTTCCTTGTTGTAATAATATATTCTACCACTGGGCGCTAGGTACGCCAGGTCTGAACTGTGCGTAGATGTAAGCATGAAGTCAAGTTCAAGTTGAAATTGATGAATCCCACTCTTTGCTTAGAAATGATCGTATGCACAGGGTAAGCACAGATCTGTGCGTAGAACACGTTGATGAATGAGGGCCCAGGTGTGGTGCATTCTATCCCCCCTGTAAACAAAAGGCATCAGAAATAGAGTAAGATCAAAGAGTTCTCCGTTTGCCCCGTAGGGGTATCTTGAACTGTTGGAAACACACTCACTAATAAATTCAGTTCTGACGTCACTGTAGTGGATTAGCCTATAGACAGCCAAAGCGAGTGTTTCTCCAATTAGAAAGCTCGGTACGAGTCAGACGGATACGCCCGCTTGTCGTAACATTAGGGGCGGAGTCTAGATTTGAATATGGCCGGCTCCACGGAGAGATGAGGGACACAACCCCACGAACGAGAGACAGGAAACAACAGCGAATACACACTCTTCCTCCACTGGACAAAGAAGACCGCAGCAGAGAGACGGCAACTGCAACTACCATCTGAAGAAGCCGAGACGAGAAATGCCCATAGATATAGAATATTTAGTCTAAAGCCTAATGAACCTCGGCATAGTGAGGTCTTCCATTCAGGTTTTATTGCAATTGTTCTTTTAAATCTTTGATTTGTATTGATTGAAATCCTTTTTATTAAACACGGATTCTTTTCAAACTGCTCGGAACTCGCTTTCTTCAACCGCCGCGCCGTGTTCTCTGTTGGTAACGAGCAGAAACCATTATCTGGTTATCTGCATTGGTAAATATAGTATTTCAAGAGCTTTTTAAGGTTTAACACAACGCAGAGCAGGTAGATAGATAGATTAAGCTAGGAAGTTACTACACTAGTTTTCAGTTGTAGTCCCTGGGCTAGATGTTTAAGCCAGAAACAAACAGAAAAATAGAAGGCCATTAAAGCTAATATAAAAACAATTTAAAACATATTCTGTACTCACTAGTCACTACTAGGCATTCATGCATCTATAAAAAAAAAAACGGTGTACAGGGACAAATCAAAGCCCATACATGTACAGTATAAGCACTGTATATGCAGGCAGGCACACATATACATAATCAGGACAGTCAGGCTAGTGTACAGGGGTTGGGCAGCTGGACTGAGACGTGACTTGGTAATGGCCATGCTTAGAGTGTGTGTGAAGGACCTGAGTGTATTAGTACCGCGGATGTGTGATGGGATGGTGTTCCAGAACGCTGCAGCTTGTCTGTGTAATATAAAGATATGTCATAGTGTTTTGCTTTGTACAGGAAATAATGAAGAAGTTCATCTTCTTCCCTGGAACGATGGATGTCTCTTTCAGGAAGGGTCCACCGGGCCATCTACAGCAGGACCCCTTCTGAGGAGGCAAGGAGGATCAATCCTCTTCCTGTTGCTGTAAAAGCTGTGCAGGTACTTTACTGAATATTTTATATTGTGTATTGTTTGGAGTCAGTTGTGTTGTGTCATGTCTGTATGTGTCTGTGGCTGTAGTGGGTGTAAGCCCAAGACAAATTTCCCAGCTGATGGGACAATAAAGTGACTCTTGACATCACTTGTTGTCTATTTTTCACCAGTTTACTTTCTCTCAATAACAATTGATTTTTAAAATATTTTTATTTAATTTGTTTATGTTTGTGCAGGCAGTCAAACGGTCAGTGTCCCTGTCACCACTTTGCCGCCAGCCCTGGTGCCATTGGCTGAGGGCTGCCTCCAGGAGTCTCCTGTGTTCCAGGCTGCAGTGGAGAAGATCGTGAGGTATATATTTTTTCTCCCACCAACCCACCCCCTCCTAATGTACAGTCTCCTCACCGTCATATGTATATAATCCATGTTAGGATCTATGGGTAACAGTACTGTATATTTGCATATCGTATATGTCACAAATGTAACAGTACTATATACCTGTATGTCATGTATGTCATAAATGTCATGATGTCATGTATGTTGTGTGTGTCATAAATGTCACTATGAATTGAAAATAGGGGACCCTGATGTAAACAAGACAAACTTCTTTCTCTGGTCTGCATCCCCTTAACAATTGTGTGTATTGAGCCGTACTGTATTGTACCCATTCTGCAATCTGTTAAATAAAGTTTTCATTCATTCATTCATTCATTCAGTGAGATGCTGGAGAAGCAGCAGCAACAACAACAGCGGCTCCCCAAGAGGACACACAACTGCCTCGCCTGTGGTCAGCCAAAGTCCCGGTTCCTCAGAGATGGCTCCACCATCCACTTTTTTTTTATCAGACTGGAGCGGTGAGATACAGTACTTCTACTGCTCCACTAAGGTCTTCCAGACCTATGCAGCAGAAGGACTCACCAATCCCAGGATGCCATTCCAGGACTTTGTTGAGACAGAGTTTTTTCAGAGGGAGCTGGAGGCCTGGAGGGATGTTTTATTCCCCATGTCTTTATTCTCCTTTATTTTATATATCAGAGGATTTTATAGTATGTCTGCACTTTATGTGCTCATTTCATCATTCGTGTATTTTACATTCTACTAAAACTGAATCAAACCATAAACAAGGTGGCCCTAAAGGATGTTAGATCCTAATGTGAAAAACTGTGATTTTATATGTCTGCTCATTTGACTTATTTCTACTTTTATCTTTACGCCCCACTATCTGCTGGGTGCATACTATAACCTTATCATGTTTTGTAACAGATTACAGAAGCATATTGGAACGTGAGGTTCTGATATGAATTGATTAATATATCTGCATTATTTTATCCCACTTTATGCTTTGCTCTTGCTGCTTGTTTTACACTGATTTTATGTTTTATTTCTTACTGATGTAAAGCACTTTGAACTGCAATCCCCTGTATGAAAGGTGCTATACAAATAAAGTTATTATTATTATTATTATTATTATTACTGAGACACAGTTCTTTCAGATAGATAGTTTTTAAACCAGCTCAAAGCCGTTTTACCAAGACCTATATGCAGCCAAGCCTCTGCAGTAATGCGTGATCCACAGAGTCAAACGCTTTAGACAGATCAACAAACAATGCTGCACAGTGTTTTTTCTTGTCTAGTGCTTCAATTATGTCATTTGAGACTAGCATAGTCGCTGAAGTACTATGGATCTGAAGCCTGACTGAGACTTGTTAAGAATATTATGGTCAGCTAGAAACTCTTTCAGTTTGTTTACAAGAGATTCAAAGACTTTGGCCATTACAGACAATCTGGAAATAGGGCGATAATTATTTAGGTGCTTGCATCCGAGGAGCTCTGGGCCAGGACGAGTGGACCTGTACATTGGATTACTTCACCCGGACGACGGCGAGCCCTCCACGGCTTGGATTATCTACGTGCTTTGGGTGCTTTGATTATGCCATGGATAACAGCCAACACTGCTGAGTGTTGGAACTACCCCCCCGAGAGGAGTCCAGGTGAGACGGCGCTCTACCCCGAGTGAGGTCGCCTCACGTCTCTTCGTTGTGGATCGGCAGCGACCGTCTACAAGAGGGCCCAGCTGTATTCATCTGTGGACCGAGGTTCTGTGGGCACCGTGTTCAGCACTCTGAATTCTCCCAAGAAATCGTCGGCCAGATGGGATATCGCCAGCGGCTCTCCTAACCCCCCCCCCTACTGACTTACAACCAGCGGGACCCCCCTTTAGTGTATCCAGCTATAATCATTTAAGTACCATCGCTATAGTTCCCTAAAGAACCAGGTTGTATACTTGCTCCCTGCGTAACCAGAGATTGGACATTCAATGTTGATTTACCTACGAATACTCATTTGCCATACAAGTGCATTCAAATCATAAATGTCATTAAGTGAACGTTGTATATACCCTTTGCTATATAAAATATTCGATTTATACATTTGTGTGGACTTCGTTTCATCAGGTGGGAAAGTGTTCATCATATCTACATCATGTACTGTGTGGCCAGTATTTAAAGTACATAAAGCAGGTAGTGGTTTAATGATACCATACTTATCAATACAGTCAGGGAATTGTACCCCTCAGTTACAATTGGTCCTTCGAGCCGGAGGGTAACTAGTGTAATATTAATATAGTGTTATTAATATTGAAATGGCCTATGATGAACACTCCACGAAACGGTCCTCCTAACGTAGAACGCCCGCAGCGCAGACGACAGCCACCTCAGTACTTAGAGGATTACGTTGTCAGTCAACTACCTAGCCTTCGACAAACGGTAAACGCTGTAAAAGTAGAAAGTAAAATTATGTCTGACCTTAACGAACAGGTTACCCCGACCACAGAGGCCCTAGTGGGTTCTAATGTAACTGACCAAGCTCACGGTGGGGACCAGGAGGGAGCTGACATGCCTTTACCCCCCGCCAATACCGAAGAAGTAGTCCCCGACCAGCCCCGGGAGGAAGACAACCCTACAGAGAGAGAACTCTGCACGGAAGAAGAGGAGGAGAGCGCCGAGGAAATAGAGCTCCGGGACTCCCCAACGAGTACAGCCAGGAGCGGCTCACCTCAACAACCGTCTTCCCCCAGCGAAGCGGAGAGGATGCTATCACAGGCGTTCCTCGTCAGCCTGACAGCCTCTACCGAACGCGATCGACTTCAGGGTGAACGCGATCGACTTCAGGGTGAACGCGATCGACTCCAAGCACAGATGCTTATCGAGCGCGAACAACTCCAAGCGCAGCAACGGAGCGAAGAAGAGCGCATACGCCTGGAGATGAGACGCCTTCAGACGGAAGGGAATATGGCAAGAGACCGGGCCGACGCCCAGCGCGCCGCTGCCGGTGCCCAAAGAGAAGCAGATCTCATCCAGCGCGAAACCGAGCGCGACAGACTACAGGGCGAGCGCGACAGACTACAAGCCGAGCGCGACAAGTTACGGGCGCGGCTAATGAAGCGGCTGATCCCCAGGGCAACACCCTCTCCCTCCGCCAGGGGTTCAAGGAACTCGTCGAGACAACAGTCAAGGGCAGCGTCTCCTAACCGAGCAAGCGACCCTGAACTTGACCAACAGACCAAGCCTATACCCCCCGCAGACCCCCTTCCCAGACCGGTCCAAGCGAGACCCAGCTACAAGGAAGGAGCGGCATACACTGCGGAGAAGCTAAATAAACGACTACAGGATCTAGAGGACCTGATAGAAGAAGAAGAGGGAGAGGAGGAGAACCAAGCCCGACGACAGCACAGTACTCCACCGGACCAGGAGGTCCAGTACAGCCCAGGCTATACCCCCGCGGCGCTGCGCTACAGACCCCCGACTCTATTCACGGGTGAGCATGACGCACGACCAGCCCCGAGGAATAGCACCTGGACCAGCGGGCCATGGTACCCTGCCGGTACCAGCCCACAGAGAGGCGCAAGAGGAGACTCGCCTAGGAGGCCTCTCCCCCAACGCTCGCCGATGTATCAGCCATCCACGGCGTCATACATTGCCACACCGACCACCAGACGGAGTGTGTACAGAACACTCGCCAGACAATATGACCCGTTGGGATGTATTCTACCCTACACCACCAGGGCAAAGATGATTGTACGAGCACTATGGGACAAGGACCAGGGCTGGGACGACCCAATACCCGCACACCTTGCCTCCACATGGAGAGAGTGGGAGACGGAGCTCCGCTCACTCCCAGGCGTCAATATACGCCGCAGCTACTTCCCACCCACAGTGAGGCCAGAGACATGCAAGATGGATCTACACGTCTTCAGTGACGCCTCCGAAGTAGCCTATGGATCGGTGGCCTACTTGCGTGCCCAAGAGAAGGGAGGAGAGATACACACTGCTTTCATCCTGGCTCGCTCAAGAATAGCCCCACGAAAGCAACAATCTATCCCGCGTCTAGAGCTCTGCGCAGCCCTAGCAGGAGCGCATCTAGCCACGTTAATCCAACGTGAACTCACCATTCCGGTGCACAGAACAATCTTGTGGTCAGATTCCACGACAGTACTCACATGGATCAAGTCTGATTCATGCAGATACAAGGTCTTCGTGGGAGTCAGAGTCACCGAGATTCAAGAGTTAACAGAAGCAGCGAGCTGGCGGTATGTGGACACCAAACACAACCCAGCTGACGTCATCACCCGGGGAATGTCCCTAGATGACCTCACCCGTCGCAACATCTACAGTGACGGACCAGAGTTCCTCCAGCTCCCGGAAGAAGAGTGGCCTACGCCCACCCCACGGGAAGCGAGTAAAGAGGAGGCTGAGAACAAGAAACCTATGTTCTGTGGACTGAGCACAGTCGCCTCCACAGACCCCAACATAGATGATTGCATTACCCTACAGAGTGCGCAGCTAAAGACATTCCTGTGGCACCACCCAGAGATTCAGTCCACCACTGACATTTCAGCAGCTGACTACGAAGAAGCAGAACTTCTTCTACTACAACGAGCCCAGAGAGACTTGTTCCCCGATGAGCTAGACTGTCTACAGGGAGGAAAGCCCTGTCCCCTCAGACAGCAGACTGCTCCACCTGGCACCCGAGAGCGACGCCCATAATCTCATCAGAGTGGGTGGTCGTCTGCGGAGAGCCCCCAATCTACCGGATGACGTTAAGTACCCGATAGTCTTGAACAGCCGACACAAGGTCACAGAGCTGATCATAAAGAAATACGACGAGGATGTACACCACGCAGGAGCAGAGAGAGTCTTCGCGGAGATCAGACGTCGCTATTGGATACTTCAAGGAAGAGAAGCAGTGCGACGCTTCCAGCGAACCTGTCTAGACTGCCGAAAGTGGCGTGCGCAGCCCAGCATACCCCGGATGGCTGACCTACCTCCCTGTCGCCTCCGACTCGGCGACAAGCCATTCCACTCCACAGGCATGGACTGTTTTGGCCCGTTGTATATAAAGAAAGGAAGAGGAACCGAGAAGCGGTGGGGTATTGTATTCAAATGCATGACCACCAGAGCGATACATATCGAACTCCTTCCGACCATGAGCACAGACTCATTCCTTATGGCCTTCCGAAGATTCACATCACGGAAGGGAAAACCGTCTACATTGTTGTCTGATCACGGGACAAACTTCAAAGGCGGAGAAAGAGAGCTGAGAGAGAGCTTCCAAGCTATGGGCCCAGAACTTAAGACCCACCTCGCTCCATCCCAGATTGACTTCCAGTTTAATCCCCCGAATGCACCCCACTTCGGTGGAACCTGGGAACGAGAAGTACGTTCTATAAAGACAGCCCTGTACGCCGTGCTTGGGGCCCAGACTGTGGCGGAAGAAGTCCTAATGACAGTCCTCACGGAGATCGAGGGAGTATTGAACTCCAAGCCCCTCGGCTACGTCTCCAGTGATGTAGCAGATGTCGACCCAGTCACCCCCAACACACTCTTAATGGGGCGGCTGGACCCCGCGCTGCCCCAGACAATGTACAGGCCTGAAGAAGCGAACGGCCGAAGAATGTGGAGGTACAGTCAAGTACTAGCTGACAAGTTTTGGAACAGCTTTCTACTCCACTACCTACCGTCTCTACAGACCCGCCAGAAGTGGGTAAAAGAGAGAGACAATTTGACAGAAGGAACAGTCGTCATGATTATCGACCAGTCACTACCCAGAGCTATGTGGCCGGCTGGCCGCGTAAGCAAAGTGATCACCGGTGCCGATGGCAAGGTCCGAGCAGCTGAAGTGCTCGTCCAAGGGCGAACTTACACACGACCCGTGGCGAGGCTAATAGAACTGCCCAGACTCCCAGACACTATCGATGACGACCATGACCCCATGACTTTGTGAGTTGACTGACCCTTACAGCGGACCTTGAGTGGTAGACAGTGCGGTTAATCTGTCTCTGCTTAGCTAATTAGGTGGGACTAATTAGGGGGCGGCTGTTGTGAAGGATCAGATTAAACCGAATATATATATTTATTTGTGGATATATATTTAATAGTATTTGTATATCGTTTGATATCCCCTGTATATTCCTTGTACATATACACTGAATATCCCTTTAGTCTACTAACAGCCCATAATAGTTTCATTCTACCATTGGACGAGAACCTGGCGCCAGCAGCCAAGCCCCTTGGTTCAAGTTCAATCGTGCCGACGAACATGTCGTTACAAGCCCGGTTCCGCGTAGGAATACGTCTGGTGAAATACGAATGGTACTATTTGTTCACAGCGCATATATATATGGCGCAAGTAAAGTAGAACTTTCTTTTAGTCCATTAGTCCTTTACCCTCCAACCTAGTAACAGACGTGAAGCCTCACCCACGACGCACGTGTGGTGCAGTATGGCCTACTTGGCCTCAGAATAGGCATTGAGACATCGTGTGGATTAATAGTTGAATTGTCATAGTTTGGCACTATACCGTCGAGTGGGACGTATTTCTATTAAGTTAATAATAGTCTATTATGTATGGTGCATCGTTCGGTTAGAGTTATAAAGTGAGCAGTACCCCCATCGTTCCTGGCGTTATCTAGAGTCTTAACCAGGCTGGGCAGACCACGTGTGGTGCTTGCATCCGAGGAGCTCTGGGCCAGGACGAGTGGACCTGTACATTGGATTACTTCACCCGGACGACGGCGAGCCCTCCACGGCTTGGATTATCTACGTGCTTTGGGTGCTTTGATTATGCCATGGATAACAGCCAACACTGCTGAGTGTTGGAACTACCCCCCCGAGAGGAGTCCAGGTGAGACGGCGCTCTACCCCGAGTGAGGTCGCCTCACGTCTCTTCGTTGTGGATCGGCAGCGACCGTCTACAAGAGGGCCCAGCTGTATTCATCTGTGGACCGAGGTTCTGTGGGCACCGTGTTCAGCACTCTGAATTCTCCCAAGAAATCGTCGGCCAGATGGGATATCGCCAGCGGCTCTCCTAACCCCCCCCCCTACTGACTTACAACCAGCGGGACCCCCCTTTAGTGTATCCAGCTATAATCATTTAAGTACCATCGCTATAGTTCCCTAAAGAACCAGGTTGTATACTTGCTCCCTGCGTAACCAGAGATTGGACATTCAATGTTGATTTACCTACGAATACTCATTTGCCATACAAGTGCATTCAAATCATAAATGTCATTAAGTGAACGTTGTATATACCCTTTGCTATATAAAATATTCGATTTATACATTTGTGTGGACTTCGTTTCATCAGGTGG
Organism: Notolepis coatsorum; assembly: GCF_963971535.1. Lineage (NCBI taxonomy): Eukaryota > Metazoa > Chordata > Actinopteri > Aulopiformes > Paralepididae > Notolepis > Notolepis coatsorum. The sequence goes on from NC_140175.1 coordinate 130,798,267, forward strand.
GAAAGTGTTCATCATATCTACATCATGTACTGTGTGGCCAGTATTTAAAGTACATAAAGCAGGTAGTGGTTTAATGATACCATACTTATCAATACAGTCAGGGAATTGTACCCCTCAGTTACACCGATATTGGCCGATAATATCGGACATCCCTAATTTTAACCTATATCAATCAACCGAATAAACAATGAATATGTATGGTTAAGAATCAGTGATGAATGCTCTTTTTTTGAGTGTCGAAGCTCTGTATCGACGGCCTGAGGGCATTCGTTTGTAATGGGTGTGTGTGTGTATTGTCCCCAACTATTTGAGAGGCCTTCTTTTCTGTCTGTTTCTTGAGGATACTGCTGAGTGGCTCCTGGTCCTTCCCAATGATCTTACAGCTGATCTTAACGACCCTGTCGAGAGGTTTCCGGTTGATGACACACATCACTCCAAACCATGATGTGATGTTGAAGGTCATTATGGATTCCACAAAGAACTTGAAGAAAGCCTGCAGGATTTCCACCCACTCTGCCATGCTCCCTAGAGAGACAGCAGACTAACCACCCACTCTGCCATGCTCCCTAGAGAGACAGCAGACTAACCACCCACTCTGCCATGCTCCCTAGAGAGACAGCAGACTCACCACCCACTCTGCCATGCTCCTAACCACCCACTCTGCCATGCTCCCTAGAGAGACAGCAGACTCACCACCCACTCTGCCATGCTCCCTAGGGAGACAGACTAACCACCCACTCTGCCATGCTCCCTAGAGAGACAGCAGACTAACCACCCACTCTGCCATGCTCCCTAGAGAGACAGACTAACCACCCACTCTGCCATGCTCCCTAGAGAGACAGCAGACTAACCACCCACTCGGCCATGCTCCCTAGAGAGACAGCAGACTAACCACCCACTCTGCCATGCTCCATAGAGAGACAGCAGACTAACCACCCACTCTGCCATGCTCCCTAGAGAGACAGCAGACTAACCATCCACTCTGCCATGCTCCCTAGAGAGACAGACTAACCACCCACTCTGCCATGCTCCCTAGAGAGACAGCAGACTAACCACCCACTCTGCCATGCTCCCTAGAGAGACAGCAGACCACTCAGACTACACATAATGACCACCCAGACTACATAATGACCACCCAGACTACATAATGACCACCCAGACTACATAATGACCACCCAGACTACACATGACCACCCAGACTACATAATGACCACTCGGACTACACATAATGACCACCCAGACTACACATAATGACCACCCAGACCACATAATGACCACCCAGACTACACATAATGACCACCCAGACTACATAATGACCACCCAGACTACATAATGACCACCCAGACTACACATAATGACCACCCAGCCCACATAATGACCACCCAGACTACACATAATGACCACCCAGACTACACATAATGACCACCCAGACTACATAATGACCACCCAGACTACATAATGACCACCCAGACTACATAATGACCACCCAGACTACACATGACCACCCAGACTACATAATGACCACTCAGACTACACATAATGACCACCCAGACAACATAATGACCACCCAGACTACATAATGACCACCCAGACTACATGATGACCACCCAGACTACATAATGACCACCCAGACTACATAATGACCACCCAGACTACACATAATGACCACCCAGACTACATAATGACCACCCAGACTACACATAATGACCACCCTCACAACGCTTCTTCACTCTGCTGCCCTCCGGGAGGAGAATGAGGAGCCTCCGAGCTGCAGGACCAGCAGACTAAGAGACAGCTTCATACACCAGGCTGTGAGGAAGCTGAACTCTCTCCCAGCCCCCCCCCCCCCCCACACACACACACCCAGCCCCCCCCCCCTCTCTTACCTGCCTCCTCAGAACCTGGACTAACCCCCCCCCCCCCCACACACACACCCAGCTCCCTCCCGCGTGTTGCTTATTAACAGCGGAAGAGTGCAAAAATGCTTCCGCATTCGTCACCGCACGCCACTACGGTAATGCGCCTTTCCTTTTCCTTCGCCCAGGTGCACCGGCGTGCTCGCGAGGTGCCCGCGAGGTGCTCGCGCCGCGCTCGCGCGCGCATGCGCATGAGATCCCCGCTTGGTTCGACACATATTAACACGCTTTGGTTCAATTTAATCACGCTTTGGTTCATATTAATCGCCATACACGTGATGGACGCAGCAGGCGATCACTCCTACTGTTATTCAGCTGCGCCGAGGTACATGATTGATTGATTGATTGATTGATTGATTGATTGATTGAGCACTACTGAGCTAACATGAAGCTAACTACTGAGCTAACATGAAGCTCATAGTCTCCCAGTCCCTCCACTCTGCAGTAAACAGACATCACTGATATAGAGTGTCTGGTCAGTAACATGGGTCTAGAACCCACCTCACCCCTGCCCACTTTGACAACCTAGGATGGCTTAGAGTAGACGACAGAGTACATTTTCCTTTTTGAAAATCATCTGACATGAAGATGGAACACATTTTTGTTGTTAATATTATTTATATTACTGGTAGTTCATACAAGACATTATCGCCTAAGCCAAGCTGCACTTTAACATAGGTCTGGGTTGTTTTTATTTCTGTTAGCGCTGCCACTCTGCAGTAAACAGACATCACTGATATAGAGTGTCTGGTCAGTAACATGGGTCTAGAACCCACCTCACCCCTGCCCACTTTGACAACCTAGGATGGCTTAGAGTAGACGACAGAGGCGTAGTACATTTTCCTTTTTGAAAATCATCTGACATGAAGATGGAACACATTTTTGTTGCTAATATTATTTATATTACTGGTAGTTCATACAAGACATTATCCTCTAAGCCAAGCTGCACTTTAACATAGGCCTTTCTTTGTCAAATGTGTCATAATGTAGCATTTGTGTGTGTAACGTACACTGTAAAAAATAAATGTTTTTTCACAGGAAATTCACTATTATTTTACAGATTACTTTTGTTTTTCTACTTTAAGTGTAAATGCCATACAAATATAGTAAATTACCTTTTATCAAAATATTAACCATTAAATAAAGGTTGTAATTCCTTCATAGTTAAAGACAGTAGAGGTTATACTTTATTATCTAAAGATGGTAAGTTAGAGTGCTGTGTTCACTCATAGTTAAATACAGTAGAGGTTGAGTACTTCATTATCTAAAGATGGTAAGTTAGAGTGCTGTATTAACTTATAGTTAAATACAGTAGAGGTTGAGTACTTCATTATCTAAAGATGGTAAGTTAGAGTGTTGTGTTCACTCATAGTTAAATACAGTAGAGGTTGAGTACTTCATTATCTAAAGATGGTAAGTTAGAGTGTTGTGTTCACTCATAGTTAAATACAGTAGAGGTTGAGTACTTCATTATCTAAAGATGGTAAGTTAGAGTGTTGTGTTCACTCATAGTTAAATACATTAGAGGTTGAGTACTTCATTATCTAAAGATGGTAAGTTAGAGTGTTGTGTTCACTCATAGTTAAATACATTAGAGGTTGAGTACTTCATTATCTAAAGATGGTAAGTTAGAGTGTTGTGTTCACTCATAGTTAAATACAGTAGAGGTTGAGTACTTCATTATCTAAACATGGTAAGTTAGAGTGTTGTGTTCAGTCAGACAGTAGACAAGTAGAGGTTGAGTACTTTATTATCTAAACATGGTGAGTTAGAGTGTTGTGTTCATTCATAGTTAAAGACAGCCGAGGTTGAGTAGTTTCTTCTGATATCACTTTCAAACTCCAAGTGATTTAGATCCAAAACATTTTCTAACAATACATGTATATTCCATAGTAAAGTACACGTTAACGTTACAATGTGTTGTGTTCACAACACTGTTTAGTCTGTGACGACGCGTCGTGATAATATACATGTATATTCCATAGTAAAGTACACGTTAACGTTACAATGTGTTCTGTTTCGTTAAGGGGCTCTGCTTGGCATCACCTACTGCACTCCCTCGCGTACGTGCACGCGTACTGAATAACATTCCACAAATATACCTTTAATACCAGTATTAGTCTGACCACACCCCTCATCAGCTTACCTTCATAAGCAGGTGTGTGGTCACCTGCTCTCCTCCTTCTCGCTTTCACCACAAGGAAGTGCCTCGGTAGTACCCCACTTGACGTTTTTGTTAGTTGAAAAGAGTTGTGACTGGTTTACATTGTGCTTAATCTTTTCTTCTCTCACTTTGTTGTATAAGAAAAGATTTGGGTCATAATGTATTCTGCGGAGAGTAGACCCGCTAGACCTACTCTTCACCACCGGTTCTCCATTCCCGCCTCCGTCGTGCGCTTCGGTGCTGGGCTGTTGCCACTCTCGTGGTTGCCGACCCAGCCCGGGAGACTGCCGGTGGATAGTTTTCCTCACCGACGAGCCGAGGGTTCGGTGCCGTCGCTCCGGCGATGGCCTGATCTCGACTCTGGTTCCTCTGGTTCTGGGGAATCGCCCGTTGATGAACGGGGGATTGTTTTAGAGCCGGAGGATTTGCGACGCAAACTTTTCGCGTCTGCTCGCTCGCGTCGCAAGATGGTGGCGTGCAGACGCGAACGGCCTGGGTTTGGGGAGCTGCTGGAGACCAGCGAGGATGCGTCCGACTCTGGATTTCTGATGGAAACTGAAGACTTCATGGAAGAGGCGGACGGATTCTTGTATGATGGTCCCGTGGAGGAGAGTATCCCTCCTCCGGAGACCCCGGAGGGGGGAGAAATGGCTCCATGGGGCGCCTTGTTTGAGGATGTCGAGGAACCACCTTGGCCTCAGCAGCAGGATGCCCTACTGTCGGCCGCATCGGATTGTGGCTCCTTGACCAGTCGCAGCCTGCTGTATGCGAGGGATGCGGGGTCGGTGGAGGAAGGTTCGCAGGGGGAACTGCGGGCCTTGTTTCCCGAGCTCATGGCGGTAGCCGCCACCGCAAACGGTGTGCCGCTGCCGCTGCCATTGCCTGCACCTGTCCCTGATGACCTCATAGGCCATCCCTGGCAGCGTCCCCCAGTGAGAGGGGTGGACGTTGTCTACCCATTTTTCCCATCGATGGGGGCCTATGTTCGTCGGGGTCAGGCGGTGTCCAACATCATGGGACTAACTCCCGCCTACGTACCAGTTACGCGGGTGTCGGGGTTAGTCAAAGGTATGGGGGAGGGCGTGCCTCGGCTTGACAATCCGATGGCCGCGCTCCTCTGTCCGGATATGGTGTGGGAACCCCTATGCAAGCCGGTCCTCCAGGGGAGGTCGGCTAGGCGATTGGCTTATTGGGGTGACCAGTCATTCATCGCTGGTACACAATCGCTGGCTGCGGCGTCTAACATCGCCCACCTGGCTAGATTTGTATCGGGGATAATGACGGGCGGCACGGATCTGAACGAGGTAAAATGCGATCAGATCACCCAGGCTGCGGGAGCTGTCCTGCACCTTTCCCAGGTGCTGGCCATAGCCATGGGGAAAGTGCGTGCCCTGGCCACCCTGGGCCAGTGTCACCTTTGGCTGGAGCAGGCCCGTGTGCCAGAGAAGAAGAGAGCCCCTCTTCTGACGGCCGCCCTCTCCGACGCTGGCCTGTTCGGGAAGGCCCTGCAATTGATGACCTCAACATGCAGAGAAATGGCAGAGGAGAGATCCGTCCTCCAACCCCATTTTCCGCCTCCCGTCCTTGCCGGTGGGGGCAGAAGGCTTCCGCGACGTCGAGCTGTCTCCGTCGCCGCTACCACTGCCTCCGCCGCCGCTGCTGGCCCTGCCAAGAGGGCCAGGGGACGAAACGGCGCTTCGGCCACCGCCGGCCCATCCCAGACCGGAGGAGACGGTAGGGAACGTCGTGTCCAGCAGACTGTAACCTACCGTCCCTCCGGGGCTCCCCGGGGTGGCAAGACTCGAGCGGCGCGAGGTGGCAGACGCCGTTAGGAGTGACTTTTTTTCCCCTCTATATCCCCTCTCCTACACCCTTCCCGGCCCCTCTATGATTTTGTGCCTTACACTTTATTAGTATTAATAAAAAAAGTTCCCCGACATAAGGGGGACTGTGTGTTGGCCGAACAAACTGTGTGTTTCTTCAAACAAATCATATGGTGGGGTTGTGTATATATGAATCTACCCTGTTTACGTTGGGGGGTGAGTTGTGTTGTGTTACGAGGTTAAGCAAGGTCTGCAACTTACACTCGGTAATAGGTTCTTTTTGGCTTGATGCTCCACATGCAATTAGAACTGGTGTTATTCCATTGCTTTAACTAAGTATATGTGTTTCATAATGCTGTGTTGTTTAGTTGCAGTAATGCTCGTACGCACACTTTTTCACGGCCTAGCCGTTACTCTCGTTCGGCATTTTTCCTATGTATGACATAGGCAACGGGTATAGGATTCACGCACAGGCGACTTATGTTGTTGTGAAACCTCTTACACTTTTTGTGGGTAGCAGGCATTGTATTAGCTTATGCTATGCATTGTTTTCTACCGGAGGTTTTTCAAGATGGCTACGGTTGCGTTTCTGTGTGTAGGGATAGAGGGTGTGTTTTCGGGAGGGGGTGTCGAATAAACCCCTCCTTTCCCACTTGATTGGTTTAGGGGATTTTTGATCTTTTCTGCTGAGCCAGTCAGGGCCAAGCCAGTGCTTGACAGGGGGGGGGGGGGGGGGGGGGGAAAGGGGTATTCTACCGACTCCTGTTATGACAGGATCCGGTGGGTTTTTCCCCGCCCGTTGTAGCATTGTTGCTATGGCGACGCCTTCCATGAGCTGGTGTCTTAAAGATGTCGAGGTTGGGCGCAGGGCTTACAGGCCTGCTGCGCCCAGTTTATGTGTCAAACTTGAGTCTATTGGTCACGTGTCTCACAGTTTACATATCTTTTTTCTTGACCGTAGTCTCATGTGGGAAGGTGTTTCTGGGAGGGTCTGGTCTTACACTCTAATTAAAAGGAGTGACTGGATTAAAATCATGTGAAAAACAGGGTTTTTACTCCCAGCTGTGCAGTTAGGTCATACGGGTGATGCCTTTTCTTTATTTTTATAAAGAGTTGAATGTGTCTTGATGGATTGGAAATGAGGGTCCCTGATGGACACAAGACTAACGTCTTTCTCAGGTCTGCCTCCCCTTATCCTATTGTGTGTATTCCTGTACTGCAGTCTGTTGGGTAAATTTTTTCATTCATTCGTTCATGGAGTTGATTGCATCTCGCCCCTCTTGTCGTTTCCCTGGGCGTCTTGGGGATTCAATATGGTGGTCTAAACGGCCTATTGTTGATGTGGGTATGTCCGAACGCACACATAGTGCTGGCTCAGGATGTGCTTTTGGGCCATTGGCTGACTGGCGCGCCTTGTTTGCTTGGGTGAAACAGCGTTTTTATGGAGCAATTGGGATGGGGGTTTTTCCTCTTCCGACATCCTGTGTGTTGTCGATGGGTTCCCGTTCATGTCAGGGGATGATGACGGAATGGGTCTGGACATATGGGGAAGGGACTCACGCCCTAGGGGTGGGCCACCGGACGCGGTTCATACCGACACGTCTGGGTGGCGCCTTCTTTTTTGTGTTGGGATCAAACGCGCATATCTGCCCCTTCTCCTGGGGTTGGCAGGTCGGCGTGATTAGGGCACGGGACTGGTTCTGGTCGCGCTGGTCCAGATCAGTTGCACCCGTTGTCCGCTGGGGATGCAGATCTGCTGTTCTGGTACCCTGAGGGACTTGGGGTTTTTTCAGGGGGAAAAATGCTAGGTCGATCCGGGTGTCACAGGGTTGAGCGTTATGGGACCCTTGTTGGGTGCGTTGTATTCTGCACTGTCGTAATGGCTTACGGCCGTGCCGACCTGTACGCGTCCGATCTCGTCGGATCTCGGCCGCTGTACGGGTTGGTCTTGGTTGGTACTTGGTTGGGTGACCTCCTGGGAATACCGAGTGCGGGGTGCTGGGGCTGGTCTTCCATTTTTACGCTCTTCTCTTGCGTTTTGGCGCTGAGGGCCCTGTTGGGTGGGTTTAACCTCCTCGGGGGACCCTGTGCTCCCCGTATCACCGGGCCCGGTCCGGGGTGATGCTCGTTGACCCGTAGGCCCGGGATAGCCCTGTTGGGAACCGGAACGCGGGCTGCGGCGGTGCCGCAGATGTGTTTTGGGGTTTCTTTCCTGAGGGGTTATGGGACCAACCGTTGCATGGGGTGATGCCTGGGTGGTTGGTTCTCTGGTGTGTTGCTGCAGTGTCAACTCCCGGTTCTCCGGTTGAGGGTGCCCCTGCACGTTCATGACGTCTGCCGATCGTTTGGGCTTTTTCTGTGGGCAGCTGTCAGGGGTCGAGTGGTCTATGGATCCCACTTCTGACGTGCTGTTTAAAAGCTTGGTTATGCGACAACGCCAGCATACGCCCCTTCCGCCGGGGCGGCTGTTTTCAGCTGTCCTTTCTGGCGCCTGCCTCGTCCGCAGTTTTCCAGGCTTGGGTTGACAGCCTGTTGCCTGGTATTTTTTCCCCGGTGCACTGCCTGCGTCCGTTGGTTAACTCTTGTGTGTTATGACCATGCTGTCTGCCTGTTGCAGGGCCTGTGTTCCAGGCGGTGTGCTGTTGGGGAGGACAGGGCCCGCTCGGCTGAGGGGCCTTTGTCCGAATACGCTGGCGATGTGGGGGGCGGGGTCACTAGGTGCCCCCCTGGTGGGGTCTTGATGCTGGCATCATGGCCTTCTCCGGGCCCCCATTCCAGGGAGTCCAGTCCTTTTGATGGGTCTGGGTCTTCCTTCGCGCTCCGCTGCTACGGCCTTGCCACGGGGTTGGGTTTGCCCTTGACCCCGTGATTCTGGGGGCGGTGACGAGGTTGTTCCTACGTTCGTTCCCGGGTGGCATGCGGGTTGTGCGTGGGTGTAGTCGTGGGGTCAAGCCACGGTCTGCTCACCCTGTGCGTTGGGTTGCTTGAGTGCCTCTTCGCACGGTCGGGTCCGTCGCCCTCCCGTGAAGCCCCTAATAGGGGGGATGCCCTCCATTAGGGGGGGTCGGGGGGGCTCGGCCCTCCCTGTTCTGATGGTTGTGGGGGGCTGTCAGCGGGGTGTATTTGTCAGCCAGCGGCTCCGCTTGGCCTCCCTTGTGCAGTAGGTGATGCCAAGCAGAGCCCCTTAACGAAACAGAACGTTAGGTTATGGCTATAACCAAGTTCTGTTAGTTAGGGGTGACGCTTGGCATCAGACGGCCGCTGCAGCCCTTGACCTCACCTTGTGGTGAAAGCTTGGGAAGGAGGAGAGCAGGTGACCACACACCTGCTTATGAAGGTAAGCTGATGAGGGGTGTGGTCAGACTAATACTGGTATTAAAGGTATATTTGTGGAATGTTATTCAGTACGCGTGCACGTACGCGAGGGAGTGCAGTAGGTGATGCCAAGCGTCACCCCTAACTAACAGAACTTGGTTATAGCCATAACCTAACGTTGTGTTCACAACACTGTTTAGTCTGTGACGACGCGTCGCGATAATATACATGTATATTCCATAGTAAAGTACACGTTAACGTTACAATGTGTTGTGTTCACAACACTGTTTAGTCTGTGACGACGCGTCGCGATAATATACATGTATATTCCATAGTAAAGTACATGTTAACGTTACAATGTTGCGTTGTGTTCACTCATAGTTAAAGACAGCCGAGGTTCCAAGTGATTCGTTGCAATGTACGCGGAAATGCCATATGCATTTGTCTGAAAGGAAAGGCGCATTACCGTAGTGGCGTGCGGTGACGAATGCGGAAGCATTTTTGCACTCTTCCGCTGTTAATAAGAAACACGCCTCCCTCCCTCTCTTACCTGCCTCCACATAACCTGGACGCGTGTATCCTTTCCGCAACGGATTTCGGTTTCCGGGTTCCTCTGATTGGCCGCGACCCCCACGTGACCCGCCCCCCTATCCACCGCTCTGCCGCTGCCTCGCGGCAGACAGAGCGAGCGGCCGCAGACTCGCTCGCTTCCTCAATTTATACGCATGGAAGTATTGACTGAATGAATGAATGAATGAAAACTTTATTTAACAGATTGCAGAATGGGTACAATACAGTACGGCTCAATACACACTTGTTAAGGGGATGCAGACCTGAGAAAGACGTTTGTCTTGTTTACATCAGGGTCCCCCATTTTCAATTCATATAGAACGACTACGCCGTAACAAATCATTAAAAAAATATACCGTTAACTGGAATATGTTGTGCCTTTACACATATGTTGGATTATGTAATTGGTTTGTCATGACAAACAAATTAAAAAATTGCGATTTACCCCCTGGCTACAACAACACTCAGTGACTGCATGTAGTCAGAGCCAGAGCTCAGCGATGCCGCTCGCGGCAGCATATTCTCGCCGCGGGCTGAGCTCTGGTGTCCGCTGGAGCAAGCCAGAGACAGCCGGCGATGCGATATTTTATTTGTTTGTCATGACAAACCAATTAAATAATCCAACATATGTGTAAAGGCACAACATATTCTAGTTAACGGTATATTTTTTTAATGATTTGTTACGGCGCAATCAATACTTCCATGCATTCGGGACCTCCATGTTTTGGGGGTATTCATCAGACAAATCGGATCCGGGGATTCGGCTCCCATCAGTCGGGCAAGAACTACGGGTTTTCAGCCTCTCCCCTCTCTCCTGGAGCTTAAGGGGGAGCTTAGTATTCCTGCCTCTGAGGAGGTGGCTACAACATCAACACACAGTGACTACATGCAGTCACTGTGTGTTGTTGTAGCCAGCGGGTAAATCGCGATTTTTTTATTTGTTTGTCATGACAAACCAATTACATAATCCAACATATGTGTAAAGGCAAACATATTCCAGTTAACGGTATATTTGTTTAATGATTTGTTACGGCGTAGTCGTTCTATATGAATTGAAAATGGGGGACCCTGATGTAAACAAGACAAACGTCTTTCTCAGGTCTGCATCCCCTTAACAATTGTGTGTATTGAGCCGTACTGTATTGTACCCATTCTGCAATCTGTTAAATAAAGTTTTCATTCATTCATTCATTCATTCAGTCAATACTTCCATGCGTATAAATTGAGGAAGTGAGCGAGTCCGCGGCCGCTCGCTCTGTCTGCCGCGCAGCGGCAGAGCGGTGGATAGGGGGGCGGGTCACGTGGGGGTCGCGGCCAATCAGAGGAACCCGGAAACCGAATTCCGTTGCGGAAAGGATACATGCAACCTGGACTAACCCCCCCCCCCCCCCCACACACACACACACCCAGCTCCCCCCCCCTCTCTTACCTGCCTCCACAGAACCTGGACTAACCCCCCCCCCCCCACACACACACACCCAGCTCCCCCCCCCTCTCTTACCTGCCTCCACAGAACCTGGACTAACCCCCCCCCACACACACACACCCAGCCCCCCCCCCTCTCTTACCTGCCTCCACAGAACCTGGACTAACCCCCCCCCCCCCCCCCCACACACACACACCCAGCTCCCCCCCCCTCTCTTACCTGCCTCCACAGAACCTGGACTAACCCCCCCCCCACACACACACACCCAGCCCCCCCCCCTCTCTTACCTGCCTCCACAGAACCTGGACTAACCCCCCCCCCCCACTGACACACACACCCAGCCCCCCCCCCCTCTCTTACCTGCCTCCACAGAACCTGGACTAACCCCCCCCCCCCACTGACACACACACCCAGCCCCCCCCCCCTCTCTTACCTGCCTCCACAGAACCTGGACTAACCCCCCCCCCCCCCACACACACACACCCAGCCCCCCCCCCTCTCTTACCTGCCTCCACAGAACCTGGACTAACCCCCCCCCCACTGACACACACACCCAGCCCCCCCCCTCTCTTACCTGCCTCCACAGAACCTGGACTAACCCCCCCCCCCACACACACACCCACCCCCCCCCCCTCTCTTACCTGCCTCCACAGAACATGGACTAACCCCCCCCCCCACACACACACACCCAGCTCCCCCCCCCTCTCTTACCTGCCACCACAGAACGTGGACTAACCCCCCCCCCCCCCCCCCCCACTGACACACACACCCAGCCCCCCCCCCCCTCTCTTACCTGCCTCCACAGAACCTGGACTAACCCCCCCCCCCCCACACACACACACCCAGCTCCCCCCCCCTCTCTTACCTGCCACCACAGAACGTGGACTACCCCCCCCCCCCCCCACTGACACACACACCCAGCTCCCCCCCCTCTCTTACCTGCCTCCACAGAACCTGGACTAACCCCCCCCCCCACACACACACACACACCCAGCCCCCCCCCCCCTCTCTTACCTGCCTCCACATAACCTGGACTAACCCCCCCCCACACACACACACCCAGCCCCCCCCCCCTCTCTTCTCTCTTACCTGCCTCCACAGAACATGGACTAACCCCCCCCCCCCCACACACACACCCAGCTTCCCCCCCCTCTCTTACCTGCCTCCACAGAACCTGGACTAAACCCCCCCCCCCACACACACACAGAAATGTTCGGGCGGGGTGTGGACCTGCCCTGTGGGTCGGATTCACTCCTAATTATGAGGGATTCTAAGTTGGCCCATGCCACATGCATCCACCAAGTTTTGTAAAAATTAGTTCAATAGTTTTTGTGTAATGCTGTTCTAAAAAATGAATGGAGGTGAATGGAGGTGAATGGACAGCTGTGTTTGGATGGCCCGTGGACCCGCCCTGTAAGTCGCATGCACACTAACATTTCACAGGTTCTACAATGGACCACGGTACACACTTCCACCTAGTGTAGTGCAAATCGGTCCAGTCTAACGCAAAATATATAACAATACATAGTCAAAATCTGCAAAATTGCTAATTTTGATTATGTTAGATCCCAATGGTCACTATTGTGACCAAGCATAAGACTAACATTTTCACCAACTTAACCATCATAAAATTAAAAAATAAATACAGATCATCTGTTAGGGAGGTCTAAGGAACAAAATGCAAGCACTTACATTGCAAGAAAAAATTTGGGATTAAATGGGTTAACTCCCCATCCTCGACATGCCACCCATTGCCAACAGGTGAAGGGGCACACATTATAGCTGCTTGGTAATTTGCCCTTTTGCAGCATTGGTACAATGCGCCACTTGTCGGGGCATAGAGAGTTCTGGCAAAGCCAATGATGCCATGCAGAATGCTTTATATCTGGCATCATTCACATTCTTAGCTGATGGCTGGCCATACAGGTGGCACACATATTTGCTAAGACCATCAAAGGTAGACTGGTCTAGGGTAATTCACCTTTCCCCCTCCTCCCACACTGTGCAACATCCTGATGTGCAATATCCACAGTGCAATACCCACCCTAGCCCCTTACGTGACTGCGAGCGAGCCTGGGTCTCTACAGCAGTCACTCTCACCTAGACTGCGACCATTTGCAACTTATGGTACCGAGCGTGATCACATGGAGCGCGCTGGGTCAAAAATATATCATATATGAATTTCAAAGATACCCAGCGTACAATATGGGTTCAACACAGCTTTACAGTGGGGTCTGGAAGCTCGGAGTTGCTAATAAACAGTTTAAAATAGTTACTCGACAAGTGGTACTTACAGACCGAACGTCCATTTCCGCCGTTGGTGTCACAGCGCATGCGCACCAGGCAGCCTAATAGCGGCAGAAGAAGAAGACGCCATCTTGGCAAAGTACGTTATGTGAGTACCACTCGTCGAGTAACAATATTTTAAACTGTTTATTAGCAACTCCGAGCTTCCAGACCCCACTGTAAAGCTGTGTTAAACCCATATTGTACGCTGGGTATCTTTGAAATTCATATATGATATATTTTTGACCCAGCGCGCTCCATGTGATCACGCTCGGTACCATAAGTTGCAAATGGTCGCAGTCTAGGTGAGAGTGACTGCTGTAGAGACCCAGGCTCGCTCGCAGTCACGTAAGGGGCAATACCCACCCACTACCGTCTGACACTGTGATTGTTATTTGTGCTGTATATTGTTGTTATTTTGTATATTGTACAGGACTAACATTGTCTTATTGTATAGCATTTAATGTTTCTGTATAGGATTTTATGTTTCTCTTTTATTACTTGTGATTTTATTACTGCACCTTAGGTTTGAGTCCCAAATCTCGTTGTATGCAAATATTATGACAATAAAGTACAATCTAATCAGGGTCCCCCATTTTCAATTCATCATGACATTTATGACATACAAGACATACAGATATACAAATATATATCATGACATTTATGACACAAATCGATCTCTAAACAATGTTTGTATGTCTCCGTAATGGTATGATTCTGGCCTGGTAGGTTAAGCCACCGTTCGACACAGTTTCTATATCTATCCCACCGTGTCTGTGTAAAATCTTGTACACGTTCTTTCTGAACGGACGTGAGATGCATATAACATTGTTTAGAAACCTTTTTGCCAACTTTAGAAGGTGTTTTTTGTCCATTTTCGTCCATAACGTTAGTCTGTGGATGTCATTTGTTGACACCGATGGCCGTATCCTCGCAACAAAGAGAGCTGCTATTGGTCGAGCGCAAGATACGTGACCGAACTCGCACCAATTATGTCAAATAAAACGCCGCTGTGACCAAGTATCCGTTTGCAAGGAAAGATCTAGTTCCGACTTTACAATTATGATTGCGCAAAATAGGCTAGTTTGTCAATGGAGAACTTTTTGTTCCTAAATCTACACCATTATATCTTTCACCCAGAGTGAAAATTGTGTAGTTCGGGAAGGTGGGAATGAGAATCGTTTTCTAGCCACTTCTCAGCCTTCACCATACGGCCTATAAGGGGATGCAGACCAGAGAAAGACTTTCGTCTTGTTTACATCAGGGTCCCCCATTTTCAATTCATAATGACAGTTCATGAAGTTTATCTTGGAATAATGATGGATACGATAACATTATTTGAAGAAGCTCTTGGTACCCAAACTCCTGTATCCAATAATAATAATACATCTATCTGATAGACGGGACCCTGATGTAAACAAGACGAAAGTATTTTTCTGGTCTGCATCCCCTTAACAATTGTTTGTATTGAGCCTGGTGGTTTCAGCGGTCCTGACTGTGGTGGTTTCAGCTGTCCTGACTGTGGTGGTTTCAGCTGTCCTGACTGTGGTGGTTTCAGCTGTCCTGACTGTGATGGTTTCAGCTGTCCTGACTGATGGTTTCAGCTGTCCTGACTGTGATGGTTTCAGCTGTCCTGATTGTGGTGGTTTCAGCTGTCCTGACTGATGGTTTCAGCTGTCTGTCCTGACTGTGATGCTTTCAGCTGTCCTGACTGTGATGGTTTCAGCTGTCCTGACTGATGGTTTCGGCTGTCTGTCCTGACTGTGATGGTTTCAGCTGTCTGTCCTGACTGTGGTGGTTTCAGCTGTCTGTCCTGACTGTGATGGTTTCAGCTGTCTGTCCTGACTGTGATGGTGTCAGCTGTCCTGACTGTGATGGTGTCAGCTGTCCTGACTGTGATGGTTTCAGCTGTCCTGACTGTGATGGTTTCAGCTGTCCTGACTGTGATGGTTTCAGCTGTCCTGACTGTGATGGTTTCAGCTGTCCTGACTGTGATGGTTTCAGCTGTCTGTCCTGACTGTGATGGTTTCAGCTGTCTGTCCTGACTGTGATGGTTTCAGCTGTCTGTCCTGACTGTGATGGTTTCAGCTGTCTGTCCTGACTGTGATGGTTTCAGCTGTCTGTCCTGACTGTGATGGTTTCAGCTGTCCTGACTGTGATGGTTTCAGCTGTCCTGACTGTGATGGTTTCAGCTGTCCTGACTTTGATGCTTTCAGCTGTCTGTCCTGACTGTGGTGGTTTCAGCTGTCCTGACTGTGGTGGTTTCAGCTGTCCTGACTGTGGTGGTTTCAGCTGTCCTGACTGTGATGGTTTCAGCTGTCCTGACTGATGGTTTCAGCTGTCCTGACTGTGATGGTTTCAGCTGTCCTGATTGTGGTGGTTTCAGCTGTCCTGACTGATGGTTTCAGCTGTCTGTCCTGACTGTGATGCTTTCAGCTGTCCTGACTGTGATGGTTTCAGCTGTCCTGACTGATGGTTTCAGCTGTCTGTCCTGACTGTGATGGTTTCAGCTGTCTGTCCTGACTGTGGTGGTTTCAGCTGTCTGTCCTGACTGTGGTGGTTTCAGCTGTCTGTCCTGACTGTGATGGTTTCAGCTGTCTGTCCTGACTGTGATGGTGTCAGCTGTCCTGACTGTGATGGTTTCAGCTGTCCTGACTGTGGTGGTTTCAGCTGTCCTGACTGTGATGGTTTCAGCTGTCCTGACTGTGATGGTTTCAGCTGTCCTGACTGTGATGGTTTCAGCTGTCTGTCCTGACTGTGATGCTCTCAGCTGTCTGTCCTGACTGTGATGGTTTCAGCTGTCTGTCCTGACTGTGGTGGTTTCAGCTGTCCTGACTGTGATGGTTTCAGCTGTCTGTCCTGACTGTGATGGTTTCAGCTGTCCTGACTGTGATGGTTTCAGCTGTCCTGACTGTGATGGTTTCAGCTGTCCTGACTTTGATGCTTTCAGCTGTCTGTCCTGACTGTGGTGGTTTCAGCAGCCTGACTGTGGTGGTTTCAGCTGTCAGTCCTGACTGTGGTGGTTTCAGATGTCCTGACTGTGGTGGTTTCAGCTGTCTGTCCCGACTGTGATGGTTTCAGCTGTCTGTCCTGACTGTGGTGGTTTCAGCTGTCTGTCCTGACTGTGGTGGTTTCAGCTGTCTGTCCTGACTGTGATGGTTTCAGCTGTCCTGACTGTGATGGTTTCAGCTGTCCTGACTGTGATGGTTTCAGCTGTCTGTCCTGACTGTGATGGTTTCAGCTGTCTGTCCTGACTGTGATGGTTTCAGCTGTCTGTCCTGACTGTGATGGTTTCAGCTGTCTGTCCTGACTGTGATGGTTTCAGCTGTCTGTCCTGACTGTGATGGTTTCAGCTGTCCTGACTGTGATGGTTTCAGCTGTCCTGACTGTGATGGTTTCAGCTGTCCTGACTTTGATGCTTTCAGCTGTCTGTCCTGACTGTGGTGGTTTCAGCTGTCCTGACTGTGGTGGTTTCAGCTGTCCTGACTGTGGTGGTTTCAGCTGTCCTGACTGTGATGGTTTCAGCTGTCCTGACTGATGGTTTCAGCTGTCCTGACTGTGATGGTTTCAGCTGTCCTGATTGTGGTGGTTTCAGCTGTCCTGACTGATGGTTTCAGCTGTCTGTCCTGACTGTGATGCTTTCAGCTGTCCTGACTGTGATGGTTTCAGCTGTCCTGACTGATGGTTTCAGCTGTCTGTCCTGACTGTGATGGTTTCAGCTGTCTGTCCTGACTGTGGTGGTTTCAGCTGTCTGTCCTGACTGTGGTGGTTTCAGCTGTCTGTCCTGACTGTGATGGTTTCAGCTGTCTGTCCTGACTGTGATGGTGTCAGCTGTCCTGACTGTGATGGTTTCAGCTGTCCTGACTGTGGTGGTTTCAGCTGTCCTGACTGTGATGGTTTCAGCTGTCCTGACTGTGATGGTTTCAGCTGTCCTGACTGTGATGGTTTCAGCTGTCTGTCCTGACTGTGATGCTCTCAGCTGTCTGTCCTGACTGTGATGGTTTCAGCTGTCTGTCCTGACTGTGGTGGTTTCAGCTGTCCTGACTGTGATGGTTTCAGCTGTCTGTCCTGACTGTGATGGTTTCAGCTGTCCTGACTGTGATGGTTTCAGCTGTCCTGACTGTGATGGTTTCAGCTGTCCTGACTTTGATGCTTTCAGCTGTCTGTCCTGACTGTGGTGGTTTCAGCAGCCTGACTGTGGTGGTTTCAGCTGTCAGTCCTGACTGTGGTGGTTTCAGATGTCCTGACTGTGGTGGTTTCAGCTGTCTGTCCCGACTGTGATGGTTTCAGCTGTCTGTCCTGACTGTGGTGGTTTCAGCTGTCTGTCCTGACTGTGGTGGTTTCAGCTGTCTGTCCTGACTGTGATGGTTTCAGCTGTCCTGACTGTGATGGTTTCAGCTGTCCTGACTGTGGTGGTTTCAGCTGTCTGTCCTGACTGATGCTTTCAGCTGTCCTGACTGTGATGGTTTCAGCTGTCCTGACTGTGATGGTTTCAGCTGTCCTGACTGTGATGGTTTCAGCTGTCTGTCCTGACTGTGATGGTTTCAGCTGTCTGTCCTGACTGTGGTGGTTTCAGCTGTCTGTCCTGACTGTGATGGTTTCAGCTGTCTGTCCTGACTGTGATGGTGTCAGCTGTCCTGACTGTGATGGTTTCAGCTGTCCTGAATGTGGTGGTTTCAGCTGTCCTGACTGTGATGGTTTCAGCTGTCCTGACTGTGATGGTTTCAGCTGTCTGTCCTGACTGTGATGGTTTCAGCTGTCTGTCCTGACTGTGATGGTTTCAGCTGTCTGTCCTGACTGTGATGGTTTCAGCTGTCTGTCCTGACTGTGGTGGTTTCAGCTGTCCTGACTGTGATGGTTTCAGCTGTCTGTCCTGACTGTGATGGTTTCAGCTGTCTGTCCTGACTGTGATGGTTTCAGCTGTCCTGACTGTGATGGTTTCAGCTGTCCTGACTGTGATGGTTTCAGCTGTCCTGACTGTGGTGGTTTCAGCAGCCTGACTGTGGTGGTTTCAGCTGTCAGTCCTGACTGTGGTGGTTTCAGATGTCCTGACTGTGGTGGTTTCAGCTGTCTGTCCCGACTGTGATGGTTTCAGCTGTCTGTCCTGACTGTGGTGGTTTCAGCTGTCTGTCCTGGCTGTGGTGGTTTCAGCTGTCTGTCCTGACTGTGATGGTTTCAGCTGTCCTGACTGTGATGGTTTCAGCTGTCCTGACTGTGGTGGTTTCAGCTGTCTGTCCTGACTGTGATGGTTTCAGCTGTCCTGACTGTGATGGTTTCAGCTGTCTGTCCTGACTGTGATGGTTTCAGCTGTCCTGACTGTGGTGGTTTCAGCTGTCCTGACTGTGGTGGTTTCAGCTGTCTGTCCTGACTGTGGTGGTTTCAGCTGTCTGTCCTGACTGTGATGGTTTCAGCTGTCTGTCCTGACTGTGGTGGTTTCAGCTGTCTGTCCTGACTGTGATGGTTTCAGCTGTCCTGACTGTGATGGTTTCAGCTGTCTGTCCTGACTGTGGTGGTTTCAGCTGTCTGTCCTGACTGTGATGGTTTCAGCTGTCCTGACTGTGATGGTTTCAGCTGTCCTGACTGTGGTGGTTTCAGCTATCTGTCCTGACTGTGGTGGTTTCAGCTGCCCTGACTGTGGTGGGAAGTTCATTCCATCAACATGAAGGGAGGACACAGAATAGCCTGCTCCCAGGAGCCCGTGGAGGAGTGGGTCTCAGGCGGCCGGAAGATGCAGAGCGTAGGGGTCTTGAGGGTGTGTAGCTAGAAGATGTAGAGCGTAGGGGTCTTGAGGGTGTGTAGTTAGAAGATGCAGAG
The DNA here is from genome assembly GCF_963971535.1 of Notolepis coatsorum. Taxonomy (NCBI): domain Eukaryota; kingdom Metazoa; phylum Chordata; class Actinopteri; order Aulopiformes; family Paralepididae; genus Notolepis; species Notolepis coatsorum. The sequence continues at coordinate 130,817,581 of NC_140175.1, forward strand.
CGGAGGGGTCTTGAGGGTGTGTAGTTAGAAGATGCAGAGCGTAGGGGTCTTGAGGGTGTGTAGTTAGAAGATGTAGAGCGTAGGGGTCTTGAGGGTGTGTAGTTAGAAGATGTAGAGCGTAGGGGTCTTGAGGGTGTGTGGTTAGAAGATGTAGAGCGTAGGGGTCTTGAAGGTGTGTGGTTAGAAGATGTAGAGCGTAGGGGTCTTGAGGGTGTGTAGTTAGAAGATGTAGAGCGTAGGGGTCTTGAGGGTGTGTAGTTAGAAGATGCAGAGTGTAGGGGTCTTGAGGGTGTGTAGTTAGAAGATGCAGAGTGTAGGGGTCTTGAGGGTGTGTAGTTAGAAGATGCAGAGTGTAGGGGTCTTGAGGGTGTGTGAATGAATGAATGAAAACTTTATTTAACAGATTGCGGAATGGGTACAATACAGTACGGCTCAATACACACAATTGTTAAGGGGATGCAGACCTGAGAAAGACGTTTGTATTGTTTACATCAGGGTCCCCCATTTTCAATTCATATAGACATTTATGACATACACAACATACATGACATTTATGGCATAGGGACATATAGGTATTTAGTACTGATACATTTGTGACAAACGGTATTCAAATATACAGAACTGTTACCCTGAGTATATACATATGATGGGGAGGGGACTGTACATTAGGAGGGGGTGGGTGGGCGGGAGAGAAATATACATACGGCGGGGAGGGAATATATACATGCGGTGGGGAGGAGACTGTCTATTAGGAGGTGGTGGGGGTTTTGGGCATTTACGGTGGCCAGTTTCGAATTGCAGCCTCCCGTAGGTGCTCTTTAAGAGCGGTTTTGAATGTGGGTAGGGATTCACATTCCTTTACAGCTTTGGGTAGGGCGTTCCACATTGATGTGGCATAATTGCGAAACGTGTTTAGTCCCTTGTTTGAGCCGAATCTGGGTTTAACATGATTTGTTGAGCTTCCTCTGGTGTAGTGGTTGTGGTATTCACTGACCTTTGGGAAGTATTTTGACATGTACATGGGTACCTTAGTCGTATAGTGTATCTTGTAGACCAGGCCCATTGCAAGTTGCTGTACTCTGTCGTCTACTCTAAGCCATCCTAGGTTGTCAAAGTGGGCAGCGGTGAGGTGGGTTCTGGGGGTAAGGTCAAGTAGTAGTCTGACCAGTTTGTTTTGTAATGTTTGTAATCTTGTTTTAAGCGCCTTTGAGGTGCTTTGGTACCATGAGGTGCACGCATAGTCGTAGTACCCTTGAATGAGTGCTCCTGCCAGAGTCTTCAGGGTATTCTTGTTTACCAGAGAGGAGATCCGGTACAAGAATCTAGTTCGTTGGTTGACTTTTTTTATTACATTGGATGCCATTTTGTCACAGGAAAGATTTGCCTCTAGGATGGAACCCAGGTAGGTAATTTCGTCTTTCCTTGTGACAATATTGTCACCCACTGTAACTGAGAAGCCGTTGGTCTTGCTGAGTTTGTTATTTGATCCGAAGAGAATGGACTCTGTTTTACCCAGGTGTAATGATAGTTTGTTATCAGCGAGCCATATGCAGATTTTGCCTAGTTCCGAGCTGAGGGTTTTTTCAACCTGCAGCTTGTTCTTGTCAGAGACCAGCAGGGCTGAGTCGTCCGCAAACAGGAACAAGTTGCAGTCACAGGCTGACGACATGTCATTTGCATAAATTAGGAAGAGTAGTGGTCCTTGTATGCTTCCTTGTGGGGGGGGATAGAGTACCGTTTACCTCTACCATCTGTTCTCTCCCCTCCAGGTAGGATTGCATCCAGCTCACTGATAAACTATCAAAACCAATTGCTTTTAGCTTGTCAATCAGAATGGAGTGATTGACAGTGTCGAAGGCCTTTTGTAGGTCCAGCATGACCATGCCGCAGTACAAATTTTACTAACGGTACAAAAGTAACAGTTTTGTAACAGTACAAAAGAGACAGATTTTGTCCGGTCTTACGGCTGCCAAAAAGTTGATAGCGTCACGCTGGATTCAGCCGGATAAAATGTGCCAGAAGGTATGGGTTCTTACCTATCTCGATGTGATTTATCTAGAGATATCTACTGCACGAATTTTAGGTGTTAATGAAGCCAGCATAGCAGTCTGGTTAGCTGTGGTGGAGAAGATAAAGGGAAGCATATAAACTTGTAATTTTCTGATGTTAAATGAAATAGTGGATGTATAGTCCAAGTGGGGGTCCTGAGGGGGGGTGGAGGGGGAGGGAAGGGGAAGGAAAGAGCGAGGAAGAGCGAGCAAGAGCACATGTATTGTATTTATTATTTGTATGTCTTTTAATCTACATTTATTTTGATTTAATTACTGGACTGTCATTATTGTTATTATTATTTCTGTCAGTCCTGTGATTTATCATTGATTATTACTGTTACTGTATTGTTTGTCTAGTTTCATGTTAAAAAAGGGAAAATAAAAAACATTTGTTAAAAAAATTATAATAATAATACATGTATATCTTTGTAAAGAGAATAGGCCATGGCCAGGGGAATATTTGTAAAGAGAATGTCCAGTACGCCTACTTGATTTTCTGGGGGAATTTGCAGTGTGTATTGTCACCCACTAGATGTCGGTGTTTAACAAAACAAGAATACGGGGCATCCGTTCTGCCACTCTGATTTACAGTAAATAGGCCACATCTGGCCACATCTGGCTTGAAGAAAACCAGGTCCTTCAAGTCGAGGCCTTTATTGTTTCTAAGCAAAATGATAAGAATGCTGCAGTATTCTGAGGTTACAGATTAAATAGATTTTCCTTAAATGGATTTTCTAGATGATGCAGAGCTGTTCCTGGTTAGACACCAGCAGGGAGCAGGCAGCACAGCTTGTGTTCCGCTTGTTGTTTAAATGTAGGCCCACAGACTTTAGAGCATTTTCTGGGCAATTCATTAGAATTGTTATATTGACGAGGCTTAACCCGAGGTTCAATAAGATTCCTTTATTGACTTGTTCGTATATCTGCATCCATTCATGTCTCTTACATGTCTGTCACGTTCCACTCGTGTGTGTCGCCTTCCTGGTGACGTCACAATAACAACGACAATCAAAGAGGTTCAAACTCGAACCTAATACATCACATCCTTCTCTTTAACATTTTTCTTTTTTTTAAACAGAACTTAGTATTCTACCTTTGTTTAGCTTGAACTCTTGCTAACACGTCCTATTTCCCAAAAACAAACTTAACAAACATTTCCCAACTTAAATGTTTACTCAGAGCATCCACCTGCTGTAAATGAAATAACAATGTTAGTCACAGACAATTTTCACTTTAAAGGATCTTGTAACTTAAACCCACTTGAACCATGACATAATGCAAAGCACTTAATGCGAAAACTTGAATATGAAAATACTCCAACAACATGCATATGAAAACACTCCAGTTACTCTCTGTATCTAGGAGGTAGTTTAACTGGTCTACCAGACCTAGTCTGATACGGCTGCGTTTCAGATTGTCCATCATGTGTCTCTGTTTGGTCTGCAACACCTGTGTTCTCTGCTGAACGTGTTGCCAGATTTTCTCTCGTGTCACAGTCCATGTTCTGGTAAGCATCCTGTTAATTTGTAGATGGAAAAGTTCTCTCATCCGTTTGTCTCAGGTATTTTCTGTTTCTCCTGTACTGTCTCCCATCCGGTGTGCGAACCACATATGAACGCGGTTGGTCATGTTTGTGCAGGACCACGGCCGGCTGCCATGTTTCACCTCTTTGAACCCTGACGTTTTCTCCTGCTTGTAGGTCAGGCAGTCTTTTTGTTTGCCTGTCGAAGTAGAGTTTTTGTTTCTCCTGTTTGTCACTCAACTGCCTACGCACGTATGTAGTTCCTTCTGGAGTGAGCAGTGATGTCGAGGCGTGCAGTTTTCCTTTCAGCCGCCGTCCCATGAGCAACTGTGCCGGTGATAGTCTTACACCTTCCAGCAGTGTGTTGCGATACTCCAATAGCGATATGTAGGGGTCGCCATTACTTCCTTTGGATTTCTTCAGCATATTTTTGATAGTCTGTACTGTTCTTTCTGCTTGCCCATTTGACTGGGCGTGACCGGGACTCGACGTGGTGTGGATGAATTCCCAGCTTTCTGCAAAGTCCTTGAACGCAGCACTGGAATACTGAGGACCATTATCCGTGAAGACAACATCAGGAATGCTATGTCTGGCAAATATTGATTTCAGTCCGACAATGACACTGCCACTGGTAGTGTCTCTCAGTTTTGTGATTTCCGGGAACTTTGAGAAATAGTCACTGATTTGTTGACGTCATAAAACTTCAGGGTTGGAGCATTAGTGACCAGCTGTTTGATTTGTTCAAAACTCCTGTTTTGTGGTTCCTCCCAGTGCCACTCTATGTCATTTTCAAGCAGCTTCCTTAACGGTGCACTGACATCTGACAGATTTGGTATGAACTTGGCGAGATATTGAACCATACCATTGAACCTGAGCAGGTCCTGTTTGTTCTGTGGTAGGGGTATTTGTGTCACTGCTCTCACCTTCTCCCCATCTGGTTTCAGCCCACTGGCGCTGAGTATGTGTCCTATGTATCTTATTTCACTTGTCCTGACAGCGCACTTGTTCCTGTTCAGTTTCAAGTTGTATTCCCTTGCTCTGTCTAACAGTTTCTGCACCCTGTGGTCGTGCTCTTCCTTGGTGTCTCTATGATGTTTACGACACCTTCTAGACCTTCAATCATCTGTGCTATTGCCCTTTGAAACACCTCTGGCGCAGATGAAATACCAAACGGTAGACGTAAGAATCTGTACCTACCTATGGGAGTGTTAAAGGTGCATAGCTTTGAACTTTCTTCGTCAAGCTTTATTTGCCAAAAACCCTGATTAGCGTCTAACACTGAGAAGAACTTGGCGTTTGGCATACGGGAAACGACTTCCTCCACAGTGAGCAATGGGTAATGCTCCCGTTTAATAGCTTCATTTAAGTCCTTAGGATCCATGCAGATTCTGATTTTATTTGGTTTGACCACAGTTACCATACTGTTAACCCACTCAGTTGGCTCAATCTGCCTTGTTATTACCCTCAATTTCTCCATGAGCTGTAGTTCCTCAACTACCCTGTCTCTGAGCATGACTGGGACCCTCCTGGGAGCATGCACTACAGGTGTAACAGTGGGGTCAACTTGGATATGATGCTGACCGGGTAAGCAGCCCAGTCCACTGAACAGGTCATCATAATCCTTAAGAATGTCACTTTCCTTGGAAATTGTCATGCATTCTCTTTACTAAACCTAGTGTAGCAGCCTGAATATTCTACAAAGTATTCAGAAGTGCTAACTAACTGTTACTTTCCCTGTGTGTGTGTATAACGTGTGATAAACAGTGTTCCTTTGGATAGCTCGCCCAGTCTAACGACGAGGTGAGGTGCTACTCTTCTCCGGCTTCAGTATGGATCACTAACAATAACATTGAAGCCCTTTTTCCCTTTCTGGAGCGGTCCTAGCGTGGGATCAGTGGAGGTTGCCAGCAGGGGGCGGAGTGGCAGTGGTGGCTGGTGGAGCGGAGGAGAGAGGAAAGCAACGAGGAAGAGGGAGTTACCTGGGAGCGAAGGGAGCAGGAAGCTCTCTTCGGCAGTAGACTTGACCGTGATCAGTCGCAGTCACAGCGGGCGTGTGCTCTGGAAGAGCCCCGTTGGAGAAGTTATGAGGAGAGCCCCGTTGGAACGAGCAACGGGTGATGAGAAGTATTTGCTAGTTGACGGGTTATCCTAGAAGTACCAGCGATAGTGTGTGAGTAAGCGATACAGAACGAAGGACTAACGTCTAGAGTTAACGGGACTAACGTCTATCGTTAGCGGGTTATAGTAGTAAGTGTGCGGTGTATTAGCATGCTGCTAACGGCTCCGTCTGACTTCAGTAGACTACCGGGCGCGCGGCGCTGAAGACCGGTGGTATAGCTAGCCACGTTGCGTTAGTAGTACAACCGATATAGCAGGAGGGTGCATCCAGACCCGAAGCTTAGCTGTGTTTAGGGTAGCAACAGTATTAGCTCGCGTGACACTCGCGAGAATGCTATTCATCGACTACAGCTCGGCATTCAATACCATAGTCCCCTCCATACTCATAGCCAAGCTCAGGGACCTGGGCTTGGGCTATGACCTCTGCCAGTGGGTCTTGGACTTCCTGACTGGCAGACCCCAGGTGGTGAGAGCAGGCAACTGCACCTCCTCATCCATCACCCTCAACATAGGGGCCCCCCAGGGCTGTGTTCTGAGTCCCCTCCTCTACTCCCTGTACACACACGACTGTGTGGCTCAGCGGAGTAGCAATACAATCGTCAAATTTGCTGACGACACAGTGGTGGTGGGCCTGATCTCTGCCAACGACGAGAGGGCCTACCTGGAAGAGGTCAAGGTCCTGGCGGGATGGTGCCAGGAAAACAGCCTCTCCCTGAACGTCAGCAAAACAAAGGAGATGATTGTGGACTTCAGGAGGTCGGGGGTCAAGGACTACAGCCCCCTCAGCATCGACGGGGCACCGGTTGAGAGAGTCAACAGCTTTAAGTACCTCGGAGCCTACATATCCGAGGACTTGACATGGACCACACACATTAACAGTGTTGTGAAGAAGGCACGACAACGCCTCTACTTCCTCAGGCGCCTAAGGAAGTTCCAAGTCAGCCAGAAGATCCTTAAGAACTTCTACTCATGTACAATAGAGAGCATCTTGACCGGCAACATCACCTCCTGGTTTGGGAATAGCACTGCACAAGACCAAAGCAGACTACAAAGAGTGACACGTTCAGCCGAACGCACAATTGGAGGGGGGCTCCCCACCCTCCAGAACATTTACTACAAGCGTTGCAAGGGCAAGGCTAAGAGAATCATTAAAGACTCCAGTCACCCGAACAACTGCCTCTTTGAACTGCTGCGGTCAGGCAAGCGATACAGGAGTCTCAAGGCGAGCACAGAAAGACTCAGAAGAAGCTTCTATCCCCAGGCCATCAGGCTGCTAAACGAACAATGAATGAACACTACACAACAACAACAACCACCAAACGCACATAGCACACACATCCACACGCACACACTCACTTTAAACAAACACACTGTAGCACCCACTCCACACACTTATAGCACACACCCACTTTAAACAAACACACTGTAGCACCCACTCCCCACACTTTATATTTATGGATGAAGGATTGCACTACAACTCGTACACCTTACTGTAAATTGTACCTAAAATTGTACCTCATCCCATTTCTGCTTTGCACTAGATAGTACTGTACATTAGTACACTGCATAGTATTGTGTATTGTATATTATATGGTAACTCAGAACATTGTACATATGTCTATACCGAACACTGTGACCTCATTTTCTTCTTCTAAATTCATGCTATATTATGTTATTATGTTATTTGATACTATCTTGTCTAGCACAGTCTCTGGAGCGTAACAGTAAGAAGCATTTTGTATGAAAGTATTCTGTACTTCTGTATGACAACTATTAAAGAACTTGAACTTGAACTTGAACCAGCAAGCAACAGCCAGCAGTGGACGTCTCCCAGACGGTACAGAGGACGCCTCTTCCCACCAGCAGAGGTCGCCATCACAGCACGCTCCTCCAGCTAACCACTGCCTATGCTGTTCGCCCAGCCCGCTGGCTGTGCTCGTGGGATCGCCGACGCCATCTTGTCACCTGGACGAGTGGTGATAAGAGTGGGTCCGCCATCTTGGCTAAGTACTAACGGTACCTCGTGTATCAACAGCAACGTCCATTCAAGTGAACGCTAACAAACAGTGTCTAAGGCAGGGGTGGGCAATTATTTTTCCCGGGGGGCCGAATGAGCAACTGAAAATATGTTGGAGGGCCGGGCCAAAATTCCAAACTCAATTATGCATAATATACATTTTATTTCTATATAAAAAGCAGTAAATGGCATTGTTTTGACCCCTGGTAAGAGTGTATGTTATTATTTGGCAATTAAAAAGTGAGGTTAGCTTTAAAAAATATCATTTATTCAAATATAATTTATTTCCAAAATGATAAACAAAATGTGAAACATTAATAACAAAGGGTGTAACTGAGGGGTACAATTCCCTGACTGTATTACTAGATATGATACTTACTACCACTACCTTTGTACTTAATATTCGGCCACCCAGTACTCGGCATAAATATATTATGATGAACACTGTCACGTAGATGAAACGGATCCAACACAAATGTACGAATTAGAAATAGGTCTTTATTTCTACACAGCGATGGTGTGTAGAGCAAGCACTTAATCAAATCAATCACATTTATGAATGGGAATTAGTATGCACTTTTATGGCAAGAGTATTCGTCGGTATATCAATAGAGAATGTCCAATCTCTGAAGGCGCAGGTGGTACATATACGACCTGGAATAGTTAAGGAATAACAGCAATGATACTTTAATGATTATAGGCTGGATACACTAGGGGGGGTTAATCCGGTCGCTTGTAAGCCGACAGGAGTAGGAAGGGGGGGGGGGTAGAATCCGGCTGCCTCATCCGGCCAAGGGTATCCCAGGTGAACCCACTGTAGTGCCGTTCAATGCGCCGGCGATCCTTGGACCACAGATGAAAGCAGGTGGACTCTTTGTGGGCCGGCGTCCTCCGGTCCACGGAGGAGAGACGTGAAGCGACCTCGTCTTGCAGAGCGTCTCCTCACCTTGCGTCCTCTCCAGGGGGGGGGTTCCAACACACGGCAGTGTCGGGGGTCTTTATCCATGGAATAATCAACGTATACAAAGCATAATCCGTGCCTGGGAAGGCGGGCTGTCGTCGGTAGAATAATCCGGTATACAGGTCCACTCGCTCGTCGGCTCTGGGGCTCCTCGGGTGCAGCTTCACGTGGGGTCAACCACCCTGGATAAGCAGCCAGTTCTCTGCCCGAAACGATGGGGTACTGACTACGGTAGTATTCTCACCGCACGAAGCACTATATATTAACAGACTATTATTAGCTTAATAGACTACGTCCAACTCGACGATATAGTGCCAAATATGACTATTCAAATATTAATATACACGATGTCTCAATACCGATGGTAGGCGAACTTGGCCTTACTCCCACACGTGGCGTCGCGGGGAGGCTTTACGTCTGTGACTCTATTGGAGGGTAAGAAACTGGACTGAAAAGGAAGTCCTACTTTAGTAGCGCAGTATATATACGCACTATGAACAAATAGTCCCATTAGTGGTGCGGTAGCCAGATTCCTACGCGGAACTAGGACTTGTTCGTACATGTTGAGCGGTACGTTTGAACTGGGTCTGAGGGGTATGGCAGCCTGGCACCAAGGTCTCGACCAATAGTAGAATGGAGACTATTATGGGATGTTCAGTAGGCTAGAATGGATATTCAATGCATATTGTACAAGGAATATACAAGGGATATCAAGGAATATTAGAGAATATACAAATACAATTAAATATATATATATAATAAATATATATATTCGGTTTAATCTGGCCCTTCACAACAGCCACCCCCTGATTGGTCCCAGACCTAATCAGTTAAGCAGAGACAGATTAATCGCGTTGTCTATTTACACATAAGGGTTTGCTGTAGGGGTCAGTCAACTTCACAAAGTCATAGGGTTATAGGGTCATGGTCATCATCGATTGTGTCTGGGAGTCGGGGCAGTTCTATGAGCCTCGCCACGGGACGGGTGTAAGTGCGACCCTGGACAAGCACTTCAGCTGCTCGGACCTTGCCGTCGGCACCGGTGATCACTTTGCTTACGCGGCCGGCCGGCCACATAGCTCTGGGCAGTGATTGATCAATAATCATGACGACTGTTCCTTCTGTCAAATTGTCTCTCTCCTTTACCCACTTCTGGCGGGTCTGTAGAGACGGTAGGTAGTGCAGTAGGAAACTGCTCCAAAACTTGTCGGCTAATACTTGGCTGTACCTCCACATTCGTCGGCCGTTCGCTTCTTCAGGCCGGTACATTGTCTGGGGTAACGCGGGATCTAGCCGCCCCATCAGGAGTGTGTTGGGGGTAACTGGGTAGATAACAGTGCTCAATCCACAGAACACAGGCTTCTTATTCTCAGCCTCCTCCTGACTGGCTTCCCTCGGGATAGGCGTGGGCCACTCTCCTTCCGGGAGCTTTAGGAATGCTGGGCCGTCACTGTAAGCATTGTGACGGGTGAGGTCATCTAGGGGCATTCCCCGGGTGATGACGTCAGCTGGGTTCTGTTTTGTATCAACGTAGCGCCACTCTGTTTCTCCGGTTAACTCTTCGGTTAAGTCTTGAATCTCGGTGACTCTGACTCCCACGAAGACTTTGTACTTGCATGAGTCCGATTTGATCCAGGCGAGTACTGTCGTGGAATCTGACCACAGGATTGTTCTAGACACCGGTATGGTGAGCTCACGTTGGATGAGCGTGGCTAGGTGCGCTCCGGCTAGGGCTGCGCAGAGCTCTAGACGTGGGATAGATTGTTGCTTGCGTGGGGCTATTCTCGAGCGGGCGAGGACAAATGCTGTGTAGATCTCTCCCCCCCTTTCTTGGGCCCGCAAGTAGGCTACTGATCCGTATGCGACCTCTGAGGCGTCACTGAAGACGTGTAAGTCCATTTTACATGTCTCTGGCCTCACCGTGGGTGGGAAGTAGCTTCGGCGCATATTAACGCCTGGGAGTGAGTGGAGCTCCATCTCCCACTCTCTCCAGGTGGATGCAAGGTGTGCGGGAATGGGGTCGTCCCAGCCCTGGTCCTTGTCCCACAATGCTCGTACAATCATTTTTGCCCTGGTGGTGTACGGTAGAATACATCCTAGCGGGTCATATTGTCGGGCGAGTGTTGTGTACACACTCCGTCTGGTGGTCGGCGCCGCCGCCGGCCTTCCCTGCTCCGTAGTCAGGGGCTTGTGTCTGTAGTGAAGCGAATCTGTTTTGAATCGCCACACCAATCCCAGGGTCATCTCCTGGGCTTCTCCCGGGATTGTAGCCATCCAGGTCTCGCTGCTGGCTGCCTTGTCCTCGGAGGAGAGGCTGCGCAGTACTTGCGGATCGCTGCTGGCCCACTGCCTGAGATCAAAGCCGCCTTTGATCAATGAGGCGTGGAGTTTAATCAGGAGAGCCTCGGCTTCTTCCTGGGTTGAAAGGCTTTGTAGACAGTTGTCTACGTAGAAACTGTTCTTTACGCTGTGTCGGACCTCTTCGTCCGCTGCTGGGTCCTCTGCTACATGTTTCTGTAGTGCAAATGTAGCACAGCAGGGGCTGCACGTCGTTCCGAAGGGGAGGACTTCCCATTGGTAGATGGCTGGGTGCTCATCTCCTGGCTTCTCTCTCCATAGGAACCGTAACAGGGGCTTGTCCTCCTCTACTAATCTCACCTGCAGGAACATTCCTTTAATGTCCCCGCTGATGGCCACCTTTTCCTGGCGGAAGCGGAGTAGAACGCCGAGTAGGGAGGGGCCGAGTGTGGGACCGGGCAGTAACTCTTTATTCAGATTTTGGGATCCGATCTGGTAGCTGCAGTTAAATACTATGCGGTCTTTACCGTTGTGATGGACCTTGTGGTGAGGCACGTACCACGATTCAGTGGTCTGGTCAGCCTCTTTAATGTCCATCTTTGTGACGTGTCCCGCTGTGATGAGCTTCTCAATCTCAGCGCGGTATACACTCTCTTGGGCGGGGTTCTTGGCTAAGCGCCGCTCCGTGTTCAGCAGGTACCGTTCTGTGGCGTCTGTCTTGGCGTGGAAAGTAGGCATTCCTTCTCGCCGCAGGAGTGGCGTGGCGTATCTCAACACGCCGTTGACCGGGACTCTCTTGGTCCCTGTCTCGAGGAGGTGAATGGCGTAAATGTCATCTTTAGAGCGAATGTCTTTCTTTCCGTTCTTAAAGGGCATTTGTTCCAAGGTCCATAGCCGCTCTACGTGTTGCAGGAGTGCGGTTTCTCCCTCCGTGACTCGGGAGTGGAGACATCTAGTGGCTGTACTTCGGTTGGGAGATTTGGCGAGCGGGCCTTGGAGAGTCCATCCCAAACGGGTCTCGACTGCTGCAGGACAGCCTCGGGGTCCGGTATGAACCCGGTCTATCGGGACAATGAGGTCTGCATGGTCGGAGCCTATCAACAGGGTCGGCATAGCATTGTCTATGAGCGGGATCGGTAACTTGCGCAGATGTACATATTTCTCCATCAGCTTGGCGACGGGGTATGTGTACCGCGACAGTCCTATTTCTTGGCTGGTGAAAGCGTCTGTAATCTGGTACCGTCGCTCAGGCTGGCCGCTTGCTGCGATAGAGAATGAGACATTCTCGCCCTTTATCGTCTTCAAATCTCGTCTTATTGTCCGAATTGTCATTTGGGTTTCGCTTCCCCGCAGCCCTAGCTGGGCCGCAGCGGAGGCGAGCAGAAGGGTCTTCTCTGACCCGTCATCGAGGACGGCGTAAGTGTCCAGGACTTTATTCTGGTAGCTTAGTGTCACACGCACTACTTTTAGGAGTACTCGGGCTCCACTGCTGCTGGCGGGATCGATGTACATGACGCTCGCTTTGCTGCTGGATGGTGCGGGTGGAGGGCGCCGTCTGTTACTGTCGTGAAGTATGTCCAGATGGGCTCCATCGCACTTGGTGCACCTTTTCTTTAAGCGGCATTCGGCTGCCATGTGTGAGCGCGCACAGCGAAAACAGCGCTTGTTGGACTTTATCCATTGACTTGCTTCCTCCGCGTTCAGCTTGGGGAAGGAGTCACATTGCGCTAGCCAGTGTTCTTTCTCACAGTAGGGGCACACTATCTTCCACTTCTCCGTTCTGGAGGGGGTACTGTGGCTCCTGCTGCTCGGTACTGACTCCGATTGGTGCATCACAGTCACCGATCTTCTTCCATCATTTAGTCGTCTGGTTCCTTCTCTGGAGCCAGGGGTGCTCCGTCCGAATGTATCTAGCCGTAGGCTGCTGACTTCTCTCGCCAGGAAGTCTGCTAGATCGAGGAGGTTCGGTTCGGGGCCATTCGGGTCTCGGTGGTCTCTCTGCCGCCTAAAACGCTCCTGTCGAGCGGGCGGCAGCTTCTCCAAGATCCTTTCCACATTTGAGTTGGCGTAAAGTTCATGCCTCCCCTTCTCTCTCTGCGCTCCCAACATCCCTACCAGGGACTGCACTCTGATGGACAGGTCGTCCAGTGCTCGATTGTCTATTGCTGGGGGTAAGCGGTCGATGTGTCGGATCTCCTGGATCACGTAATCCCATATGCGCCCATACCTCTGGTCCAATGCTACCAGCGCTGCTGTGTATGGGGTGGTGGAAGTCGCGTAGGCGAGCGCTATATTATGTGCGCGGGGTACCTTTAAGTGCTTCAGTAGGATGGCGTATTTGTGGCGTTCATCCAATACATCCACCAACATGGTCTCCAGACACATGCGGAGTTCTGTATACTGGGCCCGGTTCTCTTGGGTGAAGTCGGGTACCATAGGCGTGCCAATGTATGATGCTGACTGTGGATACATCGGCGAGCGTTGGGGGAGAGGCCACCTAGGCGAGTCTCCTCCCGCTCCTTGGTATGGGCTGGTACCGGCAGTGTACCATGGCCCGCTTGTCCAGGTGCTGTTCCTCGGTGCGGGTCGTGCGTCGTGCTCACCCATGTATAGAGCCGGGGGTCTGTAGCGCAGCTCCGCGGGAGTATAGCCTGGGCTGTACCGGACCTCCTGGTCCGGTAGAGTACTGTGCTGTCGTCGGGCGTGGTTCTCCTCCTCTTCCTCTTCGTCTTCAGTTAGGTCATCCAGTGCTTGTAGTCTCTGGTTTAGCCTCTCCACAGGATATGCTGCTCCTTCCCGGTTGCTAGGTCTCGCTTGGACCGGTGGGGGGAGGTGGTCTGTGGGGGGTATAGACCTCGTCTGTTGGTCAAGTTCAGGGTTGTTTACTCGGCTAGGGGATGCCGCCCTGGAAGTGTGTCTAGACGAGTTCCTGGAGCCTCTGGCGGAGGGAGAGGGTGTTGTCCGTCTGATCAGCTGTTCTATTAGTAGCGCTTGCTGTCTGTCGCGCTCTGCGTCCCGTAGAGCACCAGCAGCTGCTCGCTGGCTGTCTGCTCGGTCTCGGGCCACATTCTCTTCCCTCTGAATGCGTCTTATTTCTAGACGTATATGCTCTTCTTCGCTCCGCTGCTGGATCTGCAGTCGGTCGCGTTCAGCAGCGGCGTTCAGGCTGATGAGGAAGGCCTGCTGTAGGGTCCTCTCTGCCTCGCTGGGAGAAGGCGGTTGTATAGGGGAGCCTTCCCTCTGGGTACTCCTTGCGGAGCCTTGGAGCTCTATCTCCACGGTGCTCTCCCCGTCTTCTTCCGTGCCGAGTTCTCTCTCGGTAGCGTTGTATTCCTCCCGGAACTCATCGGGGACTACTTCTTCAGTACTGGCGGGGTGTGAAGTCATGTCTGGTTCCCACTGGTCCCCACCGTGAACTTGGTCAGTTACATTAGAACCCGTAGGGGCCTCTATGGTCGGGGTAGTCTGGGCGTTGGGGTTAGACATACTTTTACTTTCTAGTTTTACCGCGTTTACTGTTAGTAGAAGACTAGGTTGTTGACTGACAGCGTAAGCCTCTAAGTACTGAGGGAGCCGTCGTTCGCGCTGCGGGCGTTGGTTAGGAGGATCGTTTCGTGGAGTGTTCATCATAGGCCATTTCGATATGAATAACGCTATATTAATATTACACTAATTACCCTCCGGCTCGAAGGACCAATTGTAACTGAGGGGTACAATTCCCTGACTGTATTACTAGATATGATACTTACTACCACTACCTTTGTACTTAATATTCGGCCACCCAGTACTCGGCATAAATATATTATGATGAACACTGTCACGTAGATGAAACGGATCCAACACAAATGTACGAATTAGAAATAGGTCTTTATTTCTACACAGCGATGGTGTGTAGAGCAAGCACTTAATCAAATCAATCACATTTATGAATGGGAATTAGTATGCACTTTTATGGCAAGAGTATTCGTCGGTATATCAATAGAGAATGTCCAATCTCTGAAGGCGCAGGTGGTACATATACGACCTGGAATAGTTAAGGAATAACAGCAATGATACTTTAATGATTATAGGCTGGATACACTAGGGGGGGTTAATCCGGTCGCTTGTAAGCCGACAGGAGTAGGAAGGGGGGGGGGGTAGAATCCGGCTGCCTCATCCGGCCAAGGGTATCCCAGGTGAACCCACTGTAGTGCCGTTCAATGCGCCGGCGATCCTTGGACCACAGATGAAAGCAGGTGGACTCTTTGTGGGCCGGCGTCCTCCGGTCCACGGAGGAGAGACGTGAAGCGACCTCGTCTTGCAGAGCGTCTCCTCACCTTGCGTCCTCTCCAGGGGGGGGGTTCCAACACACGGCAGTGTCGGGGGTCTTTATCCATGGAATAATCAACGTATACAAAGCATAATCCGTGCCTGGGAAGGCGGGCTGTCGTCGGTAGAATAATCCGGTATACAGGTCCACTCGCTCGTCGGCTCTGGGGCTCCTCGGGTGCAGCTTCACGTGGGGTCAACCACCCTGGATAAGCAGCCAGTTCTCTGCCCGAAACGATGGGGTACTGACTACGGTAGTATTCTCACCGCACGAAGCACTATATATTAACAGACTATTATTAGCTTAATAGACTACGTCCAACTCGACGATATAGTGCCAAATATGACTATTCAAATATTAATATACACGATGTCTCAATACCGATGGTAGGCGAACTTGGCCTTACTCCCACACGTGGCGTCGCGGGGAGGCTTTACGTCTGTGACTCTATTGGAGGGTAAGAAACTGGACTGAAAAGGAAGTCCTACTTTAGTAGCGCAGTATATATACGCACTATGAACAAATAGTCCCATTAGTGGTGCGGTAGCCAGATTCCTACGCGGAACTAGGACTTGTTCGTACATGTTGAGCGGTACGTTTGAACTGGGTCTGAGGGGTATGGCAGCCTGGCACCAAGGTCTCGACCAATAGTAGAATGGAGACTATTATGGGATGTTCAGTAGGCTAGAATGGATATTCAATGCATATTGTACAAGGAATATACAAGGGATATCAAGGAATATTAGAGAATATACAAATACAATTAAATATATATATATAATAAATATATATATTCGGTTTAATCTGGCCCTTCACAACAAAGGGCATGTATGAAAAAGTGCTATACAAATAAAGTTATTATTTTGAGTTTCATATACTATTGAAACAAGGATTTTCTTAGCTTTCTAAAGACATCACATCATCTTATAGCCAAAATAAACAAGACATGTCACTGAACTGTGTAAAGAAAAGTGTCCCAGTAGCCTTTTTTACTTTACATGCCTATATTAAACATTTAATGTTTTCAGAACTGTGCAAAAAAAAGAAAAAAAATATCAAGTGTCCCATTTCACTTGTTATATTTCCACATTTTAGTGTTCTTCAGCTCTTTTTTTTTCATTCAGTGTGATAAATCCAGTCTCTGTTGAGCTTTATCAAGTCCATCAAAGTCAGGTTGCATGTCTGAGGTGGAGATGCGAAGCACAGCTGCCAGATGTTCATCAGTGAGAGAGGATCTGTACCTGGACTTGGTAAACGTCATGACTGAGAATGTCTGTTCACATATAGGTGGATCCAAAGAGAACCAACATCTTCTAAGCATGTCTCCTCATGTTTGGAAAGTTCTCCTCCTTGAGAGCAGAGTAGAACTCTAGCAGTGATGCTGACTTAAAGTGCTCTTTCAGTAGTGAATCAGACTGCAGGTCAATGAGTTCAAGCTGAACATCAGTGGGTGCACTATCAACACTGCAGGTAAAGGAAGAGGGAACCAGCTGCATTTCATCCTCAACCTTTTTGAAATCTTGAAAACACCTTGAAAATTCATCATGCAGTGCTCCCAACATGGATGAGTACCTGTGCCGGTGATCAGCTGATGGTTTGACTTCTTTCAGGGTTTTCATGTGTTTGAGATTGTTGCTGCCTAGCTGCCTTGAAATTAATTGCAGCTTTGTCATGAAGGCTTTCACATGGCTATGCATTTCATGAGCAAAAATGCCCTTGCCCTGCAGTTGTGTGTTCAGTAGGGATGGGTACCGTTCACATTTGAACCGATACGGTACCAGTACCTGTGAATCGATACCGGTACCCAACGGTACCTTTTTTCTGTACTTTAGTCTCAAAAAAATTTATCTACCTACCTCAGTTGTGAAAAAAGAAATCCAAACTTCAAATAACCACACTTTCGAACGTTTTCGGCTTGCCCCGACTGCTTTGTTGTTGAATCAAGTCAAATCCTAGGTAAGCGTATATTGTGCGTGTGAACGTTGACATGAAAAGAAAAAAGTTAAAAAAAAATAAAAATTTAAAAATTAAAGATTTTTTTTTTTTTTTTTTTTATTATCATGTAATCTTTCGCGGGCCGGTCAGAATCATCCCGCGGGCCGTATACGGCCCGCGGGCCATACAATGCCCAGGTCTGGTCTAAGGGGTACCCCAAACAATTTAAGCCGGCTTAGTGTAGGTTTTATTTTGGTAACGTGGGCCCACATTTACTTGGTTTTCTTTTGTTATTTTGTTATTTTTGTTATCTGAATTCCCAATGTTTCTCTACTTTATGCCTGGGTTCCCCTAGTACAAGCGGGGTGTTATTAATGTATTGAGCATGCGGTGCCTATGGTGGGAATAGTTTCCCCTACATTAACAGTGAGAGCACCCGGTGCCATGTATGAATAAATGGAAAGTATTAACTGTAACTGATAACCTGCCCAGGCTTCTATATAAAGTAGACCTTATTGGGAGCATTGTCTGTGTGTCTGTTTCTTCCATTTGCTATTCTAACCCCTGGGTAAATATTGTGATGCATAATCATTTAACCCTTACACCCCATTCACAGAATAGCATTTGAAGGGTCTATACAGGTGGTCAAGGAAGGGTACTGCTTAAAGGGAAGCCCAATAATACTATTGAACTGACAGTCACTGGGTGTGGGAGGGCTGTCGGAGGTACTGGGGGAAGTGAGAGTGTGTGGGGAGCTACTGCTGACCGCCTTGGAAGGCGAGGGAGACCAGAGTACCAGTCCCCAGGTTAGTAAATCCTGGGCCCCATCCACTCCAGCTGCAAGCCCTCCAGAACGACGTTCCGGGCCAAAGACGGGGGTACATATAGGTCCAATTCTATAGTATCCTACTACCCAGAGTCTGTGTACTACTACTCCCACAAACAGGGATAATCCATCCTTCTACACTAGTGTAGCTGTTACATCCTGCTGTGTAATTTCAAACTCTATATTAGGCTTTTGGCCTTTGTACTCACATGTCAGTGCTCTCTTGCCCAGTGGTGAAATCTTTTGCCCAAAGAAAGCAACTAGTTTGCATTTGCTCACCCTGAGTCTGCCTCTAACAGCGATGTTCATTCAGAGTTTTCACTGACATTGCGTTGCAGTCAGTGCCCGTATCCAGTTTGAAAGTCACTGCTTTTCTGTTTATCCTCACTGTTTCATTCCACGGATTTTCCTTGAATTTTGTCTCCATCAGTCTGATGTGTTTTTCCTGCTCCACTTCGACTGTGCCGATGAACATTTCCTCCTCATCACTCTCACTCTCACTCTGCTCAATTGCATGCAGCTTTTTTTTTTATATTGGTGCTGTGGTGGGCCCTGCGCTCTACACACCTTGGCAAAGTGATTTCTCTTGTGGCATGATTTACATGTTTGCCCAATTGCCGGACATGTAAATGTCCTTGTTCCATGTCTGTAACCACATCTGTAGCAACTTGACTCATCTGGTCCAGTATGACCTGTGCTATCTGCAACTTTAATGTCTTTTGGACTGTTCTCAGTCTGTTCACATCCACCTCTTCTGTCAGTGCTTTCACTTGACTGGTTGTGATCTCACTCGCACGGCAAATATCCAAGGCTTTTGCTAGTGTCAGATCTGATTCTCTTAACAGTCTGCCTCTCACTTGGTCATTAGTTATGCCACACACTATCCTGTCTCTTATCAGGGATTCGTTCAACTGACCAAATTCACAATCGCTTTATACTTTAAATCCGTGACATAGGCATCTATTGTTTCTGACTGTTTCTGTGCTCGTGTGAAGAATATGTGCCTTATATTTGGCACAAGGGGATCAATAAAGGAATATCTTATCGATAGGTTATGTAGATAACCTAGTTATATTAGTATTGGCTGAGCGTCCCGCTCTGCGCCTTATGATACCCCTTATCTCCTATGATACCTACTGTATCCCCAGCGAAACAACTACATGCACCCCCACCTGTATGGGGCCCCGCCCCTATGGAGGCGTAGCCCATATAACCATGACTCTGGTCACCAAACACCCTTCCTTGCCAAATCCCGTTCCAGGAAAAGATCCCTCAAGAGGGAACTCAGGGCCGCGCAGAGCGGGACGCTCAGCCAATACTAATATAACTAGGTTATCTACATAACCTATCGTTATATATCGTATTTGCTTATCGCGTCCCGCTCTGAGCCTTATGAGATATGGGGAAGAGCGGACGCGAGACCCGACAGATGTACCCCCTGAGGACCCGTAAGCCCACATCAAGGGGTGCGGGGAGCCCTGTCACCCCATCCTTCCTAATGAAGGGGGGGCGCAGTCAACTCCACCTGAATGCGAACAAGAGGGAACCAGAACCCCTTGAACACACCGTACAGGCGGAACCATGTGTGACCCAACACACTGTGGCCCATACCCATACACTCCTGCTACCCGACCAAGGACGGGAAGCAGGAAAGGCCACAGACCCCAGAACCGCCTGGGAGACAGAACCCCCGGTCATGTCCATGAGGTAAAACCTTACAAAGGGACCCGGGGAGGACCATGAAGCTGCAGCACAGATGTCCTCCACCGAGGCCCCACCCAGGAGAGCGGCAGAAGCAGCCACCCCACGAGTGGAGTGCGCCCTGACGCCCCCAGGGGGATCCTGCCCAGCCAACGTGTAGCAGAGGGTAATGCCCTCGCACAACCAATGGGACAGGCGCTGCTTCGACAGTGCCTTACCAGCACGAGCCCCACCGTAACAGACAAAAAGCTGGTCGGTAACCCTGAAGTCCTGAGTACGGCTGAGGTAAATCCCCAAAGCACGGACTGGACATGACAGGTGAAGGCCCGCATCTAACTCACTAGTGTGAGGAGGAGGACGAAACGCCTGAACCACAATATCCCGGGAGCGGAAGGAACTCCGGATATTCTTAGGCACGAAAGCAGGATTAGGTCGCAGAGTGGCACCGCAATCGGTCCGAAAAGACAGGCACTCTGGACGTACCGAGAGAGCACAGAGCTCACCTACGCGTTTAGCGGAAGTGACAGCCAGTAGGAACGCGGTCTTGAAGGACAGCTGTCCCAACGGCGCCTGCTCGAGCGGCTCAAACGGGGCCAAGGACAACCAACCGAGGACCAATTGAAGATCCCAAGTCGGAGCCAAGGAGCGTTGCACCGGCTTAACGCGTCGAGCGCCAAGCAGGAAACGCTTCACAAGAGGGTGGCTGAACAAGACATCCCCTCAAACCCCTCATGATAGGAGGATATAGCTGCTGCATATACCCTCACCGTCGAAGCCGACAGTCTATCAAGGAGAGACTGGAGGTAACTAAGGACAGCATCCAGGGGGCAGGAGACTGAGTCCCGGCCCCCCGCCTTACACCACACTTGGAACATACGTCATCTGCCCGCGTAAGCGCGACAGTGGAGGGAGCATGCGCATTCCAGATGGTAACACCATCAGGATCAAGAACCTGCGCCCCTCAACGTACCCGTCCCAACAACTGACCTAACAGATGTATGGGGAAGAATCCCTGGCGGCACGGCATCGGTCCCAGACCTGCCTGGCCATGTCCAGACGTAATCCTCACCCGTCAGGATGAGGACCGCCCCGCGACAGTACACCTGCACCCACATTCTCCCTGCCGGGGATGTGGGGAGCCCTCAGGCCGCGCAGATGGAGGACGCCCATAGCCAGCCGCCCGCCGCCTGGTGCAGACAGGGGGAGCGTACTCCTCCTTGTCTGTCGATACATGACACTGACGTCGTATCGTCCGTCCTGATCAACACCATTTGTGGACCAGAAGGACCGCTTTCAACACCAACACATTGAACGTAGCGCAGACCGGGCAGCATGGTTTGCCAACTGCCCCCTACTGCGTTGGCCCGACGCGTCACCAGCGAGGGAGGCGTTGGTGAAAACGCGACGTGAGACAGCGCCGTAACCGTCCTAGGACGGAACCTCCCGAGCGTGTTGACAACACGCTCTGAGATGGATGCCCATAGCCCTCCAACCGTTGACTGGGAAGAGGAGTACTCTACATCCAGTCTACAGCAACCCCAGGCTGGTAGAGACCTGCCTGGTACGAGACCTGACGATCCACCTTGACCGCGAAGGACCAGAACGTCATCAGGGCAGAACACTCCATAACCCCTGACGACGCAGAGGCCCCAGTGCGGCCTCCACGCACTTGGTGAAGATGCGGGGAGCCAGAGAAAACCGAACGGCAGCCTCTGGTACTCATACGCTAACCCTGCAAAGGAAGCGTAGGTAAGCCCTAGGATGGAAGATCGGAGATGCGCATACGCATCCTACAGGTCTATGGAGGAGAACCAGACCCCCACCTGACAGTGTTCAACAGGTAGGAGACGATCCAAAAAATGCTGAACCTTCCCATGGGACAGGTCCAGCCTGGGTCTTACACCCCTCCCTCCTTCTCAGGCAGAGAACACCGGGAGGAGAACGCCACGACGATGGCTTGCTTTGTCCACAGAGATTGGATCTCGTTGACCAGAGCTGTCACTGCTGGAGACCCTGACAATAGGGTCTGTACCAAACCTGAAAACGGGTGGGGTTGTGTAAACACAAGTCCCCGCCTCAGCGTTCTCTCCATCCACCTCGACATATGGTACTGCCGTAGTCATATGTGACGACACTCCCAACGCACCCGCCGTCACGTGGTGCAGGTCCGCCAGGAACTGTAGATAGTTGGCCCGGTCCCCCCGCTGTGCGTAGCCAACCCTGGAACCGTGCGAGCAGCGCGTTCCGTGTCGGAACATCTGACCCTGACACCACCCACGAGGCAATCGCACCCAAGGGGGAACCCCGACAGAAAGGGCCGGTCTGATACGGGGGGCTTCCAATGAAAAAAGCCCCCCCACTGAACACCCCTCCAGAACATGCTGAGGAGTTGTTCTGCAGCCGGACATGCAAGGTGTAAGGCCCCCACCGTAGCCCTGCAGTGATATTACTACCACCCCAAATCATGTGAGCTGCGACCACTTGCCAATATTTCAGGAGTGGGAGGCACCAACATGATACCTGGCCTGGCGAAGGCGAGGCCGGGGAAGCCCGCACTGTGTGCCTCAAAAGGTTTCGAGCCCCCCTGCTGACAACACTTAAGTTGACAGACGTAACACCAGGCTCAACCAACACAGCTCAAGGTGTGGGAGCCGCTTGACAGCACAACATTCTCACGGACAGACCCAGGCTCAGCCATCAACTGGGTGTCAGCCCCTGTCCCCATGAGAAGCGAAAGGGGGGCCGCCCGCGCATCAACGAAGGCACGCGGCCCGCAGCCAAAGGAAACAATCAGAGCCCACTTTTTCCGCTGGTGTTGGGGAAGGGAGTGATCGGAGAGCGGGCTGCTCGCGGCAGGACGGTGACGGCTTGTTTGTTCAAGCCGAACCCATCCTACATGGCCGATCCCTCGGCCGCCAAGGCTGTCGGCCTTGTGGACACCTGTCGAATCAACGCCCAGGATACCTCCGGCGGGGGAAAACATGGCCGCCTGTCGAGGGCCTCGTCATCGCCGCTGACAAGGCCGTGCTCTCTCTTCTTCTGGCTGCGCGGTGTGAGGCGGTGTAGGGCCTAGGACAATACCGCCCGCGCTCCAGCAGAAGACCAAAATCCCCTGCGGAGAGGGGAACCCTGAGCGGTTATAGCTTGCGGCTGGGTCAAAGCTAATAACGTCAACAACCTCGCGCGATGCGTCGACGTCGGCTGGCCCTCAAGACCCCGCCACCAGACACCATTTTTTTAATAGAAAAAAACAGCAATTCAAACACAGTTCTAATCGTTGCCAATTCCATACCGTGGCGGTACAAGCTTTAACAGCCCACCAGCCACTCGCCAGGCCGACCCACCCATGGCGTCGGCCGGGCGGGGCACTGTTTCAATATGTCAAAAACAAAGGACTGATGTTAACACGGAGCACCAGTGGTGGTTGCAAACAGCAACCTCCACTGTGGTGTGCACCATGAAAGGGTTAAATGAATAAAAGAACTAAACCACAAAATACTGTAGAATGAGCAAACCCATACACACAACGTTAAGGGGAGGTGGACCAGAGCGAACTAGTCCCGCCTTCATTCAAAATATTCACAACAGCACACCAGCCCTAGCTTAGCCCATGAGGAATGTGGATAGGAACTAGCCAGCTGAGCCATAACCCGCCGTTAAGTCCCATCCTGCAGTAATATAGCTCTACTGCTACACCGCCGAGCTCACGCATCGCCCCAGATGGGGACACCGTTCCATAGACCCTGCCGGAACACAAGGTAACATACCTGGCTAGGATACCTAGCCACGGCCTACCCTGTTGTCAACCCATTTACCCGAAAAAAGGTAAATAGGACTCAGCAAAAAAAACCACAACAGCTACCGACTGACCTTCATTGATGAACCGGGCAAGAGGAGGGAGAAGTGACAACATCTCACGGCGGAGACATTAGAACAGCGTAGCAGTTAGCAGTAGTAATAGCATGTGGCATTAGCGATAGCATGTAGCATAGCATTAGATGTTTAGTAGCACGCCCAAGACAGCTTGGAAACCGCTCCCTGCAGTGAACGTTCACCAAACCATCCTGCCCCCGGCGCCAACACACAACATGGTTGTGTAACAAAACAAACCAGCATTATTAACACTAATACCCATGCCTGAAGACACAGGGCCTACCTGAGTACAAGCTGGCCCGACAGCCAATCTTGTACAGCTGAACCTCGATCTGCTGTCATCAGACGAGGAACATCAACGGTGTCGCCGAAAACATGCGTCGAAGATGCCAGGGGCCAGCAACCTCCGGTAAGCTTTCAACATTATGACTCTGATCTTTTTCATCCTGCTAGTTACGTATGGTGCACGCAGCCAGTACGCTGGAACGAAAATAGAGGAAGGGTGTTTGGTGACCAGAGTCATGGTTATATGGGCTACGCCTCCATAGGGGCGGGGCCCCATACAGGTGGGGGTGCATGTAGTTGTTTCGTTGGGGATACAGTAGGTATCATAGGAGATAAGGGGTATCATAAGGCTCAGAGCGGGACGCGATAAGCAAATACGATATATAACTTATCTTATCTTATATGGCAAGTTTTTTCAGGGCTCACAATAGTCCTGAAATTTCTTCTTCAGTATGTCTATTTTGTCTTTTTCTTCTGCAGTAAAGACAAAAGTATTACATACTTTAATCGCCTCTTCTCCGGCGACATGAAGAAACGTCGCACACTGCACTTTTTGAGACTTTTCTGAGATGCCGCTGGCGATGCTAAATAGTTTGAAGCGCTGTCTCCAATTCCTCCAATTTTCAGCAAGATTGCCTTGCAGACTCAATGGTATCGGAGGTTGAAACTGCGCCATCCTCTTATTCCAGTTTTACTTCTGACACCATGTTATATTGACGAGGCTTAACCCGAGGTTCAATAAGATTCCTTTATTGACTCGTTCGTATATCTGCATCCATTCATGTCTCTTACATGTCTGTCACGTTCCACTCGTGTGTGTCGCCTTCCTGGTGACGTCACAATAACAACGACAATCAAAGAGGTTCAAACTCGAACCTAATACATCACAAGAATGACAATGCCATGTAAATGTGTTTTCTGCCAGATTAGATTAGATTAGATTACATTCAAATGTATTATCATTATACAGCACGGTACAGTACAACAAAAAGTTTGGCATCCAACCAGAGTGCAAATGTAACAGTAAAGTGCAATAGTAATATACATTGTACAGGTGATTAAACTGGGTTTAAAATATATAAGGTAGTACTACTGTATAATAGTGCTAATCAGAGTTGTAGTATTAATATGTACATTGATACAGATATAAACACACTATGTTAGTAGTCATAATGGCCAGCAGAAAAACTAGTAGGAGTAGGTAAGGGATATGTACAGATATAGATATAGTATATACAGGTATGTAAAAAGGATTATATGCAGGTATATACAGACATATGTGGATAAATATATATACAATAAATATAAATATATGTATACAGTATACAGCATTTGTGTACATGCTATCATAGAGTTACAGTATATGGCTTATATGTAGGTGTATGTATATATATATATAACGGATTATAGGTATATAGGTATATTCAGACAGATATACATCACAAGGCATTAGTCCGGGCTCTAGAATACTAC
This sequence comes from Notolepis coatsorum, assembly GCF_963971535.1. NCBI lineage: Eukaryota > Metazoa > Chordata > Actinopteri > Aulopiformes > Paralepididae > Notolepis > Notolepis coatsorum. The sequence goes on from NC_140175.1 coordinate 130,842,950, forward strand.
AATATCATGCCTCTCTCTCTCTATATATATAGAACTATTGCCTTACAACCCCATCCATCCATTATCTATTTTCTTCCCTCTCTCTCCTACCAGTTCTTTAAATGTTAAGCTGTTTTTTTTTTATCATAAATCGATCAATAAAGAACCGTATTAATGTTGTGTTTCTTAAAAGAAAAAATATTTTAACCCTCTTTTTCTCCTCCTGTTTTTCTGTGTTTTTCCTCCCATCCCAATTTAGTCGTTATGCCAATTCCCCCCTCCCCTACCTGGTTGTTGCGCGCATGTGCACCCCACTGGTCGGTCTAGGGAGCCCTGAGGTCTATCACACTTCCTCCGATACATAGGAGACAGCCAGCGGCTCTCTTTTCACCTGACAGCACGGACTCTCATTGGTGAAGTGTAACACGTGGGAGGTCACACTACTTTCACCATTTCCCTCCCTCGCTGTGCAGGCGCCCTGACCGACCTGTAGGAGTCACTGTTTACAATGACCAGAATACCACCCCACCGGCTTCCCTCCCACTGACTCTGCCAATTGAGCCAGTATGTAGCCAAGAGTAAAGACCTTAACCCTGTCAAAACAGCAGTCAAAGTGCATATTTTCAGCACTACATTTGTTTACAGATGTTTAAGATTTACAGAAAATAAGAATTAATCGAAAAAGTGCTAATTATATCTCTCTTTTATCTGACTAAATCCAGATTTAACACTGCCATTGGAAAGCTTTTCCCTATCCATATATGTATGATTTTGATTTGTATGATAAGGTCAAGTTCAAGGTCACATTTTTTATGTATAATTCAAATGGATTATAATTTATTACTGTATCTACAAATCCTTCTGTTTAATCATCTTCCCTTTATTCAATTTCTTAGATTTGTACACTTGATCTCAAGAAGGTGCTGAATGAGCTCAGTGAGCGAAATCAGAAGAACCTCAATGTTTTCATGGTGTTATTCACCAGCAAAGATGCAAAAGAATATCATAATTTATATTCTCCTTCGTTTCATCACAATTTACTCAAGCCTAACAGACACAATATTTCGGACACTGGGAATACATACCCCCGGTCCCTAGATGTTCCAAGATACCAAGAACATGCGAATTGACCTTGTAGAAGTGGAGCAATCTTCCATTTACTTGGGCATGTACCTTTAGGTATTTCTGAAAATAGGGCTACAGCTTTAACAGGTTATTGTCGCACAAATCCGCTTCAAGGTCCTTGACCTGCATCTGGTGCAGCGAGGGGAACGGCTCCCTCCTACCTCCGGTCAATGGTCTCTAACTACATCTGGTGCAGCGAGGGGAACGGCTCCCTCCTACCTCCGGTCAATGGTCTCTAACTACATCTGGTGCAGCGAGGGGAACGGCTCCCTCCTACCTCCGGTCAATGGGCTCTAACTACACGCCATCAAGAGGGGGTCATCAAAGAGAAACACACTTCTTCAATCAATATCTAATGTCAAGTTAGACCGCGCTCTCAAGATACGACACTGGGTGCTGAAATCCCATTAAGTATTATATAGAAGAAGCAGTGAAGCCAGACCAGCACTCTCAGGTTCAAAATTTAATGGCAGCCTGAAACAAACATGTTTCGGAATTAGGCTGCCATTAAATTTTGAACCTGAGAGTGCTGGTCTGGCTTCACTGCTTCTTCTATTCAATCAATATCTGAAATGAAAATAATTCAATTATAATAAAATTAAATAACTAACCTTCGTACTATCATGCACTTTGCTAGTAAATAATCTTCCTTGCCTATATTACTACCTACTATGCTAATATGTATATACTACTATGCACTCAAGACTGTAGCACCCAGGTTCAACACTGTTTGTACCCTTCCTGCTGACCTGTTGTACACAACTTGTAAATCGCTTTGGATAAAAGTGTCAGTATATAATTGTATGTCTTGTATGTCATAAATTACTTGATGAATTGAAAATGGAGGACCCTTGTAAACAAGACGTAATACTTTTTCTGGTCTTAATCCTCTTAGCAGTTGTTAGTATTGAGCTGTACTGTATTGTTAGAGCTGGATGCAATCCTACCTGGAGGGGAGAGAACAGATGGTGGAGGTAAACGGTACACTACCCACCCCCTCCCAGTGAGCTGTGGTGTTCCACAAGGAAGCATACTAGGACCGTTACTGTTCCTAATTTATGCAAATGACATGTCGTCAGCTTGTGACTGCAACTTGTTCCTGTTCGCGGACGACTCAGCCCTGCTGGTCTCTGACAGGGACAAGTTGCAGGTTGAAAAAGCCCTCAGCTCTGAACTCAGCAGAATCTGCACCTGGCTCGCTGATAACAAACTATCATTACACCTGAGTAAAACAGAGTCCATTCTCTTCGGATCAAATAACAAACTCAGCAAGACCGACGGCTTCTCAGTTACAGTGGGTGACAATATTGTCACAAGGAAAGATGAAATTACATACCTATGTTCCAGAGGCAAATCTTTCCTGTGACAAAATGGCATCCAAGGTAATAAAAAAGGTCAACCAACAAACTAGATTCTTGTACCGGATCTCCTCTCTGGTGAACAAGAATACCCTGAAGACTCTGGCAGGAGCACTCATTCAAGGGTACTACGACTATGCTTGCACCTCATGGTACCAAATCACCTCAAAGGCGCTAAAAACAAGATTACAAACATCACAAAACAAACTGGTCAGACTTCTACTTGACCTTACCCCTAGAACCCACCTCACCCCTGCCCACTTTGACAACCTAGGATGGCTTAGAGTAGATGACAGAGTACAGCAACTTGCAATGGGCCTGGCCTACAAGATACACTATACGACTAAGGTACCCATGTACATGTCAAAATACTTCCCAAAGGTCAGTGAATACCACGACCACAACACCAGAGGAAGCTCAACAAATCATGTTAAACCCAGATTCGGCTCAAACAAGGGACTAAACACGTTTCACAATTATGCCACATCAATGTGGAACGCCCTACCCAAAGCTGTAAAGGAATGTGAATCCCTACCCACATTCAAAACCTCTCTTAAATAGCACCTACGGGAGGCTGCAATTCGAAACTGGCCACCGTAAATGTCCAAACCCCCAAACCCCCTCCTAATAGACAGTCTCCTCCCCACTGCATGTATATTCTCTCCCCACCGTATGTATATTTCTCTCCCACCCACCCACCCCCTCCTAATGTACAGTCTACTCCCCACCGTATGTATATATTCTCTCCCCACCGTATGTATATTTCTCTCCCACCCACCCACCCCCTCCTAATGTACAGGATCTATGGGTAACAGTACTGTATATTTGCATATCGTGTACTTCACAAATGTAACAGTACTAAATACCTGTATGTCATGTATGTCCCTATGCCATGAATGTCATGTCATATATGTTGTGTATGTCATAAATGTCACTATGAATTGAAAATGGGGGAATGAATGAATGAATGAAAACTTTATTTAACAGATTGCAGAATGGGTACAATACAGTATGGCTCAATACACACAATTGTTAAGGGTTTGATTGATTGATTGAAAAGTTTATTAACAGATTGCAGAATGGGTACAGTACAGTACAGCTCAATTCATACAATTGTTAAGGGGATGCAGACCAGTACAAGACTTTCGTCTTGTTTACATCAGGGTCCCCCATTTTCAATTCATCATAACATATATGACATACATGACATACAGATAGACCGTACTGCTACATCTATACATTTATGACATATCAGATTTGCAAATACAGTACTGTTTGTGATACAAAAGTGTCCAGAAAAGGAGTGTATATACATTTTGCGTAGAAACTGTACATTGGAGGAGGTTGGATGGGTGGGGTGGGGTTGGGTGGGTTGGGTGAGGGCTGTACATTGGAGGTGGGGGGGGGGGGGGGGGGTTGGGTAGGGGGGACACACACATTTTACACTGTACATTGGAATACTGACAAAGCCTTACTTGGTCATTTACTGTACAACTAGGTTAGGACATTTGTAGGGGCCAGTTTCGAATTGCAGTCTCACGTAGGTGTTTTTTGAGAGTGTTTTTGAAAGTGGGTAGTGATTCACATTCCTTTACAGCTTTAGGTAGGGCATTCCACATTGATGTGGCATAATTGCGAAACGTGTTTAGTCCCTTGTTTGAGCCAAATCTGGGTTTTACATGATTTGTGGAGCTCCCTCTGGTGTTGTGATCGTGGTATTCACTGACCTTTGGGAAGTATTTTGACATGTACATGGGTACCTTGGTCGCGTAGTGTATCTTGTAGACCAGGCCCATTGCAAGTTGCTGTACTCTGTCGTCTACTCTAAGCCATCCTAGGTTGTCAAAGTGGGCAGGGGTGAGGTGGGTTCTAGGAGTCAGGTCAAGTAGTAGTCTGACTAGCTTGTTTTGAGATGTTTGTAATTTGTTTTTTAGTGCCTTTGGGGTGCTTTGGTACCATGAGGTGCAAGCATAGTCGTAGTACCCTTGAATGAGTGCTCCTGCTAGAGTCTTCAGGGTATTCTTGTTTACCAGAGAGGAGATCCGGTACAAGAATCGCGTTCGTTGGTTGACTTTTTTTATTACATTGGATGCCATTTTGTCACAGGAAAGATTAGCCTCTAGGATGGAACCCAGGTAGGTAATTTCATCTTTCCTTGTGATAATATTGTCACCCACTGTAACCGAGAAGCCGTCGGTCTTGCTGAGTTTGTTATTTGAACCGAAGAGAATGGACTCTGTTTTGCCCATGTGTAATGATAGTTTGTTGTCGGCGAGCCATATGCAGATTTTGCCTAGTTCCGAGCTGAGGGCTTTTTCAACCTGTAACTTGTTCTTGTCAGACACCAGCAGGGCTGAGTCGTCCGCAAACAGGAACAAGTTGTAGTCACAAGCTGACGACATGTCATTTGCATAAATTAGGAATAGTAGCGGTCCTAGTATGCTTCCTTGTGGAACACCACAGCTCACTGTGAGGGGGGGGGATAGGGTACCGTTTACTTCCACCATCTGTTCCCTCCCCTCCAGGTAGGATTGTATCCAGCTCACTGATAAACTATCAAAACCAATTGCTTTTAGCTTGTCAATCAGAATGGTGTGATTGACAGTGTCGAAGGCCTTTTGTAGGTCCAGCATGACCATGCCGCAGTATTTGCCCGCGTCCACCTCTTGTTTGATGTGGTCGTTCAAGTAGAGAAGGCATGTGTCAGTGGAGTGGGATGTTCTGAAGCCAGATTGGTATTCGTAGATTAGATTTTTTTCCGCAAGGTACTTTTCGATCTGTTCGTATACTATTTTTTCCATGACTTTCGAGATGGATGTAAGGATAGAAACAGGGCGGTAGTTACCCGGGTCTAATTTGCTGCCCTTTTTGTCCAGGGGTGTTACTCTCGCAATTTTGAAGTCCTTGGGGACGTGTCCCTGTTTTATGGAGAGGTTTATTATGTGTGTGATGACTGGGGTGATGGCTGCTTCTGAGTCTCTGAGGAATTTGGAGGGGATGTTGTCATGGCCAGTGGCTGGAGGGCGCTCAGTTTTTTGAGTACCTCATCTGTAGTTACCATTTCCAGTTTGAAGTCGTCTTTGTGGACGCCTAGGTTCTTGTAGTATGCTACTATGTGTTCTACCCCATACTGCCCTGAGTGGGAGGGTAGTTTGTTTACCAGTGTTGTGGCTATGTTTGTGAAGAAAGTGTTTAAGTAATTGGCTACATCCAGCTTGTCTGTGATGAGCGTGTTGTCCGTCTTTATGTTTATGTTTGAGAACCTGTTTTTTTTTTTTTTTTTTTTTTTTGTCTTTTTCCCCCTCCATTTTCCTCCGATTTTCTCCCATCCCAATGTTAGTCGTATGCCAATTCCCAGTCCCTTCCTGGTCGCTGCGCACTTACCCCCCACAGTCAGATCATCTGGGAGAGTGGAGGCTACCACGTGCTTCCTCCGACACACGTCCAGCCAATCACCGCTTCTTTTCACCTGGCAGCGCGGATTCTCATTGAGAGGGCGTAGCGTGTGGGAGGACCACACTATCCCCCTCACGTCCAATCCGCGCTTAGCAGGCGCCCCGACCGAACTGTAGGAGTCGCTGTTTACAACTACCCGGACCCACCCCGCCAGCTTCTCCCACCCTCTGATACAGCCAATTGTATCAGTGCAGACGGCCAGCCAAGCTGGTGACAACCCCGGAGCTGTGAGCTGGATTCGAACAGGCAAATCCAGCTCAGCTCCGGGGCTGGTGACAAACGCAATCTCCGCTCGGCCACCTAACCGCCTTGAGAACCTGGTTTTAAGTTTTTTACTGCAGCCTAGTTGATTGTTGAGTAATTTCCAAAGTTCACGTGGTTTATTTTTGTTTTTCTCGGTTTTGTCATTGATGACATTTTTTTTAGCAGTTTTGATCATGGAGTTTACGTCATTTCTTAGTCTGTTTCTTTCTAGTTTGAGTTCAGTCACGTGGTCTTGGAGTTCACTGCTCGGGGGATGCAGGCAGTGGCGGACTGGCCATCGGGACGTTCGGGACGAATCCCGATGGGCCGGGACCAAAGTGGGCTGGTCCAAAAAAAAAAAAAAAATTTTTACTTTTTAATTATTATTTTTTTGTGCCAGTGTGTGGGCCAGTGTGTGGGCCACTAATGTGGGCCGATGTGTGGGCCAGTGTGTGGGCCAGTGTGTGGGCCAGTGTGTGAGTCGGTGTGTGGGCCACTAATGTGGGCCAGTGTGTGGGCCGGTGTGTGGGCCAGTGTGTGAGTCGGTGTGTGGGCCACTAATGTGGGCCAGTGTGTGGGCCAGTGTGTGGGCCGGTGTGTGGGCCAGTATGTGGGCCAGTGTGTGGGCCGGTGTGTGGGCCATTATGTGGGCCAGTCTGTGGGCCGGTGTGTGGGCCAGTGTGTGAGTCGGTGTGTGGGCCGGTGTGTGGGCCAGTATGTGGGCCGGTGTGTGGGCCGGTGTGTGGGCCAGTATGTGGGCCAGTGTGTGGGCCGGTGTGTGGGCCAGTGTGTGGGCCAGTGTGTGGGCCACTAATGTGGGCCGGTGTGTGGGCCGGTGTAGTGTGTGGGCCGGTGTAGTGTGTGGGCCATATGTGGGCCGGTGTGTGGGCCATTATGTGGGCCGGTGTGTGGGCCAGTGTGTGGGCCGGCAATAAAACAATAAACAAGTTGCATAAACTAAATCAGATTAAAAATGATCACAGTTCTGGTTTGCCTTAAGATGCAGTTTAAGATGGGTCTTGAACATGGAGTATGTAGGGCACTCTCTAATCACAACTGGAAGGCTATTCCAGTAGTTACCACTTTTAACAGAGAACACAGTTTTTGCAATGGTAGTATACCGAAAAGGCACCTTACAGTCCCCTCTACTGATGGCCCTGGTGGTAATGCCAGTGTCTGCTTTCTGTTGGATGAACTCATTCAATGGGGGAGGCGCAAGTCCATGCAGAACCTTGTACATGAAGCAAGTATATTTGAAAACTTGGAAATTCTCGAAACTTAGCATGTTATGTTTTTCTAAAACATTACAGTGATGAAATGAAATTGGTTTCCTATCAAATACTTTTATGGCTTTTTTGTAGAGTAATTATATTGGTGTAAGAGTAGTGACATATAAAAGAGACCAGTTAATAAAACAGTACTCAATGTGTGATAAAATCATTGAATGCAGAAACATCCTTGCAGCATTAACTGGCAGGCAGGGCCTGATCTGCCTGAAGTTTTCGATGTTAAACTTGACTGTTTGTCACTTTCTTCACATGACTTTTTGAAGGTCAATGTAGAGTCCAATGTGACCCCAAGATACTTGAATTAATGTACAATGTCCAGCTCCGCCTCTCCCAGAAACACATTAGAGTGAGTGACCTCTACTGGTGACTTTGTGAACATCATACACACTGTTTTCTTGGTGTTAAGTGAAAGACATGCTTTTGCCAGTCTTGAATGAGACATGAGACATCAGTGAATGAGATTCACGTTTCTTCCCAACCGCGAGTAGGCCTAGAAGCGCAGAAATGGAGAATGCAAAAAAAGAAAGGGTGGAGCTGAAAAAGCTAGAATTAAAAAACTAAAATCGCTAGTAAAAGACGCAGAACAATGTTCTAAAATTACAGACATGTTTACCCGCTGCTGCTGCTAATGATGATGAAGTTCAAGTGGAAGGAACCAACAGTAACATGACAGGTGCATGCAGTAGCCTAGTGCATATTCTACTGTTGGTGTCTGCCGGTTCATGAGGGTTAGCTAGCCTATACTAGCTCTTGCAGTGATTTCAGTCATTCTATTACAAGACAATGTGCTTTCCGTATTCCTCATTCCTTACAGCACGTGGACATAAATAGTTGTGACTCGTGACGTTTTTTCTCTGACTAAAAGTTTAGTTAGCAATGTTAGGACTAGTGCCCACCACAGCATCAGAAGCTAAAGTGCTAACCTAGAGAGCCAATCAGAACCTAGGACGGGCTGCAAATTAATCGGCTACTAATATTATAATAGTAAATACTAAAATAAAATACTATTATGTTCCCTTCCAAATTTTCATGTTGATATAATATTGGTAATCTAATTGATTGAATTGATTAGTTGCCATTTTACATGCTTAAATAAGATGTACCTTAGAATTCCCAACTGTTAGCCATGTTCTCGATCTGTATATGATTAGTCTCATCTACATGTTTGTAAATAACCACAGCTAACTAGCTTAAGCTAACAACTAGGTCAACTACTACCCCGTAGTTAAACATATGTGATTGCATATAACAGCTAACTGCTACAGCTAAGTTCGTAGTTAGCCTATTCCATTAATGTTGAATGTATTTATGAAGGTTGTTGATGGTGGTTGGCGCTGATTAGCAGACATGATTCCGTCAGTCTGCCACAGGGCAGCTGTGTTTGCTGATGCTGCTCACAACCACCAGTAGTGTATGACTGTGTGAGTGTGAATGCTTGATGGTTTCTGTGAAGCGCTTTGTGGAACAATGCTGATATACAGTTAAGAATGAGTAATTCGCTTTTGGTTTTTAAGAAAAATTTGTAAAGCTATTTTTGAAAACTACAGGGGTGAATAATACTGTTTTCTTTTGCTATTTTCTTTTAGAATACTGTTTTGGAGTCTTAATTTTTTTAATTTTTGTTTTTTTTTATCCACTTTTTCTCCCATTTTCTACATTTTCTCCCATCCCAATTTCGTATCATCCAATTCAACCCTCCCCTGTCACGAACGCTGTTTCTTGCCTCCCACAAGCCGGCTGCAATGTGGACTAAGTCATACATAGCACAAGTCCCCTCCGGTACTTGAGGTAACAGCAGTCGCATCTTTTCACCTGCGCAGCTCGATCTCTCAGTGGCGAGGAGTAACGCGTGGGAGGCTCACGCTGCCCCCGACACTTCCTGATTCCACTGCGCAGGCACACCAACCGACCTGTAGGAGTCGCTGTCCACAACGCCCAATCCCCACCCATCAGTTTCCCACCCCCTAATACGGCCAATGTGTATTAGTATGAACGACCAGCTAAACTGAAAGCAATGTGGAGCGCTGGGCTCGAACAGGCGAGCCCAGCGTCTCCAGTATCTGTGGCGAGCGCCTTGCCCACTACGCCACGTAGCCGCCAATTTTTTAAATTTTTGTTAAGAATATAGGACAGGCATATATAAGCATTATGCTTCAGTCTGTACCTTTTCAGTCACTGTAAAATCAAATATTGTTAAATGATGGGGTATATTGTATTGTGTGAGATGATGACTGAATAAACTACTACTACTACTACTACTACTACTACTTTGGGTGTTTTCAAAAGGCTGAAAAACGCTGTATGAATTCAAGCCATTATTATTGATTGCTGATGTTCTTCTTATGCAGTTGACTCTGAGGAAAGAGAGAGCGCCCAATCCAGCACAGCTGACCCTGAGGGGAGAGAGAGCGCCCAGTCCAGCACAGCTGACCTTGAGGGGAGAGAGAGAGCCCAGTCCAGACAGACAGACAGACAGACAGACACACAGAGAGAGAGACAGAGAGAGAGAGAGACAGAGAGAGAGACACACAGAGAGAGGGAGAGACAGAGAGAGAGAGACACACACACACAGAGAGACACATACATAGAGAGAGAGAGAGAGAGAGAGAGAGAGAGAGAGAGAGAGAGAGAGAGAGAGAGAGAGAGAGAGAGAGAGAGAGAGAGAGAGAGAGAGAGAGAGAGAGAGAGAGAGAGAGAAAACAGGCTCTTGGAATGGGTGTCTGGGAGGAAGTGGGGGGTCTTTCAATGTTGATTAAACGGCAAGCAACTAATGTCATGAGTGCCAAATTAAAGGACAATAAATCCAATCTAACTGAAATTGTGTAGCACAGACCTTTCTATTAGGGATGCTCGATATTGGCTTTTTTACCGATACCGATATACCGATATTGTCCAACTCTTAATTTCCGATACCGATATCAACCGATATCAACCGATACCGATATATGCAGGGTTTCCCGCCCTAAGAAATGGAATAATTTCAGGTAATTAACATTACATATCTCTTGTTGTGGAATTAACACAACATTATGCATACTTTTGACAATAAATAAAATCAGATTGGTTCTTACTTGCTTGCCTGGGTAAATAAAGGTTATAGAAATGTAAATAAAATATTATTTCTTTAAAACCGATACCGATATTTTTCGATATCACATTTTAATGCCGATATCGGCCGATAATATCGGTAGGCCGATAATATCGGACATCCCTACTTTCTATGGATCAAAACCTCAATATTATTATGGTGTAGTTAATACTTCATGTATCCTTAATCCCTAGGCTAATGAGGCACTAAGATGTTAGTAAAAAAAAAACATATGCCAATGACGGGAAGTAACGGTATATGTATGTGTGTGTCTGTGTGTGTGTGTGTGTGCACTGTGCATGAGTGCACATCTAGGGGCGGTGTGTAGATTTGGTCTCCCTGATGTTGACTCCTTAGCCACAGCCTTGGGTTGTTTAATACTGGACAAGTGTTTCATAACGCCCGTTGTGTGGGCCGGTTTCGGGGCCGGTGCGTGGGCCGGTGCGTGGGCCGGTGTGTGGGCTGGTGCGTCTGAATGTCCCGGGCTGAATTTGTGTTCCAGTCCGCCACTGGATGCAGGGGATGCAGACCAGAGAAAGACGTTTGTCTTGTTTACATCAGGGTCCCCCATTTTCAATTCATAGCGACATTTATGACATACACAAGATATATGACATGAGTCATGACATTTATGGCATAGGGACATACATGACATACAGGTATTTAGTAGTTACATTTGTGACATACACAACAGGGACCCTGATGTAAACAAGACAAACGTCTTTCTCTGGTCTGCATCCCCTTAACAATTGTGTGTATTGAGCCGTACTGTATTGTACCCATTCTGCAATCTTTTAAATAAAGTTTTCATTCATTCATTCAAGCAAGTATTCTCGAAGACACTCTGACGTCAACGAGACCGCCGCCATCTTGGTATTGGGGAAACAAAAAGGATTTCTATGCGTTGAGCTCCGTTTTTATTACATGTTTTATCACATTCTTGTTCATTTCATAACCTTTTAATATACTCTGTTTTGAAAATATTGAGGCCGACATGGCATTTCACTATTTCGAAAGCCTTTCTGGTGATTCTAAAAGTGCATGTTCCCCCAAGCTTCCAGTATGTTAAGAGTGAGCTGAGCGGCCCTCACAGCGCATGCGCGGGTCCAGATGCATTGTGGGATATATGCGCGGTCACCGGTCAGCGTGCAGCGGGACGTTAGAACTTTCTTTGTCTGTAACTTTAGTCAATAACATTAAGAATGGAGAGCTGTTGTCAACCCTGCAAACCCAAATAAATGCGCGGTCCTCGAGAGAAGTGTCTCCTGGTTTACTGTCACCACCTTCCAGAGGGAACGAGCCCGAAGTCCGGCTGCTTCTAACAAGTAGTTACACGACGGAGCTTCACCTGCAGCAGCAGAACGCTGCTGGACTCTACTGCGTTCAGAACAACACAGGAGACACAGGTAGGTTCATGTCCACCTCTCCGTTTAGTTACAGTAAACTCTGCTTTTATTCATCTACTGACCGCACATCTCATCTGTTGGCGTTTCTGCCACTTTTCCACCAGACTGGGCCTCGACCAGAGGTAGCTGGAGCAGCTAACAAGCTAAGCTTACAAGCTAAACAAGCTAACCCTTGTATCTGTATCTGACTTGTTCCTGTTCGCGGACGACTCAACAATATTGTCACAAGGAAAGATGAAATTACCTACCTGGGTTCCATCCTAGAGGCTAATCTTTCCTGTGACAAAATGGCAACCAATGTAATAAAAAAAGTCAACCAACGAACTCGATTCTTGTACCGGATCTCCTCACTGGTAAACAAGAATACCCTGAAGACTCTGGCAGGAGCACTCATTCAAGGGTACTACGACTATGCTTACACCTCATGGTACCAAAGCACCTCAAAGGTGCTAAAAACAAAATTACAAACATCTCATAACAAACTGGTCAGACTACTGCTTGACCTTACTCCTAAAACCCACCTCACCCCTGCCCACTTTGACAACCTAGGATGGCTTAGAGTAGACGACAGAGTACAGCAACTTGCAATGGGCCTGGTCTACAAGATACACTACACGACCAAGGTACCAATGTACATGTCAAAATACTTCCCAAAGGTCAGTGAATACCACTATCACAACACCAGAGGGAGCTCCACAAATCTTGTTAAACCCAGATTTGGCTCAAACAAGGGACTAAACACGTTTCGCAATTATGCCACATCAATGTGGAACGCCCTACCCACAGCTGTAAAGGAATGTGAATCACTACCCACTTTCAAAACCACTCTCAAAGAACACCTACGGGAGGCTGCAATTAGAAACTGGCCCCTGTAAATGTCCTAACCCAACCCCCTCCAATGTACAGTAAATTACCTAGTATGGTTGTCAATATTCCAATGTACAGTGTTGCTTGTTTGTACAGTGTTTCCCCCCCCTACCCAACCCCCCCCCCCAACCTCCTCCAATGTACAGTTTTTACGTCAAATATATATACTCCCTTTTCTGGACTCTTTTTGTATCACAAACAGTACTGTATTTGCAAATCTGGTATGTCATAAATGTATAGATGTAGCAGTACTGTATCTGTATGTCATATATGTCCTGATGAGTTGAAAATGGGGGACCCTGATGTAAACAAGACGAAATTATCTCTGGTCTGCATCCCCTTAACAATTGTGTGTATTGATCTGTTAATACAATTTTCAATCATATCAATCAAGCTGCTAAACTGAACATGTGACGTTAGGTCAGAAACTGGTGCGACTATGTATAGAGAGACATGTGCGTTTATTCAGCTCCTTACTAATAATGACAGAACATCTCAACTGTTGAGCGTTTCAGCCACTGTTTGGCCTTTACTTGAGAGGCTATGCTGATGCTTCTAGGAGGAGGTTGGCCTCCAGTAAGGCCATCTACACCTCCTGCTTTCATTCACTTGTTTCATCTCCTCCAGTAAGGCCATCTGCACCTCCTGCTTTCATTCACTTGTTTCATCTCCTGCAGTAAGGCCATCTGCACCTCCTGCTTTCATTCACTTGTTTCATCTCCTCCAGTAAGGCCACCTCCTGTTTATGTTCCCTTATTTGATGGAAGTGTGGATCCAAGTAACTAGCTTTGTTCAGCAGCATGAACACCCTCTTTTCCTCACTATACCTCACTATACCGCTTCTCCAGATTGGTAATGATCTGTGTCTTCATCAACGCCGGTGGGTCGTCTGGCGTTCGCTTGCCCAGGCGAGAGAATAGAACGTGTTTCAAAGGTTGTGCGGCCGATGCAGTTCGATATGTTGCCACTTTGAAAGGTTTAAGAACCCTTGTATCTGTAGTAAATAAATATGCATTCATATTAGGACAGGTTTGCATTGGTCCAGCCTACAATTACAATATATTATTCACACAAAGTAAGTATTGTCAACAATTACAATTAAATTGTTACAATTAGGTCCACCATACTACCTATTTTTAAAGACTGATTTTGGATCAGCACTTGTTGAAGCATGAACGCCAGTGTTGAAAAGACGGCTCCGTTGATCCAGTATTTAAAAACGGGTAGACCAAACTGGTGGCCCTATTAATTGAATGGAAGAGACACATTAAGACGTAAATAACATAATTGCTAGCATTGTCCACTAGCACAGGGGTTCCCAACCTTTTTCCCCCCAGGGACCCCCAAACATCTCTGATGAAATTCCTGGACCCCCCTCCTAATAAAATACCATAAAATACTTTTTTTTGTCATTTTAATAACAAACTGCTTATACACAGGCATATGCATCATAATTAGACCCACTATGCTTCTTTGACTTGTGCCTTCAATCAACAAATCTCATCTTGCACCATATGTATTTCAAAATGTTGGCCAATATTCAAATCCTGTATTCATCCTCTCAAATCAGGCCCTAATGGTGAACGGTTTGCATTTATGTTGAATGAAGTAAGAATCCACTACAGTAAAAATATCCTCACCTCGAGTGGTGGTAGTAAGGTTGACTGACATGAGAATGTCCTGCTTCAGATCCTCATTTTCGATATATTGCACATAAACGATGAGCACAGCCTCGTCTGCGACAGTTGTAGTTTCATCAAGTTGTATGGCAAATGGACCCTTTCTAAGCTTTTCTGACAGCTGCTGCTCGCAATCACTTGACATCTTATCAATTCGGTCTTTCACTACATTGTTCGAGAGTGGTACTGATTTTAGTTTATCCGCCACCTGTGGGCCGCACAGTTTCTAAACCATTTTGATGCAGGCTGGTTTGATGAGCTGCTCGCCAATATTGTGCGGTTTCTTTGCTTTTGCAATTAAAAGCGAACACTCGAAGGAGGCTTCGGTAGCCTTCTGTAAATCACTGCCACCCCTGCTCCACGCTACTCTAACATCAACGGGCTTGTACGCCTTGAGAGACTGTTCTTTCCTCCGAAAAAAGTCCGGATCCTTCCCAACGGTTTCTGGGTGCTTAGACGCCTGATGTCTCTTCAGCTTGCTGGGCTTCAGGCTCGAGTTTGCCAACTTTTCTCCACAAATCACACACTCAGGTCGTTTGTCTGGTCCCTCAGTGAAGCCCATGGTGATGTAATTTTCACGATTGCTGTAGGTCCTAACTTTTTTTGCAGATGAGCTGCCGTCATCTCCTTTTCGTTTGTCACACATTTTCGCCTCTGGCGGCTGACTGCAGACGAGCCGAGAAAGTTAACTAGCGTGCTAGGCTAGCTACTGAAAGTGATACAGTCAACTCATTCGCGTTTTAGCGGCTACCCGGTAGCCTACTGTTAACGTTCAAAAATCATGTCTAGATGTTTATTTATTTATCTTAATTTTTTATTGTAGTGGAGAGACTATTCATGCTTCTGGTGATAAAAATATGCTAATTAAATATTTCTCTCAAAGAGCACCTACGGCAGACTGCAATTCGAAACTGGCCCCGTAAATGTCTGAACCACCCTCCCACCCCCTCCTAATGTACAGTTCCCTCCCCCCGTATGTATATATTTACTGTTGGGATCTGTTTAACAGTACTGTATATTTGCATATCTTGTATGTCACAAATGTCATGATTAGATTAGATTATTATATGTATGTTGTGAATGTCATTATGAATTGAAAATGGGGAACCCTGATGTAAACAAGAAGAAAGTCTTTCTCTGGTCTGCATCACCTTAACAATTGTGTGTATTGAGTTGTACTGTACTCTACCCATTCTGCAATCTCTTAATTAAAGTTTTCAATCAATCAATTGGGATGGAGGAGATGGCAGCAAACCGGTCTCGCCCACGCAGAGGGGAAAACATTCTATCCTCTGGACTGGGCAGGATATTCCTTTATTGATCCCCTTGGGGAGATTCAGTCGCCATAGCAGCAGGGGGTACAGGTATGGTCAGGGTAATAGGAGAGCAATAAATATAAGCAATAAACAAATGTAATCTGAATTAGGGCTGCACGATTATCGATTTTTAATCGAAATCGGCATTTGGAATGATGCAATTAGCAAATCGCAAAAAAAAATATATCGCAATTTTTTTTTAATTTTTTTAACCAGGAAGTCCCATTGAGATACAAGATCGGTTTGGGAGGCGTCTATATTAATCCCAGCCGAAGAGTGCAAGAGCGCTTCCGCATTTGGCCCTGATTGGCCCCGGTAACGCCCTCCAAATGAGCATTTTCTTTTCCCCCGCTCAGACGCCGAAATGGAATACATGTGTAGTGGGTGCTATGGACATAATTCACCATTAGATTGTTTTGATGTATTGATGAGGCACTGTCACTTTAATGAGATTGGTTTTGGGGGTTGGGCTTAGTGAAGACGCGCTGGTGGAATGTCATTGATAAAATGTTTGGTGACGAGGAGCTGTCAGAGTTTAGCACGGCATAGATCTGACAGCTGTCACGTGTGCTAAAAAGATAATAAATGACACACTACTTGGTGTTGTCGCAAGATAGAAATTGTGCGTCTCTCCTTTCCGACGATTTCTACATTGGTGACCCTGTTATAAGTGTTGAAGACGCTTCCGCGGCAACATGTCCACGAACGCAGTTTCACTGAAATTACCTGAGTTCTGGGAGTCGTCAGCCTCGGCATGGTTTGCGCAAACGGAGGCACAGTTCGAGCTGCGTGAGATTACCGCGGATACCACAAGATATTATTATGTGGTGTCAGCCCTGGGAAGTTCGACAGCCAGCAGAGTGGTGAGCCTCCTCAAGAACCCCCCGGCTCGAGATAAATATCTCATGATCAAGTCTCACCTGTTAAAGACATTCGAACTTTCCGATACCGAGCGGGCCAGCCGGTTGTTTTCTTTGCAAGGGCTCGGTGATAGCAAGCCATCGGAGCTCATGGATAGGATGCTGGATTTATTGGGAGAGCACAAGCCTGATTTCCTTTTCATGCAACTTTTCCTGCGTCAGCTGCCTTCTCCGGTTCGGGCCGCTCTGGCCAACACCACTATAGAAGATTGCCGCGCTCTGGCCGAGGAGGCTGATACGTTTTTTTTGGCTGGTCAACAGCACTGTGCAGCGGCAGTTTTCCCAACCCAAGCCTTTGTTTCACCGCCGGGAGACTGGAATATCGCCGCCGCAGCGACAGCCCCTCGCCAGCAGCGTGACGCGGACGTGGGCTGTGTTTTCATCATGCACGGTTTGGACCTAAAGCCAAGCAGTGCCGCCCGCCATGCAGCTTCAGTGGGCCGGGAAATGCCCGGGCCGGCGCTCATTAGTGGCCATGAGCGTCTGTCAGGCTGGCAGGCTACTGTTTGTCCAGGACACCATCTCCGGGCGGCGTTTCATGTGCGACACTGGCGCGCAGAGGAGCGTCTTGCCGGCTTCTAGAGTGGACATCCTATCCGGCGGACACGGACCCCCCATGGAGGCCGCCAACGGCACCCCCATCCGCACATACGGCACCAGGTATGTCGAAATGTGTTTTAGTGGCCAGCGGTTTGGCTGGGACTTTATTTACATTTTATCACAGCTAATGTAGCCGTCCCTCTTCTAGGCGCTGATTTTTTGTGTGATTATGGACTGTTAGTGGATGTTAAAAATTGCCGCTTAATTGATGCCATTACGTTCTGCTCTTATGCTGGTGCGCTTGGGGGTGTAGACTCCATCAGACTCTCTAGCATGCTCTCCGCCGCAGATGAGTTTCAACACCTTCTCGCCGAGTTACAGCTTCCAGCAGTGTGGATTTTGTCGTCTTCACGCCATGATCTGATGCGACATCTTTGCCCAGGAAACGTTTTAAAGCCATCACAGGTGGTTTGCGTTAGCGGCCGTTTTTAGTTTTTACTCTCCTCGGCTAGCTTAACACTATCAGTGCCGACCTTTTTACCCCGTTGAATGCCATCATCCACTTCAATGTTAGTGTTAAAAACGCCTAATCTATGTTTTAAATTATGGCTATGTGTCTAATCTGCCCGTCGCTTATCAATGACTTGTTTGCAGTCAACATTGTCGAAACGGATTGTTTTTTAATCTGTTCATATCCTTTTTATAGCATTTCGAAAAGCTATCGTTCTCTCAAATGTTCGGAAAATTGAAAGATTCCCTCAAACGGCATTTATTGGAATATTCTCGAATACACTAGACACGTAGTCATTTGTCAGCCTATTTATGAATAGTTTTCAAATAAACGCTAGATTATCGATAGTATATGTGTACTTATGCACGCTATAGACGCGGGCTGAAAAATCTATTCTCATTTCCTCAAGATCACACACACATACACACATAGGGACACGCTGTTATCTCAGTGAATACAGCTCCGATTACCCCAAGACTCTTAACATAGACTCCTTACCTTAGATCAGATGTTCTCCAAAAAGATTATTCCAATTCCTGATCGCCATTCCAAATATCGATCGCGTTTATTGATTGATTATTGGCTGCTGTAAATATATAATCCAGGCTGCTTTCCGTCTTGCGATCAGATCCCTCTTGATCAGACGGCTCGCCAGCACAATGGAGCTAATCGACTAATCGACTGACCTGCAGTTACACAGGGATAGACGATGGGGGGCGCTTTTTTTCCCATCTGAGCTCCTGGAGGGGCTGCTGTACCAACGGGAGACTCGGTTGAAAATATGAATTCAGATCTTGAATAAAAAAATAAAATGACATTTCTCATCGTCGGCACTCAATGGTGGGTCTGATAAAACAAGAATAGTCGTCGCTGGCATCCAAAGTGTTAATGAATTCCATGCTCCGCTGTGTGATGAGACTTCAAATGTCGTATTAAATTCGTTGTGTTGAAACTCTTGACATTGTTTCCCCCACAAGGTATTTTATTCTGGCATATGTTGCAGATGGCATTTGTTACATCTGTCTCAGACACCTTGAAATAGTTCCACACCACCGACATGTTATACAGGGTGTCCGCGGGACCTTAAAAAGTCTTAAAAAGTCTTAAATTCAACTATCAACTATTAAGGCCTTAATTTGTCTTAAAATGTCTTAAATCCGACTTCCGGAGGTCTTAAAAACATGCCATGTCATCTTATGTTTCATTGTGAAATCTGGGGGGAAACTATTAACGGGAGATAAATCAGGCTTTTTCTTTTTCTTTCACGCAAACGGTACGCAGTGGGGCGGAACCTTAATGTGGTCCTTAATGTGTGTCGCCGTCGGGAGCTATTTCAGAACACCGGAGCATAGGTAACACGTTATTCAAGCCGTAGCGATAACGCTGACATTTAGTTTAGTTTAATTGATTTGTATTTATTTGCACTCGTTAATTTAACATGGGAAAGTGCACCGTGGTTGGTCCCAGTGAAAGACATGTACGAGGCCCGCTGCAAACTCTGCAAAAAGGATTTTAAACTGGGAACGATGGGAATAAAAGCAGTCGAGTCACACATGCACAGCGCTAAGCATGTTACCTCTACAAAAACCCGCCTGCAGACAACTTCAATATCAAATTTCTTTTCGACGCCGTCCACATCAACTGCTGAGGGACAGGTAGGTCTACCACCAATTACATCTGCACCTGTCCGGGTAACGTTCGGCTCCACGCCAACCCTTGAAGCTGAGGTACTGTGGGTTCTAAATACGGTCGCAAAGCATCAGTCCTACAATGGAAATGAGGGACTAGGAGAGGTGTTTCAAGCGATGTTCCCTGACTCTGAAGTCGCTAAAACATTCACGTGTGGAAAAGATAAAACGTCCTACATAGCCAGGTTTGGATTGGCTTCTTGCATCCAAAAAATCTCTTCACGGATGTAAACAAGGGCAAGGACACGTTTGTGTTGATGAGAGTGAGAGCTTCACCCCACCCTATGTTATTTTTTACCACCCACCTACCCCCTCCTAATGTACATCTCCTCCCCATCATATGTATATGTATATATATATATATATATATATATATATATATATATATATATATATATATGTTAGGATCTATGGGTAACAGTACTGTATATTTGCATATCATATATGTCACAAATGTAACAGTAATATATACATGTATGTCCCTATGCCATAAATGTCATGATGTCATGTATGTTGTGCATGTCATAAATGTCACTATGAATTGAAAATGAGGGACCCTGATGTAAACAAGACAAACGTCTTTCTCTGGTCTGCATCCCCTTATTATTGTGTGTATTGAGCTGTACTGTATTGTACCCATTCTGAAATCTGTTAAATAAAGTATTCATTCAACCAAACCACAAAAACAAAACAACTGGATGAATGAAAACTTTATTTAACAGATTGCAGAATGTGTACAATACAGTACAGCTCAATACACACAATAATAAGGGGATGCAGACCAGAGAAAGACGTTTGTCTTGTTTACATCAGGGTCCCCCATTTTCAATTCATATTGACATACACAACATAGAATAGATAGAATAGAAATACTTTTATTATCCCGTGGGAAATTTGACACTGCAAATCGCTCAACATTTAGACAGGACAGGTCACGAATTAGAATAATAACACAAATCAATCAAGTTGCCTAGGATAAGAGTAGAGTAAAATAGAATAAAAATTAAATAAAATATACAGAAATAAATACAGTAAAAACATACATGACATCATGACATTTATGGCATAGGGACATACATGACATACAGGTTATACTGTAGTACTGTTACATTTGTGACATATACGATATGCAAATAATATACAGTACTGTTACCCAGAGATCCTAACAGAAAATATTATATATATATGTTGGGGATGAGACTGTACATTAGGGGGGGGGGGGGGGGGGTTGGACATTTACGGTGGCCAGTTTCGAATTGCAGTCTCCCGTAGGTGCTCTTTAAGAGCGGTTTGAATGTGGGCAGGGGTAAAGTGGGTTTTAGGAGTGAGGTTAAGCAGTAGTCTGACCAGTTTGTTTTGTGATGTTTGTAATCTTGTTTTTAGTGCCTTTGAGGTGCTTTGGTACCATGAGGTGCAGGCATAGTCGTAGTACCCTTGAATGAGTACTGAGAGTACCCATGATTTTTGACATTTTGTTATCGTGAAATTGGTATTAAATTTAATTCTGAGTGGCATTAAAAAGTCTTAAAAAGCCTTAAATCTGACTGGGCTAAACCTGCAGATACCCTGGTTATAGGTTAGTTAGAATGCGACAATGAACAACTCGGCTGGGAATTGCCTGGTGTTTTTCGCGCGACAATGAACAACTCAGCGGAGAATTGGCTCATGTTTTTCGTGTCATCGATCGGTTTCCGCGATCGGCGAGTAGGACGCATTATCGGAATTCACCGATCTCATATTTATTAGAGTTGTTCCGATACCGATACCAGTATCGGAAATGCCTCCGATACAGCCTAAAATGCTGGTATCGGTGAGTACGCGGCAAGTCTAGCCTCAGATAACCTATATGACGTACTTTATCTCCTCCGGAGAGAGGGGATTATAAAATGAACGTGTTTTTAATCGACCGTGAATTAAAGTGTCAATGCTGTTTGTCATTTTAACAGCAGATACACTTTCTTAAATTCCATTGTCCCGACAGAGCGGTGTGACGGGGAGCTCGGATGTGTTTCGCTTGCTGGTGTTATTATAGCCATTAGCTGAAAAGCTAGCTAGTTGGAACAACATCCGCTTTAACGTTAGATCAAATCAGATGACCTGACACTGGCCATCTATCAACAATAATGCACCCACGGTGAATCGTACTCAAGCCAAGTAGCTATGACTAGCGTCAGCTGACTAACGTTAATGTGAAAACCTTGCGGGGAAGAAGAGCTAGGTCAGATAGCTTGATAACGGTACCTTGGCTAAAGTTGGGGCTATTCATAATCCAGCAATAATGGCTGCAGACCTGCAAGCAAAGTACAGCAAGTTCCAAGTGCCAAAGGATAAGAGTCTGAGGCGGAGTCTCAAAAGAGAATGTTGAATATTTATTGGGCATCGAAATTCACAACTCATCTCATTACTATCTAACTGAATCGGTGCCTTCGCGTGATCGCGGTGCCTTCAAGATGGCAACAACGTATAACGTCCAACGTACAATGTCCCAACAACTTCTTCTTCTTCTATGGGGGTTAACACTTTGTATGCCACACCCGAGATGTCTCGGGTTTACGCCCCGACCGTTGAATGCCACGTCACGAGTATTCTCTTTTTTTATTTTAATTTTTTTATTTGCGATCTGAAATCATATTGCATCACGCGAGCCTAACGTTGGAGATCCAGGGACCGCCAGTGATCAGATGTGAAAAAAGCGCCCCCTATCGTCTCCCAGAGAACGGATTTCTGACTCCACATTTTACTTCTCACTGATGCAACCGGGGTCTACCAGAGTTCATTCTGGAGCCTCTGAGCCACGGCGAATATGGGTTATACTGTACACACCAGCGTTTCCGTTAGCCGGTAATTACCGGTTTTTGACCGGCAAAATCTGTTGAAGTCCGACTTATTTAATATCTCCGGTCTTAATGTCCGGTGAAAATAATTCCCTGAGTCTAAGCACAATTTGATTATTTGAATTGTATTAAAATAGGCTAAAATTAAATAGCCTATGCGATGAACGAAACGATCATTACATTTGTTTCCTCGTTGCTTCTAATAATGACAACGACGTTGTCAGCGAGAGCTTAGTGCTGGGTGTGCAAGTGCATGTGAAGCTGCAGAGCCAGAGAGGCAACGGCACAATGCAGTATTCCATCAGTACTCCAATTCGGCCATTTTCAGCCAATGTTGGGTGGGGGGCGCTGTTGTGCGGTTCCCAGAAAAGAGCCAATAACAGCTGAATGAGCTTCTCTGCAGCGCCATACTCTTTGCAAATAAGTTGTTGCGAGGTGGAGAGAGTCGTCACGCAAACCACGATAATGTTGCCGCCTCTCTGCTTTCTCAGTTCTTCGCTTGATATAATTAATACAAATGTCCAATATAACGGAATTCGTTAGCTCATAAAAATGTGATTATAAGTTTAGTGTCGGACCGACTGCCCACATACGCGGTCTATTTTAGTTCAAGTCAGCAGCAGCACGGAGTATCGAGGGACTTATTTTATTTGGAATATATTAATTAATGACTGTATACGCAAAAGTAGCCTAGTTTTAAGTAATAATATTATAAATCTACATGCCTTGAGGATGACATTCTTTATTCTAAACTATGACCGGAATTAATCTCATTTGTCCGGTAGATTGAAATCTTGCAGGTCACGGAGACCGACAACAATTTTTTCGAACGGAAACCCTGGTACACACGATGGATCAATACAATTATCGATTTTTTCGAATGGCGATCGGAAATTGGAATAAACCATTTGGATACCATCTGACCTCGGGTAAGGAATCTATGTTATCAGTGTTAGGATAATCAGACTCGTTTTCACGGATATATAAGCGTTTATGTGATATGGCTGTTTTGACTGTAAAAGCCATGAGGAAATAAGAGCAGCGATTATCAGCGCGCGGCACGAGCATGCGTGCGCACACATATACTATCGATCATCTAGCGTTTATTTGTAAACTATTCATAAATAGGCTGACAAATGACAACGTTCTGGAATATTCCAGTAAAAGGAGATTATCATAGGCATGGGTTGTTTTTTCCGCGAAAACGGGTAATTTTCAAAATGCTATCAAACGGAAATGAAGCGATAAATACCGCCACCTACTGTACAACCCGGATGTCCCAACAACAGTTCCGTGGGTGAATTATGTCTAATCACCACAAGCTAGTCATAGTCTTCCCATGATGTGTTTTGCCATACAACATGGCAAATGCCCTAACTCAGTGCTTCTCAAACTTTTTCTGTCAGGCCCCCCTTTGGCGGACCAAAATATTTTGGGCCCCCCCCCCCTCGCCCCAACAAAATAGTCATGAAATGGGCCATGTTTAAATTGATTGAAATAACACCAATATCGTGACCTTTCAAATTGTGCAACCACTTTACAACTGTGCAATTGTGCAACAACATAACAATACAGTCCAATACACACTCAAAGACTGTGCTTTTTAAAAAATATCGACATCTTGTAACATCAACTGTCGTGACGCTAGCGCCTGTGAATTTACAGTGCGTCCATTGCGCGTTTGGCGAGACCCCCTTGATGTGCGCCTGTAGCCCCCTCCTTTTCCCTGCCATGGCCTGCGCACCGTCAGAGCAAAAGCCCACACAGTTCTCCCATTTCAGTCCATGTTCTGTCAGGTAACTGTCAATCATTTTGAAGAGCTCATCAGCTGTCTCTCTGTTTTTGACATATTTGCAAAACAGCAGATCTTCACTCAGTGACTGGGAATTTACAAAGCAAACATAGGAAATAAGCAAACAGTCTTTATTGCTGTCAGTCTTTGACAAGGCAACACGCATGTCATCCTCAAGGCTCAACTTGGCCCTATATTTTGTTTTCAGAGCTGTCATGGATGAAAAGCCAGCTTCACACAGATACTGTATGTGGTGCTGAATGGTATCAACACCTTAACTGCTGCATCATGAGATACTTTGTACTCAGCACCACACTCTGAAACTAGCTCTCCAGGTGGTATCCGATGCGATTTCAAAGATTCTTCCAAGAGTTTGGATGGAGATGTGTCAGGAAGCTTTGTCTCAATGTTGTCTGTAAAGGTTTTTTTTATCCAGAGTAACTTGGTGATCCTTTTCTGTGTTTTATTAAATAATGATTTTCAGATGTTGAGAAATGGTATTTTCATGGAGAACAGTGCAGCTGCAACAGATAGCACTTTAGTGATAATTTTCTGTAATAAAATAAAAAAAATTAAACATTTTTTTTTTTTTTTTTAATAAATCTCAAGGCCCCCCCTGTCATGCCTCTGCACCCCCCCTGGGGGGCGCGCCCCCCACTTTGAGAAACACTGCCCTAACTCATTGAGCACAGTTAATAATAATAATAATAATAATAATAATAATAATAATAATAATAATAACTTTATTTGTATAGCACTTTTCATACAGAAGTTGCAGTTCAAAGTGCTTCACAACAGTAAAAAAAATACAGGCATAAGTGAGCATGAAAGAGAGATAAATCAGAGTTTCACATTAGGATCTAGCATCCCAATAGGTTCTCTGTTTACAGTTTCATTCAGTAATACAAATAATAAAAATAGTTTAAAATGATTCGGTTTTAAAATAATCTAAAAATGTTCAAATAGAACGGACATACAACAGGGTATTTAACATACAACAGAGCAGTGCATCAGTAAGAAGTAAAAAGTGTGATAAAATAGTTAAATTTTGAATTATAAAATGGAGCAGACAACAGGGTATTTAACATATAAAATTGTTCAAATTTGGATTACAACAGAGCAGTGCTCTTCATTATAGTAATATTCAATATTCATGGGGCTTTCACAATTATTACATTTGGTAGTAATAATGGCACACAGTCTTAAATTCATATCAGCAGGGCCGGGGGTGAGGGGGGTGGGGGCTAGTGCAACGTGCGTAGGAGGAACGCTATGTTCTGTTCTTATCTCCAGCACACTTGATAGTGGGGGGGGGGGGGGGGGGTGAGGACGACCTCGACAGTCTGGGGAGTGGAGACGTGAGTTGTCTCGGCAGAGCGGAGGGAGGAGATAGCGAGATAACATTTGCATAGAATCGACACATGAGTTTGATATGAATTTTCATTTAAATGCCTGAGCAAAGAAGTAGGTTTTAAGCTGTCTTTTTGAAGATATCTAGTGAGTTTGCTTCTCTGATGTTTTGGGGTAGTTTATTCCATAGTTTTGGGGCATAGTTGATAAAGGCTGCATTACAGATCATTTTTTGACTGTTTCTGGGAGCCTCTAGTAGTCCAGCAGTTCATGATCGCAATGTTCTTGCTGGCCTGTAATTTATTAGTGTTGGTGATGTAGCTAGGTCCCTGTCCATTTAGACCTTTGTATGTAAGGAGAAGGACCTTAAAGTCAATTCTAAATGTTACAGGAAGCCAGTGTAAAGTTGTCAATTAATGATACGAATTTATACAATCACCTGTTGTTGAATAAATAACATTACTTTCTAGTTATTACAAAAAAAAACGGTATGTAAAATTAAATTAAATTAAAAAAAAAGTTTTATAATTCATATAATATAAAAAAAATATTATGCACTGGTATCGGATCAGTATCGGAATCGGATCAGAAAGGAAAAAATGGTATCGGAACATCTCTAATATTTATACTGATTATCGGCCGATACCGATCGCTGGCCGATCGATCGGGGCATCCTTACTTGCGGCATACCTTTTTTATATGGACAAAAATTCAGATTGAGACCCAACTTTACACACTGATGCCTAGAAGACAGATAATCCTGAACCAGACACAGGCATTACCATCCAAGCCAATGTAGGGGTGACAGTGGCTCGAGAGGTAGAGCAGTCGTCTGGCAATCCGGAGGTTCCCGGTTCGATTCCCGCTCCTTCTGGGCAGCGTGTCGATGTGTCCTTGAGCAAGACACTTAACCCCTAATTGCTCCGGATGAGCAGGTTGGCACTTTGCATGGTTGCCTCCGCCGTCGGTGTGTGAATGTGTGAGTGAATGGGTAAAATGTGAGTAACAAATTGTAAAGCGCTTTGGTTAAAAGCAGCCATATAAAAAAGCAGCCATTTATGTTGGATTTTAGAAGCCGGTAGTGATCAACTGTATTAAAGGCTTTTGACAAATCTACAAAGAGGGCAGCAGTGTTTCTTCTTATCTAATGCTGAGATCATATCATTTGTAACCAGAGTGATGGCTGATGTAGTACTGTGTTTGGCTCTAAAACCACATATAAAAACATTACATTTACAATAAAATAAAGAACAAAAAATATTCATCAATTTTCATCACAAGTCATCGACTTCGGTGTCCATACAGGGGCAATATAAATCAGTCAAAACATCTGCAGCCAGATGTCCCTGCCTCAAAGTCATTAAGAATAACTTTAAATGCATCCAATGAGACCACCTACCAAATATTTGGATAATTAGTAGAGGGAGCAACATACTTAAACCCCCTGTTTCCCAATCCAGTATGGGCTTTAGGGACAGATAGTAGGAATAAGTCCTGGGAGCAAAGACAATAACTTCCCATACCTTTTTAAAGAATGTAGATCCATAGGTATGATGGAATCAAACCAAGAATAGCCTTATAAATACAAATATGCCAATGGTTAAGTCTATGGGTGGACAAGGCAGACCATCCAACCCAAACATGCAAAGAGCCATGGTGAGTAAGGCGGAGCTACAATATGTCAGATTCTTGCACATTTGTAAAATGCCCATCCCATGTTTGAGCTCACTAACCTGGCGTATTCCCTTTAACTCATTGACTGCCACGCTGTTTTTCCATCTTTACTCCCTGGGGCCAGCGTTATTGACCATTTTCACAATGTTTGCGGACCCATCGTATATTCTATATTATAGCTATGGAGACAATAGTACGGCTCATTTGACAGGCACTATTTATACTCAAAACAGGCTCTTGCCTGAAACCCATATTATTGCCAGGTCAAAGGTTTTCCGACACTGCGATCATTACAAAAGCATGTTTTATTATGGGGTTCGGTAAAATAGATGTTACCTTTGTCAGCAGGTACTCCACCCTCGCTCCAAGTGTCTTGGATCAGAACAGGATGAATACACATAACGTCAGGTGGCCCTCATCCATTGTCTTCTTCAGCATCTCCAATAGTTCGCTCGCCATTGCATTGCAGGCTACTATTGTGTGCTCGGGCCAGACTATACCACGGAGCCGAATGGGTTTCCTCATTGGCCGGTTTGACTATAGTATTTTTATGATTTACCAGAAGTGTTGAGTCCAACATAGCCGGGTGAGAAACGCACCTTATCATCCATATCATCCGTTTTGTCTTCTTCATAATATCCAATAGTTCGCTCTAGGCGATCGCCATTGTCGAATGTTAGTTGGCTGTAGTTTGCTCCCTAGTGCTTTGGGTGCTGTGGGGCGGCCCCACACTAAACTGGCCCATGCAGTTTAAAAGGTAGGAGATACTGCCACCTGTCTGGATTGGATCGCCATTGCAATTATAACGTAGCCAGAGGTCCCAGGCACACTCACAAAGGCCTGCACGAGTGTTTAGAATAATAATAATGAAAAAAAGGAAAACGAGATATCTCGTTATTGGCGCTCAAGCGTTGGCTGTCAGAAACAAGATATCAAATTTTTGGTGCTCAGTGAGTTTAAGAGGGTACAGTACATTATACAAAAATAATATAGAAACAGAAAAGTTAAGCATTTAAACAATTTGGTTGGCTATTATAGATTTAAACTGACCAATGGATACTGAAGTATTGAGTTTAAAGTGCTTTGCAAAAGATGTGTCGGGGGCACAGAAGCTAAAAGCAGATTTTCCTAATTCAGTGCAAACTCTGGGGACCTATAGTGGCTTTATAGTAGAAGCAGCAGCATGTCTTTTTTTTTTATCCACTTTTTCTCCCATTTTCTATATTTTCTCCCATCCCAATTTCGTATCATCCAATTCAACCCTCCCCTGTCACGAACGCTGTTTCTTGCCTCCCACAAGCCGGCTGCAATGTGGACTAAGTCATACATAGCACAAGTCCCCTCTGGTACTTGAGGTAACAGCAGTCGCATCTTTTCACCTGCGCAGCTCGATCTCTCAGTGGCGAGGAGTAACGCGTGGGAGGCTCACGCTGCCCCCGACACTTCCTGATTCTACTGCGCAGGCGCACCAACCGACATGTAGGAGTCGCTGTCCACAACGCCCGATCCCCACCAATCAGTTTCCCACCCCCTAATACGGCCAATGTGTATTAGTACGGACGACCAGCTAAACTGAAAGCAATGTGGAGCGCTGGGCTCGAACAGGTGAGCCCAGCGTCTCCAGTATTCGTGGCGAGCGCCTTGCCCACTACGCCACGTAGCCGCCCTCAAGCAGCAGCATGTCTATAAACTATGTGTCCATAATCCAAAACAGAAATAGCTTCAACAACCCTCCTTCTGCTAAGCATAGGAAAATAGGTTTGGCTGGTTGCTGGCTAACTAACGTGGCTAATCGTTCCGGGAGCTAACGTCGGTACCTGGCTGGTTGGGGGCTAACTAACGTGGCTAATCGTTCTGAGAGCTAACGTCTCTGCCTGGCTGGTTGCTGGCTAACTAACGTGGCTAATCGTTCTGAGAGCTAACGTCTCTGCCTGGCTGGTTGCTGGCTAACTAACGTGGCTAATCGTTCTGAGAGCTAACATCTCTGCCTGGCTGGTTGCTGGCTAACTAACGTGGCTAATCGTTCTGAGAGCTAACATCACTGCCTGGCTGGTTGCTGGCTAACTAATGTGGCTAATCGTTCTGAGAGCTAACATCTCTGCCTGGCTGGTTGCTGGCTAACTAACGTGACTAATCGTTCCGGGAGCTAACGTCGGTACCTGGTTGGTGGCTGGCTAACTAACGTGGCTAATCGTTCCGGGAGCTAACGTCGGTACCTGGCTGGTTGCTGGCTAACTAACGTGGCTAATCGTTCTGAGAGCTAACATTTCTGCCTGGCTGGTTGCTGGTTAACTAACGTGGCTAATCGTTCCGGGAGCTAACGTCTGTACCTGGCTGGTTGCTGGCTAACTAACGTGGCTAATCGTTCTGAGAGCTAACGTCGGTACCTGGCTGGTTGCTGCCTAACTAACGTGGCTAATCGTTCTGAGAGCTAACGTCGGTACCTGGCTGGTTGCTGGCTAACTAACGTGGCTAATCGTTCTGAGAGCTAACGTCGGTACCTGGCTGGTTGCTGGCTAACTAACTGGCTAATCGTTCTGAGAGCTAACGTCGGTACCTGGCTGGTTGCTGGCTAACTAACTGGCTAATCGTTCTGAGAGCTAACGTCGGTACCTGGCTGGTTGCTGGCTAACTAACTGGCTAATCGTTCTGAGAGCTAACGTCGGTACCTGGCTGGCTAACTGGCTATCGTTCTGTGATTTGTTTACTTGGTAACACGGGTTGCTAAGGAATTTAGGTTTGAGGTTGAAGAAAGTGCACTTTTAGGTTGAAAGAACGGCCCTAATGTCAACGTGTTTCAATATAAGCGTTATGTATGGTGATAACGAGTATATTGTTAGCGAGGCGACCGACAGAATTGTATCGCTTCCATTGTTATGAATGAGACAACCCACACGGCAGGAGATTTTCATGCGGCGATCGCGCAGCAACTTCTGTCGCCTTGCTAAATATCGCCTCGATCCTATTTTTCTGAGGCGATGGCAGGCGACACAGCAAGGACAATGAGGAAATAATGACTTCTACTGGTGTATCATTTGTACACCATTAATTTATCAATACATTCATTGATCAATAACCTACGTATTATTACCATGCTACTTATGTTAATTATTATTATGTTTATTGTAGAAAGAAAATTATGGTTGAGAACAGAACAGTTAGCGTCTTCCGTGAAAACATTCTCTCTCAGCAGGTGCATAACAATACTTGTCCAAGCGGTGGTAGTGAACGTATTGTAGCAATCAGTCATGCAGTAATGTTGGGAAGAATGAGGAGAGGTTGTATTCGTATATGGTTTTTACAGGTTAATACTTCCCTTGTAATGCACAACACAGCCACCTGCTAACACGCTTGCTTCACGACACACATAGCTTATTATACCTGAACGCCTAGTGTCTGGTGTGGGGTGCTAAGCGATTGTCGTTGAGCGTCGCTCGCCCGCCGTGTGCTTTTGACTTTAGAGAGCATGAACTTTGTTTGGTTTGAGTACCAGTTTAAGATTAACAAAAGCATCCTGCAAAGTATTAAATGAGGGTTGTACATTTTGAATGGCTAGTTCAGAGTCAACAACACAATAGATGATGGTGTCATCCGCATAGAGATGATCCTGACAATATCAGAGACAATATCATTAATATAAATAGTAGGCGTCTAAGGAGGTTCAAAGTGAGTCCGAAGATCTTGCAGAACTTCTATTCATGCACGATAGAGAGCATCCTGACTGGTAACATCACCTCCTGGTTTGGTAATAGCACCGCACACGACCACAGCAGACTGCAGAGAGTGTCTCGGTCAGCCAAACGCACAATTGGACGTGGGCTTCCCACTCTCCAGGACATTTACACCAGGCGTTGCAGCGCCAAGGCTAAGAGAATAGTCAAAGACTCTAGCCACCCAAACAACTGCCTCTTTGCACTGCTGCGGTCAGGCAAGCACTACCGGAGTCTCATGGCCAGTAAGCGAGACTCAAAAGGAGCTTCTATCCCCAGGCCATCAGGATGCTCAATGACTCTATGCAACACTAATCCATCCATCTACATTCATTGCACACACATCCACATGCACACACTCACTTTAAAACAAACACTCACCTTTAACATTCACTTTAAACATATTTAACACCATATTTTAATCTATTACTAAAAGATTTGCATTTTCATACCTCATTCGTGCATTTTGCATTTTAAAAGGTTTGCATTTTGTACCTCATAGTTTAAATTTTGTACTTTAGGTTGTACTTTAGTTTGTATATTGTATAGTGTTTGGATCCTATTCTTTTTACTTTTTTACTGTATATGAAGCATATTATCATGGGGCTCATACAGAAGCAAGCATTTTACTGTAATGTACTGTACAATTTATATGTGACAAATAAAACAACACTTGAAACTAAACTAGTAAATGTAAAAGTATGCTTTTTGGATAAATAGCTCTGAAACCATTTGTAAGCAGATGTGTCAAAGCCAACATTCATTAACCTTTGCAATATAAGGGTGATGAACTGTGTCAAATGCTTTTGACAGATCTACAAAAAAGGTAGCACAGTGTTTACTTCTGTCAAGGTCAGATACTATACCATTTACAACTAGAGTAGTGGCTGTTGCTCTAAACTCACATTCATGTGGGCTTAATATAGAGTGATCTGAGAGAAACGGATCTTTCCAAGACAGAATAGCTTGGATATTGGTCGATAGCTATTCAGATTACTTCTATCTCCACCTTTATGTAATGGAACAACATGAGCTATTTTCCAGATACTAGGAACTATACATGATGGCAATGAAAATGTTTATATGTTAGTTCTGTAATTACTGGAGCAGCTAACCTGAGGAGAAAGAAAGAGTCTAGCTTAACCTCTCCAGTTGATTTCCTGGTATCAATGGTCTGTAATACTTCAAAAACAACACAGGGAGAGAAGGGCTGCAAGGTAAACTGAGGCATGCCTCATAGTGTGCACCAGCTCATGATCACCTAGAGGGGGCTCCGTATAATTATTATCAAACAAATGGCCGGCTTCAGAAAATGTGCCTATTAATTAATTAAAGGCCAGACAAATCTCTTTCTGCTCAGATATTAGACAATTAAATTGAATTGAATTCACAACGTCAAAAAATGATGGCCGTATAAAGGGATCTAACCTCCTTAAAGTAGTTGGAGGCATTACTTAACCAATTAAAAAGTTAAGAAGAAGAATCTTTGGTCAGCTCAGACTGCTGGCAAGCTAGCATAGACTGTAAACATAACAAGCATAGACTGTAAAAGATGAGATACTCGTGTACATGTCTTACTTTATAGCCTTATGTTATAGAAATGTCAAACCTTTGGCCAATATCTCATCAAGTGGAATCGGATCCATTCTGGAGGAAAGCTTGGAACCTTTTCCTTCTCCTCTGATGTTACTGGAGGAGGAAGCTTCATGACAACTTGGTAATAGATCTGACCAACTGTAGTCGATACAGATCAATCAAATGTAGCTAGTATCACCCTGATAGCGATATTGGGTGTATGATCTGTGCATCCCTATATAGGACTATTCGTTCATAATGTTATTTTCCTGGCAAGAGTGTAGTGTTTGTTACTTTCAAAAGTAATGGTTACAACAAATTACATTTAAATTCTTCTTCTTTCTAGACTCCGTTGCCTTACAACTGTGTGTCTGTGAAGAGGAGGTTCCCCCTGAGCAGCAGGAGAGGAGCCCCAGTCTGGACCAGGAGGAGCCAGAGCCCCTACAGATGAAAGAGGAACAGGAGGAACTCTGGACCAGTCAGGAGGGAGAGCAGCTCCAAGGTCTGCAGGAGGCTGATATCATGAAGGTCACATTCAATCCTGTCTCTGTGAAGAGTGAACATGATGAAGAGAAACCTCAGTCCTCGTGGTTTAACCAAATCAATGACCCAGAGCTCCTACAGATTAAAGAGGAACAGGAGGAACTATGTCAAGATCTAGAGGAGTCTGATAGGTGCAAGATGATCTTACATCCTGTGAAATATGAAGAATATAGTGAGAATACTCTGTCCTCACAACTCAGCCAAACCCAGGACCCAGAGCTCCTACAGATTAAAGTTGAACTACATCAAGGGCTGGAAGAAGCTGATCGCTCCAAGATCACAGTAGACCCAGTGAAATGTGAAGATGGTGAAAAGACTGATGACAGCGATGATGACCGTTCTGAAACTGAGACTGATGACAGTGATGATGACCGTTCTGAAACTGAGACCAATGACGGTGATGAATGGAAGGAGACTGCAGGGCCAGGTTTGATGACTCTGAAACCAAAGAAGACACAGAAAATACAAAGTTTGTGTAACAGCAGTCCTGGGTTCAGAAAGAACGGAAATCTGAAGATGCACATAAATAAGCATATTGGAGAGAAACCATTTGGTTGTTCAGTTTGTGGGAAAGGGTTCAGTACGAAGGGATATCTGAAGAAACACATGATGACTCATACAGGAGAGAAACCATTTAGTTGTTCAGTTTGTGGAAAAGGGTTCAATAGGAAAGTAAGTCTTAAGCCACACATGATGACTCATACAGGAGAGAAGCCATTTAGTTGTTCAGTTTGTGGAAAAGGGTTCAATAGGAAAGAACATTTGAAGATACACATGAATACTCATACAGGAGAGAAACCATTTAGTTGTTCAGTTTGTGGAAAATGGTTCAGTATGAAGGAATATCTGAAGAAACACGTGAGAACTCATAGTCATACAGCAGAATTTAGTTGTTCAGTTTGTGGAAAAGGGTTCAGTATGAAGGGAGATCTGAAGATACACATGACAACTCATACAGCAGAATTTAGTTGTTCAGTTTGTGGAAAAGGGTTCAGTATGAAGGAATATCTGAAGAAACACGCGAGAACTCATAGTCATACAGCAGAATTTAGTTGTTCAGTTTGTGGGAAAGGGTTCATTATGAAGGGAGATCTGAAGACACACATGAGAACTCATACTGAAAAAATAAACATTTTAAATTTAAGCTGGGAGTAGACTTGAAAAGAAGAGAGAACAGGTCCCAAAACACAGTTTGCAGTTTACATAATAGTAACCCCATGTACCTATTCTAAGCAGTATACTCAATAGGATCCCCATGTACTTATCCTAAGCAGTATACTTAATAGGATCCCCATGTACCTATTCTAAGCAGTATACTTAATAGGATCCCCGTGTACTTATTTTAAGCAGTATACTCAATAGGATCCCCATGTACTCATACTATCATTCAAATCTTAAAAGGGACATGCATTATAAATGGCTTTGTGTTTAGCATGGTTTTATAGTAAAAAAAAAAAAGTAGTAAAAGAATTTGTATCAATGGGTCTGTGTTAGGGGTGGACGGTATGGTCTAAAATTTATATCGCAGTATAATTTGAAGCATAGACGGTAACGGTATATATCACGGTATCATCGTTATTTTATATAATTTTTTTTTATAAAATATATATATTATATAATTAGACTTGTACTTGTATTATCTGCGAGACATCGCCACCACGCAACAAGCTCCACTGTCTGTGTGTACTCTAGTAGCCTCCAGCTACGGCCAGGATTCTCCGGAGCTGCACCTGGACCTATACTCGAGTAGCCTCGAGCAGAGCTACGGCCAGGATTCTCCGGCGCTGCACCTGGACCCTATTGGTATAATGTTACTTAACTGTGCTCAGCAAGCCCTCAGCTCGAATACGCATTGAATCAGTGTTATAAGACATTGATATCAGGAGCTATCTGTAGCTACTGCTAGCCGGATATATAACGTTAATACAACGCCTCAGTGAATTATTTAGTTCAATGGGACATTTCGTTTTGAACAGTGAACTAACTTGAGCTAACGTGAGCTAACGGGTAGCATACACGTCTCTACTAGACTTTGTGGAGCGTTTGTTGATGTCAGGAGCTATCGGTAGCTGGCCGACTAGATACCGTTCGGTTAGACAATGCCTCATCATGTATTAAACTAAAAGTGAATAGTTGACTGGGTCATTTTGTAATGGTAGCTAAGCTAACGTTAGCTCAGGGAGACGCCGCCGTCCTCCCGTGTCCCGTCCCACTAGACTACTAGACCCGTGTTTACATGCGTGCGGTAGGGGCTGGCACGCCCACTGCGCGAAGCCTCCTAAATAACCTTTTCCAGTTTGCACATATCTATTATCTATGACTAATTCTATCTATTTTTAGGGGCAAATGCGAGTGAAATAGTCGCGCTGTGGTTACATGACGTCATTGCTATTTTAGAGCTGCACTACCGGTTACACGGTATAGTCAAAATCCATACCGTAGAGCAAATTTATACCGTTTATACCGTCCACCCCTAGTCTGTGTCTCTAATTACCATATTGACTCATCAGTCTAGTCTCGAGTTCACGAGATCCTCCCTCACTCAACTAAGCTGTTATGATTTGACGGTTTTGCTGACGTGAATATAGCACTGATTTGCATAACTACTATGGTTGACAGCGACCGCAGAGCGAGTGGAAAATCTTCACTTCCTCAAACAGAGTGAGGCAGACAACGAGCGAGGGGGAGAGGGAGGGAGCGGGGAGCTTCTGTTGGGGAAACAAACCGCGCGCGAGGAAGCAGCAGTAGCACATACTCATTTACACACAACCTGGACCTCGCGGGGAAGCAGTGGAGAGATAACTTTATGCTCCGTGTCCCTCTCTCTATCTCCCTCCCTCTCTATCTATCTCTGTGCCAGTCGCAGACTGTGTGGATGACTGTCACTCAAAGTGCTTATGGGCGGAGCCAGGCCAACACAGCCTGAACTCCAAAGGGAGAAAAATTTGGCTTTTGAGTACTTGATTAGAAATATAAAACAATGATAAAAAATTTTTAAACGTACAGATGTGTTCAATAGACTCACAGGAATTGTGTAAAGTTGCCCAAATAGTGCTAGGAATAGCAGTGCATGTCTCCTTTAAATTGTACCATATGTCCCCCTTTAGACAACAGACCTTTTAAATAAAAAAAATAGATTGATTTTGGTTGGGTCTAATCTGTGTCCAATGAATGGGTTCTTGTGTTGGGTTATATGTTTTGGAATCTGTTTGTCTAGTGGTTATGAGGAGTATTAGAGTATGAGTGTATGGAATGTTGTGCTGTTTTTGAGCACGTTTTAGTTTTCTCTGAGATGTCTTCGTTTGTTGTTTTATTGATATTTGTTATTGTTCTATATTAGAATATTTGGCATACATATTTGTTTTTTATGTCTGATTTTGATTGGTTTAATGTTCTATAATTGTTTGTATATTTTATTGGTGTTTTATTGATATTTGTTTTGTTTTTATGTTTTATTGATTATTCTTGTTTAATTTGATATGTTTGGATCCAGACCCCAGGAAGAATAGTCGCTGCTGAGGCAGTGACTAATGGGGATCTGAAATAAAGAAATAAAGACCTAACGCTAGTGTTGCACTTTTGTTATGCTAATTTGTTAGCCAATCTCGGCCACTGTATTCAGGTGGCGTCTCCTCACCTTTAATCCGGTGCTGACCCCTGGACTTGGGATTTGTAGGATTTGTAGTTCTGACATACACAACCTTTTCTGACATAACGTTTCACCTTTTAAACCAATGCTGCCATCTACTGGACTACAGAAAAGTACTGTATGTAAGTTGATTTGTAAATAAAGGCCCCTGCAGGCCATTTTCAGTTCAAAACACAAATGTATATGTTTTTTTTAATGACTTATTTTGGTTTCAATAAAAAAAAAAGGTAAATGTTTTATATTCATCACTGCTAACACTGAATGAAGTACAACAACAACAGTCCTGTCATTTATATTTTCTAACAAACAAATACTAATCACAATCACTTGTTTTGAAAAATATGACAAACTTGACACAACAGCCAGCACATTTTATAAACAAACATATAAACAATTGAAAACAATATAAACTATTTACAACACAATTAGGGATGTCCCGATCAAATTTTTTTGCTCCCGATCCCGATCATGTGATTTTGAGTATCTACCGATACCGATCTTTCCCGATCCAATCTTACATTTATTTTTTTCATCCCAATTTCGCCTCACCAATTCTTCCTTCAATTCTCCCCTCCCCTGTCTCGAACGTTGCTAGACTATGCCTCCCACTGGTCGGCTGCAGTGAGGACCAAGCCTTGCATCACGTGTCCCCTCCGGTACACGAGGAGGCAGCTGTCGCACCTTTTCACCGCAGCAGCGCAATCTCTCAGTGGCAAGGAGTAATGCGTGGGAGGCTCACGCTGCCCCCTGATTCTGCTGTACAGGCGCACCAACCGACCTGTAGGAGTCGCTGTCCACAACGTCCAATCCCCACCCACTGGCTTTCCCACCCCTAACACTGCCAATTGTGTTAGTATGAACGACCAGCCAAGCCAGTAGCAACGCCGAGAGCTGCGCTCGAACCCAGCGTCTCCTGCGTTAGTGGCGAGCGCCTTGCCATTAGTAACCGATTTGACGCATTTTTGTCAGAAACTGGCGAAGAGAGACTGTTGCCTCAATAATCCCTCGAGGGGCTCGAGTGCCGGTGGCTCACATTACATTCACCCTGAATGTTGACGTTATCCAGGTGAAAAGTTAACTTCATTCAAGCGAGGCATTGCAACCGGAGTAATCTAAAAACTGAATGATATGCAATTTAAAACCAAAACTAAGGCCTCAGTATGAGTTTAAGACGTGAACATGGTCATGTTTGTTGAATAAAAAAAAATCCAGATCCCCCCCCCCCTGATTTTCTGAAAATCACGTGATCGGCCCCAATCACTTGATCGGATCGGAACATCCCTAAACACAATACACCATACATACATTTATTCATTCATTCTCATTCATCCAAACACCAATAGCACCAAACGTCTTCGTCCTCCTCCTCCCACTGTACACAGTTGTCACACTGGACCCACGACACTAATAGTCCATGTGCCAGAGCCCAAAATTTCACTTGTCGGTACCACTCAAGGTGATGAAACTGCCATATCATTTTTTTTAAAGATCTATGTCTAGATGATATTTTGTAGAGGACATCTGTCAATGTTTCACAATATTGTCTTTGGTATCATTTTAAAGGGGGACTGTCAATCGAATTAACGCGATAAACTGACAGCCCTAAAAACAAGTGTCAATTTTGTGAACAGTCTTATCAGTGTACTGTATGTGTGTAGGGGCAGGTACAATAAGAATTTTCTTCCTGTTCCTTTCGGCCATGGAATTTAGTGGATGATATTAAGTATTTTTATTTTTTTATTTTACAGAGTTGTTCATTTGCACTAATATTTGTGTACAGTCATAGACCAGAGGAATAACATGTATAAATTCTGAAATTGGGCGTAGTTCCCCGTTACCTTGTTTGTAACATATCTGTGTAATTTGGATTCATAAAACGGATAACTGAAGCCGTCCATAAAATAATTAAGTGACATTAATAGCTTATTCTACACAAAATATCACCACACATACCATGGTGAGAGAGCGGGGCAGCCAGGGTGCAGTGGGCACGGCTCTGAAGAGAGATAAGTACATTTTGATTTAGCATATATACATTTAAAATGACAAAATGCACGACATATTTAAAATGATAGTGTCCCCCACAGTTACAGCATGTTTGAAAAGCGTACGGTGGGAGGGAGAGGGAGTTGGCTGGGACCCTCGGCGGCTGGACTGCGGTGGGACTGCAGGCTCTGAGAAATAGTTAAGAAAAGACGATTAACATCACTACATGACAATAAAACATGATTATTTATTCATATGAAAATTAATACTATTTTGCTAACTGAGAATGCTGTCTCCCAAATAACTGTTAAGCGAAACCAAATAAATAAATAGCATCCTTTATGGCTGTTGAGGAGGCAGAGGCGGAGGGGTGGTGGTCTTCCCCTCTCAAAGCAGGCTGGTGTGACTGGTGTGGAGGCTACAGGCGGGCAGCAGACTGGAGGCAGAAGAGGGCCACGGAGGCTGAGGGACGGGCGATGGCAAGACCGGAGCTGGTGGTGGGAGCGGCCCCGGGAGACACTCCTCTTCTGCGGCTGGGGAGAGAGCCGCCACGTGGCGTACGGGAGGAGGCTGTGGGAGTCTGGGTTCTTGGGTTTTCAGCCCGCTGCCGCTGTCGGTCTGCCCTGGCCAGAGCTCCTGCCTCGGCGCGGGCGGCACGGTCCTCTGCCTCTTCGATGACATCCGTCATCTCCTGGGCGGTGAGCAGGCGGGCCTTGGTGGTGTTCCTCCTGACCTTTCCAGATCCTCCAGTGAACTCTATCTGGGCCAGGAGTTGTCTCAGGTCCGCCGTGATCCTCCCTGCTGTTACAAGGGGGTGGTTGAGCGGTTAGGTGGCCGAGCGGAGATTGCGTTCGTCACCAGCCCCGGAGCTGAGCTGGATTTGCCTGTTCGAATCCAGCTCACAGCTCCGGGGTTGTCACCAGCTTGGCTGGCCGTCTGCACTGATACAATTGGCTGTATCAGAGGGTGGGAGAAGCTGGCGGGGTGGGTCCGGGTCGTTGTAAACAGCAACTCCTACAGTTCGGTCGGGGCGCCTGCTAAGCGCGTGGTCCTCCCACACGCTACGCCCTCTCAATGAGAATCCGCGCTGCCAGGTGAAAAGAAGCGGTGATTGGCTGGACGTGTGTCGGAGGAAGCACGTGGTAGCCTCCACTCTCCCAGATGATCTGACTGTGGGGGGTAAGTGCGCAGCGACCAGGAAGGGACTGGGAATTGGCATACGACTAACATTGGGATGGGAGAAAATCGGAGGAAAATGGAGGGAAAAAAAAAAAAAAAAAAACAAGGGGGTGGTTGAGGTAGGGGTTGGGGGGTGATGATTTTTTGGGAGGTGTTTATGACTTTCATGTTCTGTGCAGTTTGCGTACCATGCTGTGGTGGAGTGTGTTAATGCTCTCAATAGAGCAGTGGTAGAAGGCCTTTCTCACTCAACATCGGGGTCGAATCAGCTCCGTGCCGTCCTCATTCCGAGTTCCGTGCCGAACTCCTCTTCCCCCTCTAGTTTGTGTACACACTTCAGTCTTGGTGCGCTCTGGGTTTTGTTTACGGTTTGCGTTTTGAGCTTGTAAGCTTGCCGTAGTCGATGATGTCACGTTCGAAAATGTAAACAGGAATGTCTTAACAGGACTGCGGACTCTGGATGCTGATATAAAATGAACAAATTGCCAATAAATATGAAGTTATATTTGAACCTCTGTTGTCAAGCCTTGTCAATATAACCCACCCCATTTTATCACGAATGGATGGTGTTGTAGAGTCCGCTTTTGAGCGTTTTAACAATAGCGCTAAGCTAACGGCTAAACGCTAGTTAGCTTAGCCTTTACTAGTAACATTGCTGCATCGATTATATGCATTATATTGAATGTCATTGATCTACTGGTCGACCACGGCCGACTGGTTGGGCACCACTGGTCTAATAGAAATAAATGCATTCGAACAATGTATAGACATAGCAATGGCAAACAAAATTGCCAGGCCTAACCGCCCCCACTAGTGCGCACCTGAGACCACCTATTTCACCGGCCCCGGTTCAGCGCCCCCGGGGACGAATCAGCGGGGGGGCGGGGTCAGGGGACAGCGTTCTCACTCAGACAGACACACCCTTTTCTGATGCGAGCCGGGTCTGATTCGACACAAAGCAGCTCAGCAGACTCATTCAGATTTTCAGAATAGTGTGAAATTACACCTGAGGTTTATATATTATATTTTATTGCATACCAGAGTAACTAAACACTATTACAACATACTTCAGAACTTTCTTGTTGGACTGGAATAATTAGAATTATATACTTTTTTGTGTGTCTGATCGAGTTAACACAAATCAAGTTTCAAAGGGAAACATGTGAATTTGTTGAAAATGTTTTTCTATGTAGAGCCCGCACCTTTACATGGTTAAATAGCTCAGACCTTTCTCTACATGAATATACAACTCTAATCAATATAGTGTGTATTCTCAAAATATTATATTTTAAAAGTGTTTTGTCCCGACTTTCAAGAATCAGTGAAATATTATTATTAATATACATATACACATATATATATATATCTTTTTCTTATTATTATTTTATTTATTTATTATTATTTCTTTTTTTTTATTAGAAATGTTTTCCTCTGTGAACAATGCCAGTGAATTTGAACAAAAACAATGCCAGTGAATTTTTTTTCTTTTTAAAAAATGTCCAAGTGACAGCTCTGAGCTCTCTGACCTGACTGCAGTAATGGCCAGCTGTCAATCACTTACTGCAAAAATAGTTGCACAGGTTGGGCTTAAGAATATAATTATCCAATCAAAATAGGCTATTTTAGTTTTTAAAAGCCGGGTAGTGAGACGGAGCGCACTTGATTGATTGGCGTTCACGTCGTACCACATTGTGTTGACAGCCTTGAAATCCAATCAGAGAATGGTGCCAGCTAATGCTACGGAACTGCAGCTAGACCCTATTGACTGTGGCGTCAATAGCCATCTAATGTTCTAGATTTTTCTGTCATCATCTCACCACTGAGACTGACTGTGTGCAATTTGCCTTGAAAGAGACTGACATCGAGAATAAGATCTGTATTCAATTGTTCATGAACTTATTGTGCATCGTTTGATGATATATATATATATTTTTTTATCTCAGTTGAAGTAGTGTAATTGACGTGAACGTGCCATCTTGGACTCTGTAAGCTAACTTGTTGTAGCGTGAGCTAATAGCTAAGTCATCGAAACGTTCACCCAGAGGAAGAAGAAGAAGAGGAAGATGGGATAGGTTTGGCAATCGCTTGGGTGACTGTCTGAGTGACCACCTGTCGGAGTCAGAGTCCCGAAAATGGAACGTGTGTCACGCATCAACAGAACAATGTTTAGTGGATTTCGACAGCATCCTCACGCAAATGAAGGATCGATTAGATCACAAAAGACTGCTGTTTGTTGCATTGCCTGATTTGCAACTGTTTGCAAGCAGACGAGGTCATTGAACGTTTCGTCAGAAAATATCGAAGGATGAGGGCGGTCAGGTGGTGTAGCGGAGATTGCGCTCGTCACCAATGCAGGAGACGCTGGGTTCGAGCCCAGCTCTCTGCGTTGCTACCAGCTTGGCTGGCCGTTCATACTAATACAATTGGCAGGATTAGGGGGTGGGGAAGCTGGCAGGTGGGAATCTGGCGTTGTGGACAGCGTCAGGTCAGGTCAGTGCTTGCTAAGCAGGGCAGGACTTGGTGGAGATAGCGTGCCCTCCCACGTGTTACACTTCACCAATGAAAGTCCTCGCTGCCAAGTGAAAAAAGCGTCACTGGCTTGACGGCGCACGTCTCGGAGGAAGCGTGCGTTCGACATCAGGACACCCTTGTACCGACTCGTGGGAGAACATGCGTACAACAACCAGGTAGGGGAGGGGGGGAATTGGCACACCGACTAATTGGGACGGGGGAGAAAATCAGAGAAAAATTGGAGAAAGAGATAAAAATTAAATAAAATATCGAAGGATGGATTTAATTTACAAGTGATTAGATGGCAGGGACACTTCCTCGTAAAGAAGTACATCAAATGGTGAGTGGATTTAAAATATATATATATATATTGGGCCGCTGCGTCCAGTGTGTCAGTGACGTGTGTGTGGCTGAAATGCGTGCGTTTACTTTCTAATTACCCACGTAATTGTCCTTGTGTTACATAAAACCCATCTGTGGCCTCGTGCAGAGGAAGGTGGTAAATACATGTTCGATATTCCAATGTACAGTTTTGCTTGTACAGTTGTACAAGCATGTACCATTGACTCAGAATGGTCTGTTTTATTGAAATCGTCACAGCAGTATAGTTTGTTTATACTTCAGAAGTATGATATTTAAACATGGTCCCCAAAATGAATGGAAGCGAATGAGGAGCCTGACACCTGGGAGGAATGGGGGTGTTGCAGTCTTGGGGATGTTTTAAAAATATAACTTAATATATAATATAATAATTTGTGCTTCACCAAGACATTTGGTCAGCAGCCGCCACTGGTACACACAGACCATGTCTAATGTCAAATGCAATAGTTTGTCCCTAGTAGCTTCAAGAACACTAATAATATAATGTATACTGTATAATGTATATTAGGGTGTAGTGGTTAAGACCCCCTATCTCTGGAACCATAAGTACAGCCCTGCTGGGCTGGCATGGAGTCCTGTCAGAACGCTGTGTCTGTGTTTCTGCCTACTCTGTCTCCCACTTCCTTAGCCTTCCAAACTAAATAGACATTGTGCAACAATAACATTCATCCCCACGATCACAATACTAGAGTCATGATACTTAAAAAGCTGGATTCTGCGTACCATACTGCCATACGTTTTGTAACGGGTGCAGGCTCTCGCACCCACTACTGCACTTTGTATCAGTCATTAGGATGGTCCTCTCTGTACCAAAGAAGACAATCACACATGTTGATTTTTATCCTTAAGTCATTGCTAGGTAAGCTGCCCTTATATATCTCCAGACTTCTGTCCTTTTATACTTGCTTTTTTAATACCAGACGAGCAGCAAATGGGATGCTTTTAAATGTTCCTTTGATGCAGTCAGAGCTTGGTAATACGCTTTTATGGAATACACTGCAAGTAAAACTTTGTCTAGAGGCACTTCCTACTGTGAATGCTTTTAAAGGTATGCTATGATTAGCCCTTTATGAAACATGTAACTGTTTTACCTGATGCTATTGCTGATCTGATTATGCTCCTTGCCACTGCACACATGACCTTCTGTATTTATATTTTAATTGTATGTTTTTTGTTTAATGCCCTGTTTTATGTTGAAACTTGTTGTGTGCCATGTTGGTCAAGACTCCCTGGAAGA
Source organism: Notolepis coatsorum (assembly GCF_963971535.1). Taxonomy (NCBI): domain Eukaryota; kingdom Metazoa; phylum Chordata; class Actinopteri; order Aulopiformes; family Paralepididae; genus Notolepis; species Notolepis coatsorum. Next base: position 130,886,836 of record NC_140175.1, read on the forward strand.
AGAGATCTTGTATCTCAATGGGACATTCCTGGATAAATAAAGGATAAGTAAAAAATAAAATACTGTAATATCACAATGTTTTACCTTTTTTCAACTGCAAATTCAACAAAAATGTGTTTTATCTAATATGATACAGTAAGGTTGTTAGTCTGTTCACCTCACTCCAATAATTCTTATTGCAGCACAATGGGATTGATACTTGCCATCAGTGTATCGATATAATATCGGCATGCAAAATATCACCGTATCAAATTCCCCCCCCCCACCCCTACAGAATATAATGTAGCACGATCCAGGACCTTATTGCCAAATGTACCTCACACACATAGTGAACAGTGTATTCTTGGTACAGTATGTTACCTGCCACTGCATGCCTGTCAGTATCATCAGAGTCCATGATCCCATTGGCTGCTACAATATTCAATATTCATTATAGCACTGCGCAGGCCTGGATTGGTCATCTGGCACACCGGGCATTTGCCGGTTATGATTTGATTAAAAAAAATTGGAGTTGTTGGAAGTTGTATTTCTTCACTTTGTATTGAGCTAGGCTAGCTGCTCCCTACTGCTTCCAGTCAGTGTGCTAAGCTAGGCTAGCATGTACCTGTACCCCTCTTGGGCTACTGCATATATCGGTATCGGTTGATATCGATTGATATCGGTATCGGAAATTAAGAGTTGGACAATATCGGTATATCGGTAACAGTAAAAAAGCCAACATCGAACATCCCTACTTTATTTTTTGTCCTCTCTTTCTCAGATTTTTTCTCTGTTTTCTCCCCATCGCAATTTAGTCGTTATGTCAATCCCCCCCCTCCCCTACCTGGTTGTTGTGTGCATGTTCCTCCTACTGGTCGGTACAAGGGAACCCTGAAGTCATCCGCACGCTTCCTGCGACACGTGCGGCGACAGCCAGTGACTCTTTTTTCACCTGGCAGCGAGGACTCTCATTGGTGAAGCGTAACGCGTGGGAGGTCACGCTGCCTTCACCAATTCCTGGCTCTCGCTGAGCAAAAGCGCCCAGACCTGACCTGTAGGCGTCGCTGTCCACAACGCCAGTTTACCACCCACGACTTGCCTTCCCCCTAACCCAGCCAAACAAGTTAGTATGACGATCAACTCAAGCCCCAAGCAATGCTGACTCCGGGAGTCGAGACCGCAGCCTCTTGCATTGGTGACGAGCGCAATCTCCGCTACGCCACCTGACTGCCTGAACATCCCTACTTTAAAACTTTAATACATGTGTACATGGTTTTGGGTCCTTCAACAAAATACCAGGCAGTTCTTCCCATATTTTGATTATATGCCTTGTATTTGCCGTCGTCCATATCGCCATTCAGTGTCTATATATGACCCGTTCAGTTGCTCATATGATTAGCGTTTTGACCTAACCATGCGACCTGTTTGAGTTGTGTGGAGTGTGCCGGGGGCAGGGCTGGTGGTCACGCAGACTGGACAGTTGAGATTGACCATCTCCGTGTGGAATCACCTCCTTAATGCACAGAATACGTGTAATTTGTTCTAAATATATTCTTGTGTCTAAATGTATTCCTTCCCATATATTTGTAATTGTGTAATTTACGTAAAGTTGACTATATAAGAAAGAAACGCCATTTCTCTGCTCTTCTCTCATCTTTCTGTCTTTCCCTGCATCAGTTACACACAAACAATCCGAGCTTGGGTAAACCAACACACACACCTGAATATAGTTTGTAGTCTTACAACACACACACACACACACACACACACACATTTTAATACTTTATTTGGTTCCACAAATTATATTACATAAACGGGGAATCAAATGTATCGGGGCCAAGCAGCACTGAACACTTAAGGGTACATGTAACTGCAGCTATGGTTAACAGTTGGTTAATATAGTTATTTATGTTTACAATTTATATGCTTATTTTGTATAATAGTAATAATACTGTTGTAAATTCCCCACTATTTTTCATACTGTGTGTTATTATTTCCATTCAGGCATTACTTTGGACAGCCCAGGGTATTCTTGTTCCTAGTCAGGCATCTCTCCAGACAGCCCAAGGGTCCTTAGTCTGTTAATTAAATACAGGTGGTGAATTTCCGGCACCTGTGTTTCCATTTGCAGACTGAGAGTTCGTCCTTGAGGAAGTAAGTTATCACCAGCCTCCAAAATGTAATGCCTGTGGTTTATGCTAGGTAAATGTCATAATGTAGTAGTGATGGCGAGATGAAGCTTCATGAAGCATTGAGGCTTTCCATCCAATAGTACCACACATGTGTTGAAGCTTCATGGTGTATTTGCTCTACTGTGCCATCAAGTGGACAATAAATGTAGAACAGGCAGAGTGATGATGATAAACAAATAATAATGTGTCTGTTTTTCTAACAGAATGATGGCAGGGACAGAGGAGAAAGTGCTTGTGTTACTACAACATTCTATAATTTAATATAGTGTGTTTTTCTAACAGAATGATGGCAGGGTCAAGTGCTTGCTTCATTCATTTTTATTCAGAAAAAGCAACTCAAAATCGACATGCCATCCTGCATTTGGATCATACAGATGTGATCAGATTAGGCACAGCAAGTTAGACATTACAGCAAGTTTATATGTAACGGAGATGATATCATATGGTCACCTTTTTTGCGTTGTGTTTAACTTTCTTCGATGCCCCGAGGGAGTTTAGAACCCGGGTCTGCCGTGACACGGGCGACAGGTGACAGCACAGACCGCTACACCAATAATCCAGTCATTATATGAAAAAACCTAGGACAAATTGCAACAGTAGCAAACTCAACTGATTTTGTATCCTCATTATGTCCTTAGTGAGGGAAAAAAAGTCCCAAGGAATCCCATCATGGGAAAGTTTTGAAAACGACCTATATATATTCATATCGAAAAATGCCTGTTATAACATAGTGGTGAAAATTTTACTTTTAGATATCACTATAAAAACTCACAAGCTGATTACACACACAAAGACAAGAAAAAAAGTCAATCACAACTTCATTGAATTATTCTGTTTACTCATGCAAATCACACATTATCTTATTTGATATGCACCAATTAGCATACACGCCAGAACTAATCAAAACATTTGATAAAGAAATTTTTTTCTTCTTGGAATATTAGTAGATAGGCTCTGTGGAGCTCAGTCCACGAGGATGGGGCTCAAGGGTTTATGTCCGTGGGGATAGGTCCATGGAGATGGTTTTTTTTTTATAATAGGCGGAAACTACATATTTGTACAGCATGCAAAACACTACATGATTCTTGCACAAAACTACATGGGCTTAACATAAATTTGGTGTGTCTGTATAGGGGAGGCTTGTAGGTACCCATGTAACCCATTCCCATTAACATATATTGAGGTAGAAGGCCAAGGGACCATTTGAAAAATGGTGATGGCCATATTTCCCTCTCCAAAAAATCGTCTTAACTTTGAATAATTAGGTATGTAGCCCCCTTTCCAATGAGGTAACATGACATGGTTGGTCTCATTGGAAACCCGAGGTTGTCTAGAATCAAATGGTATCTTTACTTTTGAGCTACCTCAAAATTTGAACGCGTCACAATCTCTGAAAGACAGTTTCGTCAGTGATCCTGCCAGCAATCAAGTACATTGAAAAAAAACACATTTCCCATGATGGGATTCCTTGGGACTTTTTTTCTCTCACTAAAGACATATTGAGGATACAAAATCAGTTGAGTTTGCTAATGTTGCAATTTGTCCTAGGTTTAGCCTAATTCTGGCCTATAATGACTGGACTACAAGGTGAATTCACTCTTCATGACGTGTAAAGTGTGTCTTTTTAAGTGGAGTGAGTTTAACTCGCAGTACCGCTACTCGCCAGTCACTTCACAACGCTTGAAGTCCATCGTGAGATTCGTGACTGACAGTGCCTCGCGCTACCATCTGTTATATATATGTTGGGATTATTAGGATACACATTTATTTGTCTTTCCCAGTACTCCACGGGATTCTCCAACGCAAAGAAACTCGTAATGAATTCCTATGTCGACACTTGTGTTGCGCACCAACCTCGAAGCCATTTCCTGAATCAGTGACTCGGACCGAGGCTTCGGATGTCATCAGTACGTCACCTGATACACGCCTCGATGCAGGCTCCACATAAAAAAAAACTGAATTACCCGACACAAGCTCCGAAGCCTCGCTTCAAACGTCACATCACTAATATGTAGCCTGCATTGTGTGTTGTTGGGGCGTTGTGATTCATGTGTATGATTATGGCTTGGGGTTTGCTGCTTTGTGTTGTGTTTGGCCGGGCATGGCACGGGGTAGCAACTAGCCGTGGTCTAAGATTTAAGATTTGTTTATTAAGGACAATGCAAATTAATGAACATCATTTACATGTCTATGCATAACATCACAGCATGATAAGGACGTAAATATGCCGGGAATAGCACAGGGCTAATTTCCACCCGTAGTCCTAACATAAAACAAACACAAAACGGACCATACAACGTTCATTCATAAAAACTGACATCACTGACATGACCACACTAACATGACATTCAGTCAGTACAACATCACTAACATCCCTAATGAGTGCATATTTGGCTGTCTAACAGCCATTTCCTGAGTTGGCCCTTAAAGGTGGACAGGGTGGGACATTCCACTTCCCTTTATCGATAGACAATTTTTGCTGAAGGCGGTCTTTCTAAAATGGACCTCACAATCCCCTCTGGTGTTTGATCTAGTGGCTAATCCAGTGTTCCTTTTCTCGTGGATAAACTCCTTGAGAGGGGGAGGGGCTAATCTGTGCAGGCATTTATATACAAAGCAGGAACTTTTATAACGTCTGAGGTTTTCAAAATTTCAAATTTGATGCTTATCCAGGATTTTACAGTGGTGGTATGAGTACTGTTTCCTGTCATATACCTTCAATGCTCTGTTGTAGAGTTGTTCTATGGGTTTCATGGCTGTGGCCCCAGTAAATGACCAGTTTAGAAGGCAATATTCAATGTGAGAGAAGACCATACAGTGTAGGTATGTCTTTGCGGCTTCAAGTGTTAGGGAGGGCCGTATTTGTTTGAAGTTGGAAATGTTGAAGTTGATGGTGTTCCTCACTTTCTTTATGTGTTTCTTAAAGGTCAGGTTTGAGTCCAAGATGACCCCAAGGAATTGGAAGTGGGAAACAGGTTCTAGTTCTTCCTTCCTTCCCTCCTTCCTCAGGAACACATTGGACCGCTTGATGGTTTCTGGACGCTTGCTAAAGAACATGCACACAGTCTTTTTCGCAATTAAGTAGGAGACAGGTGCTGTTTAGCCAGCATTGTACCTGGTCGTGCATATGGGTCACCTAGCGGCCTAATGCAGGCAGTCAAGGCCAGATTAAGACTTCAGAGGCCCCTGGGCCAGATTCTTGTGGAGGCCCCCCCACACACACGTGCACGCACGCACAGTGGCGTTTTTATATGTCACTTTAAAAAATATATAGAATACCGTAATTCCTCTAATAGTAACCCCGGCTTGTATTTGTTTCAACTGTAGTGGATACCAGGCTTGTATTAGGAGGAGGCATGTATAAGAGAGAGGCCTATATTTCTAATTTTCGTATCTCTTTTATTTTTTTTACTGAATGAATGAATGAATGAATGAATGAAAACTTTATTTAACAGATTGCAGAATGGATACAATACAGCAGTACGGCTCAATACACACAATTGTTAAGGCAGGGGATGCAGACCTGAGAAAGACGTTTGTCTTGTTTACATCAGGGTCCCCCATTTTCAATTCATATAGACATTTATGACATACACAACATACATGACATTTATGGTATAGGGACATATAGGTATTTAGTACTAGTGTGTAGTGTGGAGGCCCCTAGTCGCGTTATTTCTAAACCTAGCCGCATTTCTGGCAAGACGCTCTCTGATTGGCCGATGCCTGTTTCTACACTGGTTAAGCTTAGGCACTCTTTCGAAGTTGGTTAAGGTTAGAGTTTGTCTTAGAGCGTGACGGGCTGACGGCAAGTTCTTTCGACGGTTAAGCTTAGGCACTCTTTCGAAGTTGGTTAAGGTTAGAGTTTGTCTTAGAGCATGGCGATAGAACGCCAGGTAGTTTGCAGGCTGTTTGACGAGGAAATGGGCAAAGACACAGCTCGTCACGCGATTGGGCAAACATGTCAGTGGCCAATCAGAGAGCGTCAGTCAGTGCCAATCATTCAGTGTCACAGTATGACATCGATCTCCAAAATAAGAAAAAAAAAATAAATAAAATGTGGGGTGACGAGGGGCCTCCAAAAATGTTTAAAATAAAAGTTAAAAAAAAATAAACAAATATTTGGGGCCTCTAGTGACGAGAGGCCTCCAAAAGAAAAAAAAATAAAAGTAAAAAAAAAAATAATAATAATTTGGGGCCTCTAGTGACGAGGGGCCTCCAAAAGGCCTCTAGTGACGAGTGGCCTCAAAAAATTCAAAATTAAAGTTAAAAAAAATTTAAATAATTTGGGGCCTCTAGTGACGAGGGGCCTAAAAAAAAAATTTTTTTTTTGGAGGCCCCTCATCACTCGAGGCCCACGGGCCGCGGCCCGGTCGGTAATCCGGCCCTGCAGGCAGTGGATGGTGCATGATGCATATGACCTTTACCTCTGCTAATTATGTATAGCTAATTATGTATTATGTATTATAATTTCTTGTTTCTGTTTATGTGTTACAGAAAACCACTCTGAAACACCACCATTTTGAGAGATCACTCTCAACAACAGAATCCTAAAATAAAGATACAAAAGGACTGTTCTCTTGACTCTCGTGTCCTCTCTCTGACCGGGGTACGCTGTTGTGGACGAAGTGGCTCCAGCAAACATTGCAAACAACATTATATCTTGAATAAATACACTCAATTGCTTTTCAATGTATTTCTTATTTGTTTTATATAAGATATATATTAGTGGCGCACTGTTTTTCTCTTTTATTTGTGCAATTACCACATCTCACGAGAGTTGACACACCTGGTATCCGGTGACGTGTTTCCGCCTTCTCTCTCTTGCGTTGGAACCATGAACTTGAGTGGTAATGAACTTACCTGGCGTTCTAATAAGTAAAGAACAATCCATCAAGCCAACGTATCAAGACAATCTTCCAAGAAACGGACAGAAGACACACTACAGTAAAGCATCGATGTTCTCATGTACTGGCACGCAACCAATAAGGTATTGATTGATGGAGATAATAATTGTGGTATATGTTTTAGTGACGTTCCAAGTTCCAACCATTGGTAATGGACTTGTGATAGTAATAGTATACTAGTAGTATAATAATTATATATTACTAGTATAATAGTAGTACTAGTAGATATTACGGTTTGGATGAGGTTGGATCAAGCTTCTTCATTAAAATCAGTCCAAGAAATAAACTTGTGTTTTGCGTCGTGCCCGAGGATGTCCCCCCCCCCCCCCCCCCCCCACCTCCAATGTACAGCCCCACCCCACCTACCCAACCTCCCCCAATGCACAGTTTCTATGTCAAATGTATATACTCTTCTTCTGGATTTTTTTAGTATCACAAACAGTACTGTATTTGTAAATCTGGTGTGTCATAAATGTATAGATGTAGCAGTACTGTCTATCTGTATGTCATGTGTGTCATATGATGAATTGAAAATGGGGGACCCTGATGGAAACAAGACGAAAGTCTTTCTCAGGTCTGCATCCTCTTAACAATTGTATGTATTGAGCTGTACTGTACTGTACCCATTCTGCAATCTGTTAATAAACTTTTCAATCAATCAATCAATCAATCAATCAATCAAACAGTAAAATCTTAACTGTCTAAGCTAAGTCAAGTTGGAAGCAAGATGGCGCCGCCGGTGTTCGTCTCATCGCTCGTCAAGGAGCAGCGAGTGGGATGGACCACGGTGTAAACCACAAGATGGCGCCGGTGTTCAAGACAACGTTTATCAACAACAGCATCTGGAAGATGGCATCAGCGTAACGTTCTAAGCTCACTTTCATCACCACTAAAAAGCCAAAGTTGCATCAAGAGATATATTTGCAAGAAAAGCCATAAGGTTGGACACCAAGAAGAGTGATCTAACAAAGGGTAATATTGTAGATGTACTAACAAGGCAAACAGTTGCACAGAGCTATATATTTGCAAAAGCCATATGGTTGGACACTTGTAAGAATTAGTGTTCTAACAAAGGGTAATTTTGTAAACGTATTAGAGGGGTGATAGGAGTGAGTCGCAACTAGAAGGTGACGCCTTTTTTCCATGTGTTAATTTGTAACATTTTGAAACACCGTATTCTTCTGTAGTTTAGATCCACATTGATGCATGTATTGAAATAAGAGCTTTGAGGTTAAACGTGCAATTTCATTGTTCAACCTTATTTGATACATATAGAGTAAAGGGGAATTCAGCCTACATTAGTGAAGTCAACTAGCCTGGTATAAAATAAGTCAACCAGCCTAGTTAGTAAAGTCAACTAGCCTGGTATAAAATAAGTCAACCAGCCTAGTTAAGTAAAGTCAACTAGCCTGGTATAAAATAAGTCAACCAGCCTAGTTAAGTAAAGTCAACTAGCCTGGTATACAATAAGTCAACCAGCCTAGTTAGTAAAGTCAACTAGCCTGGTATAAAATAAGTCACCCAGCCTAGTTAAGTAAAGTCAACTAGCCTGGTATAAAATAAGTCAACCAGCCTAGTTAGTAAAGTCAACTAGCCTGGTATAAAATAAGTCAACCAGCCTAGTTAGTAAAGTCAACTAGCCTGGTATAAAATAAGTCAACCAGCCTAGTTAAGTAAAGTCAACTAGCCTGGTATAAAATAAGTCAACCAGCCTAGTTAAATAAGTAAACTAGCTTGGTTAATTAAGTCTACATTTATTACTAAGCAACTAATTAAGTAATCACACTTCAAGTAATAATAACAAGGCTTATACACTTATTAGTCTTGCATATTAACTTGACATTTACACATAGTCTTCAACATGTCACGTGAAGGAGAGATTACTGAGCTAGAACAAGAAGATGACACAATAGCTCCAAAGGAACAGATCATCGAACAGGTTGAAGAGGAACCTAGAAACACAGAAGATTCCCAAGAGCAGTCCGAAAGGTGTAAAGACGGCGACACTGCTGAAAGGAATACAAGAAAAAGTGGAAGAATCATAACTCTGACAGAGAAGGGCAAAGAGATGCAAGAGGAGAAAATTGTAGGACTCCAGCGAAGGTTCCAAGTCGTATATAGGAGATGGAAACATAATGTGAGAGACGCCAAAAAGATACTATCACGCAGCCAAACTAACTGCAGAGGATCCGCCTGTGGATACGGGCTCCGTGCGGGAAATGGCAGGAGAGATCGAGAAAAAAACAGCTGATATTGCCACCTCTTCCATCGTCCCCGCCACCTCATCCGATATAGAGTCTCTTGCTAAGCTAATAAAGATCTTAACCGATAAGGTTGATAAGGTTGATGCTAAGATTGAGAAGGTTGACGCTAAGGTTGATAAGGTTAACGCTAAGGTTGACACTATCAAAGAATCTATCGAATCCAAAATCGATGATTTAAAAGCAGCGGCTGCAGAACAAACCGAACGCACTACTGTAGTTGAAGCCACCTTGGTTGAACACACACTGAGATTTGTTAGGGGCGATGGGGCTTTACATGACGGCATCGTGGAACTAACGGAGAAGATAGAAGAGGTCAACGGGAAGCTAACGGATAAGATATATGACAACAACGAGAAGCTAACAGCTAAGATATTCGAAATCGAACGTCATTCCCGTAGATTTAATATCCGTATAGTGGGAATGGATGAATCAGTTGACTGCACAAACGACTCATTCGCGACAGTGTTAGCTCAAATTCTAGGACCAGATATCCTCTCTACACCACCTATAGTGGATCAGCGCTACAGAATTGGCATCCGAGACGACAACAACAATAAAGCGAGGGTGATTATTGCTAGCCTACGTCAAACTGGAATAAGAGATACGATTATCCGGGCGGCACGAAAGAAGAGGGGAACTCTGCAACACAACGGGAAACTAGTGTATTTCTATGAGGATTTTTGCCGGGAGGTTGTAACCCTACGAGCCCGTTACAAGTCAGTGATGTCTCAGCTTTTTGAGAAAAAATTCCCACCTACACTACGCTACCCAGCGAATCTTTCCATCATGGATAAAAATGGAAAAAGGGTCCGGTTCTACTTGACTGAAGACGCAGAGGATTACATGAGGGACCCACAACGCGGAGGAGGCTAAGTCTTATTCATCTTTTTTTATCTTTTTTTGATAACTTCGTTATAACTTAGACACCAAAAACGGCATCAAACAAGCTTTGATAACATTGATGTAGAAATAGGTTAATATGTGACGCTAGATACTATATTTTTGTAAAGGTTCGCTGTTTGGGCCCGCTAGATTTATGGGTTTTGTAGTCATGATTTGTTGCTGACATTTTGGAATACTCTGGACTTTTTCAACGCTCTGTCATATTGGAATATACTGGAATAATATCACTCTATGGCATGCAGAATGCCCTGGAACATAAACAACAGTTTGTGCAAGTCATGATTTGTTGCTGACATTTTGGAATACTCTGGACTTTTTCAACGCTCTGTGTCATATTGGAATATACTGGAATAATATCACTCTATGGCATGCAGAAAGCCCTGGTACATAACAACAAGTTGTGACCATACACAAGAATCATATCCGGAAGAACAACAGCCTTCATAGCGGAATACTGCCCACCCCTGTTTGGGGGACAAACTGCATACACGTATTTAAAACCTTCCTTTTCATCTAGGTGTTTAAGCTTGGCAAAGTTATTTTAAGATTTAAGCAGATGTTCTCTACTTTTTGACGTTTCTATAATTTAGTTCTATACATCTTTTTTTTAGTCTTCGGTGTGTTTTAACCTATACATGTTAGTATAAGGTTTAAATGAATATACTATGATAATTGAGGCATATTTTTTATTTGTATTTTATTATTTTAACGGGAGAGTGGCTAGGCCACGGGTGACATTCTATTAAGGTAGAATTACAAGTTTTAGATCCTATGGCAATTTGCATAGGAAAGTTAAGGATAAATGGCTCATTCTGGGCTGACTGCTCGTGTAAGGGAGGGAGGGAGGGGGGAATAGGGGATTATATGTATGTTTTTAAGCTCGGCTCTCAACAGGACCTCAATAATTGGATATATATCTATTGTGAATTGGTACTCCAGACGAATTACACACAAGAATACAACAACTTGTTTAGATTATGGCTAGTTTGAATATAATGATTTGGAATACTGGGGGACTAAACAAACAACATAAACGCAAAAGCGTGCTTACACTCAGTGGTGCAGTCGTAATATGGGAACTGGTAACACTGTGCGTGCATATGTGTGCGCGTCACTGACCATCAGCAGTGTAATCACTCTGCCTCAGTGATCATCTAGTAACACTGCGTGTAACCGCGTGTGACCACGACTGCACCACTGCTTACACTGATGAAAAACAAACAGGTTGATGTGGCTCTTTTAAGCGAAACGCACTTTTTAGTGGATGACAATGTAATGCTAGCGGACAAAATATATCATAACATTAGCTACTCATCTTTTGGAACGAGATCCCGTGGGGTTGCTATAGTCACGAAACGGAAGTTGAATATTGAATTGTTGGACGTATGGTCTGATGATTGTGGATGGTCGAGTAACCATAGCTAAAATAGAATACAGTAACAGGAAAATAGCGTTGGTAGCGGTCTATGCCCCAAATCTTTACGACACTAACTTCTACGCTACACTCACTAGAGCAGGGGTGGCCAACCAGTCAGAGACTAAGAGCCACAAAAAAATTACTGTGGTACCACAAAGAGCCACACCATATACCAGCGTTTCTCAACCTTTTTTTTCAGTCACGGCACCCTTCATGTGTTTATAGGTCTCACCCTCTGGCCTCTGAAGTTGCTAATGTCTTTTTTATTTGGGCCTCACAGGGTTAAAAGTACCCTGTGAGACCCACGGTTGCAAAATTACAAAATCACTTTTAGCCATTTAAAAAAATAATGTTTATTTAAAAGATGTTAAAGGGGAACTATTTTACTATTTCTTTCACTATTTGGGCACTTTTACACAATTCCTGTGAGTCTATGGAACACCTAGGTTTTTTTCAAAAAAAATGCATTGTTTTGTATTTCTAATCAAGTACTAAAAACCGCATTTTTCTACCTCAAGATCTTAAGCCGTTTTGAGGCTGGGCTCCAACCACTGTGTGGCCTGGTGCCAACTGCCACATCAACTGCCACATTATTATGCAGCTGAGAAATCTCTGACATCACAGATATGCACATTTTCAGATGACTCAGTTCAGTGAGGGTGAATATTGTGAGAGGAGAATTGGAAGAATTCGCCAATATGAGAATTAGAGACATATATCCTATTAATATAAGTCCACATAGCTAAGAAACAATGGTAAACACTGAAAAAAGCCATTTATAAGATAGTTCCCCTTTAAGCACATGTATAGTCAATTGGACCTGTTGTTCAGCCTCACAATGCTATTTGATAGTAAATGTGTTTATATGTCCCACCCTCTGGCCTCTGAAGTTGCTAATTTCTTTTTAATTTGGGCCTCACAGGGTTAACCTCTTAAGCCCGAGATATACAGTAAAAGTGTATATTTTCAGCATTATGTTTGTTTACCAATTATTTTAACTGTTATTAGTGAAATATAAGATTATAGAAATCTCAGGGCATTGAGTCGGAAACCGGCGCATATTGACAGGAGGAAGTGGCACAGCCAAAAGTGAGTGTAGTCTTTTGAAGGAAGAGACTCAGGGCTTTCAAATTTCGAAAAACTACCCTACCCAGCTCACACCAGCCCCTGTCAATCATCTGACTTCTGGATTTACTTTTTAATTTCTCTTATTTTTTGGGATTATCTCCCACAAACCTGAACGTTATTGCCATAAAACAGAACGCAGTTAGTTTCTCTACCTTTCTGTGAACGTCTTGCAAAAAACGGTGTTGCAATATGATGAAAAATGGTGGAGAAATTTACATTATAAAAAAGATGGCAGAATTCAGTACTGTATCTACAAAACCTTCTGTTTAATCATCTTCCCTTTATTCATTTGCTTAGATTTTTCAGGTCTGGTCAATTTTAGCATGGTGTTATTTACAGTCAAAGATAAAAAATTTTTTAAATAGAATTGATATTCTCCTTTGGTTCATTACAATTTACTCAAGCCTAGTAACAGACACACTATTTCTGACACTGATCCATATATGTCCCTAGATTCAGATACCAAGAACATGCAAATGGACCATTTAAATTTTTTTTTTTTTTTTTTTTTTTTTGTAATTTTTTTTTTATGGGTGGAAGAGCCGCACATTGACGGGCAAAGAGCCGCATGCGGCTCGCGAGCCGCGGGTTGGCCACCCCTGCACTAGAGCAATGTTGAACCTTCCTGAGTATTCATTTATAATTGGCGCGGATTTTAATGCTATTTGGGATCCCGTGATTGATAAGTCGAATCCCACCATTTCCAATGATCAGAAACATGCATCTAATGCACTAAAGGATTGGGCCAAGAATACAGGTGTAAATGACCTATGGCGATTACTCAACCCAACGGCCCGAGAGTACTCTTTTCGCTCTGCAAGACACAAGACATTCTCCAGAATAGATTATGTTTTTGCATCCCCTAGACTATTTGATAACTATGACGTGGAAATGGTGCCCAATGCACTATCAGATCACAGCTATTTACTCCTGAAAGGTTCATTTGGTAGACTGTCATCCCGAGCCCCAAGATGGCGATTTAACTCGATACTGCTGAAAAACAATGAATACTAATAGCCCAACCCCGTCCGTGGATATTAATCTCAAAAGCCTGTATGTCTTCCAAATCTCTGCCACAATAACAAACCAATCTTCTACCGATATACGGCGGGTCTTGTTGAAGAATGTGGCATCGATTCGTTTGACATCTAAGCTTAAGATTCAATTAGCCCCTTAGTCCAACATCCCACCTAAATACATTGCGTCTCATTGAGCTTCTTTGCTCCACATTCACACACAATTGAAATGTATGGGGGGAAAGAAAAGACAAACAAAACCAGCACAATCAATACATAGCCATCAGTCCAACACACTTTCTTAATAGTTCAAAAGGAAACTATCCTTCCCTTTGGGCCTTAAACCCTATTCATTACAACCACTTAAAAGATCTCCACTGTCTCAGACTATGCCTAGTCTTGGGCCTTAAACCCTATTCATTACAACCACTTAAAATACCTCCACTGTTTCAGACTATGCCTAGTCTTGGGCCTTAAACCCTATTCATTACAACCACTTAAAAGACCTCCACTGTTTCAGACTAAGGAAGATAGATACCGACACTTTTTCCAAAATGACAACACATCCTAAATTTAGAATAGCCAATCTGCAGAAATTTGGTTTTCTGCTCTCACCTGTTTGTCATTGAAGAAAACGCCCCGAAATCCTTTCGACCTGGACGGCTTGTTTTCAGCCGACACAAATTGTCAGTCACTCCAGGACGATTGCAGAGGAGAGAAGGAAAAAAACACAGATTATAGATCCATCCCTCCTGTGCCCTCACATATACACTTTATCTCTAGTCTCCTTGACACCAGTATTCCTCCTCATTATAATGACAAATCATAAATTTTGAGTTTTCAATTTGCAGATTGTTCAATTAAATAGGTCGTCTGCTCACCTGTTTATCGATTTTTAGCGCTTGTTTTGTCACTGAAGACGAGACACCGGTGTCCTGGGACTCCAGACGGCGTGGAACACGCACCAACGTTTCAGTCAATCAACTGGTTCACCACGATCAATCAATCCCAGCGGATGGCCTCCAATTAAAGGGAAATTCACCCGTGCCTTCCCTTATAATGTAACTTAACACTGGGTTCTTTCAATTGATTGTCGGCGAGGTGATCAGAGATGAGACGAGTCAGATGGCAGTATACAGTTTACTGAAGTCTTGAGGCACAAAGAAGAATAGATCTACAATCCGGACCACCTGCATGAAACCTCCTCTACGGGAGCAGACAATTGCAGAATGGCCACGACAACAGACAGCCACAAACTTTTATACATTGGTAGTTAGACACACCTCTTTCCTCACTTGATGATTGATAGTTGTCACCGTCCTAGCTGAGGACAAAGAGAAACATGCGGGAAGAGAAGGTAGAGGGAGGGGTGTTTTCAGTATGTGTCTTTCATTAAGGGTGGGGGCCGAACGATAATTGGTCTCTGGGGTCCCCCGCATTTGGGCGGGTTGTGTATCTGTGTGTATATGTTTGTGTTTGCGTTTGAGTGAGTGTGTGCGAGACTAGACCCGAGTTCATGTCCTCAGTTTTAATCATTACTCTTTTACTTCGTGCTATTCATGACACTTTTGTGATACTTAAGCAACCAAGTGGTGGCCATAAATTCTATGTGTGTTTATCTGTGTGTATGTTTGTGTGTAAGTGTGTGTGAAACTAACTGTCTATCGGTGTGTACGTGAGTGTGTGCGCCCGTGTCAGACGGCCAGGGCTTCAGACGCAGGCAGCGAGAGGAGATGTGCGCGTGCGTGCACGTGTGTGTGTGTGGAGAGGGGCCCAGAGCCAAAAGGTCAGCAGGTCACCCAAACCGTAATGCAAGAGTGTCTGTGGAGACGGGACTGGGGGCAATGAGAGACACAGACACACAGGGTGTCTTCAGATATTATCATTAAATCTATCACTTTGCAAAAGGGTATGACAGGAGTTTTTGATGGTTTATCTCTTTCAGTCCACAAGGCTTAGTGGTGTGTGTTCAGAAATACTTTTTGAATCACAATATTGAAGACCCTGTGTGACCAATTAGTCATGATGTCACAGTTATACAGTTGGACTAGGAGTCATGTTCTTATTTATTTAAAGCACATACTTATACATACAGCATGATGACTGTTTTATTCATTTTTAACCTTAATAAAAATATTAGCTATTATCTATAAACCTTCTCATTGCACACAGTCAAAACCTTTTACGCCTGAATGAAGTTATGTTTCGCTAAACAGTAAATGTGCCTCAGTTATTCATTACAGTGAGTAGTTTATTTAGTAAACATTTCATTATGAGAATTAATATCCAACACTCTTTACTCTGCAAGACTACTGACTGATGTGGAGACAGAAGAGAGTTAATCTGAAAGAGAAGAGAACAATCCATCACTCCATCTTCAGCAGGTTAAACCAGTAAAGTAAAGAAGCCTAACCTTCACTCTACCACCAGGTGACTAATGAGGACCATCAGATATAAGGATGTAGGCACGGCAGGAGACTTTGATAAGATTAAGACCAAGTTATCCTACAATATATTTGAAGATCAGTGTTTAAAGTAACACTCTAATATTTTGGGAAATACACTTATTTGCCATATTTCTCAGAGTCAGACAAGAATATATGGATTTCGTCTCTGTGTGTCAGTTTTGGAGTTGTTGGAAGTTCTATTTCTTCACTATGTATTGAGCTAGGCTAGCTGCTCCCTACTGCTTCCAGTCATTGTGCTAAGCTAGGCTAGCATGCACCTGTATCTCTCTCTGGGGCTACTAGACACACAGAGATGTAACTGATATCAATCTCCTTGTCTGACTCTGGGGAAGATGGCAAATAAGTGTATTTCCCAAAATGTTGAATGTGTTATTTATTTTAATATTTTATTCAGGAGTTTTCGCTCAGCATCCTGATCTAGGAAATGACTCATCTTGCAACTTTGAGCTGAATTAGATCAACCACTGTTCCTGAAATCATACATTTGTACACCCATCATCTTTTAGGTGAATATTTCTCTCACTGAAGTATACAGTATATTATGGAATTAGGCCTATGGAATGAGTTTACTTAATAAAGAGAAATAAAAGCATTATGTTGATACACTTGGTGGTGTCAGTGTGCATGAGAGGTCATCAGCCCCAGGTGTGTTGTGCTGGGACCTCCCCTAAGGTCAGCCCATCATCTGACTCTTTTACTTGTAATAGTACCAGTCATGCTTCAATGTTTAAAAGAAACCCCAAGGCTTACAGTGTTACAAGTCTAGGATGTTGGAGTCCTATAAGCTGAAGCTATTTTGATTTATTAGTGGGACATGAGTCAAACAAAGGGAAGCACATGGTCAATTTCCAGAATGTTTATTCATCGAATACAATCATATAAAACCAAAATGATGTCAGTTTAAATACAGTAGAAGTTATGAAATACACATTTGTACAAATTTGGTCAGAGACATAAACAATTATGAGTCGATCTTTTCAGCAGTGTCCTGTTTGTTGCCAGAGTCCGTCTGTGTGGTGCTTCCCTCTGTCTGTGTGCTGAGGAACTTTGGTGTTGGTGTCTCCTCCAGGCAACATCTGATGGCAACCTCTCTCTCAGCCTCCTCAGCAGATGGAGGCTTTGCTGCCTGGATGTGGAGCCTCCCGTCCTGAGCCAGGGAGCAGGTGACTCAGGATCCACCCCTTCAGGCAGATCAAACTCCTGTCTAGCTCCTGCCGTCTGTAAGAGTAGGAGCTTTTCCCCTCCCCCTGCTTCTTCTCCGTCTTCCCACTGACTCTCAGCTTCCTGCCCACCTGCTTGACAGACAGCTCCTCTGGGGAGAAGTCTTTAGTGTCCAGGGTCAGGCAGGGTTCACACTCGTCCTGGAAATTCAGACACTAGATTTACAGTCATGGAAAACCTGGAAAATTACCAAATATCCTGGAAGAAATATGATGTTGTCCTGGAAATGTACAATTGTATTTTAGCCCCTAGGTGTGCATTTTGATTGAAACTCAACTGTTGGTAGGATTATAGCCTGCGGGTCATGTTTGGGCCACGCTCCCTTTGTTTTGGCCCAATATGGTATTTGACAAGCACATGCTTATTCTCCTCTTATTTAAAGTGCTGTAAAATCCTGATGTAATGACTACAAAACGTACATTTTGTGACGGGTGTAGCAGTCACTTGTAATGAACATGAGACACACACAAAAGGAGGAATAAAATGTAGTTTAAATGTGTCAATACTAGGCCTACTGGTAAATTATATGACCTTTTGTGAGCAAGTGCTGTCTTGGATTGTCAAGAAAAACTCCTGAAAAACCTTTTCTCAAAAAGAGTAGATTCAAGAGGTTTATTTGTCATATACATACCAGGGTATTACGTAACCATTGACTACAGGAAGGCTCATTAACTTGTCAATGTTACACAATAAGGAGACGGCAGCCAAAGTATTTAAATAAAGAATATTTTAATTAATAGTTACCATGGTTTTTCGTAACTGAAATGAACATCAAATAATAGACAGACAAACACAGGACTATACAGACAGGATCAGCACCAGACGGAAGGGATGACAGACTACTTATACACAAGGGAATGACGAGACAACACACACCTGGGGTAATGGTAATTGGGTACACCTGGGGGGAAACAATAGGGACTACACACCATGACAAAGGACTACATCTAGACATGACAACTCACATTAGGAGCGCCTGATCAGGGCACAAACATACCCCCACTTAACACCCCCCCCCTCAAATTTATGGCCATAACCCCAAAGTAAAATGGGGAAATGGACATAAACAAGAAAAACCGTACCTAAATAACTAAAAGGGGAAGAAAAAAAAACAAATATAGCGGTTGATAAGTGGGGAACCCTGATGTAAACAAGACGAAAAGTCGCCCTCCGGTCCGCATCCCCCAAACAACTGTGCATATTGAGCTGCCCCGCATTGCACCACGCAATCCATCAATAAAGTCCCCGATCAACCAGGTACGGAGAATGGACAGCCTCAGCCTTACTCCTCACCACTCCCGACTCCTGGAACACAGAGCAAAATCAACAAAAGGCAAAAACAAAACAACAACAGCAACACCTCTCACACAACCCCCCCCCCCCCCCCAGAAACACAGCCCCAAACCCACACCCCACCACTGACTAGAGTCGTGACAACGCGTCGGCCAACACATTGTCCTTGCCCTTGACATGCACCACCTCCACATCAAAGGCTTGAAGAAAGAGGCTCCAGCGCATCAGCCGCTGGTTCGAATTCTGCATCCTACCTATAAAGACCAATGGGTTGTGGTCCGTGTACATTTTAATAGGTGATTGAGAGGAGCCAACATACACCTCAAAATGGGAGAGGGCCAGAATCAAGGCCAATGCCTCCTTCTCGATGGTCGAGTAACGCCTCTGGTGTATATTAAACTTCCGGGAGAAGTACGACACCGGGTGCTCAATACCTCCGTCATCGTCCTGCAAGAGCACTGCGCCAGCGCCCAACTCGCTAGCATCCACCGCCAATTTAAAAGGCCTCGTGAACACAGGCGCCGCAAGGACAGGGGCACTGACCAGAATGGACTTCAACAGTTGAAACGCGAAGGAACACCTAGGCGTCCACTGAAACGGGATCTTCGGGCTCAACAGATCTGTAAGGGGAGAGGCTACCGCCGAAAAGTTCCTACAAAACCCCCTATAATACCCCGTCATCCCCAGAAAGCACCGGAGATCCCGACGTGTAGCTGGCTCTGGGAAACCAAGTATAGCCTCCACCTTAGAATGGACAGGGCGGACCTCCCCCCGCCCCACTACCTTGCCAAGATAGGTGACGGTCGCCCTGCCAAACTCGCACTTGGCCAGATTCAGTGTCAAGTTCGCCCCAACAAGCCGTCCAAACACCTCCCGCAAACTAGCTATGTGCCCCTCCCAATCGTCAGAGTAAATGACGAGGTCGTCGAGGTAGGCCGCACAACAAGCCACTCCCGACAGCACCTGGTTGACCAACCTCTGGAAGGTTGCAGGCGCGTTGCGCATCCCAAACGGCATCACCGTGTATTGCAGGAAACTGTCAGGTGTTACGAATGCAGAAATCAGTTTAGCCCGGTTCGTAAGTGGCACCTGCCAGTACCCTTTAAGCAAATCCAACTTAGTTACAAAAGACGCGCCCCCCACCCTGTCAACACAGTCCTCCATCCTGGGCAACGGGAAACTATCTGGTCTAGTCACATTATTTACCCGACGAAAATCAGTGCAAAATCTATCAGTTTTATCAGATTTATCCACCAACAAGCACGGCGAACTCCACGGGCTGAAGCTGGGCTCCGCGATGCCATTAGCGAGCATATATTCCACCTCTTTTTGCAACCGTGCGCATTTGTGTGGATTCACGCGATGCGCGTGCTGTTTAATGGGCACTGCCTCCCCCACATCAATGTCATGATACAAGACACTCGTGCGCGAAGGGATATCCGAGAAAAGTTCGCTGTGAGTCCCAACCAGGCCCCTGATATCCGCTTGCTGTAGCTCTGACAAATGGCCCAGCCGACAGCCAAGAGTGACCACAGACTCCGTGTTTGTAAGACGGCCCTCCACAACCGCTTTAGACGGGATAATTACGTCATCCTCCAGCCCACCAACGCCGCCTGCAAGAAAGAGACTGTCATTATTCATATCGACACTAGATGGGGCCAACACACAAGCCGACACCGGCGTAGCGGCCACCACCGTACTGGCCACAGGCCCCCTTGTATGAAACAGCTTAATCATATTAATATGACACAGGCGGGTCTTCCGCCCACGATCCGGCATCTCAATAAGATAATTCAGCTCCCCTACCTTTTCCCTAACCCGATACGGTCCACTAAACCGAGCCTGTAGATTGGACCCTGTCACCGGAAGTAACACCAAGACCCTCTCCCCTGGCACAAACGACCTATCCCGAGCCTTCCTATCATACCACCCCTTCATCCGTTTTTGTGTGTCAATCAGATTTATTCTCGCCAGATCACATGCCCTCTTCAGCTTTTCCCTAAAGCCACAGACATAGTCCAATAGGTTTTTCGGCTCACTCTCCCCCAACCACTTCTCCCTCAACAACCTGAGCGGCCCCCTCACAGAGTGTGCAAACACCAACTCCGCAGGGCTGAAGCCCAAAGATTCCTGTACCACTTCCCTTGCGGCAAACAACATCAAATGAACCCCCTCATCCCAATCCTCCTCTGTATCACGACAGAACGCCCGAAGCATAGTCTTCAACGTGGAGTGGAATCTTTCTAACGCCCCCTGTGACTCCGGGTGATATGGACTAGAGAAGCTATGTGATATATCCAGCTGTTTCAAAACCTGTGAGAAGATACGAGACAAGAAATTCGTCCCTTGATCGGATTGGACGACGCGAGGTAAACCGAACACAGAAAAAAACCTCACC
Organism: Notolepis coatsorum; assembly: GCF_963971535.1. Classification (NCBI taxonomy): domain Eukaryota; kingdom Metazoa; phylum Chordata; class Actinopteri; order Aulopiformes; family Paralepididae; genus Notolepis; species Notolepis coatsorum. The sequence continues at coordinate 130,908,022 of NC_140175.1, forward strand.
AAAGCCTGTGACACCGTCTTGGCCGTTATCCGTTTCAACGGAATCGCTTCAGGGAAACGTGTGTTGGCACACATAATGGTCAGAAGAAAACTATTACCTGCTTTCGTTCTAGGGAGCGGTCCCACACAGTCAATAATAACCCTCTCAAAGGGTTCCCCCACTGCCGGGATAGGATAGAGCGGCGCCCGTGGAATGATGTCGTTGGGTTTCCCCACTATTTGACACGTAGAACACCCCCTGCAGTGCTGCGCCACATCCCGTTTTAACCCTGGCCAAAAAAAATTGCGCAGCACCCTATCGAACGTCTTGTTGACCCCCAAATGCCCTGCGAGCCTATGATCGTGAGCCAAACAAAGGATATCATGACGGTACTTGAACGGAACCACAACCTGCGTCACCACATTCCAATCATTCCCCAATGACGCATCCGGATCAGGGGACCATTTACGCAGTAACACCCCGTCTCCCAGGACATAACAGCTTTTAAGACCCTTACTCTCTCTTTCCCCCACAGCGGACACAAAAAGCCCTGACAGACTTGAATCTCTACCCTGTTCTGCGATAAGTTCCTCACGAGCGAAAGAGAACTCAGCCGTGCTACTGGCAACTTCAGCCGAGGAAGTAGTGTTCAGGAACGAACCGGCTGAAACAGAAGAAACAGCGTCATCCGACTCAAGTTGGTCAACTGTAGGGGCAAGCTGCGACAATAACATCGAGCCAGGCTGCCCCTGGAGTGCCCCCTCCCTCTCAGGCTTGTCGCCATCAGCCGCTACTACTGTATCGAACAAGTCCACCTCGCCCTCTTCCTCGGCCCGAGCTCTAACAACCATGGCTCGCGTCACCGCACATGAAGAGAACACCCTCGGATACGCCTCTGCCAGGATGCTGGCACACAAGTCACGTCTGCCTTCACGAGGACCTTACCCCCTGCCAAATCGTTCCCAAGGATTAGTGACACCCCCGCAACGGGGAAGCAACTTTCTACCCCAATGACGACCGGGCCCGACACCAATTCAGATGTCAGGTGGACGATGTGAAGCGGGACCTTCATCACATGCATCCCAAAAGACCTAACTGTTATCCCCGCATCCACCTCTGTACTACTGTCGAAAGGCAACACATCCCCCCGAATAAATGACTGGGATGCAGCCGTGTCCCTTAATATGGTCACAGGAACCCTCACCCCATCGCTAGATAAGGATACAAACCCCCTGCTGATAAACGGTAGGTAAGCTTTAATATCCTCACCCCTTTTGTCATACTCAACCGATATGCGTGTGGGTGCCATCACCAACGAAATCTGCCTACTGGGACGGGTAAGGGCAAAACAATTCTCTTTTATATGACCCTGTTTTCCACAGTTAAAGCACTCGCGTGTCTCAGACCTCGCGCCCCGCTCAATCGCCTCGCCCCCACTGCTACCACCCGTGCCCACTGTCTTGTCGCCGAAACCCCACCTCGGCTTACTCTCCACATTGCGTACAGGGTAACTTGGCGTAAAGAGTGTCTTGTGCGTCAGCACAAACTCGTCCGCCAGGCTCGCAGCCACCGAACACTCAGTCACCTTATGCTCGTTCATGTACATAGCAACATTATCGGGCAGACAATTCGACTTGAATTCCTCAAGGAGCACGAGCTCTCGCATCTTAACCAGGGTGTCCACCTTCTCCGACACGCACCACCGGTCAAACAACAGCTCTTTCTCGTACGCAAACTCCACATAAGTCTGCGAGCTGCCCTTCCTCAGAGCCCTGAACCGCTGCCTGTACGCCTCAGGCACCAGCTCATACGCCCTGAGAATCGCAGCTTTGACCGCCTCGTAGTCTTGGGTATTCGGGCACAGGGACGCATACACATGCTGGGCTTTTCCCGTAAGGACACTCTGGAGCAGTAACGTCCAGTGTTCGGCCGGCCATCTCAGTGTCGTGGCCACAGTTTCAAACATGGAAAAATATTTATCCACATCTTTCTCCAGAAACTGCGGCACGAGACAGAGATATTTTGCCACATCGAACCTATCCTCAATGTGTGGGCGCACCTCTGGCCCAAGCCTCCTGAGTTCGAGTGTGTGTGCGCGATTGCGCTCCGCCTCAGCTTGGTCACGGTCCACATGCTCCAACTCGCGCGCATGCACACGTTCCGCCTCCGCGCGCATACGGTCCGCCTCCTCACGCTTGAACCTGAGCTCTTCAAACCTAAGCTCCAACTCTAACTTGCGCAGCCCCAGAGAGCCATCAGAGACTTGGTCTAACTCCTCATCGGTGTCGTCATGCACCACCTCTTGGGTGGTCAGAGCCTCTACCAATGTCCCCCGCTGCTATGCTTTTCTACCCGGGGCCAGCTTAACCCCATAATGGTCCGCTATTCCCGCCAGCTCATCCTTCGTGCACACGCCTAACAACCCCACTGTCGGCCTGCGCACAAAGTCTGCCACTGTCACTGGCATTTCTGAACCGGGAAGAAACAGGGAAGGAGAAAACGAGGGATACCTACAAACACAACCACCATATATCAAAACAAACGAAAACAATCAACCCCTAACTAACCACAACAAACAAAAGAAAGACGGCTTCACCCTAGCGTCTGTATAGTCCTGGTCCCTACCTACTTCGGCCACCGCTCCACTACCAACCCTGGTACTGTATGTACGATATCTAAACAAGCGCTGGCACGACCGCCTAATGCCTCCACACCTAGAGGTATTCGCAAATCAACCACTGTCATGTGTCAAAAAAAAAAAAAAAAACCCATCCCCAAACGTTCTCAACCCTCACTATAGTACCCCTATATAAGTAACTACTATACACACGCCGGCCTAGGAGGAGCCTGACAGGGTCCTTCTAATACCCCGACCGCATGTGGTGTGTCCCCAGGCGATGGAAGGTACCATATATAAAATGGTCCAACTGCCCTAGCTGGTTGAGAACACTCCCTATTGGAGAAGTATTTGCCAAGGGGGTCTAAAACATGGGTCACACACACGACAATGCCAACCATACCTCACAGTGTGGATCCAGCCCAGCGGCCATCAAATGCTTGCTCCTAGTCGTTTGGCCGAGCCCCCATATTACGTAACCATTGACTACAGGAAGGCTCATTAACTTGTCAATGTTACACAATAAGGAGACGGCAGCCAAAGTATCTAAATAAAGAATATTTTAATTAATAGTTACCATGGTTTTTCGTAACTGAAATGAACATCAAATAATAGACAGACAAACACAGGACTATACAGACAGGATCAGCACCAGACGGAAGGGATGACAGACTACTTATACACAAGGGAATGACGAGACAACACACACCTGGGGTAATGGTAATTGGGTACACCTGGGGGGAAACAATAGGGACTACACACCATGACAAAGGACTACATCTAGACATGACAACTCACATTAGGAGCGCCTGATCAGGGCACAAACATACCCCCACTTAACACAGGGCATACAGTGAAATGCGGATACATGCATACATTCCCAGCAGAGCTAACTTTTAAAGTACTCTGTAAAACTTTAATACATGTGTACATGGTTTTGGGTCCTTCAACAAAATACCAGGCAGTTCTTCCCATATTTAGATTTTATGCCTTGTATTTGCCGTCGTCCATATCGCCATTCAGTGTCTACTGTATATGACCCGTTCAGTTGCTCATATGACACACACACACACACACACACACACACACACACACACACACACAAATATCTCTCTCTTTCTCTCTCTTCTCTTCTTTCTCTACCCCAATTTAATATATGTAATAATATATAATACCTACATTTTCGGGTGTAATTATTATTATAATTGTATTGGTTATTACCTCTCTCCTCCTTGTTTGCAACCGCAGTGGACACCTGCAACACACTATCAGGGGCCGGATTTGTAGTCATCCAGGTCACTGTTAACTCCCCATCCTCGACATGCCACCCATTGCCAACAGGTGAAGGGGCACACATTAGCTGCTCTTTTGCAGTGTTGGTACAATGCACCACTTGTCGAGGGCATAGAGAGTTCTGGCAAAGCCGATGATGCCATGCAGAATGCTTTATATCTGGCATCATTCACATTCTTAGCTGATGGCTGGCCATACAGGTGGCACACATATTTGCTAAGACCATCAAAGGTAGACTGGTCTAGGGTAATTCAGCTTTCCCCCTCCTCCCACACTGTGCAACATCCTGATGTGCAATATCCACAGTGCAATACCCACCCACTACCGTCTGACACTGTGATTGTTATTTGTGTATTGCTATTCTGTATATTGTTGTTATTTTGTATAGTACAGGACTAACATTGTCTTATTGTATAGCATTTAATGTTTCTAGGATTTTATGTTTCTCTTTTATTACTTGTGATTTTATTACTGCACCTTAGGTTTGAGTCCCAAATCTCGTTGTATGCAAATCAATTTTTTCAATTTTCAATTTATTTAATGACCACACAGCCAGGCTGGTGGAATTTAGTTTCAGTGCAGGTTTCATAGCAGTTCCAACATAAAAACATAAAACCACAAAAACATAGAACATATAACATCACTTACAGCGTACATAAAAGAAAACACAATTACATAGATACAGTTCAGAGTTTGTGAGTTTGTCCATGTCCATGTCAGCAGAGGTAAGGGGGGTTGCGGGGGGTACTGCAGGGGGGGGGGGGTGCTACAGGGAGTTCAGTGTCCGTATGGCAGTGGGGAAGAAGCTGTTTTTGAACCGGGTTGTTTTGGTGGTCAGGGATCTGTAGCGCCTCCCGGAGGGCAGCAGCTGGAAGATGTGGTGTGCTGGGTGAGTGGGGTCGGAGATGATTTTCCTGGCTCTCCTGATTGTAATTTGGCGGTGGAGTGATTCGAGGGAAGGGAGGGGGGTGCAGATTATTTTTGAGGATTTATTGATGATTCTTTGTAGTTTGTTTTTTGAGTGAGTGTCCAGATTGCTGTACCAAACAGTTATGGAGAAAGTGAGGATGCTTTGTATAATGGCCTGGTAGAAACGGAGCAAGAGATGTTTATTGACTCTGTATTTCTTAAGCTGGCGGAGGAAGAAGAGTCTTTGATTTGCTTTTTTGTGTATGTGGTCTGTGTTGGTTTTCCATTTGAGATTATTGCTTATGTGAGTGCCGAGAAATTTGAAGGAATCTGTGGTGATTATGGGTTTGCCGGAGATGGATATGGGGGTTTTGGGGTTTGGCTGGCGTCTGAAATCTATGATGAGTTCTTGGGTTTTTGATGAGTTGAGAAGGAGGTTATTGTCTGTGCACCAGGTGAGTGTGTGGTTGATTTGTGTACGGTATTCTGTTTCGTTATTGTCTGTGATGAGGCCTATAAGGGTTGTGTCGTCTGCATATTTATATATTTTTACGGAGTTGTGGAGGGATATGAGCAGGTTGGTGTATAAGGAGAAAAGCCAGGGTGAAAGGACGCAGCCTTGGGGGGCTCCTGTGCTGAGATATAAAGGGTGGGATGTGATGTTATTTATTTTGACCTTCTGCTGTCTGTTGGAGAGGAAGCTGTGGATCCAGTGGCAGATGCAGGGGTTGATGTTCATGTCCAGAAGTTTATTGGTGAGTTTGGCTGGGATAATATTATAATATAATGACAATAAAGTACAATCTAATCAGGGTCCCCCATTTTCAATTCATCATGACATTTATGACATACACATTTACATTTTACATTTACACTTAGTCATTTAGCTGACACCTTTATCCAAAGCGACTTACAAGTTCTGTATGACAAGTCATCAGGAAGGGCACAACTCCATCAGCTGAGTAACAATGTTCATCAAAGTGTTGAGTGCTACAGTGTAGGTTAGTTTATTAAGACAAGTGCATGACAGTAAGGTTAGTTAGGGTTAGATATTATAAAATGTTTTCTCTTTTAAAAAAAAAATTCAGATAATAGTTGAAGAAGTGCGTCTTTAGTCGACGGCGAAAGATTGGACGGGTTTCGGCTGTCCTAACTGGGGTGGGTAGTTCATTCCACCATTGTGGGGCAAGGACTGAGAATAGGCGGCTTCTCCTTGATGACCCTCCCGGAGCTCGGATAGGAGTAGGTCTGAGGCGGCCAGAAGATGCAGAGCGTAGGGGTCTTGAGGGTGTGTAGTTAGAGACCATTGACCGGAGGTAGGCAGGAGCGGTTCCCTTTGCCGCATGGTATGCTAGGTTGAGGGCCTTGAAGCGGATTCGTGCAGCAATGGGGAGCCAGTGCAGGTCCCTAAGAAGTGGGGTGACATGGGTCGACTTCAGTAGGTTTGAGATCAGGCGGGCCGCTGCGTTCTGAATGAGTTGAAGAGGCTTAGTGGCAGTGGCCGGGAGGCCAGCAAGCAGTGCGTTGCAGTAGTCGAGGCGGGAGATGACTGTTGATTGGACGAGGAGTTGGGTGGCTTCTTTTGTCAGGAAGGGGCGGATCCTTCTGACGTTGCTCAGGAGTCATCTGCAGGTTCTGGTTGTCGCTGCGATGTGAGCAGAAAAGTTCAACTGGTCGTCGAGGACAACACCAAGTGTAACTGAGGGGTACAATTCCCTGACTGTATTAAAGAGTATGATATATTAAACCACTACTAGTTATGTACTTTAATTACTGGCCATACAGTACATGAATATATATGGTGAACACCCACACAAGAATACGGCATTGACACATAAAGTTCTATTTGGAGGGTATTTATTATTATTAAGCAACGTTAGGTTACAGATTGAGAATTAGGCTCGCGCTTGTATGGCGAAGAACACACGTAAAGTCAGTCAAGAGCGTAAGTCAATGAGAATAGTATGAATACTAGGATGGGTCTAAACTGACGCCACCTGTGGTATAGCAATTACATAGGGCACACTAGTACCAGCTGGAGACACTGGGGGGTTCCCTCCGGGTGTAAGGCCGGCAGGGGTAGAGGAATGTTCGGGTACAAAGTCTGGGTCAACGAGGAATAACGAGGCTCCAGATACAGGAGCCAGTGCATGTACTCCCTTGAGCAGCAGACAAAGCAACAGCTATAATCCAGTATGTTCGACAGCATGGAAGACAGCTAGCCAGCCTCTTCCTAGAGGCGGGCTCGAGTGATGATCCTCACGGGGGGTAGATCCCAAACGACAGTGGGATCGACGGTTCTCTGCTCCAGCGGTCACGGTCCCAAAGCAATATAATCCAACCAGAAATGGTTCTGCAGTCGCCGGTGTAGGTTCTCCGGTGTACATATCCAACGGTTCTCGTCTAGGACTCCTTGGGTGGGGGCACGAGTTTAGGCCGCCCAGCCTGGATAAGTGCACTAGCTATATACACGACGAACCGGTGGTAATGCTGGTCACTGAAGAACTGTAGCCGCACGATACACTATAAATGATAGACTATTACTTCACATTAGATTAAGTCGAACTCAACGTTACTGCGTTAAACTCTGACACTTTAGCAATCTATTTGCACGCGGTTCTCAATGCTCTATTTAGAGGCAAGGTTGCTAACTTCACTGCACGTTGTCTCGTGGTGAAGGCATCAAGGTTTGAACTGAACAAGTCCTAAGTGCTGCTGTTTCCACCTGCGCCGTATTTATACGTAAGGTGAATTATCTAGTGCCAACCTCAGTTCTGTCTTGTATTACTGCGCAGACTCTGGACATGTTGAGACATGCCCGGAGTTGCCTTTGAACTTGCCGTTGGGGGCTTGGTCGTTGGCGCCTAGGGGTCGCTGTCCAATAGGAGAGCGAATATTACTCTGGTTTGTACCCAGGTAAAGGGATATTCCGTGTATATATACAAATAATATACAAGGGATATCAAACGATATACAAATATTATACAAGGGATCTCAAGCAATAAATATATATATTCGGTTTAATCTGACCCTTTGTAACAACAAGGTTCTTGGCGGTCAGGGACGCAGTCACAGCTGCATTCTCGACTGTGATGGAAAGGTCGGTCAGGGGGGAGGATTTGGCCGGCAGGTGGAGCAATTCTGTTTTGCTTAGGTTCAGTTTGAGGTGGTTGGTCGTCATCCAGGTGGAAATGTCGGACAGACAGGCCGAGATCCGCTCAGTTTCAAGTTTCTTTAATAGTTGTCATACAGAAGTACAGAATACTTTTGTACAAAATGCTTCTTACTGTTGCGCTCCAGAGACTGTGCATGACAAGATAAGTATGAAATAAAGACATAGTAAAAATTAGAAGTAAAAAAAGAGGTCACAGTGTTCAGTTTAGACATATGTACAATGTTCGTAGACGTAGTTACCATACAATATACAATACTGTGCAGTGTACTAATATACAATACTATATAGTGCAAGGCATAAATGGACGAGGTGCAGTTTAGGTACAATTCACAGTAGGTGTACGAGTTGTAGTGCAAATCCTTTATCAATAAATATAAAGTGTAAGTGTGTTTGTGTGATCTAAAGTGTGGAGAGTGGGTGCTGCAGTGTGTTGTTTGTTTGAGTGAGTGTGTGCGTGTGGGTGTGTGTGCTGTGTGCATTTGATGGTTGTTGCATAGTGATTATTGTTCGTTTAGCGATTATTGTTCGTTTAGCAGCCTGATGGCCTGGGGATAGAAGCTCCTTCTGAGTCTTTCTGTGCTCGCCATAAGACTCCGGTATCAGAGATGTGGATATCTGAGGGAGGGAAGGAGAGGAAGAGTTGAGTATCGTCGGCATAACAATGATAGGAGAAGCCATGAGTCGTGATAATGTTACCCAGTGATTTAGTGTTGAGGGAGAAGAGAAGGGGTCCTAGAACCGATCCCTGGGGGACACCCGTCCGCAAGGGGCGGGTGGCCGACAGGGTCCCTGACACTTGGTAGGAGCGGTCATTGAGGTATGATGTCAGCCATGTCAGCGCAGAGCCAGCCACTCCCATTTGTGTCACCTCACAGCGCTTTGTGCCAGATCTCTACATTTTCATTTTTCAGATTATTCCAGATTGCTAAAGTACAGAATCTAAGCATTCAAATGATGTGTCATATGTTGAAATCTGAGAATCTTTTTAACACGATGTGCTCAATTATAACTTGTAAACCTGGTTGTATTCTAGGATACTTAAGGGGTTGAAAGCCCTCTCAAAGGAAGGCCACTTTTCACACTTCAGACAGTTTCAACTGGGCGTCAACAAACCCCCTCCAGCAACGCCCCTCACCTGAATAGCATTAACATAATTAAGTGCTGCCATGGCAGTTATCTCTCCTCAGGACCCGATCTTCATTCTCTTGTTTGTATTGAGCTGTACTGTATTGTGCCCATTCTGCAATCTGTTAATAACGTTTTCAATGCATAGTAGTATAGACATTATTAGCATAGTAGGTAGTAGTAGTAAGATGGATACTAGTAAAAGATGGTATGAAGGTTAGTAGTTTCAGATATGAATTGAAGTTAATTTGGCTCGTCTTCTGCCAGCTTGTACAGACAGGAGCTTGACCTCGTTGACCTTAAGCACAAACCAAAGTGCTTTAATAAAATTAAATAGAATAGAATATTTCTAGAGTCTTTATTGTCATTATACAGACAGCGTTATATAGCTCAACAGTGCACAATTAATAAACAATAATTATTATTAGGAAGATACAATAAAATAGTCCATTTCTATGTACCCCCCCCCCCCCCCCCCATTGACACCAGAATTTCCCCAAGGGGATTAATAAAGGATCATCTTATCTTAGTAGGTAACATCACAATAAAAAATAAACAATTTTAGGAAGATAAAATAAAAGTCAATGTCTACAGTGTATGGATGCAGGGTCCATGTGTGTGTGTGTGTGTGTGTGTGTGTGTGTGTGTGTGTGTGTGTGTGTGTGTGTGTGTGTGTGTGTGTGTGTGTGTGTGTGTGTGTGTGTGTGTGTGTGTGTGTGATCTCAGCACTTATCTGTATCTTTGTGTGTGTTGGGTCTTCTAACATCGTACAGTCTTGTTCTGAGGTGCTGTAGACGTTGGTCTTGAGGGTATCTAACATCGTACAGTCTTGTTCTGAGGTGCTGTAGACGTTGGTCGCCGGCATGTGATGTCTTTTCCCGCATCAGAACAGTATTGTCTTATCTCCTTAAAAAAATAATTCTGCCTGTCATTGTCAAGTCCGGGTGGGGGTATCACTGGAAAATTGGAGATGGTCGGGTAGCGTTTTGGGTCTTTCAGCAGTTGAAACTCGAATGGTTCAGCATCATCACGGTGTAATTTCGCCGTCACCATGCCAGGTCTGCTGGCATCGAAGCTGTAATAGAATAAAGAACACATTTAAAATATTGTCTATTTCGTAAAGAAAACACTGGTCCCAGGACACTGTGAGTCAAGCATCCATGTCAACACATTTCGTACATTGATTACCAGAAACAAAATAAACCTTCTTCATCATAGCTAATAGGGCTAAGTAAATTAGCCTATTGCAATATTTGCAAACCAAAATTCTCTAAGATAAGAACAGAAAAAACAGGAGGAAAACATTTCCTCATTCATAAAAAAAAAAAAAAAAAAAAAAAAAATAATAATAATAATAATAATAATAATAATAATAATAATAATAATAATAATAATAATAATAATAATAATAATAATAATAATAATAATAATAATAATAATAATAATAATAATAATAATAATACACTGAAGAAGGAACACCTGTTCCGAAACATGTCTGTATTCGGCTGCGAAAACCTGAGTGTGCTGGTCCGGCTTCCTGCTTTCCTACTTATTTTATTATGATAAAATATATATACAATATACAATAAAATATAGACAATTACCTGAAGTGCTGGTATTTCTTTATCTGTGGGAACCTTTTGAAGAAGCCACCCAGATGTTGTTGCCAGTCGTAGCTTCGGACAAACACTGTCCCATCTTCGCTTCCCACAAGTTGGGGGATATTGACTCCTTTCACCTGATTGATTATTAACAGATTGCAGAATGGGTACAATACAATCATTCAGAAGTCTGTAATCTGTCTGTAATCAAGCAAAATAAGTGGTATCCCTTCCCTCTCTTTCTTCCTCTCTCTCTATCTTGATGAAGAAACACTAGTGGAGACAGTCTATGTCTGTCTCTGTGTGTGTGTGTCTCTTCTCTCTCTCTCTCTCTCTCTCTCTCTCTCTCTCTCTCTCTCTCTCTCTCTCTCTCTCTCTCTGTGTCTCTCTCTCCCCCTCTCTCCCTCCCCCTCTCTCCCTCCCCCTCTCTCCCTCCCTCTCTCTCCCTCCCTCCCTCTCTCTCCCTCCCTCCTTGTGTGTGTGTGTGTGTGTGTGTGTGTGTGTGTGTGTGTGTGTGTGTGTGTGTGTGTGTGTGTGTGTGATTTACAGTGCTGTCAACAGTGCACAATTAATAAACAATAATTATTATTAGGAAGATACAATAAAATAGTCCATTTCTATGGTCCATCTATCTGGACAGTATCGGACTAATAGAATAAACAATTTTAGGAAGATAAAATAAAAGTCAATGTCTACAGAGTGTATGGATGCAGGGTCCATCTGTGTGTGTGTGTGTGTGTGTGTGTGTGTGTGTGTGTGTGTGTGTGTGTGTGTGTGTGTGTGATTTACAGTGCTGTCAACAGTGCACAATTAATAAACAATAATTATTATTAGGAAGATACAATAAAATAGTCAATTTCTTTGGTCCATCTATCTGGACAGTATAGGACTAATAGAATAAACAATTTTAGGAAGATAAAATAAAAGTCAATGTCTACAGAGTGTATGGATGCAGGGTCCATCTGTGTGTGTGTGTGTGTGTGTGTGTGTGTGTGTGTGTGTGTGTGATTTACAGTGCTGTCAACAGTGCACAATTAATAAACAATCATTATTATTAGGAAGATACAATAAAATAGTCCATTTCTATGGTCCATCTATCAGGACAGTATAGGACTAATAGAATAAACAATTTTAGGAAGATAAAATAAAAGTCAATGTCTACAGAGTGTATGGATGCAGGGTCCATCTGTGTGTGTGTGTGTGTGTGTGTGATTTACAATTACAGTACGGTTTGTGATACAAAAAGAGTTAAAAAAGAAGAAGAGAGTATTTGATGCAGAAACTGTACATTGTGGGGGGGGGGGAACTGTACATTGGTTTATCGACTAAACCTTACTAGGTTACCTCAGAGCTTTTCCTCACGATGTCGGCGATGCCTGCCAGGGTATCGACTGCAGTTTTCCTGTAGACCTGCTTTATCAAACCGAAGCACCAGTCGGGGCCAAACTTAGTGTGGCCTGTAATTAGGAAGTGGAGGCCAAGCTGCAGGTGCAGTCTGTGTAGTGTACGCCAGGCACAATACCACAAGACGTAGTTGTTCTTGTTTAGGCCCGAGCAATTGTCGCAGTGCAGGTCGACTTTCGTTTCTCCAACGCCGTAATTGTTGAAGTAATGATGCAGATAGCTGATCACAGCATTGCTACCTGTAATGGGAAATATTAAAGGACACAATGAAAGGACAGTTTACAGACAGATAAAGTGACCAAGAGCTCTGCTATGGCTGGGAAGATGTTGGTATCTTGGAGTCTCTTACCCTTACTCGTGGCCATCCCTTCATCAATCAGGTAATTCACCTGCTTTGTCAGCCCTTCACAATGTACGCCAAACAGGCCACACTTGCGCGGTGTTGCAAAATACATCGGCCCAACTTGAAGAGGGTGAGAGGGGTAGTGCACCTGACGGAAGAAAGAAAAATGATACATTGAAATAATGTTGTAGTGTAGTAGTACAGTAGTGCTGTAGTGATTGTGATGGTGATTGTCATTTTAAATATTACACAACATGATGTAATGCTGTAATACAGCAAACAAACGTTTTTTGTCAAGTAAGTTAACAACAAAAAGCTACATTGTAATAGGATCGGATTCTCACCTGCTGTGCATAATCAAAGCTGTAGTGCATTGTGATGTCTTTGCTTGCCGGTGTGGCAGGGCCTAGACTCAGCTGCAATTCCGCACAGGTCTTTTTGGTGGAAGCAGTCATATCCTGCAACAGCTTGCGCTCTCTCTTAACACGGGCCAGATGTTGTAATTGCATCTGCAATTTATCCGGCTTGCCAGCCGCTTGACTCAACTGGTAGTTGTTTTTGTAGCATTCCCAACACAAATCTGTCCTCGGTTTGATGATTGTTATCTGGGGCAGAAGGGTTTTCCACAGCTGAAGAAAGCTCCCCTGACCAACAACGCGATGTCCTAGAATAAAATATAAATAAAAAAAAAAAAAAAAAAAAAATGACTCATTATATACACAATGACAGAGGATGGCTATTGGCTACTCAGGACTGGTGTACTTAATCAATTGATGTGTAAACACAAGTGGTTTATGTGAGGGCCGCGAGGAGGATCTGATGGTTGACTGTGTCGAAGGCTGCAGATAGATCTAGGAGAATCAGGACAGAGGAGAGGCCTTTCGCTTTTGCTAAGTGAAGTGCCTCTGTGACCGCAATGAGGGCCGTTTCTGTGGAGTGGCCAGTCTGGAAGCCAGACTGATTAGGGTCTAGGAGGTCATTCTGTAAGAGATGAGCAGTAAGTTGGTTGGATACAGCACGTTCAAGTGTTTTAGAAAGGAAGGAGAGAAGAGAGACAGGACGGTAGTTGCCTATGACGGTGGGGTTCAGGGTTGGTTTTTTAATGAGCGGCGTGACTCTAGCTTGTTTTAGGGAGGTGGGGACCACCCCCGAGTTGAGTGAGGAGTTGATGGTTGCAGTTAGGAATGGGAGGATGTCTGGTGCTATGGTCTGGAGTAGTGGGGAGGGTAGCTGGTCCAGCTGGCATGTAGTCGGACGGTTCTGTAATGGGAGAGAAAGATGACAGAGTGAAGGATGAGGTTCTCGATTCAGCATTTGGAATGGGTGGGGGTTGGGAGAAGGAGCTGAGGATGTTCTCCACTTTTTCCTCAAAGAAGATCGCGAAGTCTTCGGCAGAGAAAGATGAGGGAGGAGGGGGTGGGGCGGGAGTGAGGAGGGAGGACATGGTAGCATGCAGTTTGCAAAGATTCTTGGCAGAGGCCTCGATCCTATGGTGAAAGAAAGAAGCTTTGGCATTAGTAATGGTATTTTACTAACTACATATATCACCAGACCCCCACGGGAAGTATCCAGGTCTAAGGCTAAGGTGTGCACATGCACGGATACTCTTCCCAAAGGGGTCAGCCGACCTACCACCATGAATTTCCCCAAGACCACAAACAGACACGGGAGAATGTGCCGAGAATCAGTAAGAAAGTTTTATTGTAGGAAAAATAGATATCTAATACAAGGGTTATACTTTTATATAAATAATTAATAGTTAGCCTCACGCCTCCTACGCCTAGGGTAGTTAAAAGGAGGAAGCGCTCAATGCCCTGTAAACCCACCCCCAGACTGTTGCTCCCACCCACGCTACCTATCCCCGCCCCTGAGGCACTACACACGTGAAGAAAAAGGGTTTGCCCTGCACACGGGTCTATGACTATCAAACATTAGTCTAGAATCACACCACACCTCAAAACACGGTTCACTGCAAATAGCCTAAAATAGGTATCGATATCACACCATCTCTCGGGGAGCCACGGCAAATGATTATAGGGAATATAGGTAGGTAAATACACACTAAGTGTCACACAGCAACTAAGGGGGCTGGGATAAAATAGCGGGGGCTGCTCACCGCTAGGGGTAGGGCCTAGGCCTAGAATACTCCTCTCATATCCTAACCTAGGTTTGGGCAGTGGAAGCGCTGAGTTTACAAACACTACAAACAAAGGTTTAGTTATGACCGGGGCCCGAAGGTGAGGGCCGGAAGGATGCCACCCCCTTCCGCTCCCGTAGCCCCTCACGCCTTCGGGCTAAAACTGTTCTGTCCGTACTGGGGTGTTTTAGTATACTCCAAGCACCAGGCGTACAATAATGTTATCCCGCCTGTAATGGAGGGCAAAGTCAGGCGACCAGTGATGCCACTAACGCGTTACTAAGTAACACGTTATTGTAATCTGATTACTTTTCCCCGAAAATAGTAATCTAACGCGTTAATCTTTACAAGCCAGTAATCTGATTGCAGTTACTTGTCCAAGTGGCTGTGCGTTACTATTTCGTTACTATCTCATCATAATGCAGGCGGAATGCAGTATTTTCTTTCGTTTTCGACAGTCAAATATACGTTTGGAGAGCTTTTCCTAGTATTGGGCAGTGACGTCACAGCACGCAACCTCGCGTGTTGATCCATGCTGGTGGGCGCGGCTGTTATTGTTATTATCAGGCTGACCTAAACTGCGAGCTAGCAGGGAGACGCTCGCGCTGGTAACGCTTTCTTGCACTGGAAGTTCACTAGTCTACTTAACGTTTGTGTCAGCTAAGCCGGGTGAAAAAAACATTCACTTTGCGGAGGAAACAAAATACTGTCTACCGCATATGGAATATACAGCACAGCACGACCATCGACTTCTACAGGACTCGGAGCGTCGGAGGTGCACCAGCCAAACAGTATGTTCCACCTTTGAGTTAAACATCTATTGCATTGCACTATTCATGAACATGGAACACCATACTGCAGTATGTAGGTTGTCAGTACAGCTACATATCAGCCTACATGTGGTGTTATTGACCATTTATCTTTTGTGAAATCTATAGATCTATAGATTGATTGATTGATTGATTGATTGAAAAGTTTATTAACAGATTGCAGAATGGGTACAGTACAGTACAGCTCAATACATACAATTGTTAAGGGGATGCAGACCAGAGAAAGACTTTCGTCTTGTTTACATCAGGGTCCCCCATTTTCAATTCATCATAACATATATGACACACACGACATAGAGATAGACAGTACTGCTACATCTATACATTTATGACATACCAGATTTGCAAATACAGTACTGTTTGTGATACAAAAAGTGTCCAGAAAAGAGTGTATCATCTTCATCAGTCATCATCCTCCCTCCCTCTGTCCATGCATTCATTTGGGGGCATTTGAGTGGCTCAGTGTTCTGGGGTGCATTTCAAAAGTGTCTCATGACCCCTCGTCACCAGGATTGGTAGGGTTACTCTATTTAAATGTATTCCGTTACAATTACAAATGACCTGTTGAAAAATACATTCAGTCCTGCAAATTTTGCATAAAACGCCTGTTGATTGCATACCCAAAGTAAATTGAAAGCTATTCTTGAACCATTTATAGCACATACCTGAGTCTGGCCTCTTTTGAAAGGAAACATTCTGAATTTTCTAATAGTTTGATTGATTGATTGAAAACTTTATTAACAGATTGCAGAATGGGTACAGTACAGTACAGCTCAATACATACAATTGTTAAGGGGATGCAGACCAGAGAAAGACTTTCGTCTTGTTTACATCAGGGTCCCCCATTTTCAATTCATCGTAACATATATGACATACATGACATACAGATAGACAGTACTGCTACATCTATACATTTATGACATACCAGATTTGCAATTACAGTACTGTTTGTGATACAAAAAGAGTCCAGAAAGATAGGCCTACATGCCCTATTAGTACATTTTACTCAAACTGAGTACATTTTACTAAATTTTTTTGTCATTCTTATGTTGTGGCAGCAGCAGGGGGGACGACTTCGTAACCTAGTTACTTTCAAAGTAACTAAGTTACTCTGATAATCAAGTAATCAGTAAAGTAACTAAGATTACTTTTTAAAGGAGTAATCAGTAATCAGTAATCGGATTACTTTTACAAGTAATCTGTGGCATCACTGGCGGCAACAATGTCTCTCCTGTCTGAGGCTCCACCCGTTCCACTGCGGGGGGAACACCGCAGTCGGCAATAGGAACTCGTTCCACTGGAGAAAAAGCACAAAACAAAAGAGTCGCGTGTCCTCATACTCCTACAGCTCCGCGTCCCCTGGTGCCATCCTCTCGACTCCCGTTTTCGTTCTGCTACTGTCCACCATTGATCCTCCTTTCAACAGCGCCAGTACTTCCGGGCACCGCCCCATCACGCCAGCCAGCCAATCCACTTCTCGCTCCCTCCAACGACGCTCCCCAGCTGCGTAAGAAAGAGGGCACACATGTGTAGACTGCATGACGTTAAGTAAGCTACCCCCCCCTGGTGGTCCTGCACTCGCCTGCTGTAGCTGTCTTCTGCACAAAATCACCATCCTCCCAAGACGGCTCTCTCCTCTCCCACCGGGACTTCCTGGACTCCGTCTAGACAAAAACAGGGACAGCATGGTGCAGTACAGTGACGGTGATTTGAATACCCATCATAGGCCGATATTCACTTGCCTGTTATATCAGCCAGGTAAGCCTTTAGGTCCTCTTCCAGACCATCCCGGGGCACGTCCTCCTCTTGGGCTCCACACCCCCATCCACACCCCCATACAGACACCAATATACCCCCACCGGCGACACATACACGACATAGAGATATACAAATATTAGTGCTGTCAGGCGATTAAAAAAATTTATCTAATTAATTACAGGATTTGTAATTAATTAATCTAATTAATCGCATTTTAATCGCATAACCATTTTATGCCTGATATTCTATATTCTATAATCATATTTCAAATTGCATGTGTCCAGATGGCAGAATTCAGTACTGTATCTACAAAACCTTCTGTTTAATCATCTTCCATCTATTAATTTGCTTAGATTTTTCAGGTCTGGTCAATTTGAGCATGGTGTTATTCACAGTCAAAGATAAAACAAATTTTATTGATATTCTCATTTGGTTCATTACATATGACTCAAAATTAAATTTTCATTCAATCAATCACAGCACAGATTGATTGATTGAATGAAAATGTTATTAACAGATTGCAGAATGGGTACAATACAGTATGGCTCAATACACCCAATTGTTAAGGGGATGCAGACCAGAGAAAGACTTTCGTCTTGTTTACATCAGGGTTCCCCATTTTCAATTCATAATGAATTGTAAGTAAGGTTGCACCTTGCACCATGCAATCCATTCTTTGTGGATCTAGCCCACAGTATTTCTGACACTGGGAATACATTCCCTGAGATTCATAGATGTCCCTAGAATCAGATACCAAGAACATGCAAATGGACCATATTAAAAAAAAGTCTGTAAATGTGTATTCTACATTCTTATGGAATGAATGAGATACAAAAAAAAACGTATAAAAAAATAAATGTATTAATTTTTTCTTTTCTTTTGTAATTAATTTTGAGTTAATTTTCATAACGCGATAATTTGCTGTGTAATTAATTAATCTAATTAACGTGATAAACTGACAGCCCTAACAAATATATATCATGACATTTATGACACAAATCGATCTCTAAACAATGTTTGTATGTCTCCGTAATGGTTCTGGCCTGGTAGGTTAAGCCACTGTTCGACTCAGTTTCTATATCTATCCCACCGTGTCTGTGTAAAATCTTGTACACGTTCTTTCTGAACGGACGTGAGATGCATATAACATTGTTTAGAAACCTTTTTGTGAACTTTAGAAGGTGTTTTTTGTCTATTTTCGTCCATAACGTTAGTCTGTGGATGTCATTTGTTGACACCGATGGCCGTATCCTCGCAACAAAGAGAGATGCTATTGGTCGAGCGCAAAATACGTGACCGAACTCGCACCAATTACATCAAATAAAACTCTGCGGTGACCAGGGGCGTTTTTAGGGTTAGAAAACATTGGGGGCTTCAGCCCAGGGGGGTGGAGGGGGGGGTCACCAGATAAAACATTGATCTGGTCCAAGAAGCCCCAACAGGAGTACAAATATACATATATACACATATATATACATATAATATATATACATATACTGTACATACATACACATATACACCAATAACAAAATAAAAACACAGTTAATTGTAGATACACAATCAGGTTTAAGCACTATAAAAATGCAGCAGGTGAGTTCACCTGTCTTCAACCAAAATGGAAGGAGAGTGAAGTACTGTACACAGAGAACATGAAAATATACAATACATTCACCAAACACTACACAAGACAACCAATGATGCAGACTGATGAAAATATACATTTTCTCCCATTTTCCCAAATCAGTCAACATGGAGAATCACAACAAAAAATTATCTTGCCAGGTCCAGCTAGGCAAAGAGATAATGTCTAGTATTTTCTGTTTACATTTTTTCAAAAAAAATAATTGTGTTACTGTAATTTTAACCTGTACTGGATACAGTATTTTATGTTTGTCTGATATTTGCTGAGCTTACAGTGTTATGCACATAGTAGCATGAAAACTGGGACATGTATTGTTGTGATTCTCCATGTTGAAATGTTGACTGATTTGGTTATATGGAGAGAAAATGTAATTTTTTTCATCAGTCTGCATCATTGATTTGGGTATATGTAGATAAATAAATTATATTTTCATCAGTCTACAGCATTGGTCTTGTGTAGTGTTTGGTGAATTTATTGTATATTTGCACATTATCTGCGTACTTCACTTACAGTACTCTAATCACTGAGAAGTAGAATTGCTAAATGTGTTTTAGGTTAAGCACAGCAGTGTGTGTAACTGGTTCAAACAGAATTAAGTCATTATGTAACGTGTGTTTCATATGGTAACAAAATTAGTGTATGGTTTTGACAAGTGTTTAATTTAGCAAAGGATCTGAGGTGTTCTGATAATTGTGTGTGTGGTTGTGCTAATTGTGTGTTTTGAAACACCGGGCCCCGTTTTCAAAATCATGCTTAGGCAATCGAAAAAAAACGATTGTGTGTTTCATTATATACATATGTTTCAGTCTTCTCATTAAAAAAAGATTCGATTTTTGGGTCTTTTCCTGCCTTTGGTCCGCTTTGCATTCACATCACAAATGAACCGCAGCAGGGTTCACTTGCAAGAGTGAATGAGCTTTCACACCACCCCAAACCAACCGGACTATCCGAGGTTCGATTAACGCTTATTATAGGACACTGGACATGGGTATGGATGGCTCCAGGTGCTGCTGCGTTAAAGTGCACATCTTCAATATCTGTACTATTTAAAAGCACAGTGCAGGACACACTCAAAGGTTATCGCACATCAGAGATGGCAGTGGACATGTATGACAGGACAAAGGCCATATGTAATGGCCTTTGGATTGAGGAACATACTACCAGCCAAAGGAGGAAGCAGAAAAGGATGGACGAGTATGTAGTTGAGTCATCTTGTGGCACAAGCTCAGACCTCAGCTCAGGAGATCAGCTGAGACAGAGACTGTTCTATCCAGTCGTCGACAGAATGCTGCAAGAGCTTGAGAGCAGGTTCTCATGAGTTGGATAACAATTTATGAGAGGCATACAGGCATGTTATCCAGCCTCAGACCAGTTTCTCTCAGTGGAATTGCTGCAACCCCTCGCCACACATTACAATATCCAACTATTGCCAGAGGAGATCACAGTTGCAAAGTGTTTCCTGGTCAGGACAGGCAGAGATGCAGTCCCTACTATCCAAAGTGTCTTTTCCCTCCTGGATGATAATAATAATAATAATGCATTTGATTTATAAGGCGCCTTTCAGGACACTAAAAAAAAAGTCCACAAATCGGTGAATGAAAGAATTATAGGATCAAATGAAAACTACTTACTAAAAATGTTTAAAAGTACTAAAAACCAACAAAAAATACCAAACACTAACAAACATTCAGCACAGACAATGGGGATGCTGACATAAAAAAAAAAAAAAAAGTAAAAAAAAAAAAAAAAAAAGGATTTTTTTTTTTTTTTTTTAGATCCGGGGCTAGGAGAAAAACATCCGGGGCTAAAGCCCCGGAAGCCCAGGGCTAACGACGCCACTGGCGGTGACCAAGTATTCGTTCACGTCACAGCTGCATTCTCGACTGTGATGGAAAGGTCAATCAGGGGGGAGGATTTGGCCGGCAGGTGGAGCAATTCGGTTTTGCTTAGGTTCAGTTTGAGGTGGTTGGTCGTCATCCAGGCGGAGATGTCGGACGGACAGGCCGAGATCCGCTCAGAGACGTGGATATCTGAGGGAGGGAAGGAGAGGAAGAGTTGAGTATCGTTCGCGAGGAAAGATCTAGTTCCGACTTTGAAATTATGATTGCGCAAAATGGGCTAGTTTGTCAATGGAGAACTTTTTGTTCCTAAATCTACACCAATATATCTTTCACCCAGAGTGAAAATTGTGTAGTCCGGGGAGGTGGGAACAAGAATCGTTTTCTAGCCACTTCTTGCCTATAAGGGGATGCAGACCAGAGAAAGACTTTCGTCTTGTTTACATCAGGGTCCCCCATTTTCAATTCATAATGACAGTTCATGAGGTTTATCTTGGAATAATGATGGATACGATAACGTTATTTGAAGAAGCTCTTGGTACCCAAACTCCTGTATCCAATAATAATAATAAATCTATCTGATAGACAGGACCCTGATGTAAACAAGACGAAAGTCTCTTTCTGGTCTGCATCCCCTTAACAATTGTTTCTATTGCATCTGGTGGTTTCAGCTGTCCTGACTGTGATGGTTTCAGCTGTCCTGACTGTGATGGTTTCAGCTGTCCTGACTGTGATGGTTTCAGCTGTCTGTCCTGACTGTCTGTGGTGGTTTAAGCTGTCCTGACTGTGGTGGTTTCAGCTGTCTGTCCTGACTGTGGTGGTTTCAGCTGTCTGTCCTGACTGTGATGGTTTCAGCTGTCTTGACTGTGGTGGTTTCAGCTGTCTGTCCTGACTGTGATGGTTTCAGCTGTCCTGACTGTGGTGGTTTCAGCTGTCCTGACTGTGGTGGTTTCAGCTGTCTGTCCTGACTGTGGTGGTTTCAGCTGTCAGTGCTGACTGTGGTGGTTTCAGCTGTCTGTCCTGACTGTGGTGGTTTCAGCTGTCTGTCCTGACTGTGGTGGTTTCAGCTGTCCTGACTGTGGTGGTTTCAGCTGTCCTGACTGATGGTTTCAGCTGTCTGTCCTGACTGTGGTGGTTTCAGCTGTCCTGACTGTGATGGGAAGTTCCTTCCATCAACGTGAAGGGAGGACACAGAATAGCCTGCTTCGTTTCAATGACCCCCAGGAGCCCGAAGAGGAGTGGGTCTCAGGCGGCCGGAAGATGCAGAGCGGAGGGGTCTTGAGGGTGTGTAGCTAGAAGATGCACGGGCGGTTAGGTGGCGTAGCGGAGATTGCGTTCGTCACCAACCCCGGAGCTGTGAGCTGGATTCACCTGTTCGAATCCAGCTCACATCTCCGGGGTTGTCACCAGCTTGGCTGGCCGATCACACTAATACAATTGGCTGTATTAGAGGGTGGGAGAAGCTGGCGGGGTGGGTCCGGGTCGTTGTAAACAGCGACTCCTACAGTTCGGTCGGGGCGCCTGCTAAGCGCGGATAGGACCTGAGTGGGATAGTGTGATCCTCCCACACGCTACGCCCTCTCAATGAGAATCCGCGCTGCCAGGTGAAAAGAAGCGGTGATTGGCTGGATGTGTGTCGGAGGAAGCACATGGTAGCCTCCACTCTCCCAGATGATCTGACTGTGGGGGGTAAGTGCGCAGCGACCAGGAAGGGATTGGGAATTGGCATACGACTAACATTGGGATGGGAGAAAATCGGAGGAAAAAGGAGGGGGGAAAAGATAAAAAAAAAAAAAAGGAAGATCAGATCGTAGGGGTCTTGAGGGTGTGTAGTTAGAAGACGCAGAGTGTAGGGGTCTTGAGGGTGTGTAGTTATAAGATGCAGAGTGTAACTGAGGGGTACAATTCCCTGACTGTATTACTAGATATGATACTTACTACCACTACCTTTGTACTTAATATTCGGCCACCCAGTACACGGCATAAATATATTATCATAAACACTCTCACGTAGATGAAACGGATCCAACACAAATGTACGAAGTCGAAGTATGCGTTTATTACTACACAGCAATGGTGTGTAGAGCAAGCACTTAATCACTTAATTACATTTATGAATTGAAATAGTATGCACTTTTATGGCAAAGAGTATTCGTCGGTATATCAATAGAGAATGTCCAATCTCTGATGGCGCAGGTGGTAAATATACGACCTGGAATAGTTAAGGAATAACAGCAATGATACTTTAATGATTATATACTAGATACACTAAGGGGGGGTTAATCCGGTCGCTTGTAAGCCGACAGGAGTAGGAGGGGGGGGGGGGGTAGAATCCGGCTGCCTCGTCCGGCCAAGGGTATCCCAGGTGAACCCACTGTAGTGCCGTTCAATGCGCCGGCGATCCTTGGACCACAGATGAAAGCAGGTGGACTCTTTGTGGGCCGGCTCTCTCCGGTCCACGGGGGAGAGACGTGAAGCGACCTCGTCTTGCAGAGCGTCTCCTCACCTTGCGTCCTCTCCAGGGGGGGGGGTTCCAACACACGGCAGTGTCGGGGGTCTTTATCCATGGAATAATCAAAGTATACAAAGCATAATCCGTGCCTGGGAAGGCGGGCTGTCGTCGGTAGAATAATCCGGTATACAGGTCCACTCGCTCGTCGGCTCTGGGGCTCCTCGGGTGCAGCTTCACATGGGGTCAACCACCCTGGGTAAGCAGCCAGTTCTCTGCCCGAAACGATGGGGTACTGACTACGGTAGTATTCTCACCGCACGAAGCACTATATATTAACAGACTATTATTAGCTTAATAGACTACGTCCAACTCGACGATATAGTGCCAAATATGACTATTCAAATATTAATATACACGATGTCTCAATACCGATGGTAGGCGAACTTGGCCTTACTCCCACACATGGCGTCGCGGGGAGGCTTTACGTCTGTGACTCTATTGGAGGGTAAGAAACTGGACTGAAAAGAAAGTCCTACTTTAGTAGCGCAGTATATATACGCACTATGAACAAATAGTCCCATTAGTGGTGCGGTAGTCAGATTCCTACGCGGAACTAGGACTTGTTCGTACATGTGGAGCGGTACGTTTGAACTGGGTCTGAGGGGTATGGCAGCCTGGCACCAAGGTCTCGACCAATAGTAGAATGGAGACTATTATGGGATGTTCAGTAGGCTAGAATGGATATTCAATGCATATTGTACAAGGAATATACAAGGGATATCAGGGAATATTAGAGAATATACAAATACAATTAAATATATATATATAAATAAATATATATATTCGGTTTAATCTGGCCCTTCACAACAGCCACCCCCTGAATAGGTCCCAGACCTAATCAGTTAAACAGAGACAGATTAATCGCGTTGTCTATTTACACATAAGGGTTTGCTGTAGGGGTCAGTCAACTTCACAAAGTCATAGGGTTGTAGGGTCATGGTCATCATCGATTGTGTCTGGGAGTCGAGGCAGTTCTATGAGCCTCGCCACGGGACGGGTGTAAGTGCGACCCTGGACGAGCACTTCAGCTGCTCGGACCTTGCCGTCGGCACCGGTGATCACTTTGCTTACGCGGCCGGCCGGCCACATAGCTCTGGGCAGTGATTGATCAATAATCATGACGACTGTTCCTTCTGTCAAATTGTCTCTCTCCTTTACCCACTTCTGGTGGGTCTGTAGAGACGGTAGGTAGTGCAGTAGGAAACTGTTCCAAAACTTGTCGGCTAATACTTGACTGTACCTCCACATTCGTCGGCCGTTCGCTTCTTCAGGCCGGTACATTGTCTGGGGTAACGCGGGATCTAGCCGCCCCATCAGGAGTGTGTTGGGGTCTGCGGAGATAACAGTGCTCAATCCACAGAACACAGGCTTCTTATTTTCCACCTCCTCTGGACTTGCTTCCCTCGGGATAGGCATGGGCCACTGTCCTTCCGGGAGTCTTAGGAATGCGGGGCCGTCACTGTAGACATTGCGACGGGTGAGGTCATCCAGGAGCATTCCCCGGGTGATGACGTCAGCTGGGTTCTGTTTTGTATCAACGTAGCGCCACTCTGTTTCTCCGGTTAACTCTTCGGTTAAGTCTTGAATCTCGGTGACTCTGACTCCCACGAAGACTTTGTACTTGCATGAGTCCGATTTGATCCAGGCGAGTACTGTTGTGGAATCTGACCACAGGATTGTTCTAGACACCGGTATGGTGAGCTCACGTTGGATGAGCGTGGCTAGGTGCGCTCCGGCTAGGGCTGCGCAGAGCTCTAGACGTGGGATAGATTGTTGCTTGCGTGGGGCTATTCTCGAGCGGGCGAGGACAAATGCTGTGTAGATCTCTCCCCCCCTTTCTTGGGCCCGCAAGTAGGCTACTGATCCGTATGCGACCTCTGAGGCGTCACTGAAGACGTGTAAGTCCATTTTATATGTCTCTGGCCTCACCGTGGGTGGGAAGTAGCTTCGGCGCATATTAACGCCTGGGAGTGAGTGGAGCTCCATCTCCCACTCTCTCCAGGTGGATGCAAGGTGTGCGGGAATGGGGTCGTCCCAGCCCTGGTCCTTGTCCCACAATGCTCGTACAGTCATTTTTGCCCTGGTGGTGTACGGTAGAATACATCCTAGCGGGTCATATTGTCGGGCGAGTGTTGTGTACACACTCCGTCTGGTGGTCGGCGCCGCCGCCGGCCTTCCCTGCTCCGTAGTCAGGGGCTTGTGTCTGTAGTGAAGCGAATCTGTTTTGAATCGCCACACCAATCCCAGGGTCATCTCCTGGGCTTCTCCCGGGATTGTAGCCATCCAGGTCTCGCTGCTGGCTGCCTTGTCCTCGGAGGAGAGGCTGCGCAGTACTTGCGGATCGCTGCTGGCCCACTGCCTGAGATCAAAGCCGCCTTTGATCAATGAGGCGCGGAGTTTAATCAGGAGAGCCTCGGCTTCTTCTTGGGTTGAAAGGCTTTGTAGACAGTTGTCTACGTAGAAGCTGTTCTTTACGCTGTGTCGGACCTCTTCGTCCGCTGCTGGGTCCTCTGCTACATGTTTCTGTAGTGCAAATGTAGCACAGCAGGGGCTGCATGTCGTTCCGAAGGGGAGGACTTCCCATTGGTAGATGGCTGGGTGCTCATCTCCTGGCTTCTCTCTCCATAGGAACCGTAACAGGGGCTTGTCCGCCTCTACTAATCTCACCTGCAGGAACATTCCTTTAATGTCCCCGCTGATGGCCACCTTTTCCTGGCGGAAGCGGAGTAGAACGCCGAGTAGGGAGGGGCCGAGTGTGGGACCGGGCAGTAACTCTTTATTTAGATTTTGGGATCCGATCTGGTAGCTGCAGTTAAATACTATGCGGTCTTTACCGTTGTGATGGACCTTGTGGTGGGGCACGTACCACGATTCAGTGGTCTGGTCAGCCTCTTTAATGTCCATCTTTGTGACGTGTCCCGCTGTGATGAGCTTCTCAATCTCAGCGCGGTATACACTCTCTTGGGCGGGGTTCTTGGCTAAGCGCCGCTCCGTGTTCAGCAGGTACCGTTCTGTGGCGTCTGTCTTGGCGTGGAAAGTAGGCATTCCTTCTCGCCGCAGGAGTGGCGTGGCGTATCTCAACACGCCGTTGACCGGGACTCTCTTGGTCCCTGTCTCGAGGAGGTGAATGGCGTAAATGTCATCTTTAGAGCGAATGTCTTTCTTTCCGTTCTTAAAGGGCATTTGTTCCAAGGTCCATAGCCGCTCTACGTGTTGCAGGAGTGCGGTTTCTCCCTCTGTGACTCGGGAGTGGAAACATCTAGTGGCTGTACTTCGGTTGAGAGATTTGGCGAGCGGGCCTTGGAGAGTCCATCCCAAACGGGTCTCGACTGCTGCAGGACAGCCTCGGGGTCCGGTATGAACCCGGTCTATCGGGACAATGAGGTCTGCATGGTCGGAGCCTATCAACAGGGTCGGCATAGCATTGTCTATGAGCGGGATCGGTAACTTGCGCAGATGTGCATATTTCTCCATCAGCTTGGCGACGGGGTATGTGTACCGCGACAGTCCTATTTCTTGGCTGGTGAAAGCGTCTGCAATCTGGTACCGTCGCTCAGGCTGGCCGCTTGCTGCGATAGAGAATGAGACATTCTCGCCCTTTATCGTCTTCAAATCTCGTCTTATTGTCCGAATTGTCATTTGGGTTTCGCTTCCCCGCAGCCCTAGCTGGGCCGCAGCGGAGGCGAGCAGCAGGGTCTTCTCTGACCCGTCATCGAGGACGGCGTAAGTGTCCAGGACTT
This sequence comes from Notolepis coatsorum, assembly GCF_963971535.1. NCBI lineage: Eukaryota > Metazoa > Chordata > Actinopteri > Aulopiformes > Paralepididae > Notolepis > Notolepis coatsorum. Next base: position 130,934,925 of record NC_140175.1, read on the forward strand.
TATTCTGGTAGCTTAGTGTCACACGCACTACTTTTAGGAGTACTCGGGCTCCACTGCTGCTGGCGGGATCGATGTACATGACGCTCGCTTTGCGGCTGGATGGTGCGGGTGAAGGGCGCCGTCTGTTACTGTCGTGAAGTATGTCCAGATGGGCTCCATCGCACTTGGTGCACCTTTTCTTTAAGCGGCATTCGGCTGCCATGTGTGAGCGCGCACAGCGAAAACAGCGCTTGTTGGACTTTATCCATTGACCTGCTTCCTCCGCGTTCAGCTTGGGGAAGGAGTCACATTGCGCTAGCCAGTGTTCTTTCTCACAGTAGGGGCACACTATCTTCCTGGTCTCCGTTCTGGAGGGGGTACTGTGGCTCCTGCTGCTCGGTACTGACTCCGATTGGTGCATCACAGTCACCGATCTTCTTCCATCATTTAGTCGTCTGGTTCCTTCTCTGGAGCCAGGGGTGCTCCGTCCGAATGTATCTAGCCGTAGGCTGCTGACTTCTCTCGCCAGGAAGTCTGCTAGATCGAGGAGGTTCGGTTCGGGGCCATTCGGGTCTCTGTGGTCCCTCTGCCGCCTAAAGCGCTCCTGACGAGCGGGCGGCAGCTTCTCCAGAATCCTTTCCACATTTGAGTTGGCGTAAAGTTCATGCCTCCCCTTCTCTCTTTGCGCTCCCAACATCCCTACCAGGGACTGCACTCTGATGGACAGGTCGTCCAGTGCTCGATTGTCTATTGCTGGGGGTAAGCGGTCGATGTGTCGGATCTCCTGGATCACGTAATCCCATATGCGCCCATACCTCTGGTCCAATGCTACCAGCGCTGCTGTGTATGGGGTGGTGGAAGTCGCGTAGGCGAGCGCTATATTATGTGCGCGGGGTACCTTTAAGTGCTTCAGTAGGATGGCGTATTTGTGGCGTTCATCCAATACATCCACCAACATGGTCTCCAGACACATGCGGAGTTCTGTATACTGGGCCCGGTTCTCTTGGGTGAAGTCGGGTACCATAGGCGTGCCAATGTATGACGCTGACTGTGGATACATCGGCGAGTGTTGGGGGAGAGGCCTCCTAGGCGAGTCTCCTCCCGCTCCTTGGTATGGGCTGGTACCGGCAGTGTACCATGGCCCGCTTGTCCAGGTGCTGTCCCTCGGTGCGGGTCGTGCGTCGTGCTCACCCGTGTATAGAGTCGGGGGTCTGTAGCGCAGCTCCGCGGGAGTATAGCCTGGGCTGTACCGGACCTCCTGGTCCGGTAGAGTACTGTGCTGTCTTCGGGTGTGGTTCTCCTCCTCTTCCTCTTCGTCTTCAGTTAGGTCATCCAGTGCTTGTAGTCTCTGGTTTAGCCTCTCCACAGGATATGCTGCTCCTTCCCGGTTGCTAGGTCTCGCTTGGACCGGTGGGGGGAGGTGGTCTGTGGGGGGTATAGACCTTGTCTGTTGGTCAAGTTCAGGGTTGTTTACTCGGCTAGGGGATGCCGCCCTGGAGGTGTGTCTAGACGAGTTCCTGGAGCCTCTGGCGGAGGGAGAGGGTGTTGTCCGTCTGATCAGCTGTTCTATTAGTTGCGACTGCTGTCTGTCGCGCGCTGCGTCCCGTTGAGCACCGGCTCGTTCTCGGGCCACATTCTCTTCCATCTGAATGCGTCTTATTTCTAGACGTATCTGCTCGTGTTCGCTTCGCTGCTGGATCTGCAGTCGGTCGCGTTCAGCAGCGGCGTTCAGGCTGATGAGGAAGGCCTGCTGTAGGGTCCTCTCTGCCTCGCTGGGAGAAGGCGGTTGTATAGGGGAGCCTTCCCTCGGGGTACTCCTTGCGGAGCCTTGGAGCTCTATCTCCACGGTGCTCTCCCCGTCTTCTTCCGTGCCGAGTTCTCTCTCGGTAGCGTTGTATTCCTCCCGGGACTCATCGGGGACTACTTCTTCAGTACTGGCGGGGTGTGAAGTCATGTCTGGTTCCCACTGGTCCCCACCGTGAACTTGGTCAGTTACATTAGAGCCCGTAGGGGCCTCTATGGTCGGGGTAGTCTGGGCGTTGGGGTTAGACATACTTTTACTTTCTAGTTTTACCGCGTTTACTGTTAGTAGAAGACTAGGTTGTTGACTGACAGCGTAAGCCTCTAAGTACTGAGGGAGCCGTCGTTCGCGCTGCGGGCGTTGGTTAGGAGGATCGTTTCGTGGAGTGTTCATCATAGGCCATTTCAATATTAATAACACTATATTAATATTACACTGATTACCCTCCGGCTCGAAGGACCAATTGTAACTGAGGGGTACAATTCCCTGACTGTATTACTAGATATGATACTTACTACCACTACCTTTGTACTTAATATTCGGCCACCCAGTACACGGCATAAATATATTATCATAAACACTCTCACGTAGATGAAACGGATCCAACACAAATGTACGAAGTCGAAGTATGCGTTTATTACTACACAGCAATGGTGTGTAGAGCAAGCACTTAATCACTTAATTACATTTATGAATTGAAATAGTATGCACTTTTATGGCAAAGAGTATTCGTCGGTATATCAATAGAGAATGTCCAATCTCTGATGGCGCAGGTGGTAAATATACGACCTGGAATAGTTAAGGAATAACAGCAATGATACTTTAATGATTATATACTAGATACACTAAGGGGGGGTTAATCCGGTCGCTTGTAAGCCGACAGGAGTAGGAGGGGGGGGGGGGGTAGAATCCGGCTGCCTCGTCCGGCCAAGGGTATCCCAGGTGAACCCACTGTAGTGCCGTTCAATGCGCCGGCGATCCTTGGACCACAGATGAAAGCAGGTGGACTCTTTGTGGGCCGGCTCTCTCCGGTCCACGGGGGAGAGACGTGAAGCGACCTCGTCTTGCAGAGCGTCTCCTCACCTTGCGTCCTCTCCAGGGGGGGGGGGTTCCAACACACGGCAGTGTCGGGGGTCTTTATCCATGGAATAATCAAAGTATACAAAGCATAATCCGTGCCTGGGAAGGCGGGCTGTCGTCGGTAGAATAATCCGGTATACAGGTCCACTCGCTCGTCGGCTCTGGGGCTCCTCGGGTGCAGATTCACATGGGGTCAACCACCCTGGGTAAGCAGCCAGTTCTCTGCCCGAAACGATGGGGTACTGACTACGGTAGTATTCTCACCGCACGAAGCACTATATATTAACAGACTATTATTAGCTTAATAGACTACGTCCAACTCGACGATATAGTGCCAAATATGACTATTCAAATATTAATATACACGATGTCTCAATACCGATGGTAGGCGAACTTGGCCTTACTCCCACACGTGGCGTCGCGGGGAGGCTTTACGTCTGTGACTCTATTGGAGGGTAAGAAACTGGACTGAAAAGAAAGTCCTACTTTAGTAGCGCAGTATATATACGCACTATGAACAAATAGTCCCATTAGTGGTGCGGTAGTCAGATTCCTACGCGGAACTAGGACTTGTTCGTACATGTGGAGCGGTACGTTTGAACTGGGTCTGAGGGGTATGGCAGCCTGGCACCAAGGTCTCGACCAATAGTAGAATGGAGACTATTATGGGATGTTCAGTAGGCTAGAATGGATATTCAATGCATATTGTACAAGGAATATACAAGGGATATCAGGGAATATTAGAGAATATACAAATACAATTAAATATATATATATAAATAAATATATATATTCGGTTTAATCTGGCCCTTCACAACACAGAGCGTAGGGGTCTTGAGGGTGTGTAGTTAGAAGATGCAGAGCGTAGGGGTCTTGAGGGTGTGTAGTTAGAAGATGCAGAGCGTAGGGGTCTTGAGGGTGTGTAGTTAGAAGACGCAGAGCGTAGGGGTCTTTAGGGTGTGTAGTTATAAGATGCAGAGCGTAGGGGTCTTGAGGGTGTGTAGTTAGAAGATGCAGAGCGTAGGGGTCTTGAGGGTGTGTAGTTATAAGATGCAGAGCGTAGGGGTCTTGAGGGTGTGTAGTTAGAAGATGCAAAGTGTAGGGGTCTTGAGGGTGTGTAGTTATAAGATGCAGAGTGTAGGGGTCTTGAGGGTGTGTAGTTAGAAGATGCAGAGCGTAGGGGTCTTGAGGGTGTGCAGCTAGAAGATGCAGACTGTAGGGGTCTTGAGGGTGTGTAGTTAGAAGATGCAGAGCGTAGGGGTCTTGAGGGTGTGTAGTTAGAAGATGCAGAGTGTAGGGGTCTTGAGGGTGTGTAGCTAGAAGATGCAGAGTGTAGGGGTCTTGAGGGTGTGTAGCTAGAAGATGCAGAGTGTAGGGCTCTTGAGGGTGTGTAGTTAGAAGATGCAGAGTGTAGGGGTCTTGAAGGTGTGTAGTTAGAAGATGCAGAGCGTAGGGGTCTTGAGGGTGTGTAGTTAGAAGATGCAGAGTGTAGGGGTCTTGAGGGTGTGTAGTTAGAAGATGCAGAGCGTAGGGGTCTTGAGGGTGTGTAGTTGGAAGATGCAGAGTGTAGGGCTCTTGAGGGTGTGTATTCAGAAGATGCAGAGTGTAGGGGTCTTGAGGGTGTGTAGTTAGAAGATGCAAAGTGTAGGGGTCTTGAGGGTGTGTAGTTATAAGATGCAGAGTGTAGGGGTCTTGAGGGTGTGTAGTTAGAAGATGCAGAGCGTAGGGGTCTTGAGGGTGTGTAGTTAGAAGATGCAGAGTGTAGGGGTCTTGAGGGTGTGTAGTTAGAAGATGCAGAGCGTAGGGGTCTTGAGGGTGTGTAGTTGGAAGATGCAGAGTGTAGGGCTCTTGAGGGTGTGTATTCAGAAGATGCAGAGTGTAGGGGTCTTGAGGGTGTGTAGTTAGAAGATGCAAAGTGTAGGGGTCTTGAGGGTGTGTAGTTATAAGATGCAGAGTGTAGGGGTCTTGAGGGTGTGTAGTTAGAAGATGCAGAGCGTAGGGGTCTTGAGGGTGTGCAGCTAGAAGATGCAGACTGTAGGGGTCTTGAGGGTGTGTAGTTAGAAGATGCAGAGCATAGGGGTCTTGAGGGTGTGTAGTTAGAAGATGCAGAGTGTAGGGGTCTTGAGGGTGTATTTAGAAGATGCAGAGTGTAGGGGTCTTGAGGGTGTGTGGTTGAAGATGCAGAGCGGAGGGGTCTTGAGGGTGTGTAGTTAGAAGATGCAGAGTGTAGGGGTCTTGAGGGTGTGTAGTTAGAAGATGCAGAGCGTAGGGATCTTGAGGGTGTGTAGTTAGAAGATGCAGAGTGTATGGGTCTTGAGGGTGTGTAGTTAGAAGATGTAGAGCGTAGGGATCTTGAGGGTGTGTCGTTGGAAGATGCAGAGTGTAGGGGTCTGGAGGAGATAGTGTGAGGATGGCCGCGCAGGAGTGAGGCAGATGCACAGGGCTCACCACCTTTATCTTAAAAACTAAATTATAAGCGCTATACCAACCGAAATGATTACTTAATTTTAAACTAAACGACCCTACTCCTTTGTACACTTTGGAACTGACAAACAAGAAGCAAGGAACCTTCTGAGAAGCAGCAGACCCCGCCGTAACAAACGGCGCTACAAACACTGGTCTTCTACAGCCTACAGCACAACATGGCCGGTGAAATCACCCTACAAACATTGTGGAATGCCATCCAGCAAAGCAGAACTGAGCTGCTCCAAAAGACAACTGATATTCAAACTATAAGAAAGGTTGAGATCCAAGGCAGCTCTACAGTTTTTAAAAAGCCTTTAATAAGTGGCTTACATTATTAAGAAAATCTAATTTAGATTTTCTTAATAATGTAAGCCACTTATTAAAGGCTTTTTAAAAACTGTAGAGCTGCCTTGGATCTCAACCTTTCTTATATAAGCGAATCCTACCCCGGATTTAATCCAAAGAGCACCTACCTGAAACAAAATAAGAACGCTGAAGCCCTCTCCATATCCTTTGTTCTGATATTCAAACTAGTTTGGAAACAATCAGAGGCTCGATGACGACGCTTAACGAACAAGTGGAAGAAGTGCAGCAACGAGTCAGCCGCAACGAGGACAACATCCAGACGGCTCACGAAACAATCACTAAACTAGAAAAAGAGATGACCACTGTAAAACTAAAAGTCCAACAGTATGAAGACAGCTCATTGCGCGCAGTCGTTCGTTTGGAGGGGCTTCCAGAGTCAGTGGAGAAACGGGACCTCGCCGGCTTCCTAGCCGCTTTTCTACTATGGCTGTTTGGCGAAGATAAACTCGGCGGACCCGTGCTTATCGACAGCGCGTATCGCTTGAAATTAAAACAACCAAACCCCAGCAAGCCTAGACCAATACTACTGAAACTACTGCGAGCACAACAAAAGGACACTATCATGCGCCTGGCGAGGGAGAAGGGAGAATTGTACTACGGCGGGACCGAGGAAACCTCCAGAAGCAGGATCTACTTTTACAGTCACTTCAGCCAGGAGGTGATGAAGAAACGCAAGCTGTTTGACGACGTGAAACGCATATTCAGATCTAAAAGCCTGTCTTACTCAATGAGACACCCAGCAATATTAAGAGTCGAACACGGCGGGACCTCCCGTGACTTTCATTCCCCAGAAGCCGCACAAGAATTCATCCGTGGACTTGAACGAGGCTGAAAGCGGGCAGATCAAGCCCGTCGCCAGGATGAAATGACTGGGGGGGGCAACTGAGGATCCCCCTACTACCAAGACAAACACGTGAGACGAGATAAGTAGCCAAAACTAAGACACACACACTACCAAATGACTCTTATGAGCTATTAGAAAAACCAGAAACAACCCTGAACGTGGTTAATTAAAGGACAAGTATCAAAACTGAATCATCAGTGTATAATTTTTTTTTTTTTTTTTTTTTTTGGTGTTTATATATATATTTCCATTTTCTCTATTTTTTATTACATCCAATTATTCATATATTTTTTCTTTCTTTGGTTTGATTAATTGAATTGATAGAAAAGTTTGTTGGCGGGTTGCAGAGTGGGTACAGTACAGTGCAGCTCAGTGCATACAGTTGTTGAGAGGATGCAGACCTGAGAGAGACTTTCGTCTTGTGTCCATCGGGGTCCCCCATTTTCAATTCATCATGTGACACACATGGCATGCAGATGGACAGTGCTGCTGCATCTATACATTTGTGACATACCAGATTTTCAAGTGCAGTACTGTTTGTGATGCTAAAAAAATCCAGAAGAGGAGTGCATATACATTTGACATAGATTGGGTTGATTGTTTTACTTTTTAGGGTGTTGGTAGGCAACTATAGTTGTAGAACTTTGCATTTGTATTTCTTTTCGTAGCCTTTGCAAGGGGAAAGGATAGTTAGATCATGTAGGCTTATAAATAAAAAATAAAAATAAAAAACATAATAAAAGAGAACCTAAAATAAAAAAAAAGCTGACAAGTAAATTGGTAGCCTATTATCTTTCCCCTCTTATTCATTATTCATTTCTCTTATTCATTAATTAATTTATTTCTCTGCCTTATTACTGAATCAATTGCTTGCCTGTATTGTTTGTTTTTTAGTAAAATTTTGTTCCTTTTTTCTTTTTGTTTTCTTTTTGTTATAAGGAGTAACGCTTCACAGCCTGGTTCAAATAGTGGTGTGCCACCTGGCAATTTAAAGGGGAAGTTAACAGGGAGCCAAGTAGGGTAATATAGGACTAGTGAGCCTATGTTGTGGTTTACTTTCTGTTTGGGGAGGGTGTGGGGGATGAAAAGGGTGGGGGGGGACCTAGTACAAATACATCTTATCTTCACGAACTCAATGCATGTGATCTTGTGAACCATGATAGATTGTATGATATAACTGGAGTGACTAATGGTAGGCATATGCACTGCGAACATGTGTGTGTGTGTGTGTGTGCAAAAACACATGCACGCGCTCATGTTCAAATGGAATGCTGCAATCTCTATAACAACCACAATTAAACCCCTATTAAAGTCGATATTGAAAATGATCCTAGATGACTAGCACTCTGACATTTATGTCCTTCAATGTTAAGGACATCAATAATCCCATTAAAAGGAAAAAGATTCTCAACTATTTAAAGAATCAAGATTGCGGCATTGCATTTATTCAGGAAAGCCACTTGACTGATGCAGAGCATGTGAAGTTGCAAAGAGATTGGGTTGGGTCAGTATTTTATTCCTCATTTAATTCCAGATCAAGAGGAGTGGCCATACTATGTCACAAACAGTTAAACCTAAAAATACGTTCTCAAGAAAAAGACACTGCAGGTAGATGGATAATCCTCAAATGTGACATAAATCACGAACCATTTACACTTATTAATCTATATGGCCCCAACAAAGACGATGCACCCTTTTTTAGGAATATTCTATTATCCTCTGCACAAAACTATGGCACATGTATCCTTGGAGGTGACTATAATTTAACATTGAGCACATCAGATAGATCTAATAGCATCCCCCAGCCATTAAGTGCCGCAGCCAAAGTAGTAAGGGATGGTATGTCTGAAATGGGTTTGGTCGATGTTTGGAGAATACTTAACCCACTGGAGAGGGAATACTCATTTCATTCTGCGGTACATGACACTTATTCCAGATTAGACTTGTTTTTAACAACTAAATCACTACTTCACAATGTAATTGAATGTAAATATCTAGCCTCTACAATATCGGATCACTGTCCTTTGAAATTGAAGGTGAAACAATATTTGGACAAACCTAAAACTAAGCGTTGGAGATTCAAGCCATATCTCCTTAACGACCCAGATTTTGTTAACTTCCTAGAAAATCAAATCGATTACTTTTTAATAATTAATGTAAACTCTGCCTCCCCAAGCATAATCTGGGAGACACTGAACGCTTACCTAAGAGGTCAGATAACGTCTTTTGGAGCTTCTAAACAAAGAAAAAGTAGACAGTATCTAAACACACTAGACAAAGAAATTCATGAACTAGAGAAAAAACACGCAGAATCCAATAGAGCAGAAACTCTGCACATACTAGTAAAAAAGCGGCTTGAATATAGCAACTTAACTACTAGCCAAGTAGAAGCAGACATGGCCAGAACTAAATATCACTACTATGAAAAGGGGGACAAAACCGGCAAGCTACTCAGCTGGCAAATAAGAAAAGAAGAGATGGCAAAAACAATAGACTCAATCAAATCTAAGGATGGTGATGTATTACATAAACCTGAAGAGATAAACCAGCGTTTTGAAATGTTCTACCACAATCTATATAAGTCTGAAAACCAAGACTCAACTGCTACAAAATGCGAGGAATTCTTGGGAAACTTACCGATTACTAAGCTTCCTGTAGAAGTGAGAACTACTCTTGAAACAGAAATATCAAAGGAAGAAATCACCAAGGCTATTAACTCATTGCAAACGGGCAAAGCACCCGGTCCCGACGGCCTACCTGCTGAATTTTACAAACTGTTCATAAATAAATTAATCCGCCCTTATATGGACATGCTCAAAGACAGTCTCAATAATGGTAAATTACCACCAAGTCTAGAATTAGCAACAATCAATGTACTTCCTAAGCCCTCTAAGGATAAACAACTTTGTGACTCCTATAGGCCCCTGTCAATGTTAAATGTGGATTATAAAATATTTTCTAAAGCACTCGCACTAAGAATGGACCCTGTGATGTCTCTCTTAATCCACGAGGATCAGACGGGTTTTATTCAGCAGCGACAGGGATCTGACAATATCAGAAAACTTTTTCATATCATTGAGCTCTCTAAACAAACGAATGACTCAAGACTTGTAATCTCGATGGATGCTCGAAAAGCTTTTGATACAATAGAATTTGAATATCTTTTTTATACTCTGAAACAGATGCATTTTGGTGATGTTTTCATTAATTATATTAAGATGCTTTATTGCTCTCCGAAGGCACAAGTGTTGACAAATGGTATACTTTCCAAACCCTTCCAATTGGGACGTGGAGTACGACAGGGCTGCCCACTCTCCGTATATCTGTTCGCCGCAGCCATTGAACCGTTGGCGGTGGCAATACGGAACAACAACAATATATGTGGCATAAAGACTGGAGCAAACGAATCCAAACTCTCACTATATTGTGATGATTTACTAATTTATATTACCCAACCAGATAAATCCTTGCCGCAATTACTCAGCATACTAGAGGCATACAGTGCCATATCTGGTTACACGATAAATTATGACAAGAGTGAAATAATGCCACTAAATAGTGTTACCACCCACAATACCCACCCAATGATTTCCCATTTTAAATGGGCACCAAAAAGCTTCAAATACCTGGGAATCCAAATATCTAACGACCTGAACCAAACATACCAAAATAACTATCTACCTATTATGGAAAAAATCAAAACAGACCTATACAAATGGAAAGATCTACCAATTTCTTTAATTGGACGTGTTAATGTGGTCAAGATGAATGTTCTGCCTAAATTAATTTATTTGTTCCAGTCAATTCCACTCAGCTGTCCACCAAGCTTGTTTACATCACTGAATAAAATCATTTCAATGTTTTTGTGGTCCCAGAAACGGGCTAGGATCAGATTAAAAGCACTACAGGCTCCCCTGAATAAAGGGGGCTTAAACCTCCCCAACTTCAGACTGTACTACCTAGCCTGTCAATCACGTGTTATTTGGTGTTGGCTCAACAGTGAGAGGCTGCCCACACCAGCATGGGTTAAACTGGAAGAGAACATAATCCATCCTACTCCACTACAGGTAATCCCCTATATAGACACGCAAAAAACCCTTAACTCTATCACTAAAAACCAGATTATACATCATACCTTTGCATGTTGGAAAGAAACTATTAAACTAATGGGAAATCAAAATACCTTGTTAATGAGCATGCCCCTGTGGAACAACCCTTGTGTCCCCAAAATTATTAGTGATGGAATATCTGAAAATTGGAGAACCAAGGGAATCAGCGAAATAAGAGACTTGTATAACCAAAGCATCGTTTCTGATTTTAATTCCCTGAGAGCGAAATATAATTTACCTTCATCCATCTTTTTTAAATACCTACAGATACGGAACTGGGTAAAAAATAACAGTTATAGCTATCCCCATATGTCTGAAACACCAATAGAGAAACTGTTTAACACTACACTATCAAAGGGCCTGATATCTAAAATCTACACACTGATGAACACTGAACAGAAAGATGATAGGATGCTACAACAAAAAGATAAATGGGAAAAAGATATTAAACACAAATATACCATGAAAGAATGGCAGTCATTGCTCCAGAACTCCCAAACAACTTTAACAAATACCAACCATAGGTTAACACAATTTAATATACTACACAGAATTTATTATACACCTCACAGATTATATCAATTTAGCCACGAGACATCACCCAATTGTCTTCGATGTCAACATCCTAAAGGGGACCTAATCCACACGTTCTGGAATTGCCGGAAGTTAAATTATTACTGGAAATTTATATTTGAACAACTTTCAAAAATTATTGGAAAGACGATGACTCCTGACGCACGAATAGCTATTTTGGGTGATATCTCTATGCTGAGTAACTTTGACAACTTTGAAAAGAAATGTATCCTGTTAGCAATGTCTGCTGCAAAAAAATTTATTCTTTGTCATTGGAAATCTGAACCCCCTCCCCCGACTAAACAATGGTGGGCAGAACTCCTATCCTATTGCACACCTGAAAAAATCATGTATAATGTGAAAGGAAAAATAATACACTTTCAGAAGATCTGGGGTCGGGCAATGGATTACATATCAAATATGGGTATAGAACTGGAGAGAGCCAATTGAAGCATAGAGATTGTGGATGTTGTCTTTTTATATTCTATATTTGTCTGCCTGTTTTTCTTTTTGTTGTCATGTTTATTATTTTATTCAGGTAGTAGCACAGACAATCATGGTCTTAAAGTAAATCATGCATTCGATAGTTTTTTTTTTTTTTTGTACTAGGAAGGGTTGGGGAACGGTTAGTAATTGTTTAGTTAGGAAATGTAATTTATATATTTATAACATGCATTTTCCCTTTCACTACCACACTACCCAAGAGTTAACCCTTTCACAACCACAATACAGAAGGCTAACCTGTTCACTACCACACTACAGACGGTTAACCATCTGTAGTGTGGTAGTGAAAGGGTTAAAGTTATATCACTGCACCAATATTTACCGTGGGCCAACATAATAATAATAATAATAATAATAATAATAATAATAATAATAATAATAATAATAATAATAATAATAATAATAATAATAATAATAATAATAATAATAATAATAATAATAATAATAATAATAATAATAATCACCACCACTAAATGTCAGATCGACTAAACAAATATCTTCTTCCAAAGATAAAGTCTTCTTCTACAGCTGTTATAAGAAATACATGTATATTTTTGTAAAGAGGCCAGGGGACATTTTTTAAAGAGAATGTCCAGTACGCCTACTTGATTTTCTGGGGGAATTTGCAGTGTGTATTGTCACCCACTAGATGGCGGTGTTTAACAAAACAAGAATACGGGCATCCGTTCTGCCACTCTGATTTACAGTAAATAGGCCACATCTGGCCACATCTGGCTTGAAGAAAACCAGGTCCTTCAAGTCGAGGCCTTTATTGTTTCTACGCTAAATGATAAGAATGCTGCAGTATTCTGAGGTTACAGATTAAATAGATTTTCCTTAAATGGATGTTCTAGAGATGATGCAGAGCTGTTCCTGGTTAGACACCAGCAGGGAGCAGGCAGCACAGCTTGTGTTCCGCTTGTTGTTTAAATGTAGGCCCACAGACTTTAGAGACTTTTCTGGGCAATTCATTAGAATGACAATGCGATGTAAATGTGTTTTCTGATAGATTAGATTAGATTAGATTAGATTAAAACGTATTATCATTATACAGCACGGTACAGTACAACGAAAAGTTTGGCATCCAACCAGAGTGCAAATGTAACAGTAAAGTGCAATAGTAATATACACTGTACAGGTGATTAAACTGGGTATAAAATATATAAGGTAGTACTACTGTATAATAGTGCTAATCAGAGTTGTAGTATTAATATGTACATTGATACAGATATAAACACACTATGTTCTGTATCGTATAGCTCTCGCTCAGCGTCACTCTCTGCACTGTCCTCGCACACGTGCACACGCACTGAATAAAGACCACAATGTACCTTTAATCCCAATATTTGTCTGACCACACCCCTATCAGCTTACCCATATAAGCAGGGGTGGGGCCACCCACTCGCCTCCTTCTCGCTTTCACCACAAGGAAGTGCCTCGGTAGATCCCCACACTTGAAGTGATGTGATGGTAGGAGAAGAGTTGGAAAGCAAGGATACGTTGACATCATATCTTTATTTTCTCTCTCACTATTTTCGAGAAAATACGGCGATATTGTCTTCGTACTGGAGTGTCTGGAAGATGATGATCATTCTAAAAATCCTCCACCGGTTTTCGTATTGGGAGTTCGCGCCGCTACATACTTTTCCAACTGCAGTCCTTGCTGTGTGCTGGTTGCGGTAAAGACACAGCCGGGCTGTAGGACGCGCCGCTTTTGTGAGAAGCGGTGGGTTCCAGGTTTGGTGAGTTATGTTTTGCTGGCAGGCTCCACTTGTCTGTTAGTGCTATGGGGGCTAATTGACAATGTTTATGAAAACCGGCCCCAGGCTAGGGTCCTTTGTTCAGCCTCTTAGGCGACAGAAGACCTTGGTCTGAAGCCCATTATAGTTTAACTAGTGGGCCACGACCATTAACACTGGTGATCCCTGTGTTTTCTGGACGAGTGGATATCTCTCTGTCACCGTGTTAAGGCCCCATCTTTCATATCCAAATGAGAGTATTCCCTCATGAGGAGATATGGGCATAGATGTTCGATAGCGGAAGATCTGTGTTCAAGTCAGCTACACAGGCCAGTTGGGTATTGTGCTGGCTCCGTCGGGTGTTGGTAAAATCACCGTTGTAAAACTGTGTTAACATCTTGTTTCTCTTTTCTCTTAAAAAGTGAGGAGGGTTTCAGAACGGCGGCCTGTCTGGGTGAGTGTTATATCATTGTGTACAAGTTCAGGTGATAGCTGCTTAGCTTGCGGTTAGCCAGTCAGCTGTTAGCTGCGGCGTTAGCCTGCTGTGATCACTGCGTGGCCTACATAGGTTGGGCCTACTGTTAGCCAGTCAGCTGTTAGCTGCGGCGCTAGCCTGCTGTGATCACTAGGAAACGTTAGCTTGCTGCTATCGGCCAAGGCCCAGCGCGGGGTAGCTCCGGCTCCTCGCGCGCCGCCGCAAGCTCCCCTCTGGTCGCCTGCGCCGTTCGCTCTGCGTCTCGCGGGCAGGGGCAGTAGCGACCGACGGTTGGAGCGGCCGTTAGCTTAATGCTACTCTGTTGAACGTGCTTTGATTATAACATGTTTTAAACACTCTTGACTACGACGTCATCTTTGACAGAGGATGTTCGTCGAACCTGCCCTGGGCCAGGACGGCAAAGCCTGCGTCAACAAAGGGGACCGTAGCGACGGGTTGGAGCGGCGACGCTGCCCAGATCGAACAACACAGGACGGCTGTGTTTTCTACGGTGTCTTGAGACTGCACTTCGTTAATCTACGCTCCGGGTAGGCCAGGTCTGACCAGACCTTGTACACTTCTTCTGGCTTTCCCTTCTAAATGTTTTGTAAATAACGATGTTTTCCAAAACGAGTGTTACTGCACTACATTTAGGATACGACGCGAGTTGTGTGTGAATTGTCTTGTCACTAGGTATTTAGCTTCTCCGTGCAAATCGGGTTGTTGTTTCAGATGTGAAAATGATCTGGTTTGTTGTGTTGAGAAACATCATGTGTGTTTATATGTACCGTGTACTCACAACTAAGGGGGTTAACTAACCTATAAAGCTATGCTTAGTGACAAATGAGTAAAGAATATTCTTTTCTCAGCCTGTAATGACAATGAACAGTGTGTTCACATATTAACAGGTTTTCCTGTTTTAACTGGCCGTATTAAGGGTAAAGTAGGAGGATTGTGTTTCCCCCCGGTTCCCTGGGGACTTCTTCATCCTTCTATCAGACATGTTGTTGCACTACATTGTGTCTTTGTGTGGTAGGGATGCGATGTAACCCTTAGCTTGATTGCTGAGGTTGTGCTAAGACAGCTGGAGAAACTTTATTTTCCTAAAAGAAAAGATTGTTTGGTCGCTTTCGTGTGTGCTTAGCAAGGCCTGTGGCCGATACTAATCGAGAATTATGTATTCTCTCATTATGAAAAATGGCGTTCCTCTGTAGAGTGTTTTTGCCATTTTTTGTAGGTGATGATGGGTTGTGTGTGTCATGTGACTTACAACTGGGTTGGACTGGCCACAGAAGCACATGTGTAAGTTTGGACCGGGGCTCTTAGAGAGCCCTCTCTATTCTGTGTTTTTTCCTTCGTAAAAATCAGATAGCAGGTTAGCTCATGCGCTGTGTGAAGCTGTCAGATGCTTCATAGAGCTGACTATGACTGTGTCATACTCTCTTTTTGTCATTACATCGTATCATGGGTGTGGGGTCATAAATAGTTAGAAGATGCAGAGCGTAGGGGTCTTGAGGGTGTGCAGCTAGAAGATGCAGACTGTAGGGGTCTTGAGGGTGTGTAGTTAGAAGATGCAGAGCATAGGGGTCTTGAGGGTGTGTAGTTAGAAGATGCAGAGTGTAGGGGTCTTGAGGGTGTATTTAGAAGATGCAGAGTGTAGGGGTCTTGAGGGTGTGTGGTTAGAAGATGCAGAGCGGAGGGGTCTTGAGGGTGTGTAGTTAGAAGATGCAGAGTGTAGGGGTCTTGAGGGTGTGTAGTTAGAAGATGCAGAGCGTAGGGATCTTGAGGGTGTGTAGTTAGAAGATGCAGAGTGTATGGGTCTTGAGGGTGTGTAGTTAGAAGATGTAGAGCGTAGGGATCTTGAGGGTGTGTCGTTGGAAGATGCAGAGTGTAGGGGTCTGGAGGAGATAGTGTGAGGATGGCCGCGCAGGAGTGAGGCAGATGCACAGGGCTCACCACCTTTATCTTAAAAACTAAATTATAAGCGCTATACCAACCGAAATGATTACTTAATTTTAAACTAAACGACCCTACTCCTTTGTACACTTTGGAACTGACAAACAAGAAGCAAGGAACCTTCTGAGAAGCAGCAGACCCCGCCGTAACACTGGTCTTCTACAGCCTACAGCACAACATGGCCGGTGAAATCACCCTACAAACATTGTGGAATGCCATCCAGCAAAGCAGAACTGAGCTGCTCCAAAAGACAACTGATATTCAAACTATAAGAAAGGTTGAGATCCAAGGCAGCTCTACAGTTTTTAAAAAGCCTTTAATAAGTGGCTTACATTATTAAGAAAATCTAATTTAGATTTTCTTAATAATGTAAGCCACTTATTAAAGGCTTTTTAAAAACTGTAGAGCTGCCTTGGATCTCAACCTTTCTTATATAAGCGAATCCTACCCCGGATTTAATCCAAAGAGCACCTACCTGAAACAAAATAAGAACGCTGAAGCCCTCTCCATATCCTTTGTTCTGATATTCAAACTAGTTTGGAAACAATCAGAGGCTCGATGACGACGCTTAACGAACAAGTGGAAGAAGTGCAGCAACGAGTCAGCCGCAACGAGGACAACATCCAGACGGCTCACGAAACAATCACTAAACTAGAAAAAGAGATGACCACTGTAAAACTAAAAGTCCAACAGTATGAAGACAGCTCATTGCGCGTTCGTTTGGAGGGGCTTCCAGAGTCAGTGGAGAAACGGGACCTCGCCGGCTTCCTAGCCGCTTTTCTACTATGGCTGTTTGGCGAAGATAAACTCGGCGGACCCGTGCTGATCGACAGCGCGTATCGCTTGAAATTAAAACAACCAAACCCCAGCAAGCCTAGACCAATACTACTGAAACTACTGCGAGCACAACAAAAGGACACTATCATGCGCCTGGCGAGGGAGAAGGGAGAATTGTACTACGGCGGGACCGAGGAAACCTCCAGAAGCAGGATCTACTTTTACAGTCACTTCAGCCAGGAGGTGATGAAGAAACGCAAGCTGTTTGACGACGTGAAACGCATATTCAGATCTAAAAGCCTGTCTTACTCAATGAGACACCCAGCAATATTAAGAGTCGAACACGGCGGGACCTCCCGTGACTTTCATTCCCCAGAAGCCGCACAAGAATTCATCCGTGGACTTGAACGAGGCTGAAAGCGGGCAGATCAAGCCCGTCGCCAGGATGAAATGACTGGGGGGGGCAACTGAGGATCCCCCTACTACCAAGACAAACACCGTGAGACGAGATAAGTAGCCAAAACTAAGACACACACACTACCAAATGACTCTTATGAGCTATTAGAAAAACCAGAAACAACCCTGAACGTGGTTAATTAAAGGACAAGTATCAAAACTGAATCATCAGTGTATAATTTCTATTTTTTTTTTTTTTTTTTTGGTGTTTATATATATATTTCCATTTTCTCTATTTTTTATTACATCCAATTATTCATATATTTTTTCTTTCTTTGGTTTGATTGATTGAATTGATAGAAAAGTTTGTTGGCGGGTTGCAGAGTGGGTACAGTACAGTGCAGCTCAGTGCATACAGTTGTTGAGAGGATGCAGACCTGAGAGAGACTTTCGTCTTGTGTCCATCGGGGTCCCCCATTTTCAATTCATCATGTGACACACATGGCATGCAGATGGACAGTGCTGCTGCATCTATACATTTGTGACATACCAGATTTTCAAGTGCAGTACTGTTTGTGATGCTAAAAAAATCCAGAAGAGGAGTGCATATACATTTGACATAGATTGGGTTGATTGTTTTACTTTTTAGGGTGTTGGTAGGCAACTATAGTTGTAGAACTTTGCATTTGTATTTCTTTTCGTAGCCTTTGCAAGGGGAAAGGATAGTTAGATCATGTAGGCTTATAAATAAAAAATAAAAATAAAAAACATAATAAAAGAGAACCTAAAATAAAAAAAAAACTGACAAGTAAATTGGTAGCCTATTATCTTTCCCCTCTTATTCATTATTCATTTCTCTTATTCATTAATTAATTTATTTCTCTGCCTTATTACTGAATCAATTGCTTGCCTGTATTGTTTGTTTTTTAGTTAAATTTTGTTCCTTTTTTCTTTTTGTTTTCTTTTTGTTATAAGGAGTAACGCTTCACAGCCTGGTTCAAATAGTGGTGTGCCACCTGGCAATTTAAAGGGGAAGTTAACAGGGAGCCAAGTAGGGTAATATAGGACTAGTGAGCCTATGTTGTGGTTTACTTTCTGTTTGGGGAGGGTATGGGGGATGAAAAGGGTGGGGGGGGACCTAGTACAAATACATATTATCTTCACGAACTCAATGCATGTGATCTTGTGAACCATGATAGATTGTATGATATAACTGGAGTGACTAATGGTAGGCATATGCACTGCGAACATGTGTGTGTGTGTGTGTGCAAAAACACATGCACGCGCTCATGTTCAAATGGAATGCTGCAATCTCTATAACAACCACAATTAAACCCCTATTAAAGTCGATATTGAAAATGATCCTAGATGACTAGCACTCTGACATTTATGTCCTTCAATGTTAAGGACATCAATAATCCCATTAAAAGGAAAAAGATTCTCAACTATTTAAAGAATCAAGATTGCGGCATTGCATTTATTCAGGAAAGCCACTTGACTGATGCAGAGCATGTGAAGTTGCAAAGAGATTGGGTTGGGTCAGTATTTTATTCCTCATTTAATTCCAGATCAAGAGGAGTGGCCATACTATGTCACAAACAGTTAAACCTAAAAATACGTTCTCAAGAAAAAGACACTGCAGGTAGATGGATAATCCTCAAATGTGACATAAATCACGAACCATTTACACTTATTAATCTATATGGCCCCAACAAAGACGATGCACCCTTTTTTAGGAATATTCTATTATCCTCTGCGCAAAACTATGGCACATGTATCCTTGGAGGTGACTATAATTTAACATTGAGCACATCAGATAGATCTAATAGCATCCCCCAGCCATTAAGTGCCGCAGCCAAAGTAGTAAGGGATGGTATGTCTGAAATGGGTTTGGTCGATGTTTGGAGAATACTTAACCCACTGGAGAGGGAATACTCATTTCATTCTGCGGTACATGACACTTATTCCAGATTAGACTTGTTTTTAACAACTAAATCACTACTTCACAATGTAATTGAATGTAAATATCTAGCCTCTACAATATCGGATCACTGTCCTTTGAAATTGAAGGTGAAACAATATTTGGACAAACCTAAAACTAAGCGTTGGAGATTCAAGCCATATCTCCTTAACGACCCAGATTTTGTTAACTTCCTAGAAAATCAAATCGATTACTTTTTAATAATTAATGTAAACTCTGCCTCCCCAAGCATAATCTGGGAGACACTGAACGCTTACCTAAGAGGTCAGATAACGTCTTTTGGAGCTTCTAAACAAAGAAAAAGTAGACAGTATCTAAACACACTAGACAAAGAAATTCATGAACTAGAGAAAAAACACGCAGAATCCAATAGAGCAGAAACTCTGCACATACTAGTAAAAAAGCGGCTTGAATATAGCAACTTAACTACTAGCCAAGTAGAAGCAGACATGGCCAGAACTAAATATCACTACTATGAAAAGGGGGACAAAACCGGCAAGCTACTCAGCTGGCAAATAAGAAAAGAAGAGATGGCAAAAACAATAGACTCAATCAAATCTAAGGATGGTGATGTATTACATAAACCTGAAGAGATAAACCAGCGTTTTGAAATGTTCTACCACAATCTATATAAGTCTGAAAACCAAGACTCAACTGCTACAAAATGCGAGGAATTCTTGGGAAACTTACCGATTACTAAGCTTCCTGTAGAAGTGAGAACTACTCTTGAAACAGAAATATCAAAGGAAGAAATCACCAAGGCTATTAACTCATTGCAAACGGGCAAAGCACCCGGTCCCGACGGCCTACCTGCTGAATTTTACAAACTGTTCATAAATAAATTAATCCGCCCTTATATGGACATGCTCAAAGACAGTCTCAATAATGGTAAATTACCACCAAGTCTAGAATTAGCAACAATCAATGTACTTCCTAAGCCCTCTAAGGATAAACAACTTTGTGACTCCTATAGGCCCCTGTCAATGTTAAATGTGGATTATAAAATATTTTCTAAAGCACTCGCACTAAGAATGGACCCTGTGATGTCTCTCTTAATCCACGAGGATCAGACGGGTTTTATTCAGCAGCGACAGGGATCTGACAATATCAGAAAACTTTTTCATATCATTGAGCTCTCTAAACAAACGAATGACTCAAGACTTGTAATCTCGATGGATGCTCGAAAAGCTTTTGATACAATAGAATTTGAATATCTTTTTTATACTCTGAAACAGATGCATTTTGGTGATGTTTTCATTAATTATATTAAGATGCTTTATTGCTCTCCGAAGGCACAAGTGTTGACAAATGGTATACTTTCCAAACCCTTCCAATTGGGACGTGGAGTACGACAGGGCTGCCCACTCTCCGTATATCTGTTCGCCGCAGCCATTGAACCGTTGGCGGTGGCAATACGGAACAACAACAATATATGTGGCATAAAGACTGGAGCAAACGAATCCAAACTCTCTCTATATTGTGATGATTTACTAATTTATATTACCCAACCAGATAAATCCTTGCCGCAATTACTCAGCATACTAGAGGCATACAGTGCCATATCTGGTTACACGATAAATTATGACAAGAGTGAAATAATGCCACTAAATAGTGTTACCACCCACAATACCCACCCAATGATTTCCCATTTTAAATGGGCACCAAAAAGCTTCAAATACCTGGGAATCCAAATATCTAACGACCTGAACCAAACATACCAAAATAACTATCTACCTATTATGGAAAAAATCAAAACAGACCTATACAAATGGAAAGATCTACCAATTTCTTTAATTGGACGTGTTAATGTGGTCAAGATGAATGTTCTGCCTAAATTAATTTATTTGTTCCAGTCAATTCCACTCAGCTGTCCACCAAGCTTGTTTACATCACTGAATAAAATCATTTCAATGTTTTTGTGGTCCCAGAAACGGGCTAGGATCAGATTAAAAGCACTACAGGCTCCCCTGAATAAAGGGGGCTTAAACCTCCCCAACTTCAGACTGTACTACCTAGCCTGTCAATCACGTGTTATTTGGTGTTGGCTCAACAGTGAGAGGCTGCCCACACCAGCATGGGTTAAACTGGAAGAGAACATAATCCATCCTACTCCACTACAGGTAATCCCCTATATAGACACGCAAAAAACCCTTAACTCTATCACTAAAAACCAGATTATACATCATACCTTTGCATGTTGGAAAGAAACTATTAAACTAATGGGAAATCAAAATACCTTGTTAATGAGCATGCCCCTGTGGAACAACCCTTGTGTCCCCAAAATTATTAGTGATGGAATATCTGAAAATTGGAGAACCAAGGGAATCAGCGAAATAAGAGACTTGTATAACCAAAGCATCGTTTCTGATTTTAATTCCCTGAGAGCGAAATATAATTTACCTTCATCCATCTTTTTTAAATACCTACAGATACGGAACTGGGTAAAAAATAACAGTTATAGCTATCCCCATATGTCTGAAACACCAATAGAGAAACTGTTTAACACTACACTATCAAAGGGCCTGATATCTAAAATCTACACACTGATGAACACTGAACAGAAAGATGATAGGATGCTACAACAAAAAGATAAATGGGAAAAAGATATTAAACACAAATATACCATGAAAGAATGGCAGTCATTGCTCCAGAACTCCCAAACAACTTTAACAAATACCAACCATAGGTTAACACAATGTTATGGTTTGTAACCGACCCCAATCGCACAACACAAGACAGGTATGATGGTTTGCCAAGAATCAGATCTTTATTTAGAACAGGGAAAAAGGGCACTGTCCCTTTAAGGGAGAAAACACAAAACACTGGAATAACACAAGAGGGGAAGGTAAAGTGCCTTTAAGAGGCGGGCAGGAAAGGGAACACTATGGGAAGGTAAGGGAACGCCTAAGGGAAGGTTAAGGGAACGCCTTGGGAACAGAGGAACTAGAGACTAGGAGAACTAGGGAAGGAGGACTAGGGACTAGGAGAACTAGGGATAGAGGACTAGGGACTAGGTGGAACTAGAAGGGGAGAACTTGGGGCAGAGGGGACTGAGGCCCGCGGAGGCGGGCTGGGGTACAGGGAGGAACTGGGGACAGGTGGGAAAACATCTGGGCCGCTCTGCAGAACAGAGGAGAGGGTTAATATTCAAAGGGAACAAAACAGAGCAGATGCAGAACAGTCCAAATAACAAAGTAACAAAGTAAATACTATCTTCGTGTGAACAAACACACAGTGGGAGATGAAATGTCCAAAATAATATCCACGAGAGAACAAAACAGAGTGGGAGATGAAATGTCCAAACTAATTACTAAGTGAGAACTAAAGGAGGCAATACGCTGGGGAACAACAGCGGGACGAGGGCAAGGGGCATTACGCTGAGTGAGTGACATCACAATCAAAACTCACCCAGGCGTACGCGTAAAGGTACAGGGACAGCAGCGGGAACGGGGGCAAGGGCACTACGCTGAGTGAGTGACATCACAATCAAAACTCACCCAGGCGTATGCGTAAAGGTAACAGGGACAGCAGCGGGAACGGGGGCTAGGGCACTACGCTGAGTGAGTGACATCACAATCAAAACTCACCCAGGCGTATGCGTAAAGGTAACAGGGACAGCAGCGGGAACGGGGGCTAGGGCACTACGCTGAGTGAGTGACATCACAATCAAAACTCACCCAGGCGTATGCGTAAAGGTAACAGGGACAGCAGCGGGGCGAGGGCATCGCCACCGGGTGGCTGGCTGTCCGAGCCGAGGAACAGAGTGCTGGAAACAGTGGCGGTGGCGAGGGTGTCGTCCACCGGGTAGCCGCTGTCGGAGCCGAGGAACAGAGTGCGCGCCACACCTTGGTGTGCGCGTCGGAACAGTGGCGGTGGCGAGGGTGTCGTCCACCGGGTAGCCGCTGTCGGAGCCGAGGAACAGAGTGCGCGCCACACCTTGGTGTGCGCGTCGGAACAGTGGCGGTGGCGAGGGCGTCGTCCACCGGGTAGCCGCTGTCGGAGCCGAGGAACAGAGTGGCGCTGGAACAGGCGCTGGAACAGGCGGCGGTGGCGAGGGTGGCGCCACCGGGAAGCCGGCTGTCCGAGCCGAGGACAGAGTGGTGCGCCACCACTTGGAGTGTGCCAAGCACGAAGGTCTGGAAGATGCGCTCCTGCGCGCTGGTCTGGAGAGCGTGCCAAGCTCGAAGGTCTAGGAGATGCGCGTCTGCGCGCTGGTCGGGAGAGCGTGCCAAGCTCGAAGGTCTAGGAGATGCGCGTCTGCGCGCTGGTCGGGAGAGCGTGCCAAGCTCGAAGGTCTAGGAGATGCGCGTCTGCGCGCTGGTCGGGAGAGCGTGCCAAGCTCGAAGGTCTAGGAGATGCGCGTTGCGCGCTGGTCTGGAGAGCGTGCCAAGCTCGAGCGTCCTTGGAAGATGCGCGTTGCGCGCTGGTCTGGAGAGCGTGCCAAGCTCGAGGGTTCTTGGAAGATGCGCGTTGCGCGCTGGTCTGGAAATTTATATTTGAACAACTTTCAAAAATTATTGGAAAGACGATGACTCCTGACGCACGAATAGCTATTTTGGGTGATATCTCTATGCTGAGTAACTTTGACAACTTTGAAAAGAAATGTATCCTGTTAGCAATGTCTGCTGCAAAATTTTTTATTCTTTGTCATTGGAAATCTGAACCCCCTCCCCCGACTAAACAATGGTGGGCAGAACTCCTATCCTATTGCACACCTGAAAAAATCATGTATAATGTGAAAGGAAAAATAATACACTTTCAGAAGATCTGGGGTCGGGCAATGGATTACATATCAAATATGGGTATAGAACTGGAGAGAGCCAATTGAAGCATAGAGATTGTGGATGTTGTCTTTTTATATTCTATATTTGTCTGCCTGTTTTTCTTTTTGTTGTCATGTTTATTATTTTATTCAGGTAGTAGCACAGACAATCATGGTCTTAAAGTAAATCATGCATTCGATAGTTTTTTTTTTTTTTGTACTAGGAAGGGTTGGGGAACGGTTAGTAATTGTTTAGTTAGGAAATGTAATTTATATATTTATAACATGCATTTTCCCTTTCACTACCACACTACCCAAGAGTTAACCCTTTCACAACCACAATACAGAAGGCTAACCTGTTCACTACCACACTACAGACGGTTAACCGTCTGTAGTGTGGTAGTGAAAGGGTTAAAGTTATATCACTGCACCAATATTTACCGTGGGCCAACATAATAATAATAATAATAATAATAATAATAATAATAATAATAATAATAATAATAATAATAATAATAATAATAATAATAATAATAATAATAATAATAATAATAATAATAATAATAATAATAATAATAATAATAATAATAATAATAATAATAATAATAATAATAATAATAATAATAATCACCACCACTAAATGTCAGATCGACTAAACAAATATCTTCTTCCAAAGATAAAGTCTTCTTCTACAGCTGTTATAAGAAATACATGTATATTTTTGTAAAGAGGCCAGGGGACATTTTTTAAAGAGAATGTCCAGTACGCCTACTTGATTTTCTGGGGGAATTTGCAGTGTGTATTGTCACCCACTAGATGGCGGTGTTTAACAAAACAAGAATACGGGCATCCGTTCTGCCACTCTGATTTACAGTAAATAGGCCACATCTGGCCACATCTGGCTTGAAGAAAACCAGGTCCTTCAAGTCGAGGCCTTTATTGTTTCTACGCTAAATGATAAGAATGCTGCAGTATTCTGAGGTTACAGATTAAATAGATTTTCCTTAAATGGATGTTCTAGAGATGATGCAGAGCTGTTCCTGGTTAGACACCAGCAGGGAGCAGGCAGCACAGCTTGTGTTCCGCTTGTTGTTTAAATGTAGGCCCACAGACTTTAGAGACTTTTCTGGGCAATTCATTAGAATGACAATGCGATGTAAATGTGTTTTCTGCTAGATTAGATTAGATTAGATTAGATTAAAACGTATTATCATTATACAGCACGGTACAGTACAACGAAAAGTTTGGCATCCAACCAGAGTGCAAATGTAACAGTAAAGTGCAATAGTAATATACACTGTACAGGTGATTAAACTGGGTATAAAATATATAAGGTAGTACTACTGTATAATAGTGCTAATCAGAGTTGTAGTATTAATATGTACATTGATACAGATATAAACACACTATGTTCTGTATCGTATAGCTCTCGCTCAGCGTCACTCTCTGCACTGTCCTCGCACACGTGCACACGCACTGAATAAAGACCACAATGTACCTTTAATCCCAATATTTGTCTGACCACACCCCTATCAGCTTACCCATATAAGCAGGGGTGGGGCCACCCACTCGCCTCCTTCTCGCTTTCACCACAAGGAAGTGCCTCGGTAGATCCCCACACTTGAAGTGATGTGATGGTAGGAGAAGAGTTGGAAAGCAAGGATACGTTGACATCATATCTTTATTTTCTCTCTCACTATTTTCGAGAAAATACGGCGATATTGTCTTCGTACTGGAGTGTCTGGAAGATGATGATCATTCTAAAAATCCTCCACCGGTTTTCGTATTGGGAGTTCGCGCCGCTACATACTTTTCCAACTGCAGTCCTTGCTGTGTGCTGGTTGCGGTAAAGACACAGCCGGGCTGTAGGACGCGCCGCTTTTGTGAGAAGCGGTGGGTTCCAGGTTTGGTGAGTTATGTTTTGCTGGCAGGCTCCACTTGTCTGTTAGTGCTATGGGAGCTAATTGACAATGTTTATGAAAACCGGCCCCAGGCTAGGGTCCTTTGTTCAGCCTCTTAGGCGACAGAAGACCTTGGTCTGAAGCCCATTATAGTTTAACTAGTGGGCCACGACCATTAACACTGGTGATCCCTGTGTTTTCTGGACGAGTGGATATCTCTCTGTCACCGTGTTAAGGCCCCATCTTTCATATCCAAATGAGAGTATTCCCTCATGAGGAGATATGGGCATAGATGTTCGATAGCGGAAGATCTGTGTTCAAGTCAGCTACACAGGCCAGTTGGGTATTGTGCTGGCTCCGTCGGGTGTTGGTAAAATCACCGTTGTAAAACTGTGTTAACATCTTGTTTCTCTTTTCTCTTAAAAAGTGAGGAGGGTTTCAGAACGGCGGCCTGTCTGGGTGAGTGTTATATCATTGTGTACAAGTTCAGGTGATAGCTGCTTAGCTTGCGGTTAGCCAGTCAGCTGTTATCTGCGGCGTTAGCCTGCTGTGATCACTGCGTGGCCTACATAGGTTGGGCCTACTGTTAGCCAGTCAGCTCTTAGCTGCGGCGCTAGCCTGCTGTGATCACTAGGAAACGTTAGCTTGCTGCTATCGGCCAAGGCCCAGCGCGGGGTAGCTCCGGCTCCTCGCGCGCCGCCGCAAGCTCCCCTCTGGTCGCCTGCGCCGTTCGCTCTGCGTCTCGCGGGCAGGGGCAGTAGCGACCGACGGTTGGAGCGGCCGTTAGCTTAATGCTACTCTGTTGAACGTGCTTTGATTATAACATGTTTTAAACACTCTTGACTACGACGTCATCTTTGACAGAGGATGTTCGTCGAACCTGCCCTGGGCCAGGACGGCAAAGCCTGCGTCAACAAAGGGGACCGTAGCGACGGGTTGGAGCGGCGACGCTGCCCAGATTGAACAACACAGGACGGCTGTGTTTTCTACGGTGTCTTGAGACTGCACTTCGTTAATCTACGCTCCGGGTAGGCCAGGTCTGACCAGACCTTGTACACTTCTTCTGGCTTTCCCTTCTAAATGTTTTGTAAATAACGATGTTTTCCAAAACGAGTGTTACTGCACTACATTTAGGATACGACGCGAGTTGTGTGTGAATTGTCTTGTCACTAGGTATTTAGCTTCTCCGTGCAAATCGGGTTGTTGTTTCAGATGTGAAAATGATCTGGTTTGTTGTGTTGAGAAACATCATGTGTGTTTATATGTACCGTGTACTCACAACTAAGCGGGTTAACTAACCTATAAAGCTATGCTTAGTGACAAATGAGTAAAGAATATTCTTTTCTCAGCCTGTAATGACAATGAACAGTGTGTTCACATATTAACAGGTTTTCCTGTTTTAACTGGCCGTATTAAGGGTAAAGTAGGAGGATTGTGTTTCCCCCCGGTTCCCTGGGGACTTCTTCATCCTTCTATCAGACATGTTGTTGCACTACATTGTGTCTTTGTGTGGTAGGGATGCGATGTAACCCTTAGCTTGATTGCTGAGGTTGTGCTAAGACAGCTGGAGAAACTTTATTTTCCTAAAAGAAAAGATTGTTTGGTCGCTTTCGTGTGTGCTTAGCAAGGCCTGTGGCCGATACTAATCGAGAATTATGTATTCTCTCATTATGAAAAACGGCGTTCCTCTGTAGAGTGTTTTTGCCATTTTTTGTAGGTGATGATGGGTTGTGTGTGTCATGTGACTTACAACTGGGTTGGACTGGCCACAGAAGCACATGTGTAAGTTTGGACCGGGGCTCTTAGAGAGCCCTCTCTATTCTGTGTTTTTTCCTTCGTAAAAATCAGATAGCAGGTTAGCTCATGCGCTGTGTGAAGCTGTCAGATGCTTCATAGAGCTGACTATGACTGTGTCATACTCTCTTTTTGTCATTACATCGTATCATGGGTGTGGGGTCATAAATAGTTAGAAGATGCAGAGCGTAGGGGTCTTGAGGGTGTGCAGCTAGAAGATGCAGACTGTAGGGGTCTTGAGGGTGTGTAGTTAGAAGATGCAGAGCATAGGGGTCTTGAGGGTGTGTAGTTAGAAGATGCAGAGTGTAGGGGTCTTGAGGGTGTATTTAGAAGATGCAGAGTGTAGGGGTCTTGAGGGTGTGTGGTTAGAAGATGCAGAGCGGAGGGGTCTTGAGGGTGTGTAGTTAGAAGATGCAGAGTGTAGGGGTCTTGAGGGTGTGTAGTTAGAAGATGCAGAGCGTAGGGATCTTGAGGGTGTGTAGTTAGAAGATGCAGAGTGTATGGGTCTTGAGGGTGTGTAGTTAGAAGATGTAGAGCGTAGGGATCTTGAGGGTGTGTCGTTGGAAGATGCAGAGTGTAGGGGTCTGGAGGAGATAGTGTGAGGATGGCCGCGCAGGAGTGAGGCAGATGCACAGGGCTCACCACCTTTATCTTAAAAACTAAATTATAAGCGCTATACCAACCGAAATGATTACTTAATTTTAAACTAAACGACCCTACTCCTTTGTACACTTTGGAACTGACAAACAAGAAGCAAGGAACCTTCTGAGAAGCAGCAGACCCCGCCGTAACAAACGGCGCTACAAACACTGGTCTTCTACAGCCTACAGCACAACATGGCCGGTGAAATCACCCTACAAACATTGTGGAATGCCATCCAGCAAAGCAGAACTGAGCTGCTCCAAAAGACAACTGATATTCAAACTATAAGAAAGGTTGAGATCCAAGGCAGCTCTACAGTTTTTAAAAAGCCTTTAATAAGTGGCTTACATTATTAAGAAAATCTAATTTAGATTTTCTTAATAATGTAAGCCACTTATTAAAGGCTTTTTAAAAACTGTAGAGCTGCCTTGGATCTCAACCTTTCTTATATAAGCGAATCCTACCCCGGATTTAATCCAAAGAGCACCTACCTGAAACAAAATAAGAACGCTGAAGCCCTCTCCATATCCTTTGTTCTGATATTCAAACTAGTTTGGAAACAATCAGAGGCTCGATGACGACGCTTAACGAACAAGTGGAAGAAGTGCAGCAACGAGTCAGCCGCAACGAGGACAACATCCAGACGGCTCACGAAACAATCACTAAACTAGAAAAAGAGATGACCACTGTAAAACTAAAAGTCCAACAGTATGAAGACAGCTCATTGCGCGCAGTCGTTCGTTTGGAGGGGCTTCCAGAGTCAGTGGAGAAACGGGACCTCGCCGGCTTCCTAGCCGCTTTTCTACTATGGCTGTTTGGCGAAGATAAACTCGGCGGACCCGTGCTTATCGACAGCGCGTATCGCTTGAAATTAAAACAACCAAACCCCAGCAAGCCTAGACCAATACTACTGAAACTACTGCGAGCACAACAAAAGGACACTATCATGCGCCTGGCGAGGGAGAAGGGAGAATTGTACTACGGCGGGACCGAGGAAACCTCCAGAAGCAGGATCTACTTTTACAGTCACTTCAGCCAGGAGGTGATGAAGAAACGCAAGCTGTTTGACGACGTGAAACGCATATTCAGATCTAAAAGCCTGTCTTACTCAATGAGACACCCAGCAATATTAAGAGTCGAACACGGCGGGACCTCCCGTGACTTTCATTCCCCAGAAGCCGCACAAGAATTCATCCGTGGACTTGAACGAGGCTGAAAGCGGGCAGATCAAGCCCGTCGCCAGGATGAAATGACTGGGGGGGGCAACTGAGGATCCCCCTACTACCAAGACAAACACCGTGAGACGAGATAAGTAGCCAAAACTAAGACACACACACTACCAAATGACTCTTATGAGCTATTAGAAAAACCAGAAACAACCCTGAACGTGGTTAATTAAAGGACAAGTATCAAAACTGAATCATCAGTGTATAATTTCTATTTTTTTTTTTTTTTTTTTTTGGTGTTTATATATATATTTCCATTTTCTCTATTTTTTATTACATCCAATTATTCATATATTTTTTCTTTCTTTGGTTTGATTGATTGAATTGATAGAAAAGTTTGTTGGCGGGTTGCAGAGTGGGTACAGTACAGTGCAGCTCAGTGCATACAGTTGTTGAGAGGATGCAGACCTGAGAGAGACTTTCGTCTTGTGTCCATCGGGGTCCCCCATTTTCAATTCATCATGTGACACACATGGCATGCAGATGGACAGTGCTGCTGCATCTATACATTTGTGACATACCAGATTTTCAAGTGCAGTACTGTTTGTGATGCTAAAAAAATCCAGAAGAGGAGTGCATATACATTTGACATAGATTGGGTTGATTGTTTTACTTTTTAGGGTGTTGGTAGGCAACTATAGTTGTAGAACTTTGCATTTGTATTTCTTTTCGTAGCCTTTGCAAGGGGAAAGGATAGTTAGATCATGTAGGCTTATAAATAAAAAATAAAAATAAAAAACATAATAAAAGAGAACCTAAAATAAAAAAAAAACTGACAAGTAAATTGGTAGCCTATTATCTTTCCCCTCTTATTCATTATTCATTTCTCTTATTCATTAATTAATTTATTTCTCTGCCTTATTACTGAATCAATTGCTTGCCTGTATTGTTTGTTTTTTAGTTAAATTTTGTTCCTTTTTTCTTTTTGTTTTCTTTTTGTTATAAGGAGTAACGCTTCACAGCCTGGTTCAAATAGTGGTGTGCCACCTGGCAATTTAAAGGGGAAGTTAACAGGGAGCCAAGTAGGGTAATATAGGACTAGTGAGCCTATGTTGTGGTTTACTTTCTGTTTGGGGAGGGTATGGGGGATGAAAAGGGTGGGGGGGGACCTAGTACAAATACATATTATCTTCACGAACTCAATGCATGTGATCTTGTGAACCATGATAGATTGTATGATATAACTGGAGTGACTAATGGTAGGCATATGCACTGCGAACATGTGTGTGTGTGTGTGTGCAAAAACACATGCACGCGCTCATGTTCAAATGGAATGCTGCAATCTCTATAACAACCACAATTAAACCCCTATTAAAGTCGATATTGAAAATGATCCTAGATGACTAGCACTCTGACATTTATGTCCTTCAATGTTAAGGACATCAATAATCCCATTAAAAGGAAAAAGATTCTCAACTATTTAAAGAATCAAGATTGCGGCATTGCATTTATTCAGGAAAGCCACTTGACTGATGCAGAGCATGTGAAGTTGCAAAGAGATTGGGTTGGGTCAGTATTTTATTCCTCATTTAATTCCAGATCAAGAGGAGTGGCCATACTATGTCACAAACAGTTAAACCTAAAAATACGTTCTCAAGAAAAAGACACTGCAGGTAGATGGATAATCCTCAAATGTGACATAAATCACGAACCATTTACACTTATTAATCTATATGGCCCCAACAAAGACGATGCACCCTTTTTTAGGAATATTCTATTATCCTCTGCACAAAACTATGGCACATGTATCCTTGGAGGTGACTATAATTTAACATTGAGCACATCAGATAGATCTAATAGCATCCCCCAGCCATTAAGTGCCGCAGCCAAAGTAGTAAGGGATGGTATGTCTGAAATGGGTTTGGTCGATGTTTGGAGAATACTTAACCCACTGGAGAGGGAATACTCATTTCATTCTGCGGTACATGACACTTATTCCAGATTAGACTTGTTTTTAACAACTAAATCACTACTTCACAATGTAATTGAATGTAAATATCTAGCCTCTACAATATCGGATCACTGTCCTTTGAAATTGAAGGTGAAACAATATTTGGACAAACCTAAAACTAAGCGTTGGAGATTCAAGCCATATCTCCTTAACGACCCAGATTTTGTTAACTTCCTAGAAAATCAAATCGATTACTTTTTAATAATTAATGTAAACTCTGCCTCCCCAAGCATAATCTGGGAGACACTGAACGCTTACCTAAGAGGTCAGATAACGTCTTTTGGAGCTTCTAAACAAAGAAAAAGTAGACAGTATCTAAACACACTAGACAAAGAAATTCATGAACTAGAGAAAAAACACGCAGAATCCAATAGAGCAGAAACTCTGCACATACTAGTAAAAAAGCGGCTTGAATATAGCAACTTAACTACTAGCCAAGTAGAAGCAGACATGGCCAGAACTAAATATCACTACTATGAAAAGGGGGACAAAACCGGCAAGCTACTCAGCTGGCAAATAAGAAAAGAAGAGATGGCAAAAACAATAGACTCAATCAAATCTAAGGATGGTGATGTATTACATAAACCTGAAGAGATAAACCAGCGTTTTGAAATGTTCTACCACAATCTATATAAGTCTGAAAACCAAGACTCAACTGCTACAAAATGCGAGGAATTCTTGGGAAACTTACCGATTACTAAGCTTCCTGTAGAAGTGAGAACTACTCTTGAAACAGAAATATCAAAGGAAGAAATCACCAAGGCTATTAACTCATTGCAAACGGGCAAAGCACCCGGTCCCGACGGCCTACCTGCTGAATTTTACAAACTGTTCATAAATAAATTAATCCGCCCTTATATGGACATGCTCAAAGACAGTCTCAATAATGGTAAATTACCACCAAGTCTAGAATTAGCAACAATCAATGTACTTCCTAAACCCTCTAAGGATAAACAACTTTGTGACTCCTATAGGCCCCTGTCAATGTTAAATGTGGATTATAAAATATTTTCTAAAGCACTCGCACTAAGAATGGACCCTGTGATGTCTCTCTTAATCCACGAGGATCAGACGGGTTTTATTCAGCAGCGACAGGGATCTGACAATATCAGAAAACTTTTTCATATCATTGAGCTCTCTAAACAAACGAATGACTCAAGACTTGTAATCTCGATGGATGCTCGAAAAGCTTTTGATACAATAGAATTTGAATATCTTTTTTATACTCTGAAACAGATGCATTTTGGTGATGTTTTCATTAATTATATTAAGATGCTTTATTGCTCTCCGAAGGCACAAGTGTTGACAAATGGTATACTTTCCAAACCCTTCCAATTGGGACGTGGAGTACGACAGGGCTGCCCACTCTCCGTATATCTGTTCGCCGCAGCCATTGAACCGTTGGCGGTGGCAATACGGAACAACAACAATATATGTGGCATAAAGACTGGAGCAAACGAATCCAAACTCTCACTATATTGTGATGATTTACTAATTTATATTACCCAACCAGATAAATCCTTGCCGCAATTACTCAGCATACTAGAGGCATACAGTGCCATATCTGGTTACACGATAAATTATGACAAGAGTGAAATAATGCCACTAAATAGTGTTACCACCCACAATACCCACCCAATGATTTCCCATTTTAAATGGGCACCAAAAAGCTTCAAATACCTGGGAATCCAAATATCTAACGACCTGAACCAAACATACCAAAATAACTATCTACCTATTATGGAAAAAATCAAAACAGACCTATACAAATGGAAAGATCTACCAATTTCTTTAATTGGACGTGTTAATGTGGTCAAGATGAATGTTCTGCCTAAATTAATTTATTTGTTCCAGTCAATTCCACTCAGCTGTCCACCAAGCTTGTTTACATCACTGAATAAAATCATTTCAATGTTTTTGTGGTCCCAGAAACGGGCTAGGATCAGATTAAAAGCACTACAGGCTCCCCTGAATAAAGGGGGCTTAAACCTCCCCAACTTCAGACTGTACTACCTAGCCTGTCAATCACGTGTTATTTGGTGTTGGCTCAACAGTGAGAGGCTGCCCACACCAGCATGGGTTAAACTGGAAGAGAACATAATCCATCCTACTCCACTACAGGTAATCCCCTATATAGACACGCAAAAAACCCTTAACTCTATCACTAAAAACCAGATTATACATCATACCTTTGCATGTTGGAAAGAAACTATTAAACTAATGGGAAATCAAAATACCTTGTTAATGAGCATGCCCCTGTGGAACAACCCTTGTGTCCCCAAAATTATTAGTGATGGAATATCTGAAAATTGGAGAACCAAGGGAATCAGCGAAATAAGAGACTTGTATAACCAAAGCATCGTTTCTGATTTTAATTCCCTGAGAGCGAAATATAATTTACCTTCATCCATCTTTTTTAAATACCTACAGATACGGAACTGGGTAAAAAATAACAGTTATAGCTATCCCCATATGTCTGAAACACCAATAGAGAAACTGTTTAACACTACACTATCAAAGGGCCTGATATCTAAAATCTACACACTGATGAACACTGAACAGAAAGATGATAGGATGCTACAACAAAAAGATAAATGGGAAAAAGATATTAAACACAAATATACCATGAAAGAATGGCAGTCATTGCTCCAGAACTCCCAAACAACTTTAACAAATACCAACCATAGGTTAACACAATTTAATATACTACACAGAATTTATTATACACCTCACAGATTATATCAATTTAGCCACGAGACATCACCCAATTGTCTTCGATGTCAACATCCTAAAGGGGACCTAATCCACACGTTCTGGAATTGCCGGAAGTTAAATTATTACTGGAAATTTATATTTGAACAACTTTCAAAAATTATTGGAAAGACGATGACTCCTGACGCACGAATAGCTATTTTGGGTGATATCTCTATGCTGAGTAACTTTGACAACTTTGAAAAGAAATGTATCCTGTTGTGAAGGATCAGATTAAACCGAATATATATATTTATTTATATATATATATTTAATTGTATTTGTATATCGTTTGATATCCCCTGTATATTCCTTGTACAATATGCACTGAATATCCCTTTAGTCTACTAAACAGCCCATAATAGTTTCATTCTACCATTGGATGAGAACCTGGCGCCAGGTTGCCATACCCCTAGGTCCAAGTTCAATCGTGCCGCCCAACATGTCGTGGCAAGCCCCGGTTCCGCGCAGGAATATGTCGGGCGAAATACGAATGGTACTATTTGTTCATAGCGCATATATATATGGCGCAAGTAAAGTAGAACTTTCTTTTAGTCCAGTTCTTTACCCTCCAACAGAGTGACAGACGCGAAGCCTCCCCACGACGCACGTGTGGTGTAGTAAGGCCTACTTGGCCTCAGAATAGGCATTGAGATATCGTGTAGATTAATAGTTGAATAGTCATAGTTTGGCACTATACCGTCGAGTTGGACGTATTCTATTAAGCTAATAATAGTCTATTTATGTATGGTGCATCGTTCGGTTAGAGTTATAAAGTTATCAGTACCCCCATCGTTCCTGACGTTATCTGGACGCTTAACCAGGCTGGGCAGACCCCTAGTGGTGCTTGCATCCGAGGAGCTCCGGACCAGGGCGACTGGACCTGTATATTGGATTACTCTACCCGGACGACGGCGAGCCTTCCACGGCTTGGATTATGCTTTGGGTGCTTTGATTATTCCATGGATAAAGGCCAACACTGCGGAGTGTTGGAACTACCCCCCGGAGAGGACTCCAGGTGAGACGGCGCTCTACACCAGTGAGGTCGCCTCACGTCTCTCCGTTGTGGACCGGCAGCTACCGTCCACCAGAGGGTCCAGCTGTATTCGTCTGCGGACCGAGGTTCTGTGGGCACCGTGTTCAAGACTTTGAATTCTCCCAAGAAACCGTCGGCCAGATGGGATACCGCCAGCGGCTTCTCTAACCCCCCCCTCCTACTGTCTTACAACCAGCGGGACCCCCCCCCCCCTTAGTGTATCCAGCTATAATCATTTAAGTACCATCGCTATAGTTTCCTAAATATCCAGGTTGTATACTTACTCCCTGCGTAACCAGAGATTGGACATTCAATGTTGATTTACCTACGAATACTCATTTGCCATAAAAGTGCATATTTCAAATCATAAGTGTAAACAAGTGAACGTTGTATATACCTTTTGCTATATTAAACCTTCGATTTGTACATTTGTGTGGATTCGTTTCATCAGGTGGGAAAGTGTTCATCATACTTATATCATGTACTGGATGGCCAGAAGTTAAAGTACAAGAGGTAGTGGTATTAAATACCATATCTAACAATACAGTCAGGGAATTGTACCCCTCAGTTACAATTGGTCCTTCGAGCCGGAGGGTAACTAGTGTAATATTAATATAGTGTTATTAATATTGAAATGGCCTATGATGAACACTCCACGAAACGATCCTCCTAACCTAGAACGCCCGCGGCGCAGACGACAGACACCTCAGTACTTAGAGGCTTACACTGTCAGTCAACTACCTAGCCTTCGACAAACGGTAAACGCGGTAAAAGTAGAAAGTAAAATTATGTCTGACCTTAACGACCAGGTTTCCCCGACCACAGAGGCCCTAGTAGGTCCTAATGTAACTGACCAAGCTCACGGTGGGGACCAGGAGGGAGCGGACATGCCTTTACCCCCCGCCACTACCCAAGAAGTAGTTCCCGACCACCCCCGGGAGGAAGACAACCCTACAGAGAGAGAACTCTGCACGGAAGAAGAGGAGGAGAGTGCCGAGGAAATAGAGCTCCAGGACTCCCCAACGAGTACCCCCAGGAGCGGCTCACGCAGGAGCGGCTCACCTCCACAACCGCCTTCCCCCAGCGAAGCGGAGAGGATGCTACAACAGGCGTTCCTCGTCAGCCTGACAGCCTCTACCGAACGCGATCGACTCCAAGCACAGGCGCTTAGCGAGCGCGAACAACTCCAAGCACAGGCGCTTAGCGAGCGCGAACAACTCCAAGCGCAGCAACGGAGCGAAGAAGAGCGCATACGCCGGGAGATGAGACGCCTTCAGACGGAAATTAATATGGTAAGAGACCGGGCCGCAGCAGAGCGCGCCGCCGCCGAAGCAGAGCGCGCCGCCGCCGCAGCCCAGCGCGCCGCTGACGGTGCCCAAAGAGAAGCCCAGCGCGCCGCTGACGGTGCCCAAAGACAAGCAGAGCTCGCTGCCGCCGAAGCCCAGCGCGTCGCTGACGGTGCCCAAAGAGAAGCAGAGCGCGCCGCCGCTGAAGCCCAGCGCGCCGCTGACTATGCCCAAAGAGAAGCCGAGCGCGACAAGTTACGGGCGCTGATAATGAAGCGGCTGAACCACAGGGCAACACCCTCTCCCTCCGCCAGGGGTTCAAGGAACTCGTCGAGACAACAGTCAAGGGCAGCGCCTCCTAACCGAGCAAGCGACCCTGAACTTGACCAACAGACCAAGCCTATACCCCCCGCAGACCCCCTTCCCCGACCGGTCCAAGCGAGACCCAGCTACAAGGAAGGAGCGGCATACACTGCGGAGAAGCAAGATAAACGACTACAGGATCTGGAAGACCTGATAGAGGAAGAAGAGGGAGAGGAGGAGAACCAAGCCCGACGACAGCACAGTACTCCACCGGACCAGGAGGTCCAGTGCAGCCCAGGCTATACCCCCGCGGCGCTGTGCTACAGACCCCCGACTCTATTCACGGGTGAGCACGACGCACGACCAGCCCCGAGGAATAGCACCTGGACCAGCGGGCCATGGTACCCTGTCGGTACCAGCCCACAGAGAGGCGCAAGAGGGGACTCGCCTAGGAGGCCTCTCCCCCAACGCTCGCCGATGTATCCGCCATCCACGGCGTCATACATTGCCACACCGCCCACCAGACGGAGTGTGTACAGAACACTCGCCAGACAATATGACCCGTTGGGATGTATTCTACCTTACACCACCAGGGCAAAGATGATTGTACGAGCACTATGGGACAAGGACCAGGGCTGGGACGACCCAATACCCGCACACCTTGCCTCAACATGGAGAGAGTGGGAGACGGAACTCCGCTCACTCCCAGGCGTCAATATACGCCGCAGCTACTTCCCATCCACAGTGAGGCCAGAGACATGCGAGATTGATCTACACGTCTTCAGCGACGCCTCCGAAGTAGCCTACGGATCGGTGGCCTACTTGCGTGCCCAAGAGAAGGGAGGAAAGATACACACTGCTTTCATCCTGGCCCGCTCAAGAATAGCCCCACGAAAGCAACAATCTATCCCACGTCTAGAGCTCTGCGCAGCCCTAGCAGGAGCGCATCTAGCCACGTTAATCCAACGTGAACTCACCATTCCGGTGCACAGAACAATCTTGTGGTCAGATTCCACGACAGTACTCACATGGATCAAGTCTGATTCATGCAGATACAAAGTCTTCGTGGGAGTCAGAGTCACCGAGATTCAAGAGTTAACAGAAGCAGCGAGCTGGCGGTATGTGGACACCAAACACAACCCAGCTGACGTCATCACCCGGGGAATGTCTCTGGATGACCTAACCCGTCGCAACATCTACAGTGACGGACCAGAATTCCTCAAGCTCCCGGAAGGAGAGTGGCCTACGCCCACCCCGCGGGAAGCAAGTAACGAGGAGGCTGAGAACAAGAAACCTATGTTCTGTGGACTGAGCACAGTCGCCTCCACAGACCCCAACATAGATGACTGCATTACCCTAGAGAGTGCGCAGCAAAGAACATTCCTGCGGCACCACCCAGAGATTCAGTCCACCACTGACATGTCAGCAGCTGACTACGAAGAAGCAGAACTTCTTCTACTACAACGAGCCCAGAGAGACTCGTTCCCCGATGAGCTAGACTGTCTACAGGGAGGAAACCCCGTCCCATCAGACAGCAGACTGATTCACCTGGCACCAGAGAGTGACGCCCATAATCTCATCAGAGTGGGTGGTCGCCTGCGGAGAGCCCCCGATCTACCGGATGATACTAAGTACCCGATCGTCTTGAACAGCCGACACAAGGTCACAGAGCTGATCATAAAGAAATACGACGAGGATGTACACCACGCAGGAGCAGAGAGAGTCTTCGCGGAGATCAGACGTCGTTATTGGATACTGCAAGGCAGAGAAGCAGTACGGCGCTTCCAGCGAACCTGTCTAGACTGCCGTAAGTGGCGCGCGCAGCCCAGCATACCACGGATGGCTGACTTACCCCCCTGTCGCCTCCGAATCGGCGACAAGCCATTCCACTCCACAGGCATGGACTGCTTTGGCCCGTTGTATATAAAGAGAGGAAGAGGCACCGAGAAGCGGTGGGGTATTGTATTCAAATGCATGACCACCAGAGCGATACATATCGAGCTCCTTCCGACCATGAGCACAGACTCATTCCTTATGGCCTTCCAAAGATTCACATCACGGAAAGGAAAACCGTCTACATTGTTGTCTGATCACGGGACCAACTTCAAAGGCGGAGAAAGAGAGCTGAGAGAGAGCTTCCAAGCTATGGGCCCAGAACTTAAGACCCACCTCGCTCCATCCCAGATTGACTTCCAGTTTAATCCCCCGAACGCACCCCACTTCGGTGGAACCTGGGAACGAGAAGTACGTTCTATAAAGACAGCCCTGTACGCCGTACTTGGGGCCCAGACTGTGGCGGAGGAAGTCCTAATGACAGTCCTCACGGAGATCGAGGGAGTATTGAACTCAAAGCCCCTCGGTTACGTCTCCAGTGATGTAGCAGATGTCGACCCAGTCACCCCCAACACACTCCTAATGGGGCGGCTGGACCCCGCGCTACCCCAGACAATGTACAGGCCTGAAGAAGCGAACGGCCGAAGAATGTGGAGGTACAGTCAAGTACTAGCTGACAAGTTTTGGAGCAGCTTCCTACTTCACTACCTACCGTCTCTACAGACCCGCCAGAAGTGGGTAAAAGAGAGAGACAATTTGACAGAAGGAACAGTCGTCATGATTATTGACCAGTCACTACCCAGAGCTGTGTGGCCGGCTGGCCGCGTAAGCAAAGTGATCACCGGTGCCGATGGTAAGGTCCGAGCAGCTGAAGTACTCGTCCAAGGGCGCACTTACACACGTCCCGTGGCGAGGCTCATAGAACTGCCCCGACTCCCAGATACTATCGATGATGACGATGACCCCATGACTTTGTGAGTTGACTGACCCTTACAGCGGACCTTGAGTGGTAGACAGTGCGGTTAATCTGTCTCTGCTTAGCTAATTAGGTGGGACTAATTAGGGGGCGGCTGTTGTGAAGGATCAGATTAAACCGAATATATATATTTATTTATATATATATATTTAATTGTATTTGTATATCGTTTGATATCCCCTGTATATTCCTTGTACAATATTCACTGAATATCCCTTTAGTCTACTAAACAGCCCATAATAGTTTCATTCTACCATTGGACGAGAACCTGGCGCCAGGTTGCCATACCCCTAGGTCCAAGTTCAATCGTGCCGCCCAACATGTCGTGGCAAGCCCCGGTTCCGCGCAGGAATATGTCGGGCGAAATACGAATGGTACTATTTGTTCATAGCGCATATATATATGGCGCAAGTAAAGTAGAACTTTCTTTTAGTCCAGTTCTTTACCCTCCAACAGAGTGACAGACGCGAAGCCTCCCCACGACGCACGTGTGGTGTAGTAAGGCCTACTTGGCCTCAGAATAGGCATTGAGATATCGTGTAGATTAATAGTTGAATAGTCATAGTTTGGCACTATACCGTCG
This sequence comes from Notolepis coatsorum, assembly GCF_963971535.1. Classification (NCBI taxonomy): domain Eukaryota; kingdom Metazoa; phylum Chordata; class Actinopteri; order Aulopiformes; family Paralepididae; genus Notolepis; species Notolepis coatsorum. The sequence goes on from NC_140175.1 coordinate 130,975,015, forward strand.
AGTTGGACGTATTCTATTAAGCTAATAATAGTCTATTTATGTATGGTGCATCGTTCGGTTAGAGTTATAAAGTTATCAGTACCCCCATCGTTCCTGACGTTATCTGGACGCTTAACCAGGCTGGGCAGACCCCTAGTGGTGCTTGCATCCGAGGAGCTCCGGACCAGGGCGACTGGACCTGTATATTGGATTACTCTACCCGGACGACGGCGAGCCTTCCACGGCTTGGATTATGCTTTGGGTGCTTTGATTATTCCATGGATAAAGGCCAACACTGCGGAGTGTTGGAACTACCCCCCGGAGAGGACTCCAGGTGAGACGGCGCTCTACACCAGTGAGGTCGCCTCACGTCTCTCCGTTGTGGACCGGCAGCTACCGTCCACCAGAGGGTCCAGCTGTATTCGTCTGCGGACCGAGGTTCTGTGGGCACCGTGTTTAAGACTTTGAATTCTCCCAAGAAACCGTCGGCCAGATGGGATACCGCCAGCGGCTTCTCTAACCCCCCCCTCCTACTGTCTTACAACCAGCGGGACCCCCCCCCCTTAGTGTATCCAGCTATAATCATTTAAGTACCATCGCTATAGTTTCCTAAATATCCAGGTTGTATACTTACTCCCTGCGTAACCAGAGATTGGACATTCAATGTTGATTTACCTACGAATACTCATTTGCCATAAAAGTGCATATTTCAAATCATAAGTGTAAACAAGTGAACGTTGTATATACCTTTTGCTATATTAAACCTTCGATTTGTACATTTGTGTGGTTCGTTTCATCAGGTGGGAAAGTGTTCATCATACTTATATCATGTACTGGATGGCCAGAAGTTAAAGTACAAGAGGTAGTGGTATTAAATACCATATCTAACAATACAGTCAGGGAATTGTACCCCTCAGTTACATATCCTGTTAGCAATGTCTGCTGCAAAAAAATGTATTCTTTGTCATTGGAAATCTGAACCCCCTCCCCCGACTAAACAATGGTGGGCAGAACTCCTATCCTATTGCACACCTGAAAAAATCATGTATAATGTGAAAGGAAAAATAATACACTTTCAGAAGATCTGGGGTCGGGCAATGGATTACATATCAAATATGGGTATAGAACTGGAGAGAGCCAATTGAAGCATAGAGATTGTGGATGTTGTCTTTTTATATTCTATATTTGTCTGCCTGTTTTTCTTTTTGTTGTCATGTTTATTATTTTATTCAGGTAGTAGCACAGACAATCATGGTCTTAAAGTAAATCATGCATTCGATAGTTTTTTTTTTTTTTTTGTACTAGGAAGGGTTGGGGAACGGTTAGTAATTGTTTAGTTAGGAAATGTAATTTATATATTTATAACATGCATTTTCCCTTTCACTACCACACTACCCAAGAGTTAACCCTTTCACAACCACAATACAGAAGGCTAACCTGTTCACTACCACACTACAGACGGTTAACCGTCTGTAGTGTGGTAGTGAAAGGGTTAAAGTTATATCACTGCACCAATATTTACCGTGGGCCAACATAATAATAATAATAATAATAATAATAATAATAATAATAATAATAATAATAATAATAATAATAATAATAATAATAATAATAATAATAATAATAATAATAATAATAATAATAATAATAATAATAATAATAATAATAATAATAATAATAATAATAATAATAATAATAATAATAATAATAATAATAATCACCACCACTAAATGTCAGATCGACTAAACAAATATCTTCTTCCAAAGATAAAGTCTTCTTCTACAGCTGTTATAAGAAATACATGTATATTTTTGTAAAGAGGCCAGGGGACATTTTTTAAAGAGAATGTCCAGTACGCCTACTTGATTTTCTGGGGGAATTTGCAGTGTGTATTGTCACCCACTAGATGGCGGTGTTTAACAAAACAAGAATACGGGCATCCGTTCTGCCACTCTGATTTACAGTAAATAGGCCACATCTGGCCACATCTGGCTTGAAGAAAACCAGGTCCTTCAAGTCGAGGCCTTTATTGTTTCTACGCTAAATGATAAGAATGCTGCAGTATTCTGAGGTTACAGATTAAATAGATTTTCCTTAAATGGATGTTCTAGAGATGATGCAGAGCTGTTCCTGGTTAGACACCAGCAGGGAGCAGGCAGCACAGCTTGTGTTCCGCTTGTTGTTTAAATGTAGGCCCACAGACTTTAGAGACTTTTCTGGGCAATTCATTAGAATGACAATGCGATGTAAATGTGTTTTCTGATAGATTAGATTAGATTAGATTAGATTAAAACGTATTATCATTATACAGCACGGTACAGTACAACGAAAAGTTTGGCATCCAACCAGAGTGCAAATGTAACAGTAAAGTGCAATAGTAATATACACTGTACAGGTGATTAAACTGGGTATAAAATATATAAGGTAGTACTACTGTATAATAGTGCTAATCAGAGTTGTAGTATTAATATGTACATTGATACAGATATAAACACACTATGTTCTGTATCGTATAGCTCTCGCTCAGCGTCACTCTCTGCACTGTCCTCGCACACGTGCACACGCACTGAATAAAGACCACAATGTACCTTTAATCCCAATATTTGTCTGACCACACCCCTATCAGCTTACCCATATAAGCAGGGGTGGGGCCACCCACTCGCCTCCTTCTCGCTTTCACCACAAGGAAGTGCCTCGGTAGATCCCCACACTTGAAGTGATGTGATGGTAGGAGAAGAGTTGGAAAGCAAGGATACGTTGACATCATATCTTTATTTTCTCTCTCACTATTTTCGAGAAAATACGGCGATATTGTCTTCGTACTGGAGTGTCTGGAAGATGATGATCATTCTAAAAATCCTCCACCGGTTTTCGTATTGGGAGTTCGCGCCGCTACATACTTTTCCAACTGCAGTCCTTGCTGTGTGCTGGTTGCGGTAAAGACACAGCCGGGCTGTAGGACGCGCCGCTTTTGTGAGAAGCGGTGGGTTCCAGGTTTGGTGAGTTATGTTTTGCTGGCAGGCTCCACTTGTCTGTTAGTGCTATGGGGGCTAATTGACAATGTTTATGAAAACCGGCCCCAGGCTAGGGTCCTTTGTTCAGCCTCTTAGGCGACAGAAGACCTTGGTCTGAAGCCCATTATAGTTTAACTAGTGGGCCACGACCATTAACACTGGTGATCCCTGTGTTTTCTGGACGAGTGGATATCTCTCTGTCACCGTGTTAAGGCCCCATCTTTCATATCCAAATGAGAGTATTCCCTCATGAGGAGATATGGGCATAGATGTTCGATAGCGGAAGATCTGTGTTCAAGTCAGCTACACAGGCCAGTTGGGTATTGTGCTGGCTCCGTCGGGTGTTGGTAAAATCACCGTTGTAAAACTGTGTTAACATCTTGTTTCTCTTTTCTCTTAAAAAGTGAGGAGGGTTTCAGAACGGCGGCCTGTCTGGGTGAGTGTTATATCATTGTGTACAAGTTCAGGTGATAGCTGCTTAGCTTGCGGTTAGCCAGTCAGCTGTTAGCTGCGGCGTTAGCCTGCTGTGATCACTGCGTGGCCTACATAGGTTGGGCCTACTGTTAGCCAGTCAGCTGTTAGCTGCGGCGCTAGCCTGCTGTGATCACTAGGAAACGTTAGCTTGCTGCTATCGGCCAAGGCCCAGCGCGGGGTAGCTCCGGCTCCTCGCGCGCCGCCGCAAGCTCCCCTCTGGTCGCCTGCGCCGTTCGCTCTGCGTCTCGCGGGCAGGGGCAGTAGCGACCGACGGTTGGAGCGGCCGTTAGCTTAATGCTACTCTGTTGAACGTGCTTTGATTATAACATGTTTTAAACACTCTTGACTACGACGTCATCTTTGACAGAGGATGTTCGTCGAACCTGCCCTGGGCCAGGACGGCAAAGCCTGCGTCAACAAAGGGGACCGTAGCGACGGGTTGGAGCGGCGACGCTGCCCAGATCGAACAACACAGGACGGCTGTGTTTTCTACGGTGTCTTGAGACTGCACTTCGTTAATCTACGCTCCGGGTAGGCCAGGTCTGACCAGACCTTGTACACTTCTTCTGGCTTTCCCTTCTAAATGTTTTGTAAATAACGATGTTTTCCAAAACGAGTGTTACTGCACTACATTTAGGATACGACGCGAGTTGTGTGTGAATTGTCTTGTCACTAGGTATTTAGCTTCTCCGTGCAAATCGGGTTGTTGTTTCAGATGTGAAAATGATCTGGTTTGTTGTGTTGAGAAATATCATGTGTGTTTATATGTACCGTGTACTCACAACTAAGGGGGTTAACTAACCTATAAAGCTATGCTTAGTGACAAATGAGTAAAGAATATTCTTTTCTCAGCCTGTAATGACAATGAACAGTGTGTTCACATATTAACAGGTTTTCCTGTTTTAACTGGCCGTATTAAGGGTAAAGTAGGAGGATTGTGTTTCCCCCCCGGTTCCCTGGGGACTTCTTCATCCTTCTATCAGACATGTTGTTGCACTACATTGTGTCTTTGTGTGGTAGGGATGCGATGTAACCCTTAGCTTGATTGCTGAGGTTGTGCTAAGACAGCTGGAGAAACTTTATTTTCCTAAAAGAAAAGATTGTTTGGTCGCTTTCGTGTGTGCTTAGCAAGGCCGGTGGCCGATACTAATCGAGAATTATGTATTCTCTCATTATGAAAAACGGCGTTCCTCTGTAGAGTGTTTTTGCCATTTTTTGTAGGTGATGATGGGTTGTGTGTGTCATGTGACTTACAACTGGGTTGGACTGGCCACAGAAGCACATGTGTAAGTTTGGACCGGGGCTCTTAGAGAGCCCTCTCTATTCTGTGTTTTTTCCTTCGTAAAAATCAGATAGCAGGTTAGCTCATGCGCTGTGTGAAGCTGTCAGATGCTTCATAGAGCTGACTATGACTGTGTCATACTCTCTTTTTGTCATTACATCGTATCATGGGTGTGGGGTCATAAAGGGGTGAACTGGTAACCTTTCCTCTCCCCCTTTTTTCTGTTGGTCAGGGGTACACCCCCTGTCCTTCAAGGTTCCTGTCACGTTGCGGTCCCGCACGTTACGGGGTGAGGGGGGGGGGGGGGGAGTTTCATGGTCCCATGGCCTGGAATATTGGGCGTGTGCACCGCAGAAATTCCCCCGCCATAGAGTACGTCACCGTGCGCGTCTCTGTTGGTAGGACTTCCGTGTGCTGTTCAGGTCCATGTGATGGATCTGTTTCGGGGGGTGGTCAGGGCTCCTCCTCACCAAGCTCCTATTCGGGCCTTCTGTGAGTCGGGACTCCTCCTTCCATGTGAGGGAGCCTCCTTCAGAGTACAGAGCCTCCTCCTCAGATTGTCAAGGTGAGTGGACCCTCTAGAAGGAGTCCTACTCTATTGTGTATGTATTCGATTCAATTCGATTATTGAGTGTGTATGGGTTCAGTGCCTCCTCCCCGGAGAGCCCTAAATCCAATTTTTTACATGGCTCAAGGTGCAATATATTCTTTTCAATCTGTACAGCTCGCGTGGGAAGTCTCTCTGGGGATTCCCGTCTCCTTCCTATGGGAGGGTGGTGGGATGTAAAAATGTGAAAAATGTTTACCCCCGGCTGTGTAGACTGGGATACATACTGTTGGTGCTTCCTTCTTTTCTACTAAAAAGAGTTGGAGTTAGGAAGTGTCACACCCCTCTTGTCGTTCCCCATGGCGCCTTGGGGATTCAATGACAGGTCTAAATAGCCTGTTCATTGATGTGGGTGTGTCCCGACGCACGTATAGTGCTAGCTCGGGGTGTTCTGTAAACAGGCGACTGACTGGCACGCCTTGGTTGCTTGAGGTTGAAACGGCGTTTTTATAAAGCAACTGGGATGGAGGTTTTTCCTCTTCCGACGACCAAATCCAACAACCTGGTTTTTTGTCATCGACGGATTCTCGTTCATGTCTGGGGGATGATGACGGAATGGATCTGAACATATGTAGAGGGGTCTCACGCCCTGGGGGTGGGCCACCGGGCGCGGTTCGCCCGAGCGTCTGGGTGGCGCCTTCTTTTCATGTTTAAGATCAACACGCATATCTGCCCCTTCTCCCGCCAGCTTACGCTCCTTCCGCCGGGGCGGCTGTGTTCAGCTGTCCCCTCTGGCGCCTGTCTCGTCCGCAGTCTCCAGGCTAGGGTTAATAGCCTGTTGCCTGGTTTTTTCCCCGGTGCGCTGCCTGCTTCCGTTGGTTAACCTTTTTTGTGTGCTTACGGCCATGCTTACTGCCTGTTCTGCAGGGTCAGTGTGCCAGGCGGTGTACTATTGGGGGGACAGGGCCCGCTCGGCTGAGGGGCCTTTGTCCGAATACCCTAGTAATGTGGGGGGCGGGGTCACTAAGTGCCCACCTGGTGGGGTCTTGATGCTGGCATCATGGACTTCTCCGGGCCCCCGTTCCAGGGGGTCCAGTCCCTTTGGTGGGTCTGGGTCTTCCTTCGCGCTCCGCTGCTACGGCCTTGCCACAGGGTTGGGTTTGCCCTTGACCCCGTGATTCTGGGGGCAGTAACGAGGTTGTTTCCTCCGTTCGTTCCCGGGTGGCATGCGGGTTGTGCGTGTGTGTAGTCGTGGGGTCAAGCCACGGCTGCTCACCCTGTGCGTTGAGTTGCTTGAGTGCCTCTTCGCACGGTCGGGTCCGTCGCCCTCCCGTGAAGCCCCCAATAGGGGGGGTGCCCTCCATTAGGGTGGGTCGGGGGGGCTCGGCCCTCCCTGTTCTGATGGTTGTGGGGGGCTTTCAGCGGGGTGTATTTGTCGGCCGATGGCTCTCGCTCGGCCTCCCTTGTGCAGAGAGTGACGCCGAGCGAGAGCTATACGATACAGAACGTTAGGTTATGACTATAACCAAGTTCTGTTAGTATAGCGACGCTCGGCGTCCGACGCCGCTGCAGCCCTTGATCTCGCCTTGTGGTGAAAGCTTGGGAAGGAGGCGAGTGGGTGGCCCCACCCCTGCTTATATGGGTAAGCTGATAGGGGTGTGGTCAGACAAATATTGGGATTAAAGGTACATTGTGGTCTTTATTCAGTGCGTGTGCACGTGTGCGAGGACAGTGCAGAGAGTGACGCCGAGCGTCGCTATACTAACAGAACTTGGTTATAGTCATAACCTAACGTTAGTAGTCATACTGGCCAGCAGAAAAACTAGTAGGAGTAGGTAAGGGATATGTACAGATATAGATATAGTATATATACAGGTATGTAAAAAGGATTATATGCAGGTATATACAGACATATGTGGTTAAATATATATACAGTAAATATAAATATATGTATACAGTATATACAGCATTTGTGTGCATGCTATCATAGAGTTACAGTATATGGCTTATATGTAGGTATATTCAGACAGATATACATCACAAGGCATTAGTCCGGGCTCTTGATGAACGAGAGGTGCACCTAGTTGTTGTCTTTTTGCTTTTTGCTGCAGCCGTTCTTCTTCCTCGCTTGTGAAAAACCACTGATCTGACATTGGCTGGATTGGTAATAGCTGTGTGGAGAAAAGTGAAGGCTTATGTAGCCATCTAAGCCTCTCAAGATGAAGTTTGCCTCCATAAGTACTTTTTTCACAGACTGCATAAATAGTATCCCTCAGAGACACTGGGGCTGCTAACGAAATTAATGTTATTGAAATGGACATAGAGAGACTAGGGCTGGGTTCCACATCTAGATAATCACTCCCTCCTATGCAGTGGTGGAAGAAGTACACAGTACCTGTACTTAAAGGAACACGCCAACATTTTGGGAGATAAGCTTACCGTCTTCTCCAGAGAGAGACACGAAGATAGATACCAGTTTCCTCTCTGTGCGTTCAGTAGAAAGCTATCTGGCTGCCAGTTAGCCTAGCTTAGCACAATGAATGGAAGCGGACAGTGCCGGTTAGCCTTCGGGAGAGGTGTTAGTTGGACAATGCCTAGGCTAACCGCCACTGTCCGCTTAATAACAGGCAGGTGAGGTCAGAGGTATTGCTGCTTGCACCGTTCTCGAGAAACAATTATCTGATCGACTTCACACTCGACACTGCACTGCCTTGGGTCCTCTGCAATACACCCACCAAATGTAAACGTAAAGTGTGGTGTTATAGCGCCACCATCTGGCCAAATGGCACCACATTGGATACCAAACCCCCCTCCCCTGGGTCATCAGCAATACACTGCTGAGGTGAAGCTGGAGGATAGACGTGGAAACAAGAGGTTCCTTTTTAGTTTGATTGTCCTGGTCTGCCTCTCAATAGAATACTACAATATCATGCCTCTCTCTCTCTATATATATAGAACTATTGCCTTACAACCCCATCCATCCATTATCTATTTTCTTCCCTCTCTCTCCTACCAGTTCTTTAAATGATAAGCTGTAGGGTCCCCCAATCGGGGGACCCTGTTGTTTTTTATCATAAATCGATCAATACAGACATTAATTAATGTTGTGTTTCTTAAAAAAAAAAATGTTAACCCTCTTTTTCTCCTCCTGTTTTTCTGTGTTTTTCCTCCCATCCCAATTTAGTCGTTATGCCAATTCCCCCCTCTCCTACCTGGTTGTTGCGCGCATGTGCCCCCCACTGGTCGGTCTAGGGAGCCCTGAGGTCTATCACACTTCCTCCGATACATAGGAGACAGCCAGCGGCTCTCTTTTCACCTGACAGCACGGACTCTCATTGGTGAAGTGTAATGTGTGGGAGGTCACACTACCTTCACCATTTCCCTCCCTCGCTGTGCAGGCGCCCTGACCGACCTGTAGGAGTCGCTGTTTACAACGACCAGAATACCACCCCACCGGCTTCCCTCCCGCTGACTCTGCCAATTGAGCCAGTATGTAGCCAAGAGTAAAGACCTTAACCCTGTCAAAACAGCAGTCAAAGTGCATATTTTCAGCACTACATTTGTTTACAGATGTTTTTAAGATTTACCGAAAATAAGAATTTATCGAAAAAGTGCTAATTATATCTCTCTTTTATCTGACTAAATCCAGATTTAACACTGCCATTGGAAAGCTTTTCCCTATCCATATATGTATGATGTGGCCATAATAAGGTCAAGTTCAAGGTCACATTTTTTATGTATAATTCAAAGACCAGTTGAACTTCTCTGCTCACATCGCAGCGACGACCAGAACCTGCCGATTCCTCCTGAGCAACGTCAGAAGGATCCGCCCCTTCCTGACAAAAGAAGCCACCCAACTCCTCGTCCAATCAACAGTCATCTCCCGCCTCGACTACTGCAATGCACTGCTCGCTGGCCTCCCGGCCACTGCCACTAAGCCTCTTCAACTCATTCAGAACGCAGCGGCCCGCCTGATCTCAAACCTACCGAAGTCGGCCCATGTCACCCCACTTCTTAGGGACCTGCACTGGCTCCCCATTGCTGCACAAATCCGCTTCAAGGCCCTCGACCTAGCATACCGTGCGGCAAAGGGAACCGCTCCCGCCTACCTCCGGTCAATGGTCTCTAACTACACACCCTCAAGACCCCTACGCTCTGCATCTTCTGGCCGCCTCAGACCTACTCCTATCCAAGCTCCGGGAGGGTCATCAAAGAGAAGTCGCATATTCTCAGTCCTTGCCCCACAATGGTGGAATGAACTACCCACCCCAGTTAGGACAGCCGAATCACGTCCAATCTTTCGCCGTCGACTAAAGACGCACTTCTTCAACCATTATCTAAATAAAATAAAAAAAAAAAACTATAAAAAAAAAATCTAACCCTAACTAACCGTACTGTCATGCACTTGTCCTAATAAACTAACCTACACTGTAGCACTCAACACTTTGATGAACATTGTTGCTCAGCTGATAGAGTTGTGCCCTTCCTGATGGCTTGTCGTACAGAACTTGTAAGTTGCTTTGGATAAAAGCGTCAGCTAAATGACTAAATGTAAATGTAAATGTAAATGGATTATAATTTATTACTGTATCTACAAATCCTTCTGTTTAATCATCTTCCCTTTATTCAATTGCTTAGATTTGTACACTTGATCTCAAGAAGGTGCTGAATGAGCTCAGTGATATACACTCTAATGTATATATCTCTTAAAGAGTACTGTATATTTTTAAATCTTGTATGCCATAAATGTCTGGATGAAACAGTACTGTATATCTGTATGTCATGTATGTTATAAATGTCATGATGAATTGAAAATGGGGGACCCTGATGTAAACAAGACGAAAGTCTTTCTCTGGTCTGCATCCCCTTAACAATTGTTTGTAATGAGCCGTATTGTACTGTACCCATTCTGCAATCTGTTAATAAAGTGTTCAATCAATCAATCAAAATGCTGATGAACATTCTCACTGATGGCTGCTTTTTTATATAGTGCTTTTATCCAAAGCGCTTTACAATTTGTTGCTCACATTTTACCCATTCTCTCACACATTCACACACCGACGGCGGAGGCAACCATGCAAGGTGCCAACCAAGCCTGCTCATCGGGAGCAATTAGGGGTTAAGTGTCTTGCTCAAGGACACATCGACACGCTGCCCGGGAGGAGCGGGAATCGAACCAGGAACCTCTGGATTGCCAGACGACTTCTCTACCTCCCGAGCCACTGTCGCCCCTCCTGATTCCTGCAACTGTTTCTCAAGCCAGTAACATCCCCAACCCCCTGTCTGTCATGGTGCCCCTCTCACTGCTATATTGCTTGTTGTATATTTATATTGTAATAACTTATATTGTATGTCGGAAATGTTTAATCCTGAATTCCTTTTCAGTTGTCTCTTGCCAGGCCATCATTGTAAATAAGAATTTGTTCTTAATTGATTTGCCTGGTTAAATAAAGGTACAATTAAAATAAATTAACAGGTGGGTTTTGAGGTGGGACTATGTTTCTAACTTTCTACAGATGGGGCTTCTTTGATGTATGATGGGAGTTGATTCCAGAGTCGGAGAATGATTTGTTTTCTGTAGGGATGCTCGATATTGGCTTTTTTACCGATACTGATATTCCGATATTGTCCAACTCTTAATTTCGATACCGATACCGATACCGATATCAACCGATACCGATATATGCAGGGTTTCCCCCCAAAAAAACGGAATAATTTCAGGTAATTAATAATTTCACTGGATGCATTCAAAAGGCTTTCTAAATGTAAGCATTATCTGTGCAAAATATGATAATTAAAAAAGTAAAAATTAACATTACATATCTCTTGTTGTTGAATTAAACCAACATGCATACTTTTGACAATAAATAAAATAATAATTGGTTCTTACTTGCTTGCCTGGGTAAATAAAGGTTAAATAAATGTAAAAAAAAAAAAAAAGTTTTTTTTTTTTTTTTGATACCAATATTTTCCGATATCACATTTTACTGCCGATATCGGCCGATAATATCGGACATCCCTAGTTTTCTGTGGTAGTGTGGTGTGCTCAGAAGGGCTAAGTTGGATGAGCGGAGTGAGCGGGCGGGAGTGTAGTGTTGAAGGAGGTTGTAGATGTAGGCAGGTGCTATAGGGAGTGGAGGGCTTTGTAAGTGAGAAGACATATCTTAAAGTCAATCCTATACTTAACAGGGAGCCAGTGTAGTGAGGAGAGGACAGGACTGGTGTGATGATGCAGGCTCAGGTGTTCTGAACTAGTTGAAGTTTATGGAGGGATTTAGATGTTGAGTCATTGAGCAATGCATTACAATAATCTCTAGACGGGAGAATGAGGGCATGAACCAGCTTTTCAGTGTCGGAGGGGGACAGTAGTGGTCTAATGCGGGAAATGTTCCTGAGGTGAAAGTAACATATCTTGGTGATATTATTGATGTGTGGTTCGAATTATAGTTTGGGGTCAAATAGAACACCCAAGTTGTTCACTGTGGGGGAGGGGAGGACAGAGTGGTTGTTGATGGATATGGAGCAGTCAGGGTTTTTACGGAGAAGGTGAGGTGGGCCTATTAGAAGGATTTCAGTTTTAGTACTGTTGAGTTGGAGAAGGTTGTGGTTCATCCAGATGTTTATTTCAGAGAGGCAGGAGGAGAGGGCAGTAGTAGCAGCAGGGCCGCCTCAGGGGGTGTGCGAGCAGTGCGGTCGCACAGGGCCTCGCGGGAGGGGGGCCTCGCAAAAAAAAAAAAAAAAAAAAATTATTTTTTTTTATTTTTTTTTTATTTTTTTGCGAGGCCCCCCTTCCCGCGAGGCCCTTTTTCATCACAGACCTAAAATCTAGTTTTGCTTATATGCTTATATATTTCACATTAGACACGTTTGTAGAATGTGTCTGACTTGTTCCTGGGTCCTGCAGACATACTCACTATTGGAGCTCAGCTGGGGTTCTGCAGCAGCAGGCAGGTTTCAACGAAGGGAGTGGTTTTACTTACGTCATGTGTAGACAGTAGTACGCCCGCCGGCGCCGCGTGAGTCGAGATGCTTCCAGCGTGAGTCAGCTGCGTTTGACTATTTCATTTTCAGCGTGCAGCTTTTGACTATGCCAAGACGAAGAAAGAGGTCGGTCATTATCATCATTATCAGTCGGTCGGTCGGCACCAAGGAACGTTGACGAAAGGCCTCTCGCTAGCGGGACAAATGGCCGGAGCCATGATGTCGGCTATTAGCTAGCTTAGCTAAATGCTAACTAGCGTTAGCTAACCTATCCAGAGGGGCGAGGCGAGTGGATGTCTTTTCAAAAGAAGGAGAAGATAACTTGTGAGCAGATAAATCTGTTAGGCAGCAATACGCCGAAAGGTGTCCAGTCTGCCGGAAAGTACTCGAAGAAGAAGAAGAAGAAATTACACCGTGGGGCCAAGAAAGTCTCCTTCCACGTTGATACTGCGTTATGGTGAGTGACCGTGAGTCAACCTATGATTATATACCCGCCGTGGATCTGACATCTCTCTTTCTCTCTCTGGAGCCAAACTGGTCGACTAGCTAATACTACTAGTAGCTAACGCTAACGGTGTGTGCCTGGTGGTGAGAGCACCTGGCTGTATGCATGTATACCATGACAAGGCAGCGAGAGGCCTTTCGTCAACGTGGAGACCTGTGTTGCGGCCTTTCGCCCTGCGCCCTCGTGCAGGTAACTAAGATTAATGAAAATGTCATGACATTACCCCACTCTTCCTTCCTTCCCCTCCCGAATGTTTTGTTAATAACGATGTTTTTTTCCAGGCAAAACATATGCTACTTCACAACATTTGGAGATACGACATGTGCTGTGTGTGAATGGTGTAGCTTGTGTAGCTTGTGTAGCTTGTGTAGCTTGGGTAGCGTTGGGCCATTGGCCAAAGCTGTGTGTGGCCTGGTGTCTCACAGTACCTGGCTAGCCTATTTAGCTGATGTCGGCCATTGGCTCCTTGCTTTGGTTTCTCTGGTATACCCTGCTCTTCTTGTTGGATTTAAGTGTTGATCTTTGTCCTTTTGAATCTGTCATACATGCTCTAGTCTCTCTCTAACACACACACACATGACAAACACACATGTTCTCTCTCTCTCTCTCTCTCTTTCTAACACACACAGTCTGCCTATGGCGGCCTTTCTCGATGGCTAGGCTGTGCTCAAGGATCTTCAGTCACAGTGCTCAGGTATTCTGCCACTGTGTACTCTCTGTTTAGGGCCAAATAGCATTTCAATTTCTTTCCAATGTGTCTCTCTCTCTCTCTCTCTCTTTTGATCTTTGTCCTTTTGAATCTGTCATACATGCTCTAGTCTCTCTCTAACACACACACACATGACAAACACATGTTCTCTCTCTCTCTCTCTCTGTACACTGTATATTGACTGTAGAACGGGAGCTCTCTCTCGCTCTCTCTTTTGCTATATGTTGACTGTATCATGCCCCGCCTCGGGCAGCGCTATTATTTAAGAATATGTTGACTGTATATATAAAAAAAAAAAAAAAAAAAAAAAAGGGCCTCGCATTTCTCCCAGGCGGCCCTGAGTAGCAGCAGTGGTGTGAGGAGGGGATCTTATGTTGAAGTTTGTCCATCAGCTCCAGACTGCTGTGGAGCTCCTGCATGTTTCATTGATTGATTGAAAACTTTATTAACAGATTGCAGAATGGGTACAATACAGTACGACTCAATATAAACAATTGTTAAGGGGATGCAGACCAGAAAAATACTTTCGTCTTGTTTACATCAGGGTCCCCCTGTTATGGTTTGAAACCGACCCCAACAGCACGGCACAGACAGGTAGTTCAGAGTTAGCCAAAGACTAGGGCATATTTATTTCTGAAACAGGAATGAGCGAAATAACAATAAGAACAACAAAGGGGAGAATTTTCTTGGCAGAGTTGTCTGCGGCTCTGCAGATCGTCCCGGTATTGAGATGGAGAAGCGGCGTAGCGCCACTGCCTCTGCGGCTCTGCAGCTACTCCAGGATCCAACTCGGGGAGGAACGGAGAGAGAGAGAGAGTGGTCAATAAACAAGCCAACGGAATACAGAGGCAGTCCCGTCCTCCTTAGCTGAGTCCAGTATAAACACACGTGACTTAATCTTCAGTGTTACCAACACACAAGTTTAGCTGAGCCCAGTACAATCCCACGTGACTTAATCCTCAGTGTTACCAACACACAAGTTTAGCTGAGTCCAGTACAAAACAAAAACGGCAAATCTTCAGTGTTATCCAAACACACAGAAAACAGAGAATCCAAAAGGTTCGTTCCAAAAACTCACCAAAGCGCAAATGCGCAAAGCGGGCAACGAGGCACAGCTCCAACGGATGATAGAGATACACAACAGCGGCGACTTCCATGGACGTCCTGAAGAAAAACAGACGAGGCACAACAACGGGGGGAACAGGCAGTAGCAGTGGAAATCCAAAACGACCCGACAACGATTGACAGAAAGACCCGAGTATATGAAGGGCTCTGGGCGCTGATTACAAACAACCGACAGGTGCGTGATGGCAATTGGTACTTGACCTAGAAGCGTGTGGTGGCAATGAGCCAATCCTCCTCACAGTACCTTGAAGCGTGTGGCGGGAATGGGCCAATCCTCACACCCCCACCTGTTTCTCTGCAGTCGATCCCGCTGGCAGAGAAGAGGTGGGACCTCTGACCAGAGACTGCAACACTGTATATACCGTATGCATTTATCTATATCAGTATGGATATATCTGCATATATACCTGTATACAATGCTGTACACACTGTATTATATATACTTTATCTGCTACATTTGCACTCTGGTTAGAACGTATTTTCATTCTACTGAACGTGTGCGGTATGATGACATTAAATCTGAATCTAATCTGATCTAGGACGTTTGTTGTGAGAGTCAGTGTGTCTATTTAGAGAGAATAAAGCATATCCTCTAAAAATGTATTTTAGTCAGTGTTTTTGTGTAAACCTCCCATTGACTGCACTTCATTTTACACTTCGAGCGCCATCTGCTGGCAAAGTTAGAGTTGGTCCAAGGAGCGTATTTGAGGAAGTCCCCGGCCAGCGGAAATTAGGTCAAGGCCCGCGCTCTTCACCTCGTTGTATGTTGCCAACGGGCTAATGCTAACTTGTGATTTTGAACAGATCTAGAATGTAGAGATTGTGCAAAGAACGGACTAACTGCAGCTGCTGGAGAGATATGTGAAGTATTTGAATGGACTAAGGAGCAGTATGAACTAGAGTAGAGTTTGGTCGCCACCTTGAATGTTCTGACGTCTGAACGTGAGATGAAGAAACACTAAGCTGGTCTCTGACAAGAACAAGGTACAGGTTGAAAAAACCCTCAGCTCTGAACTCGGCAGAATCTGCACCTGGCTCGCTGACAACAAACTATCATTACACCTGGGTAAAACAGAGTCCATTCTCTTCGGATCAAATAACAGACTCAGCAAGACCGACGGCTTCTCAGTTACAGTGGGTGACAATATTGTCACAAGGAAAGATGAAATTACATACCTGGGTTCCATCCTATAGGCAAATCTTTCCTGTGACAAAATGGCATCCAAGGTAATAAAAAAAGTCAACCAACAAACTAGATTCTTGTACCGGATCTCCTCTCTGGTGAACAAGAATACCCTGAAGACTCTGGCAGGAGGGGCGGCCAGGTGGTGCAGTGGGCAAGGCACTCACCACCAATGCTGGAGACGCTGGGTTCGAGCCCAGCTCTCCACATTGTTTTCAGTTTGGCTGGTCGTCCGTACTAATACAATTGGCAGTATTAGAGGGTGGGAAAACTGATGGGTGGGGATCGGACGTTGTGGACAATGACTCCTACAGGTCGGTTGGTGCGCCTGCGCAGTAGAATCATGAAGCGATGGGGGCGGCGTCCCTCCAAAGCGCAGACCCCTGACGCTGAAAGATCGCGCCGCGCAGGTGAAAAGATGCAACGGCTGCTACCTCGAGTATCGGAGGGGACTCGTGCTATGTATGGCTTCGTCCACATTGCAGCCGGCTTGTGGGAGGCAAGAAACAGCGTTCGAGACAGGGGAGGGTTGAATTGGATGATACGAAATTGGGATGGGAGAAAAATAGAAATGGGAGAAAAAGTGGATAAAAAAAACTAGCAGGAGCACTCATTCAAGGGTACTACGACTATGCTTGCACCTCATGGTACCAAAGCACCTCAAAGGCGCTAAAAACAAGATTACAAACATCACAAAACAAACTGGTCAGACTTCTACTTGACCTTACCCCTAGAACCCACCTCACCCCTGCCCACTTTGACAACCTAGGATGGCTTAGAGTAGACGACAGAGTACAGCAACTTGCAATGGGCCTGGTCTACAAGATACACTATACGACAAAGGTCAGTGAATACCACGACCAAAACACCAGAGGAAGCTCAACAAATCATGTTAAACCCAGATTCGGCTCAAACAAGGTACTAAACATGTTTAGCAATTATGCCACATCAATGTGAAATGCCCTACCCAAAGCTGTAAACTAAAGGAATGTGAATCCCTACCCACATTCAAAACCACTCTTAAAGAGCACCTACGGGAGGCTGCAATTCGAAACTGGCCACCGTAAATGTCCAAACCCCTCCACCCCCACCCCCTCCTAATAGACAGTCTCCTACCCACCGCATGTATATATTCTCTCCCCACCGTATGTATATTTCTCTCCCACCCACCCACCCCCTCCTAATGTACAGGATCTATGGGTAACAGTACTGTATATTTGCACAAATGTAACAGTACTGTCCCTATGCCATAAATGTCATGTATGTTGTGTATGTCATAAATGTCACTATGAATTGAAAAGGGGGAATGAATGAATGTATGAATGAATGAATGAATGAATGAATGAATGAATGAATGAATGAATGAATGAAAACTTTATTAACAGATTGCAGAATGGGTACAATACAGTACGGCTCAATATACACACAATTGTTAAGGGGATGCAGACCAGAGAAAGACGTTTGTCTTGTTTACATCAGGGTCCCCCATTTTCAATTCATAGCGACATTTATGACATACACAACAGGGACCCTGATGTAAACAAGACAAACGTCTTTCTCTGGTCTGCATCCCCTTAACAATTGTGTGTATTGAGCCGTACTGTATTGTACCCATTCTGCAATCTGTTAAATAAAGTTTTCATTCATAATTCATTCAATCAAGTATTCTCGAAGACACTCTGAGTCTGACGCGTGATTTCGAAACCTAGCCGCATTTCTGGCAGACGCTCTCTGATTGGCACTGACTGACGCTCTCTGATTGGCCACTGACGACGCGTTTGCCCAATCGCGTGACGAGCTGTGTCTTTGCCCATTTCCACGTCAAACTGGCGTTCTATCGCCATGCTCTAAGACAAACTCTAACCGTAACCAACTTCGAAAGAGTGCCTAAGCTTAACCAGTGTAGAAACAGGCCTCGGCCAATCAGAGAGCGTCTTGCCAGAAATGCGGCTAGGTTTCGAAATCACGCCACTCTGACGTCACGAGACCGCCGCCATCTTGGTATTGGGGAAACAAACGGATTTCTACGATTGATTGATTGATTGATTGAAAACTTTATTAACAGATTGCAGAATGGGTACAATACAGTACAGCTCAATACACACAATTGTTAAGGGGATGCAGACCAGAGAAAGACTTTCGTCTTGTTTACATCAGGGTCCCCCATTTTCAATTCATCAGGACATATATGACATACATGACATACAGATATTCAGTACTGCTACATCTATACATTTATGACATACCAGATTTGCAAATACAGTACTGTTTGTGATACAGAAGTAGTCAAGAAAAGGGAGTATATACATTTGACGTAGAAACTGTACAGGAGGAGGTTGGGTGGGGTTGTGTGGGGGGGGTTGGGTACATTGGGATATTGTCAACCATACTGGGTAATTTACATTGGAGGTGGTTGGGGGGGGGGGGGGGAAACACTGTATAAACAAGCAAAACTGTACATTGAGGGGGGGGGGACACTGTACAAACAAGCAAAATTGTACATTGGACTACACCATACTAGGTAAATGGCTGTACATTGGAGGGTGTTACAAAGGGTCAGATTAAACCGAATATATATATTTATTGCTTGATACCCCTTGTATAATATTTGTATATCGTTTGATATCCCTTGTATATTCTTTGTATATATACACGGAATATCCCTTTACCTAGGTACAAGCCAGACCATAATATTCGTTCTCCTATTGGACAGCGACCCCTAGGCGCCAACGGCCATACCCCCAATGGCAAGTTCAAAGCCACCGCCAAGGCTTGTCTCAACATGTCCAGGTTTGCGCAGTAATACGAGACAGAACTGAGGTTGGCACTAGATTATTCACCTTACGTATAAATACGTCGCAGGTGGATACAGCAGTAGTCTTATCCCAAAGTTGAAGCCTTCACCACGAGTCAACGACCAAGTGAAGTGAGCAACTTTGCGTCTAAATAGAGCACTTATAACATGTGCGAATAAGATAGTAAAAGTGTCAGAGTTTAGTGAAATAACGTCAAGTTCAACATAGTTTAATGTGAAGTATAGTGCACAGGAGAATCTACACCGGCGAATGCAGAGCCTTTTCCGGCTGGATTATATTGCTTTGGTACTGTGGCTGCTGGAGCAGAGAACCGTCTACCCCACTCCTGTGTGGGATCTACCCTGTGAGGAGCACCATCGAGCCCGCCTCTAGGACCACAGAGGCTGGCTAGCTTTCATCCATGCTGTCGTGCATACTGGAGTATAGCTGTTGCTTTGTCTAAGGACCAAGGGAGTATTGCACCGACTCCCGTAGCTGGAGCTTCTTTATTCCGCGTTGATCCAGACTTTGCTCCCGAACATTCCTCTACCCTGCTGGCTTACAACCGGAGGGAACCCCCTAGTGTCTCCAGCTGACTACGAGTGTGCCTTATGTAATTCTTATGCTACAGGTGGCGTCAGTTATACCCATCTTACTACTCTCATGGACTTACGCTCTTGACTTACTTTAAGTGTTCTTCGCCTTACAAGCGCAATTATAATTCTCAATCTGTAACCTACCGTTGCTTACTCTAATAATAAATCCCTCCAAATAGAACTTTAGGTGTCATTGTCGTATTCTTGTGTGGGTGTTCACCAGATATATCATGTACTGTATGGCCAGTAATTAAAGTACATAACTAAGTAGTGGTTTAATAATACCATACTCTCAATACAGTCAGGGAATTGTACCCCTCAGTTACAGAGGGGGTTGGGTTAGGACATTTACAGGGGCCAGTTTTGAATTGCAGTCTCCCGTAGGTGTCCCTTGAGAGTGGTTTTCAAAGTGGGTAGTGATCCACATTCCTTTACAGCTTTGGGTAGGGCGTTCCACATTGATGTGGCATAATTGCGAAACGTGTTTAGTCCCTTATTTGAGCCGAATCTGGGTTTAACATGATTTGTGGCGCTCCCTCTGGTGTTGTGATTTTGGTATTCACTGACCTTTGGGAAGTATTTTGACATGTACATGGGTACCTTGGTCGTGTAGTGTATCTTGTAGACTTGATTGATTGATTGATTGATTGATTGATTGAAAACTTTATTAACAGATTGCAGAATGGGTACAATACAGTACAGCTCAATACACACAATTGTTAAGGGGATGCAGACCAGAGAAAGACTTTCGTCTTGTTTACATCAGGGTCCCCCATTTTCAATTCATCAGGACATATATGACATACATGACATACAGATAGTCAGTACTGCTACATCTATACATTTATGACATACCAGATTTGCAAATACAGTACTGTTTGTGATACAGAAGGAGTCAAGAAAGGGGAGTATATACATTTGACGTAGAAACTGTACATTGGAGGAGGTTGGGTGGGGGCCCGGGGGGTTGGGTACATTGGGATATTGACAACCATACTGGGTAATTTACATTGGAGGTGGTTGGGGGGGGGGGCACACTGTATAAACAAGTAAAACTGTACATTGAGGGGGGGGGGGGAGGAGACACTGTACAAACAAACAAAATTGTACATTGGACTATTGACAAAACCATACTAGGTAAATGACTGTACATTGGAGGGGGTTGGGTTAGGATATTTACAGGGGCCAGTGTTGAATTGCAGTCTCCCGTAGGTGTCCCTTGAGAGAGGTTTTGAAAGTGGGTAGTGATCCACATTCCTTTACAGCTTTGGGTAGGGCGTTCCACATTGATGTGGCATAATTGCGAAACGTGTTTAGTCCCTTATTTGAGCCGAATCTGGGTTTAACATGATTTGTGGAGCTCCCTCTGGTGTTGTGATCGTGGTATTCACTGACCTTTGGGAAGTATTTTGACATGTACATGGGTACCTTGGTCGTGTAGTGTATCTTGTAGACCAGGCCCATTGCAAGTTGCTGTACTCTGTCGTCTACTCTAAGCCATCCTAGGTTGTCAAAGTGGGCAGGGGTGAGGTGGGTTCTAGGAGTAAGGTCAAGCAGTAGTCTGACCAGTTTGTTTTGAGATGTTTGTAATTTTGTTTTTAGCGCCTTTGAGGTGCTTTGGTACCATGAGGTGCAAGCATAGTCGTAGTACCCCTGAATGAGTGCTCCTGCCAGAGTCTTCAGGGTATTCTTGTTTACCAGAGAGGAGATCCGGTACAAGAATCGAGTTCGTTGGTTGACTTTTTTTATTACATTGGATGCCATTTTGTCACAGGAGAGATTAGCCTCTAGGATGGAACCCAGGTAGGTAATTTCATCTTTCCTTGTGACAATATTGTCACCCACTGTAACTGAGAAGCCGTCGGTCTTGCTGAGTTTGTTATTTGAACCGAAGAGAATGGACTCTGTTTTGCCCATGTGTAATGATAGTTTGTTATCAGCGAGCCATATGCAGATTCTGCCTAGTTCCGAGCTGAGGGTTTTTTCAACCTGTAACTTGTTCTTGTCAGAGACCAGCAGGGCTGAGTCGTCCGCAAACAGGAACAAGTTGCAGTCACAAGCTGACGACATGTCATTTGCATAAATTAGGAACAGTAGCGGTCCTAGTATGCTTCCTTGTGGAACACCACAGCTCACTGTGAGGGGGGGGGATAGGGTACCGTTTACCTCCACCATCTGTTCCCTCCCCTCAAGGTAGGATTGCATCCAGCTCACTGATAGACTATCAAAACCAATTGCTTTTAGCTTGTCAATCAGAATGGAGTGATTGACCGTGTCAAAGGCCTTTTGTAGGTCCAGCATGACCATGCCGCAGTATTTGCCTGCGTCCACCTCTTGTTTGATGTGGTCATTCAAATAGAGAAGGCATGTGTCAGTGGAGTGGGATGTTCTGAAGCCAGATTGGAATTCGTAGATTAGATTTTTTTCCGCTAGGTACTTTTCGACCTGTTCGTAGACAATTTTTTCCATGACTTTCGAGATGGAGGTGAGAATAGAAACAGGGCGGTAGTTGCCTGGGTCTAATTTGCTGCCCTTTTTGTGCAGAGGGGTCACCCTCGCAATTTTGAAGTCCTTGGGGACGTGTCCCTGTTTTATGGAGAGGTTTATTATGTGTGTGATGATTGGGGTGATGGCGGCTGCTGAGTCTCTGAGGAATTTGGAGGGGATGTTGTCATGGCCAGTGGCCTTGTTAGGTTGGAGGGCGCTCAGTTTATTGAGTACCTCATCTGTTGTTACCATTTCCAGCTTGAAGTCGTCCTTGCGGACCCCTAGGTTTTTGTAGTAAGCTACTATGTGTTCTACCCCATAAAGCCCTGAGTGGGAGGGTAGTTTGTTTACCAGTGTTGTGGCTATGTTTGCGAAGAAAATGTTTAAGTAATTGGCTACATCCAGCTTGTCTGTGATGAGCGTGTTGTCCGTTTTTATGTTTATGTTTGAGAATCTGGTTTTAAGTTTTTTACTGCATCCTAGTTGATTATTGAGTAATTTCCAAAGTTCACGTGGTTTGTTTTTGTTTTCCTCAGTTTTGTCATTGATGAAATTCTTTTTTGCAGTTTTGATCATGGAGTTTACGTCGTTTCTTAGTCTGTTTCTTTCTAGTTTGAGTTCAGTCACGTGGGCTTGGAATTCACTGCTCGTGCTTTTAGTAAGCTTTGACTGACTTTTACAAAACTCAGAGCATTTTTTGTCTCTGGTTTTCATAGCGGCCAGTATTTCGGAGTGCATCCACGGCTCAGCGCGATTTTTTACCCTGGTGGTTCTTAGGGGGGCCATGTCGTTTAGTATTGTTGAGAATTTGGTTTTGAAACCAAGCCATGTTTCTTCAACCAGTGTACCATTGAGTTCATCTGACCAGTCCAGACTCTCCAGTTCAAGGTTGAAGGCCTCGCTAGAGTAGGTTTTGAGGTCTCTAGATGTGACTGTTTTGTGGCAGCCAGCCTTTTGTTTTAGTTTTTTTCAGGTACAGAATATCATATAATGATCACTTAACCCGCATGCTATAACCCCTTTATTGGAGATCTTGGACTTGTCGGAGGTCAGAATGAGGTCAATGGTAGTCTGAGTTGATTCACATACACGTGTGGGTTGGGTGATTAGCTGGCTGAGGCCGTGCAGATCACAAAACCTACTGAATGACTTGAAGACGGGTGCATCTTTTCGTTGCATATCCGTGTTCCAGTCTCCAATAAGAATTTTGTCTACATCCTCAACTCCAGCCAAACACCTATCCAGTGTATCATAAAAGCCACTATGATCTGGCGGCCTGTAGACTGTGCCAACCAGTAGGGATTTCGCCCTTTCGAATAGGATTTCCACCCATACAGTTTCAATTGATTTATGATTCAGGTCATTTCTGTTGATGAATTTGGTGTCCTTGTGTATGTACATACAGACACCACCTCCATGTTTGTTTCTATCATTCCTGATTATTGAGTAGTTCTCAATCTCTATCTCTGGATCTTTTACAGAATCGTCAAGCTTAGTTTCTGAGAAGCACAGTATGTTTGCCTTACCATTTATGAATAATTGTTTGATTTCATCCAATTTGTTTTTTAAGCTGTTAATGTTAATGTGAAAAATGTTCAGTCCATTGGCGTTGGTTATTTCATTGATGTTGGCAGGTTCGAAGTATTGTTCGTTTGTGATCTGTTCCTCTGTGTGGGGCTGGGGGGCTTTGTTGTTGTGGGTGGGAAGGGGGGAGGGGGGGGTCGGGTCCCGCGCCGTGCTGGAACAACAAAGAAGGGGGGAGGGGGGGGAGGGTCCCGCGCCGTGCTGGAACAACAAAGGACTCGTTCCTGGTTGTTTTCGTTGTTAGCTCTGCTAGCTAGCCGGCTATCGGGCGTCGAGATGTTTAAATCCCGCGTCGAGTTGGTCGTCATGGTTTCGACCCTCGGTTCACCTCCTCTCGTCACTGCCTCACGTGTGCTCGTCTGCTGCGGCGTCATTGGGGGAGCTTCGCCGCCCGCGCTGTGGATGTAGCCACAGGTTGCGTTGTCGATGCTATTGGTCGCGATGGGAACCTCCATCGCTTCTTGCGTTGCCAGACCAAGTCTTCTAGCCTGAGTTCTGGTCAAAACCGGGCCTGGGTTTAAATGAATGTCTCCCGAAAGTAGCAGAACCAGGATGATCATGGTCCTACGGTCCAATCTGCCAGTCGGGGGTAAGTTTTTCCGTACAGGGCTCGCTGTTAGTAGCGTGTGTATAGCCGCTGTTCCGACGTCTATGTGTTTCTTTTCCGAGTCATTGAGAAGGTAGAAGTCACTGTGGGTCTCGTTAAATCCGTTTTCACTTCTCTCCACTTCTGTTTGATGTTGCTTCATTGATGAATTGAGGTATAAGTCCGTAATCCATATTAGCAGGAGTAGAAAGTGTCCACAAAACCTTGTTGATTTGGTTGTTTGGCGAGAGCTCTCAGTAATGCGACTGCTCATGACTGCGCCGGATGTTCAAAAAGACCAGGCCCATTGCAAGTTGCTGTACTCTGTCGTTTACTCTAAGCCATCCTAGGTTGTCAAAGTGGGCAGGGGTGAGGTGGGTTCTAGGAGTAAGGTCAAGCAGTAGTCTGACCAGTTTGTTTTGAGATGTTTGTAATTTTGTTTTTAGCGCCTTTGAGGTGCTTTGGTACCATGAGGTGCAAGCATAGTCGTAGTACCCTTGAATGAGTGCTCCTGCCAGAGTCTTCAGGGTATTCTTGTTTACCAGAGAGGAGATCCGGTACAAGAATCGAGTTCGTTGGTTGACTTTTTTTATTACATTGGATGCCATTTTGTCACAGGAGAGATTGGCCTCTAGGATGGAACCCAGGTAGGTAATTTCATCTTTCCTTGTGACAATATTGTCACCCACTGTAACTGAGAAGTCGTTGGTATTGCTGAGTTTGTTATTTGAACCGAAGAGAATGGACTCTGTTTTGCCCATGTGTAATGATAGTTTGTTATCAGCGATCAAATGTATGCGTTGAGCTCCGTTTTTATTACATGTTTTATCACATTCTTGTTCATTTCATAACATTTTCATATACTTTGTTTTGAAAATATTGAGGCCAACATGGCATTTCACTATTTCGAAAGCCTTTCTGGTGATTCTAAAAGTGCATGTTTCCCCCAAGCTTCCAGTATGTTAAGAGTGAGCTGAGCGGCCCTCACAGCGCATGCGCGGGTCCAGAGTGGGAGGAGCGTTGTAAGATCAGAGTGATGCATTGTGGGATATATGCGCGGTCAGCCTGCAGCGGGACGGTAGAACTTTCTTTGTCTGTAACTTTTTTCAATAACATTAAGAACAGAGAGCTGTTGTCAACCCTGCAAACCCAAATAAATGCGCGGTCCTCGAGAGAAGTGTCTCCTGGTTTACTGTCACCACCTTCCAGAGGGAACGAGCCCGAAGTCCGGCTGCTTCTAACAAGTAGTTACACGACGGAGCTCCAGCTGCAGCAGAACGCTGCTGGACTCTACTGCGTTCAGAACAACACAGGAGACACAGGTAGGTTCATGTCCACCTCTCCGTTTAGTTACAGTGAACTCTGCTGTTATTCATCTACTGACCGCACCTCTCATCTGTTGGCGTTTCTGCCACTTTTCCACCAGACTGGGCCTCGACCAGAGGTAGCTGGAGCAGCTAACAAGCTAAGCTGCTCAACTGAACATGTGACGTTAGGTCAGAAACTGGTGCGACTCTATGTATAGAGAGACATGTGTTTATTCAGCTCCTTACTAATAATGACCCAACATCTCAACTGTGGAGCGTTTCAGCCACTTTTCCACCAGACTGGGCCTTGACCAGAGGTAGCTGGAGCAGCTAACAAGCTAAGCTAACAAGCTAAGCTGCTCAACTGAACATGTGATGATTGATTGATTTAAAACTTTAACAGATTGCAGAATGAGTACAGTACAGCTCAATACATACAATTGTTAAGGGGATGCAGACCAGAGAAATACTTTCGTCTTGTTTACATCAGGGTCCCCCATTTTCAATTCATCATAACGTATATGACATACAGATAGACATAGACAGTACTGCTACATCTATACATTTATGACATACCAGATTTGCAAATACAGTACTGTTTGTGATACAAAAAGAGTCCAGAAAAGAGAGTATATATATTTGACGTAGAAACTGTACATTGGAGGGGGGGGGGGTGGGTTGGTCGTGTAGTGTATCTTGTAGAGCAGGCCCATTGCAAGTTGCTGTACTGTCGTCTACTCTAAGCCATCCTAGGTTGTCAAAGTGGGCAGGGGTGAGGTGGGTTCTAGGAGTAAGGTCAAGCAGTAGTCTGACCAGTTTGTTTTGAGATGTTTGTAATTTTGTTTTTAGCGCCTTTTGAGGTGCTTTGGTACCATGAGGTGCAAGCATAGTCGTAGTACCCTTGAATGAGTGCTCCTGCCAGTCTTCAGGGTATTCTTGTTTACCAGTGAGGAGATCCGGTACAGGAATCGAGTTCGTTGGTTGACTTTTTTTATTACATTGGATGCCATTTTGTCACAGGAAAGATTTGCCTCTAGGATGGAACCCAGGTAGGTAATTTCATCTTTCCTTGTGACAATATTGTCACCCACTGTAACTGAGAAGCCGTCGGTCTTGCTGAGTTTGTTATTTGAACCGAAGAGAATGGATTCTGTTTTGACCATGTGTAATGATAGTTTATCAGGTCAGACGTTAGGTCAGAAACTGGTGCGACTCTATGTATAGAGAGACATATGCGTTTATTCAGCTCCTTACTAATAATGACCGAACATCTCAACCGTGGAGCCAGGGAACAAACTTAACTTTTTGACTTACCAGCCATCTGGCTGGTAGATTTTTAAAAGTACCAGCCGGGCAGATTTTTTACTAGCCAAAAATTATAAATAGCTTTTTAGTATATCGCCATGTGTTATTATTACATATAATACTCTCATATGCTATTTTCAATTAATATCATAAACAACATAAGGAATATTAGCATAATTTTGAGTGGACTGAAGGAATGAGTCAGCGTTAATAGTTTTAAATGCAAATAATTTATTGAAACATAGAAGTGGGGTCGGGACCAGGGCTCTACAGTGCGACCATATTGCTCGCATATGCCCCTAAAAATATGTGCGTGCGAACATGCAAAATCAAGTACTCGCACGGCGTGCGAGTGGGGCCAGCGAGTGCAGAGTACAGCCTCTCATTCGTCCTTTTTTTTCTCCGCTGCGAGAATCGTTAAACTACAAGTCCCTGGCGGTTAGGTGGCCGAGCGGAGATTGCGTTTGTCACCAGCCCCGGAGCTGTGAGCTGGATTCGCCTGTTCGAATCCAGCTCACAGCTCCGGGGTTGTCACCAGCTTGGCTGGCCGTCTGCACTAATACAATTGGCTGTATTAGAGGGTGGGAGAAGCTGGCGGGGTGGGTCCGGGTCGTTGTAAACAGCGACTCCTACAGTTCGGTCGGGGCGCCTGCTAAGCGCGGATTGGACTTGAGGGGGATAGTGTGGTCCTCCCACACGCTACGCCCTCTCAATGAGAATCCGCGCTGCCAGGTGAAAAGAAGCTGTGATTGGCTGGACGTGTGTCGGAGGAAGCACGTGGTAGCCTCCACTCTCCCAGATGATCTGACTGTGGGGGGTAAGTGCGCAGCGACCAGGAAGGGACTGGGAATTGGCATACGACTAACATTGGGATGGGAGAAAATCGGAGGAAAATAAAGGGGAAAAAAAGACAAAAAAAAAGAAGAAAAAAAAACTACAAGTCCCACAGTTCACAGCCGCATAAACGTTCCAATCACAGTAGTTTCCTGTGGTCACGCGACTGGAAACCGAAAGTAATGATCAGCGGCTGCCTCACTGTCTGAGTCAAACAATAATACAGCCATTGTCGAAGCCCATTCATTTTTATTTTGCGCGAAAGATACCGGAGAATGAGAAGTCAGGCGAGGCAGCTCATGTTACAGAGGTGATGGTTAACGTTACCGTTAACCAAGATACTGACGCTAGCCAGCATGCTAGCGAAGTTGGCCAAGCTAGCGAGGCTACACCCACTGTAGCACCCAATGTAGCCACTGTAGCTAGCGAAGCTACACCCACTGGAGCCGGAGGGAAGACATACACATTTAACGTGAATTGGCTAAACATTTCCCCATGGCTAGAGTTCGAAAACAATGTCATGTTTTGTAAATATTGCAAAGTAGGATCGATGCATTGCGATGCATTGTTACACCCCTACAACTGGCCCACTGTGTATGTGTGTACAGCTAACTTGGCTAGCGTTATCAACCGCAGAGGTGGGCAATAGGGTCCAGCTGTAGCGCCGGACGGCCAGAGTGCAAGCGGTGTGGCAATAGGGTCTAGCTGCATCGCCGGACGGCCAGAGTGCAACGGTGTGATGTCGTAATTGGCAGAATCGACTGTCAATCAATGGTCTACCTGACACGCAAACTACTGTACTGGAGGTGTACAGTATTTCAATAGGCAACCCTGAAAGGATTATTTTTCTAAAAGAGCAACACTAGCTCCCCCCTCTACTGATGGCCCTGGTTGTAAAGCCAGTGTCTCTTTTTTGTTCAATATCACTGCCTTTCTTATTAGGCCTAGTTGTTGGCTACAACTTTGCCATAGTAGGCATTAATCACTTAATTAATAGTTCAAATGTCTGTCCCATTCCCGTTTGCACACGCAGATGATACACACACAGGCACACAGTGGGCCAGTGACTTTGGTGGTATGTGCTATTGCACAGATGTGTCCCGTTTGCACATGCACGCACAGTACAAATATACATTTATTTAAAAAAAAAAAAAACTCTGTTACTTGACATATTTTCACTGTGCTCCTAAATATTTTTGGGTGCTCCTAAATTTCTTTGTGTGCTCCTAAATTTTGTCATTTAGGAGCACCTGTGCCCCTAGTGAAAAAGGTTAGCGTAGAGCCCTGGTCGGGACACACACACACTGTTTCAACTCACCACCCCTGCATCATATTGTAGTCTGTCTTCAAACTTCCACTCCTCTCAAATTTTTTTTATATTTGAATATCAACATTATCTGTCCATCCTCAGTAATCCTCAGTTTACTATAATATACTCCTGTCCTGAGTCCTGACTAGTGACTCCGTCGTCTTTCCAAACGCACGCACACACACAGGGAAGGGGAGAGTGCCCCCCCCCCCATTTCCCTTTCCCCAGTGCTGTTCACTGGGCCTAACAAAATTAATAGTTGGTTTCAGGTTGCCGACCGACCCTGCCGATTTAGGTGCGACCCAATATATTTTATGAGTTTAAAAAAAATTATATTATAAAAAAAAAAAAAAAAACGTTTTTTTTTTTTTTTTTAAGAATAAAGTTTCATAGAAATCTTAGTCAAACATTTAGTATTATGGATATTAAACATGCTGGCAGAGTACATGCATCCATGTTGTTGTGAACATTTTAATTAAATAAAGAAATTCCCTATCCATAGTCGCCGTGGGAAAGAATAAAATAAAAAAATAAAATAAATTCCCTACCTACCCATGGCCAAACTGACAACCAACCTGAAACCAACTATTAATTTTGTTAGGCCCTGTGGCTCTGCCTCGTCTGATCATCAGGATTAGCTTGTTAGCTGACGTTAACGTTGTAGTGATTGGTACATAAACGTTAATTTCGGGCGATGTGGGCATAAAGGAATGGCGACGGTGCAAAGCATGTAGCTGCATTGGACTCGTTGTGAGAAGAAAAAAAACATCAGACTTATTTCGCGTCTGTAGGGCCAGGCGCACTGCTGTGTTAACGCTGCTCTGTTTACACCAGACGGTAAATCTACACGCATTTGGCGATGGGCGCCCAGTTATTTTGTTCCCTGTGTGGAGCGTTTCAGCCACTTTCACTTTACTTGAGAGGCTATGCTGATGCTTCTAGGAGGAGGTTGGCCTCCAGTAAGGCCATCTGCACCTCCTGCTTTCATTCACTTGTTTCATCTCCTCCAGTAAGGCCATCTGCACCTCCTGCTTTCATTCACTTGTTTAATCTCCTCCAGTAAGGCCATCTGCACCTCCTGCTTTCATTCACTTGTTTCATCTCCTCTAGTAAGGCCATCTGCACCTCCTGCTTTCATTCACTTGTTTCATCTCCTCCAGTAAGGCCATCTGCACCTCCTTTCATTCACTTGTTTCATCTCCTCCAGTAAGGCCATCTGCACCTCCTGCTTTCATTCACTTGTTTCATATCCTCCAGTAAGGCCATCTGCACCTCCTGCTTTCATTCACTTGTTTCATATCCTCCAGTAAGGCCACCTCCTGTTTATGTTCCCTTCTTCGATGGAAGTGTGGATCCAAGTAACTAGCTTTGTTCAGCAGCATGAACACCCTCTTTTCCTCACTATGCCTCACTATACCGCTTCTCCAGATTGGTAATGATCTGTGTCTTCATCAACGCCGGTGGGTCGTCTGGCGTTCGCTTGCCCAGGCGAGAGAATAGAAGGTGTTTTAAAGGTTGTGCGGCCGACTCAGTTTGATATATTGCCACTTTGAAAGGTTTAAGAACCCTTGTATCTATCTGTAGTAAATAAATATGCATGCATGCTGCCCCCTCCCTCTGGAATGCCCTCCCCAGCCATATCCGTGATGCAAACACCCTGACATCTTTTAAATCAGCCCTCAAAACCCACCTTTTCAATCTTGCTTTTGACCTCTAATTCTGTCTGTTTTATTTTATTTTGTCATGTATTATTTTTGTTCTGTTTTGTTCTGTTTTTTTTGTTTTGCCATAGTTTGTCTCCCCTGCCCATGTGAAGCGTCTTTGAGCACCTGGAAAAGCGCTATATAAAATAGATGTATTATTATTATTATTATTATTATTCATATTAGGACAGGTTTGCATTTGTCCAGCCTACAATTACAATATATTATTCACACAAAGTAAGTGTCAACAATTACAATTAAATTGTTACAATTAGGTCCACCATTCTACCTATTTTTAAAGACTGATTTTGGATCAGCACTTGTTGAAGCATGAACGCCAGTGTTGAAAAGACAGCTCCGTTGATCCAGTATTTAAAAGCGGGTAGACTAAACTGGTGGCCCTAGGGCTGGGCGATATGGAAAAAAATCATATCGCGATAACGATATGATAATTTTATTTTATTTCTCGATATCGATAATTATCGAATTGTTATAAGTATAAAAAAGATTAAAAAAAAACATTTTTTTTAACAACATATGTATGTTTATTTTGCAGCAATTCTTTGTCATTGCCGCCATCTTTAGTGTTGCATCCCCTCACACTCCAGTTCTCAGGCTCCAGAGGAGTTGAACAGTTCTGGCTCTGCTAGTTTATTTTCGATCTTTTGGTGCTTTTTTGGTGGACAAACCACCGCACATGTGCACTGTGACTCGTGACTGGAGTCTAGTTCTGCTAGCACACATAGCCTACTGTGTACAGACGGTTTCAAAATGTATTTTAAATTAGAAAGCAAACAAAATAAATGGACAAGAGAAAAAGAAATCTGAATTTGGTCAGTATTGTCATTTGGACAAGCAAAGCCATTACTTTAAGTTGCAAGAAAGACAAGTCTGTCCACTGTCTCTGGTTTTAAAACTGCCCTGTTGCAGGTAAAAAAAAAAAAAACGATTTTTCGATTTTTTTTTAATTTCGATATCGATTATTAAAATATATCGCAATATTTATCGTTATATCGCCCAGCCCTAGGTCGCCCTATTAATTGAATGGAAGAGACACATTAAGACGTAACTAACATAATTGCTAGCATTGTCCACTAGCATTATCTGTTGTAATGGAGTTCCACAAATCATGTCCAACCCAGATTCGGCTCAAACAAGGGACTAAACACGTTCCGCAATTATGCCACATTAATGTGGAACGCCCTACCCACAGCTGTAAATTTTTTTGAATCACTAGTATCTACCTTCAAAACCGCTTTCAAAGTGCACCTACGGCAGACTGCAATTCGAAACTGGCCCCGTAAATGTCTGAACCACCCTTAGGGCTGGGCGATATGGCCTAAATATGATATCACGATATTTTCTGAGTCTGACCTTTCGGCGATACACGATACGCATCACGATGTTTTTCTTTTTCCCCCAAACAATTCATTATGAGGCTTACCAAGACAGTATTTGAGTTTGCAAGCTAACATTAAAGACAAAATAAAATACCCATGCATTTAGCATTTTTATATTATATATTAGATTTAGATTATTGGATTATTAGATTATATATTGCATATATTTAGCAATGAGAGATTATATGATTTAGATATGAAATATGATGAATTGAAAATGGGGGACCCTGATGTAAACAAGATGAAAGTCTTTCTCTGGTCTGCATCCCCTTAACAATTGTATGTATTGAGCTGTACTGTACCCATTCTGCAATATGTTAATAAAGTTTTAAATCAATCAATCAATCAATAAATAGGATTTTAGCATTTTTATGAAACTACTGTATATTTGTATGTCTCTAAATGTTTTGATGAATTGAAAATGGAGGACCCTTGTGTAAAAAAGCCGAAAGTCTTTTTCTGGTCTTCATCCTCCAGTCAGTCCACTGTTGTTGTATTGAGCTGTACTGTATTGTACCCATTCTGCAATCGTTAATAACGTTTTCATTCATTCAATCATTCAGCCGGCAACAGAATAATTTTGATTGACAGTCGAGTCTGCCAATTACGTCACACCGCTTGTACCCGCCCTGCTGTTCTTAGCACCAATCGGCAAGCGCTATTCTTTTTTTACATTCCTGAATGCCCTACATTGATTTTAACGAGAGCTCAGCTCAACGACAACAACAACAGCACACCGCAGCCGATGAGTGATTACTAGCGCACCGCAGCATGACAACGAGGCATAATGATTTTACTGCAACAAATGTTATAATAAAAGCCTTTCCATACATCTGTCTGATTGAAAACTTTATTAACAGACCGCAGAATGGGCACGCACTAGGCTTGGGCGGTATGACTTTTTTCATACCGTTATACCTTGATTGCCTAACACCGCGGTGCACGGTATATGACGGTATGACTTTCATTCATCAGCGGGGGGGGGGGGGGGGGGCAACCCAACCCAACCCAACCCAACCCAACCCAACCCAACCCGAGTTACCAAGTAAACAAATCATCGTCGGCTCTCAGAATGGTAGTCCCGCACCGGTAGAAGCCTGCACCGTTTTAGCGTTGGCATCTAGCCATGGCAGACTATTTGATTCCTTAAGGGCTAGAAATTGCCTGGGTTTTGGTATGCTCCCGTTGTTTGGCTACTTCTATGTGCAGTGAAAACTACTCGAATGCTTTATAACCTAGTCATTGATTTAGTTCAGGGTAATCTAAGATTAGCCGCAGAGCTAACGCTACTTAACGTGAGCTAACGCTAGTTATTCAAGCTCAGTAGCTCACAGAGAGAGATAAACAGCTGACAGCGGATAGTACAGGACGGTACAAATACAATAAAAAGGCGGGTGGGGGCTGTTGTGTAAACCTTGTACTCTTTAGTTCACATATAATAAGAGACGGATTATTTGCTTGCTCCACCAGTGCACCACTCGACAACAACACACACCAACTCTCGTCACAACGCTTTACGGTATTTTCACAGCACTGTCGCAACATTACCGTAAAACATGAACACCGTTGTGACCCACTCGCTCCACTAGAGCGGTCTCGCCCTCTGCTGGCGCATGTGTGCACTACACTCAAAACTCTGTTTCACTGTTATAGAAACTGAAGCGCATCTGTGATTTTGACGGTGGCGGACGGTATTGAATCAATACCGTCGGTATCTCTAAATACCCCGGTATACCTTAATACCGTCATACCGCCCAAGCCTAGCACGCACAACTCGGCACGGACTGAGATATGAACAGTAACCAGGGGAGGAAATTAGGCCACTTTACTCGCCAAATGCGAGTATTTTTTACATTTGGCGAGTGATTCATGAAGACCACTCGCCAGTCTGGCGAGTATACAAAAAAAAAAACATTCTGCAATCACTGCACTGGCAAACGGTGCGCGTCTTCTGAGTGCTCGCTTTAGTTGACAGTGCCACGAGAGCACTGCACAAGACCACCCGCGGACATATAATGTTTAATAAAAGTTTGCACAGTACTGGCCAACCCGCGGACATATAATGATAAAAGTCCTGCGTTACTAGGCTAGCCATCAGGAGCACTCTCAAACGGATAACGTTAAACACAGCAGAA
This sequence comes from Notolepis coatsorum, assembly GCF_963971535.1. Taxonomy (NCBI): domain Eukaryota; kingdom Metazoa; phylum Chordata; class Actinopteri; order Aulopiformes; family Paralepididae; genus Notolepis; species Notolepis coatsorum. The sequence continues at coordinate 131,008,855 of NC_140175.1, forward strand.
GATGGAAAACAGACAGACTGACCAACGGGGAACTGCATCCAACCCTAGTACAACCCTCGAGTATAAGTTACTAAGGACACATTTAAATCACAGAGGTGTAATGTTAGTCTACTGGAAATGTATACAGTGGTTAGCTTCTAGTTTTAGCGATAGCTGCTTGCTAGCTAACGTTAGCCCCGTGTGCTCAAAGCAGCCAGCTAGGTGTATCTGTTATGACTATAATGTTTCCAAAAAAGCACCGGACTACGACGTAAGGTTAGACATTTTATTTCATGCTCAAAAGCCCCTGGCTTGCACATCGCAGTCACGAAAGGGGCTAGCTAAGCTCAACCAGTGCACTGTGTACAACAGCACACCAACCCAACTGACGTTATCACAACACTTGACGGTACTGTCGTAAGACCACCGTGCTGTCTTAAAGGCACAGTGTGCCTACCCAGATGCATACACAACATTGACGAGGCTTGACAACCGAGGTTCAAAGTTAACTTGATTGATTGAAAACTTTATTAACAGATTGCAGAATGGGTACAATACAGTACGGCATTTTCAATTCATCATAACATATGACATACAGATAGACTACTGCTACATCTATATATTTCACATCTATCTATACACTTCACAACATACTTCGGTTTTTTTCTTTCACTGCCCAACCCAGTCCAACCCAGCATCTTTCACTGCCCAGTTCAGCCCAACCCAGTCCAGAATAGATACCTCTTTCATGTTAATATGTTTTATGCTAATATTGTGAAGAGTAGAGATTAATGTTTTATGCTAATACATATTTTAAAGAGTAGAGACACGGTGTGATTATTTTACTATGATTGAAAATCTATTTAGACGAAGACATACAAAGAAGTAATTATCACAATTAGCGATTTTTTTTGTCTGGTAAAAAATCTGTTTGGCTGGTAAAAAAAATCAGATACTCGCCAGTTGGCTGGTAAGCCAAAAAGTTAGTTTCCTCCCCTGACAGTAACGCTTGCTATCTATGTCGTCATCGGACGTTGCTATGTTTGGGTAAATACGCTGATGTGTAACTATATAACGTGTAACTATATAATGTTAATGCCACAAAACGAATGCCTTTGTTAATCATAAGTACTAACTTTGATGCAGTAGTGTGTGTGTGGGAGCGGCGTTGTTCAAAAGTTTGAACGGGGTGGACCAGATTGACGCGACACAATCCTCTTGGGCAAAACATCACGATATCCACGACGATACGTTAAAAAAGTGTATCGTTAATGAACTGTACCCGATATTTATATAATATCTAGGGATGCCCCGATCACGTTTTTTGCCACCGATACCGATCACCGATCGTCGTGAGCCATATCGGCCGATACCGATCCGATACCGATCGTTTTTGATTAAAAAGAAATTAAAAATTATTTTATATAAAGTTTTTTTTTTTTTTTTCTAAATAAAATATATATATTATATAATTAGACTTGTACTTGTATTATCTGCGAGACATCGCCACCACGCAACAAGCTCCACTGTCTGTGTGTACTCTAGTAGCCTCCAGCTACGGCCAGGATTCTCCGGAGCTGCACCTGGACCTATACTCGAGTAGCCTCGAGCAGAGCTACGGCCAGGATTCTCCGGCGCTGCACCTGGACCCTATTGGCATAACGTTACTTAACTGTGCTCAGCAAGCCCTCAGCTCGAATACGCATCGAATCAGTGTTATAATACATTGATATCAGGAGCTATCTGTAGCTACTGCTAGCCGGATATATAACGTTAATACAACGCCTCAGTGAATTATTTAGTTCAATGGGACATTTCGTTTTGAACGGTGAACTAACTTGCGCTAACGTGAGCTAACAGGTAGCATACACGTCTCTACTAGACTTTGTGGAGCGTTTGTTGATGTCAGGAGCTATCGGTAGCTGGCCGACTAGATGTTATAAGACATTGTGATAAGACATTGATATCAGGAGCTATCTGTAGCTACTGCTAGCCGGCTAGATGACGTTAAGACAACTATTTAGTTCAATCGGACATTTCGTTTTGAACGGTGAACTAACGTCAGCTAACGCAAGCTAACGGAGATATCAACATGGACCACTAGACTTCTGGGGCATTTGTTGATATCCGGAGCTATCAGTAGCTAGCCGGCTAAATACCGTTAGACAATGCCTACTAAAAGTGAATAGTTGACTGGGTAATTTTGTTTAAACAGTAACGATAGCTAGGTAGCTAACGTTAGCTCAGGTCGAATGCACTATCTAGACTCAGCAGAGGAGGTCCGCCTCCTCTGTGTTTACAAACTCTACACGGGTACGGGCGGGGCTAGGGAGGAGGAGCAGTTTGCAGGTCCTGTGCGTCTGAGACAAGCGAGTGAGATATCCACTTGATCAGTTTCCGCGATCGGCGAATATGACTAATTATCGGAATTCCCCGATCGCATATTTATACTGATTATCGGCCGATAACGATCGGTGGCCGATCGATCGGGGCATCCCTAAGTAATATCGTCATATCGCCCAGCCCTAACCACCCTCCCACCCACCCACCCCCTCCTAATGTACAGTTCCCTCCCCCCGTATGTATATATTTACTGTTAGGATCTCTTTGCATATCTTGTATGTCACAAATGTCATGATTAGATTACCGTACTTTTCGGACTATAAGCCGCGGCTTTTTCCCCCATTTTTCGACCCTGCGGCTTATATAACGGTGCGGCTTATATGTGGACAAAACCCGAAAATCGAAATATTGCTTTTTTTACTGCATTTGAAATGTTATTTATCTGTTCCCTTATTTACTTAATACAACTTGTAAATGAGTTAATTCTTGTTATTTGTCCGACAGTATTGTGTCCCAATGGGAGTCATTCTCTGTAGAGGTGGGAGTCATTCTCTGTAGAGGTGGGAACTTAAAGCTCAATATAAGAACGGCCATGCACCACCACCCACAGAATCGAGAAAGAGCAATCAATCTGTCAATCCTTTCCGTGTCCGGGCCGGGTGAGGTTTCCCGTGTTGAGTCAAATTAAGCCGCAGGCTCCACTCCTTACATATGGTAATTAAAAATTAAAACACATGCGGCTTATAGTCCAGTGCGGCTTATATATGTACATATCATTCAATTTAGCTGCTGCGGCTTATAGTCAGGTGCGGCTTATAGTGCGAAAAGTACGGTATTATATCTGTATGTTGTGTATGTCATAAATGTCATTATGAATTGAAAATGGGGACCCTGATGTAAACAAGACGAAAGTCTTTCTCTGGTCTGCATCACATTAAAATGATGGCGCCGCTACGTCCGGCCGCCTGTCTGTGCGCTCCGTCGAGACTGTGCTTACTTTTGTTAATATTTATAGTTTTAAGAGTTTTGTTTGCACCAACAGTAGGTGCATTTAATGTGTACGACCGTCAGTCACTTATAGACATTGGATTACGGGAAACTTACCGACTAGATTACTCCCTGGATCAGCTCTCTGAACCGCAGCAATGGCCTGTGGAAATCCTGAGGACAATGGGACCAGATTCTGACCCCAGGAACAAAGGAATCATCAGACGGCGGGGGAAGAGAGCTGGAATCCGGAACAGACTGAGAACCAGACGACACCGAACGCCACTACCCAGTATATTGCTAGCCAATGTACAATCAATTGACAATAAACTGGACGACATCCGAGCAAGGATTAAATTCCAGAGAGACGTTAGAGACTGCAATGTTCTCTGCTTCATTGAAACGTGGCTGTCGCTAGAAATCCCAGATCACGCCATCCAACCGGCCGATCACTTCTTCATCCACCGCAAGGATAGAACAGCAAACGGCGTGGAGGAGGTATCGCCTTCATGTTGAACAACAATTGGAGCGATCCAGCCAACGTGAAGGAATTATCGAACCACTGCTGCCCCAATCTGGAATATATAACCATCAAGTGTCGACCTTTCTTCCTCCCAAGGGAGTTAACAGCGATCATCCTTGTCGGAGTGTATATTCCACCGCAAGCCAGCAATAGCGCCGCGCTCTCCAGGCTTCACGACGAAGTAAACAAACTCCAAGCAGCGAACGTTAACACCGCCATTGTAGTAGTGGGTGATTTCAATAGCGCCAATCTGAGAAAAACCTGACTTCTATCAGCATGTGACTTGTAACACCAGAGGCGGTAACATTTTAGACCACTGTTACACGCAATTCAAGAGTGGATACAAGTAGGGATGCACGATATCAGCAATTATGACGTCATCCCGATAAACTCGATAACGTTATTGATAGCTCCGATAACATAATACATTTTTTGGTTAAAAGAAATCCGGTGTGGGTGGATTTGGATGAAGGGCGCTTGTTTTTATTATAGCCTCCTCCCGTTTTGCCAGTACTGTGGTAAAACTGATAGCGTGTGGTTTAGGAACAGGGAGTTTTTCACAAATCCAGCGCTCCCCTTCTTGGCTGTGACGTAGTCACGTTACATTCGGAGACAGACAGTCGATCTGCCAATTACGTCCCTCCGCTTGCACCCACCTCTTCTTCTTACCACCAATCAGAAGCTCTCGTTCGTTTATTTACCTCCGGATTGTCGGCCATTATTCTACTCGGAGCTATAACGTTAGCTGCTCCCCGCCAGCCACATTGACAAGTACCAGCGCTTATACATTACTGGCAAATGTCTTGTTGCACTTGTGGCAAAGAGCGTTGTCAGCATCGACTTTAGTAAAAATAGACCCAGACTTTTTTTGAGGAATTTAAACGTCGCAAACTAATCTTGTTGGCCGTTTTCTATCTCTCCTCCCTGGGTCTCTCTCTGCCTGCGCGAGCCGAGCTCTTACACACACACACACACACACACACACACACACACACACACACACGTGCTGTCGAGAGCAGAGCTGTGTGTGTGTGTGAGTGAGTCAGTGTGTGTAAGAGCACAGCCGGCTCGCGCAGGCAGAGAGAGACCCAGGGAGGAGAGATAGAAAACGGCCAACAAGATTAGTTTGCGACGTTTAAATTCCTCAAAAAAAAAACTCCATAATTTCTCGAGTACCGATGACGTCGGAGCTTATAAATACAAAAAAAAAAAAAAATTGATTAAAAAAATTATATATATATATACATTTAAAAAAAAATTATAATACAATAAATATCGGTTATCGATATCAGTTATCGGCTTGAGGAGCATAAAGGTATCGGTGTCAAAAAATCTATATCGTGCATCCCTAGATACAAGGCTCATTCTGCTAGTGGCTTTGGGAAGTCTGATCATGCGGCCATCTTTCTTTCTCTAAAGTACAAACAAAAAATCAAGAGCACACCTGTAGTCTCGCGAGAGGTGCAGAAATGGGATGTGGCGTCAGAGGAGACGCTCCAAGCTGCGCTTGAGTGCACAGACTGGGTTGTGTTCCGCAACACAGATAACATTAATGTCCACACGGAGACAGTGCTGGACTTTGTTCGTACTTTGGTGGAAGAAACAATCCCCACTACCACAATTAAAGTGGAGATGAAGCATAGCGATAAATACATATTCATAGCATCACATTAGTATTTAGATAAGCCACAGAAGAAATCACGTTATAAAAATAAGCAGTTTCTAAGAAAAAACGATTTGTTGTGTGCATTTCTGAAGCATTTATCATTATGGGCGCGGCCATTTTGTTGCTGACGTCATGGGGCTGGTTGGCTGCATGCAACACTGCAGCTCCCTGCATTCTACTGACCACCTGAGGAGACTTGCACGCAGTAGCACACTGACCTCCAGAGGCTGTAGTTTGCAATGGATCTGGACGAGGTGGACAGACAGTTAGAGGTTCATAGAAACCCAATTGCCTATGCATTTGAGCCAATTAGAGCAACACCAGTGAGACGTGCTCCTCCTGTCGAGCCGGACGAGTCTGACGATGGAGAGAATAACATGCCTGAAGATGGCCGCGTTGGGAACACTGCATGGTGCCATTGTGGATATTGCATCCCAATGGAAACAGTTGTAGAAAGCGTGTGCTGCCAAGATGACCACATGGCTAACTTGGAGCATCTCATATTCGACTACTGCTCCATAACAAAAAGTCCAACGTATAAGATGTTGTGTCTGGTGAGAGATGTGCTGGAAGTTAGGGATGCCCCGATCGATCGGCCACCGATCGTTATCGGCCGATAATCATTATAAATATGCAATCGGGGAATTCCGATAATTATTCATATTCGCCGATCACAGACCCCGATCGATGACGTGGAAAGCATGAGCCAATTCTCCGCCGACCGCTCGAAAAACACGAGGCAGTGTTCATTGTCGCATTTTCTCACCTGTAAACATGTCGGTGGTGTGGAACTATTTCACGGTTTCTGAGACTGATGTAACAATTGCCATCTGCAATGTATGCCAGAATAAAATACCTTGTGGGGGAAACATTGTCAAGAGTTTCAACACAACGAATTTAATTCGACATTTGAAGACTCAGCACTTAGCGGAGCATGGAGAATTCATCGAGGCGAGTAAAAAAAAAAAAAGGCAGCTGAGCCTCCACCAAAGCGCGCGCTGACGCAGACCACCATGGTAAGCACATCTGCGTATGGCAGTGGGACTCAGAAGGCCAAGGCAATCACACGCAAAGTCATGGAATTCATAGGGCTCGACGACCAGCCATTAAGTGTAGTCGAAAACACAGGATTCCGACGGCTACTCTCTCACATTGAGCCGCGCTACACTGTCCCGGGGCGCACGTATTTTACAGATGTTGCGCTACCTGAGCTCTACCAGGCAGTGTTTGCGCACGTGGACAGCCTCATGAAAGAAGACGTGTCTTCAATCAGCTTTACGAGTGACATTTGGAGCTCTGATGTCAGCCCCATGTCAATGCTGAGTTTGACAGCTCAGTGGGTTGACGCAGAGTTCCAACTGCGTAAAGCTGTCCTGCATTCACAGGAGTTTTCAGGCTCCCACACCGCTGCAGCGCTGGCAACAGCCTTTGAGAATATGTTTGAAACGTGGAATATTCCAAGGGAGAAGATTCACGTCATACTGCGAGATAACGCCCGCAACATGATCAAATGCATGACAGACGCGGGACTGCCACATTTGGGGTGTATGGCCCACACGCTTCAGCTGGCTGTCCACGATGGAGTGCTGTCACAGCGGAGCATTATTGACATCACAGCTACAGGGAGACGCATCGTGGGCCACTTCAAGCACTCTTGCCTGGCTTATTCTAGATTGCAGAGTGTGCAGACGCAACTCGGCCAGCCTATCAAAAGGTTGCAGCAGGATGTCAGCACCAGATGGAACAGCACGTATTATATGCTCCAAAGTCTCCTTGGGCAAAAACGGGCACTGGGTGCTTATGCAGCGGACTTCGAACTACCCGCTATATTCACTGCCAACCAGTGGGGACTGATAGAAAACATGCTATCCATTCTGGCACCGTTTGAAGAGCTCACGAAGGAAATTAGTTCATCCTCTGCATCTGCCGCCGATGTCATACCTTGTGTCATGGCTTTAAAACGTCTCCTGGGCAGAGATGTGGCATCAGATCATGGCGTGAAGACGACAAAAGCCACACTGCTGGAAGCTGTAACCCGCAGATTCGCAGACATCGAAACAGAGCCCCTCTACAGTTTGGCAACCATCATAGACCCAAGGTGATTTAGCCAGAATACATTTAGCAAAAATATAATTAACAAAATGTAATTATTAATCTATTTTAGATTAGCCTAACAAACATATTATTTCTATTATTTATTATTATCATATTATTAACTATGACAGTCTTATGCTGCATCGTATAAAAGAACGAATGCCATGCTAAATTAATGTGATGTTTTCTTTGTTTTAAATAAAAGATACAAGGACCGATTTTATTCTGAAGAGCTCAAGGCACAGACACGGGGACTGCTTTTGCGTCTGCTGGCCTTACAGACAGGCCCCGACCCAGCACCCGGAGTCAGCGACACAGGCGAGCCAGCTGAGAAGGTGCCACGAGCAGGTTCCTTGTCGTCTATGTTTGGCGAAATTATGGCTGAAGAAACCCCGCAGCAGCAGGCCAACGACGATAGCGCGGCTGCGTCACAGCTGAATCTTTACCTGGCAGAGCCACCCATCTCTCGGAGTCAGGGACCGAAACTAAAGCCTGCCGCCCGCCAGGGGCGGTCTGTTTTTACCTTTGGCGCATGACACTTAGAGGGCTGCCCGCCGTGTGGCGTGTAGACGTGTAGTTCATAACGATACTCTTGTGCGAGTACAGATTATAGCCGCTCTCGTCTTTTTTTTCTCCACCGCGAGATCGTTAAAAAACTACAAGTCCCACATTGCACTCAAGTCAACGGTCCAATCACAGTAGAGTGACGTTTCATGAGAAAAAAAAGCAAATGACCAATCGGAAGCTCTCATTTGGCTTGTTTACTTCCGTCTGCTCTAGTCTATATCGGACCTCCATGAGCTAACGTTACTGTTTAAACAATGACCCAGTCAACTATTCACTTTTAGTTTAATACATGACGAGGCATTGTCTAACGGTATCTAGCTGGCTAGCTACTGATAGCTGCTGATATCAACAAATGCTCCAGCAATAGTCGACTCGAGTGCATAATACCTCCGTTCCCTCGTTAGCTAGCTTAGCTAGCTCACGTTAGATCCATCTGTCCCAGTAAACTAAATTGTCTTAACGTTATCTACCGGGCTAGCAGTAGCTACAGATAGCTCCTGATATCAATGTCTTATAACATTGATTGAGGGCATGTTGAATGTGATTTGACAAAAGAACCGTAACGTTAAATAGGGTCCAGCTGCATTGCCGGAGAATCCTTGCATGCTGAATGTAGGGTCTAGCTGAATATAGGGTCTAGCTGCAGGGCCGGAGAATCCGTGCTGGAGCTGGAGGCTACTCAAGTATACACACAGACAGTGGAGCTGTTTGCAGATAGCAAGCATTTTGACTTATTGCGTGGTGGCGATGTCTCGCAGATAATACAACTACAAGTATGATTATATAATATATATTTTATTTAAAAAAATTGGCAGGTAAGAAATATGCTTGGCGGGTAGACTCTTCCCATCTACCCGCCACTGGCCGGTGAGTCAAAAAGTAAATTTCGCTCCCTGCTCGGAGTGCACAGCCACTGGCGTACTGGAAAGCAAACAGGGATCGCTTCCCTGCCCTCGCCACTGTGGCAAGAGCGTACCTCTCTGCGCCCTGCACAAGTGTGGATAGTGAGCGCTTGTTCAGCGCTGCATCCAACATCGTGGATGAACACAGGAACAGGATTACGTCCGAAAAGGCAGAGATGCTCCTCTTTATTAAAAAGAATCTGCCAATGATGCTTAATAAGTAACACGCCATAGGCATTTAGTCTATAGGCTAAGGTCTCTTTCGGGCCTTGTTTTAGAAGCCTATAGCCCCCAGGCATATTGCCTTTTGCACTGTTTTGCCTAAATAGGCTAATTGTTTTTGCAGCGTTATATTGTTATATTTTATTATTTATTTGTAATTGTTGCAGCATATTTAGGCTAAGGTCTCTTTCGGGCCTTGTTTTAGAAGCCTATAGCCCCCAGGCATATTGCCTTTTGCACTGTTTTGCCTAAATAGGCTAATTGTTTTTGCAGCCCGTTATATTGTTATATTTTATTATTTATTTGTAATTGTTGCGGCGTATTTACGCTAAGGTCTCTTTCGGGCCTTGTTTTAGAAGCCTATTAGCCCCCAGGCATATTGCCTTTTGCACTGTTTTGGCCTATTAACGCAAATTGTTTTTGCAGCGTTATATTATATTTATATATGTGTAATTGTTGCAGTTGCTTAATATTATTATTATTATTATTATTATTATTATTATTATTATTATTATTATTATTATTATTATTATTATTATTATTATTATTATTATTATTATTATTATTATTATTATTATACTAATTAAAAACAAATGTTCATCTAATTAAATTCTCTGCGTATTATTTATTAATGCTTCAATTCATTCAGAAACGTTGCAGCAAACAATCCATATGTGCATTTGTTTACATAATGATAACAAAAATAACATATCATTGAGGGAGGGACAAATGGAAACTTAGCCTAATGCTTCACCCTGTTAGTAAGTTGAACTCGCTCTGACTGCTGAGGGCATGCTGAATTGACCAAAGCAGTATACACAGACAGTGGAGCTGTTTGCAGATAGCGAGCATTTTGACTTATATATAACGAATTCCGTTATATTGGACATTTGTATTAATTACATCAAGCGAAGAATGAGAAATTGATTTGCAGAATCAAATTACTATCTCTCGCCTCCCAAGTTAGTGCGATACGCTAATCCAGCATCAAGCTCCCACCCCGCAGGCTTTCGCTGCAGCAGCTGTCACACGCACCCCCAAATGAATCTCGAGTCGACATCGCTTCACCTCGTTGTATCAGACACGTCACACATATCATAATGTTCAACTTCACACAGCAAACTGTAGTTGATCATCACATTGCCTCGTTTGCTAGCTCGTCGCCACATGCAGAGAGGACGAGCCACATGCGCGTAACGCATTTGTTGATTTCATTATAGCCTACATTTAGTTATAATCAATAATATGCATTACTATGTGACACGGCAGTCAACCAACAGTTGCATATGATTAAAAAATTTCAACACTCACTCACCCCGTCTCTCGTTGTGCCTATCCGTTTTGTACCTGCGAGAACAGCGGGGTCGTGACTCGTCTGGTAACGGTTGGTTCGACTTTGATAGATCCCCATTGGAACAGGTGGACGTCTGCGAGGCTCGCAACGGTAGCAGCAGACTGGGGATGCTCTTTGTGGTTCAATCAATAAAGTGTACTTTGTGTACGTTCAATCAATGTTATCTCTCGTACATCATAGAGGCTAGACTATAATATCGCACCTCAGCCAGGAGAATTTTACTTTCCACTCGGGCCTGAACGCTAGACATTTCTGTTTCTTTTCCGCGGGAGCCACCACCGGCATCAGCGGCCTCTGTGACTTCAAGTTCAGAAGACTCATCTTCGTTGTCATTATTATTAGACCTGCTTGTGCTTTGTTTCATGAAATATTTGTTAAGCTTAGCTTGTTTGGCCATCTCTCTCTCTCTCGCTCGTATACCTGTTTGTCGTTATGGTGGCTGGCCAGACAAGCTCAAAAAAAGAAAGAAAAAAAAACATTCACATCTGAGCGGCGCCATCCGCGCTTTATCAGAGTGAAGCAACAATGAAACAAATGTAATGATTGTTTCGTTCGTCGCATAGGCTATTTAATTTTAGCCTATTTTAATACAATTCAAATAATAAAATTGTGCTTAGAGGAATTATTTTCATCGGACATTAAGACCGGAGAGATTTAAATATTCGAACTTCAACATATTTTGCCGGTCAAATGCCGGTAATTACCGGCTAACGTAAACGCTGCTACAGAGTATCGAATCAAGTGAGATACAAAAAAAAAGAAAAAAAATTTTTTTTTAATTTTTTTTTAAACTTTTTTCTTTTCATGTCAACGTTCACACGCACAATATATGCTTACCTAGGATTTGACTTGATTCAACAACAAAGCAGTTGGAGCAATGGCAAGTCGAAAACTGTCGAAATTGTAGTTATTTGAAGTTTGGATAATTTTTTTTCACGACTCAGTAAATTAAATTTCTTGATACTAAAGTACAGAAAAAAGGTACCGTTGGGTACCGGTATCGATTCACAGGTACCGGTATCGGTTCAAATGTGAAAGGTACCCATCCCTAGCTGGTGGAGCATGCGTCACTGGTAGGGAGTAGAAGCTCCTGGGAGGCAATACACCGCTACGTGGTCTCATCTCTGACTCTTGAAGAAGTGAGGTGACCAGTTTGGCTACTTGAAGTTCCTTCTCCTTCTTCTTAACACTTTGATCGCCATGGGTTAAATTCATAATTTATCATCCCTCGCCATCTCTATTTGTCTATGGAGAAGTTCCCCTTCTTTGCAGGGCTATAACTTTTTAAATTCTATTGCTAAATTGCCATTATTATGGCCCATTCAATGTCCTATATGTATTGTTCAGGGTGTAGCAACGTTAAACTTTTTCATTCACATATTCATACTAAAATATGGTCTAAAGTATAAGTATGTTTTTATCGTTTTCTGCAGCTTTCTTCAGAACGTGATTTATAGCCCTAAATGCATTATATTGATGATCAAATACAGTTTGGTAGGAATCTGTGCGAGATAAAAAACTTCAACTGGATGTGCTTCTAGGAGTTACTACATATCATCTGATGATGACCGGATGGGCGGGGGATCGTTTATAATTCCGTGGGCAGCGTTAGATGATTCATCCAGAGTGGGTCATATGTTCATCACAGCAGTTTATATGGAACACGTTAGAATATAACGCTGAATCTTACCGTGGCTTCCTCGCGCCGCTGAGCGTGGAACAGAATTTTTTCTATTATGGGATGGAGAAATGCCCGATCCATTTCCAGGTTGTATAATAGTATATACGTCCAAATCATGTTGTTTTTTCGAGTTATTTGCTCCGATAGATGTTCACTGTGTCAAGACGGAGTCTCTCTAATGATAGCGAGTGCCCGGACCACATATGGATGAGCACTACCGGTTCAAAGGCTCATTTCCGGTTGGCGATCTGCCGATCGGCCACCAGATGGCGCTCTTGAACCGCTAGAGAGTTGAGTGGAGCTTTGCAGTGTGTCTCAGGGCTCCGGAGGGGAAATATGATTTCGATCACAGATTTTTGAAATATTGACATCAAAGACTAGTTACGGCGTCTTCGGCAGAATGAGCATGGCTAGGAATGACATCTTAACTCGTCCCCGGCGATCATAGTGTTAAGCCGCCTCTGCCTGTCAAGGCGTTTAGCGATAGCTTCCCGTGCTTCCTGCTGTAGGCGTTGTAAGCTTTGACACTCCAGGTCAGCGTTGCAGTCTTCTTGTACCTGGCACTGTAGCTCCTCGAACTCCAGGCAGTGGATGTGCTCCTGAAGGATAGCTTCCTGGACTGGTGAGAGCATGTTGTCGGTGTACACTCCCAGATGAACGATGGGAGCCAACACCTGACCTTATGGTGGGTCTAGGAATTGACTGATGTGAGGTAAGGCTGAGCCCGAACCCTGTTTTTAGGGTTCGAACGTTCGCCAGGGTTTATCGAACGAACGTTCGAACGTTCGGTTTTTGTAAATTTTTTAATAAAATTTTTTTTTTATTACTTTTTTTTTTATGTATAATTTTTTATTATTATTATTATAGATCCTACGGAGGGCGGCATTGCATAATCTATTGGTGAAAAAACATGTTGTTTACAGTGGTGGCTGTTCATGTAAACATGTAATTAAACAAAGCACTCAGAAGAAAATAAACAAGCTACTGAGTACTGCATAAAGTTCCTACTTATGATAAACAATAGCCCTTGCACACCGCAGTCACGTAAGGGGCTAGATAAACAAATGCATTCGTTTTGTGGCATTCACGTTATATAGTTAGTGTTACACGTTCAATAACAGGTATTCACTCTTGGTCGACGGGAAGGAGAGAGGCGCGCGCCTCGGCTCCTTCCACCGTCTACCTCTGAACGGGGGACGGCAGAGAGACAGAGAGACACCGGCGCGGGGGTCCCGCCGGGCTCCCAACACGCCTGCCGCCTCGGCCAGAGTTGTTTCCAACGCAACCACCTCCCGCCATGAAGCTCGCGCTCCGTGGCCGAAAAAGGCTGGTATTCAATACTATTCATTAATGATCCTTCCGCAGGTTCACCTATGGAAAGTTGTTACGACTTTTACTTCCTCGGCGGGGAGCTAACGCTACGTTAATGCTTCTCTCAAGCAGATCAATGGCGGCATTGCCGGAAGTAAAAAAAATAATAAACGCTTGCCGATTGGTGGTAACAGCAGAGGCGGGTGCAAGCGGTGTGACGTAATTGGCAGAATCGCCTGTCATTCAATCAAAATTGTTCTATTGCATTGGTTGAGACTAGAGTTCTGGTTGAGTATCCAGCAACAGCCCGGCAGAGACCATACTGGTTGAGCCAAGCGATCTCACTCGGGGGACGCGCCGCTTCACATCGCCTCACCGTCGTTGCGCCTGCTTTATTTTTTTTCACCGAACGTTCGAACCCATTAATTAAAGTCCGAATGTCAGCTTAACGAACGAACGTTCGGCTCAGCCTTAATGTGAGGACCTACTACCTTCAGACGGAGCCCTTGCCTCACTCGCTGGGTATGAACGATGGGAGCCAACACCTGACCTTATGGTGGGTCTAGGAATTGACTGATGTGAGGACCTACTACCTTCATACGGAGCCCTTGCCTCACTCGCTGGGTATGAACGATGGGAGCCAACACCTGACCTTATGGTGGGTCTAGGAATTGACTGATGTGAGGACCTACTACCTTCAGACTCGAGCCCTTGCCTCACTCGCCGGGTGTCTGGATGTAATCGACGGATGTGGGTGCTCGCTCCTCGTAGATGGGGTCCTCGTCTCGCTAGCCCGGCGCTGTGATGCGTGGGATAGAGCCTTTGGAGGTTCATCTTGTGGTTGAATACTGGGTTGAGTACTGGGTTGAGGTTCATATCCCACTTCGAAGTCACGTAGGTGGCTTGGTAGGTGGCGCTCTCTCTGCAGCTGAGCGGTGGTCTCTGTGGTGTCCTGGTCTGCCATAGCGTCTTGAAGGAGCTCTATCCGGCTCGAAGGACCATGAAACGGAGGGCTAGGGCCTCCACAGGGTGCGTTTGATAGAGCTGGCGGACACTATGGGGTTGTGACTCCGATTAAAGAATCAGAGGCGTGCTGCAGTTAATGATTGTATTTGGGAATTTGCATGTGTGGTTGTCTACAAAGGAATACAATACAGTATACATTAGTAAACACGGTAGTGACGTACATAAACATAATGTCATAAACATGTGGTCTATAGCTACAATAATATTCATTAGTAATATAGTGCAACTAGTAACTAAGACATTCACTTAACCGGAGTTATTTTATATAACCTACATAGCCTATGCAGGGAAATTACTCATGCTGTAACTGAGGGGTACAATTCCCTGACTGTATTGATAAGTATGGTATCATTAAACCACTACCGCTTCATGTACTTTAACTACTGGCCATACAGTACACAATATATGAATATGATGAACACTTCCCACAATGAAATCGGTTCCAGTCAAAGGTATTAATCAAGTATTTAATGGAGCAAAAGGTACATATGATACTTATATTACATTTGATTGCACTTGTAAGGCAAATGAGTATTCGTAGGCAAATCAACACTGAATGTCCATTCCACAGAACATAGATTTCTTGTTTTCGGCCTCCTCTTTACTCGCCTCCCGTGGGGTGGGTGTAGGCCACTCTTCTTCCGGGAGCTTGAGAAACTCTGGTCCGTCACTGTAGAGGTTGTGACGGGTGAGGTCATCCAGGGACATTCCCCGGGTGATGACGTCAGCTGGGTTGTGTTTTGTGTCCACATACCTCCAGCTCGCTACTTCTGTTAACTCTTGAATCTCTGTGACTCTGACTCCCACGAAGACCTTGTATCTGCACGAATCAGACCGGATCCATGTGAGTACTGTCGTGGAGTCTGACCACAAGATTGTTCTTTGCACCGGAATGGTGAGCTCACGTTGGATTAACGTGGCGAGCTGCGCTCCTGCTAGGGCTGCGCAGAGCTCTAGACGCGGGATAGATTGTTGCTTTCGTGGGGCTATTCTTGAGCGAGCCAGGATGAAAGCAGTATGTATTTCTCCTCCCTCCTCTCGGGCACGCAAGTAAGCCACCGAACCGTAGGCTACTTCGGAGGCGTCGCTGAAGACGTGCAGATCCATCTTGCATGTCTCTGGCCTCACTGTGGGTGGGAAGTAGCTGCGGCGTATGTTAACACCTGGGAGTGAGCGGAGTTCCGTCTCCCACTCTCTCCATGTGGATGCAAGGTGTTCGGGTATGGGGTCGTCCCAGCCCTGGTCCTTGTCCCATAGTGCTCTTACAATCATCTTTGCCCTGGTGGTGTAAGGTAGAATACATCCCAACGGGTCATATTGTCTGGCGAGTGTTCTGTATACACTCCGTCTGGTGGTCGGTATTGCCGTCGACCTTCCCTGCTCCTTGGTCAGGGGTTTGTGTCTATAATGGAGCGAGTCTGTTTTGAAGCGCCAGACTAGTCCTAGTGTCATTTCTTGGGCTTCTCCTGGGATGGTCGCCATCCAGGTCTCGCTGCTCGCTGCCTTGTCCTCGGGGGAGAGGCTGCGCAATACTTGCGGGTCGCTGCTGGCCCACTGCCTGAGATCAAAGCCGCCTTTGATCAGGGAGGCGCGGAGCTTGAGTAGAAGAGCCTCGGCTTCTTCTGGCGTCGAGACGCTTTGCAAACAGTTGTCCACGTAGAAACTATTTCCTACACTTTGTCGGACCTCTTCATCTGCTGCTGGGTCCTCTGCGACGTGTTTCTGCAGTGCAAACGTAGCACAGCATGGGCTGCATGTGGTTCCGAAAGGGAGGACTTCCCATTGATAGATGGCTGGTTGCTCATCCCCGATCCTCTCTCTCCATAGGAACCGCAGCAGGGGCTTGTCCTCCTCCACTAGTCTCACCTGCAGGAACATCCCTTTGATATCTCCGCTGATGGCCACCTTGTCCTGGCGGAAACGTAGTAACACGCCTAGTAGAGAGGGGCCGAGTGTTGGGCCGGGCAAGAGCTCTTTATTCAGATTTTGTGATCCGATCTGGTAGCTGCAGTTGAACACAATACGATCCTTGCCGTTGTGGTGGACCTTGTGGTGCGGCACGTACCATGATTCGGTCGTCTGATCGGCCTCTTTAATGTCAATTTTCGTTATGTGTCCCGCTGTGATTAGCTTGTTAATCTCAGCGCGGTACACAGTCTCTTGAGCGGGGTCTCTGGCTAGGCGCCGCTCTGTGTTCAATAGATACCGCTCCGTCGCTTCTTTTGTGGCGTGAAAGGTAGGCATACCCTCTCGCCTCAGGAGTGGAGTTGCGTATCTCATCACTCCGTTGACGTTGACTCTCTTTGTCCCTTGCTCGAGGACTATAGCGTAAATGTCTTCCTTGGAACGAATGTCTTTCTTTTCGTTCTTAAAGGGCATTGTCTCTAGTGTCCATAGCCTCTCGACATGCTGCAGGAGAGTGGTGTCTTCTTCTGTCACTCTGGAGTGGAGACAGTTAGTGGCTGCTGTTCGGTTAAGAGACTTAGCGAGGGGGCCTTGTAATGTCCATCCTAGGCGGGTCTCGACTGCTGCAGGACAGCCTCTGGGTCCTGTGTGGACTCGGTCTATCGGGACTATGAGGTCTGCATGGTCGGAGCCTATCAGCAGGGTCGGGGTGGCACCGTCTATGAGCGGGATAGGTAGTTGGCGCAGGTGCACATATTTATCCATCAGTTTGGCGATGGGGTAGGTGTACTGCGACAGGCCTATTTCTTGGCTGGTGAAAGCATTAGTAATCCTATACCGTCTCTCTGGCTGCCCGCTTGCTGCGATAGTGAAGGAGACATTCTCGCCCTTTATCGTCTTTAGATCTCTTCTTATTGTCCGAATCGTCATCTGGTTTTCACTCCCCCGCAGCCCCAGCTGGGCCGCAGCGGACGCGAGGAGAAGGGTCTTCTCTGACCCGTCGTCAAGGACGGCGTAAGTGTCCATGACCTTATCTTGGTAACTCAGTGTTACGCGGACCACCTTTAAGAGCACCTGGGCGCCCCCGCTGCTAGCGGGGTCAATGTACATAACACTTGCCTTTGTGCTGCTTGAGGGTGCAGGCTTTCTTCTGTTACTGTCGTGTAGGACATCTAGGTGGGCTCCGTCACACCGATTACACCTCTTCTTTAAGCGGCAATCGGCTGCCATGTGACTGCGCGCACATCGGTAACCGCGTCGGTTGGACTTTATCCATTGACTCACTTCTTCAGCGGTCATCTTCTTGAACAGGTCGCATTGTGACAACCAGTGTTCCTTTTCGCAGTACGGGCACACCATCTTCCACTTCTCTTTCATCGAGGGGGTACTGTGGTTCTTGCTGCTCGGTACTGATTCTGATTGGTGCATGACGGTCACCAATCTTCGGCCATCGTTTGCTCTCCTAGGTCCCTCTCTGGAGCTTGGTGTGCTCCGCACGAACGTATCCAATCGTAGGCTGCTGACTTCTCTCGCCAGGAAGTCGGCTAGGTCTAGGAGGGATGGCTCGGGACCGTTAGGATCACGGTGGTCTCTTTGCCGCCTGAAGCGCTCTTGTCGGGCGGGCGGCAGCTTCTCTAAAATCCTCTCGACATTAGAGTTTGCGTATAGTTCGTGCATACCCTTTTCTCGTTGCGCCCCCAGCATCCCTACCAGGGATTGTACTTTATAGACAGGTCGTCTAGTGAGCGATTGTCTGTTGCTGTGGGTAGGCGGTCAATATGCCTTATCTCTTGTATTACGTAATCCCATATGCGTCCATATCTTTGGTCTAGTGCTGCTAGAGCCGCTGTGTATGGGGTAGTAGAGGTGGCATAGGCCAGCGCTATGTTGTGCGCTCGGGGCACCTTCAGGTGCTTCAATAGGATAGCATACTTGTGGCGTTCATCAGCTACGTCAACCATCATTGTCTCTAAGCACATCCGTAACTCCGTGTACTGTGCTCGGTTCTCATGGGTGAAGTCTGGAAACGTCGGTGTGCCAATGTATGACGCCGTAGATGGCTGGCACATCTGTGAGCGTTGGAAGAGAGGCCTCCTAGGCGAGTCTCCTCTTACGCCTCTCGGTGGGCTGGTACCGGCAGGGTACCATGGCCCGCGTATCCAGGTGCTATTCCTCGGGACTGGTCGTGCGTCATGCTCACCCGTGAATAGAGTCGGGGGTCTGTAGCGCAGAGCCGCGGGGGTAGAGCCTGGGCTGTACTGGACCTCCTGGTCCTGTGGAGTACTGTGCTGCTGTCGGGCTTGACTCTCCTCCTCTCCCTCTTCTTCTGTCAGGTCATCTAGATCCTGTAGTCGTCTATTTAGCCTCTCCGCGGTGTACACCGTTCCTTCCTTGTAGCTGGGTCTCACTGGGACCGGTCGGGGAAGGGGTTCGGAGGGGGGTATAGGCTCTCTCTGGTGGTCGAGTTCAGGGTCGCTTGATCGGTTAGGGGAAAGTGCCCTTGACCCGTGTCTTGACGAGGCCCTGGAACCCCGTGCGGAGGGAGGGGGTGTTGCCTTGGCGATCAGCTGCTCCATTAGCTGCGCTTGTATTCTGTCGCGCTCTGCTTCTCTTTGGGCACCGGCAGCGGCACGCTGGGTGTCGGCCCGGTCTCTTGCCATATTCTCTTCCGTCTGAAGGCGTCTAATCTCTAGACGTATACGATCTTCGTCGCTCCATTGCTGCGCTTGAATGCGTTCTCTTTCCATGGAAGAATGTTCGCGCTCACTAAGCGTCTGTGCTTGGAGTCGATCGCGCTCTGTTGAGGCTGCTAGGCTGGCGAGGAACGCCTGTGCCAGCATCTTGTCCGCCTCGCTGGGGGAAGACGCTGGTTGAGGTGATCCGCTCCTGGCAGTACTCGTTGGAGATGCGTTCTCCTGCGGGGAGTCCTGGAGCTCTATCTCCTGGGCGCTCTCCTCTTCTTGTACCGTGCAGAGTTCCATCTCTGGAGGGTTGTCTTCCTCCCGGAGCTCTCCGGGGACTACTTCTTCGGTCTTGGCGGGGGGTAAAGTCGTGTCAGTTCCCTCCTGGTCCCCACCGTGAGCTTGGTCAGTTACATTAGAACCCACTAGGGCCTCTGTGGTCGGGGTATCCTGGTTGATAGGGTCGGACATAATTTTACTTTCTACTTTTACCGCGTTTACCGTCTGTAGAAGGCTAGGTAGTATACTGGCAGCGTAGTCCTCTAAGTACTGAGGTGGCTGCCGTCTACGCTGCGGGCGATCTACTTTAGGAGGACCGTTTTGTGGAGTGTTCATCATAGGCCATTTCAATATTAATACCACTATATTAATATTACACTAGTTACCATCCGGCTCGAAGGACCAATTGTAACTGAGGGGTACAATTCCCTGACTGTATTGATAAGTATGGTATCATTAAACCACTACCGCTTCATGTACTTTAACTACTGGCCATACAGTACACAATATATGAATATGATGAACACTTCCCACAATGAAATCGGTTCCAGTCAAAGGTATTAATCAAGTATTTAATGGAGCAAAAGGTACATATGATACTTATATTACATTTGATTGCACTTGTAAGGCAAATGAGTATTCGTAGGCAAATCAACACTGAATGTCCATTCTCTGGTTACGCAGGAGGCAAGTATACAACCTGGCTCTTAGGGAATTATATCTATGGTACACTTAATGATATAGCGGGATATACTGGAAGGGGTCCTCCCGGTGGTAAGCCGGCAGGGGGGGTAGGAGAGCTGTCGGTAGTAGAACGTCTGGTCAACGATATCTAGGGAGACTTCGAGTACAGAAGACAGTGCGATAGACTCTTGATCCGCAGACGAATACAGCTTGGTTCTCTTGTAGACTGTAGCTCTACAGTGAAGAAAGCTAGGCGGCCTCAGGCTCTCTGAGCGCCGACTCGACTTGACTCCTCTCGGGGGTAAATCCAACACTCACAGGCGTCGGCGATTATCCGCTCCACAAATCACAGTACCAAAGCAAATATATATTCCAGCCGCAAAGGGCTAAGCAGTCGTCGGGTAGGTAATCCAGTGTACATGTCCATTCGGTCCTCGCCTAGATCTCCTCGGATGAAAGCGCCATGTGGTCGGCCCAGCCTGGATAAGAATCTAGCTAACACGAGGAAGCGTTGGAGATGCTAGTCACTTTAGAACTCTAACCGCACGATGCACCATACACAATAGACTATTATTAACTTAATAGAAATACGTCGCACTCGACGGTACAGTGCCAAACTCTGACAATTCAGTTATTAATTCGCACGCGGTCTCAATGCTATTCTGGGGCCAAACAGGCCATACTTCACCGCACGTCGTATCGTGGGTGAGGCTTCACGTTGGTTACTAAGTTTCTGACTAAGTGCCTCTGTATTCACTTACGCCATATTTATATGCACGGTGAACAAATAGTGCCACTCTCATTTCTGTCGCCGTATCCCTGGGCAGGGCCGGGGCTAGTACAGACATGTCTTGTCGGTAACTTTGAACTTTACTCCGGGGGCTGGTCCCCTGGCGCCTGGTCCCCTGGCGCCTGGTCCTTTGTCCAATAGGAGAATGAACTATTATGGGCTATAGTAGGCTAAAGGGATATTCCGTGTATATGTACAAGGAATATACAAGGGATATCAAACGATATACAAATACTATTCAATATATATCGACAAATAAATATATATACTCGGTTTAATCTGATCCTTCGTAACACATGCAGTACATGCAATCAATTAGGGCTGTCTTAAATGCTTCGAAGCTTCGAACGTTCGATTCGATGGCACAAGCTTCGAACATTAAAAAAAAAAATCGAAGTTTAAAAAATAAAAAATAAAAAATTCAAAAAATAATTAAATTTTTTTTTTTTACTTCGATTTGTGTGTGTGTGTGTGAACTACCCATCCCAGTTAGGACAGCCGAATCCCGTCCAATCTTTCGCCGTCGACTAAAGACTCACTTCTTCAACCATTATCTGAAATGATAAAAAAAAAAAAAAAAAAATCTAACCGTGACTAACCTTACTGTCATGCACTTGTCCTAATAAACTAACCTACACTGTAACACGCAACACTTTGATGAACATTGTTACTCAGCTGATAGAGTTGTACCCTTCTTGCTGTTTGTCGTACAGAACTTGTAAGTCGCTTTGGATAAAAGCGTCAGCTAAATGACTAAATGTAAGTGTGTGTGTGTGCGCGCACCTTGTAGAATTCCACACATAAGAAAGAAATATACTGGGATGAATAAACAAAATAGGAAATAAAATGTAGAAATGCATGCAATACATAAATAAATATGAATCTCCATATATGAAATATAACATTTAGATAAGGTGCTACTGAGATGTTTTGGTGAGTTCTTTGTTTTTTTGTGGAAGTTGCCCTTCTTAAAAATGCATGAACATTCACTGATAATTGGTCTGTAGTGGAGTCTACAAGGTCTACATTGCCGGACCATGTAGAATCCGGACCTTGTAGACTGACATAATTCTGTGCATAGTTTAGTCTACACAGGCCATATTTCAAATAATCAAAATCTTACTTCATTCATCTTAAACATTCTTGATTTGGGGGATTGGTAGTTCCCATGAAATCTGAAGTTGTTCAAACGACAACAGCGATCCACCTTGAATTAAATCACACAGCCGAGTGAAACCTTGTTGGATGCGTCAGTCACGAAAGGGGCTACTTAATTAATTAATCCAACCCACTTTATTTATAGAGCACATTTAAAAACAACGTTTACGAAAGTGCTGTACAAGTCCCACAACATAAGATAAAAAATAAAAATAAAAAAAAATGTTTTTTTTTCCGAAGCTTCGAATTAAAATCGAAGCTCGGCCCCGAAGCTTCGATTGCCAAAAAAAGCTTCAAAGGTCAGCCCTACAATCAATATATGTAGGCATACTGTAAACCAGGTGTAAAGATACATTCAATTCACTAACAGTAATGAGTGAATTACTCTTTCCTGTCAACAACAACATATTAAAGGGCTATTACAGAACAAAGTAATCTTATGAACAGGGGCTTGAGCTCTGTGTTTGATACTGTTCGCCCTCACCTGCTTGTACAGAAGCTTATGAGTTTGGGGATAAGCCCCTCAATAATCAAATGGTTCTATTCTCTTCTTACCAACAGGACACAAGTCAAGGTGAATGACACACTCTGAGGTCAAATTCAAGGTGTGGTGAACTTTTTTTTTATGTTGTGGGACTTGTACAGCACTTGTTCAACTTTGTCAGTGCTGTAAAGTTTAAACCTTAGACAAATGAAACACTTTGCTTTCATGAAATATTGTAAGCAGTCATTTGAGGCTTTATAAAAGCAGCACAATGAACACAAATCTGTCTGTGCCGAGTCCGACCTCATCTTTAATAACAAACAGCATTGCTTGTTGTAGTTGAGAGGCAGAGTTGATTTAGCACCTAAATATATATATTAAAAATTTATTTTCATATTCAAATCCCATGCCCATCGAACGAAGCTTCGAAGTATTTAAGACAGCCCTAGAAATTACAGTGTGGCAGTAATGGGAAAAGGGTGCTAGCTCGCCATCAATCAGTAGCTTGCCACCAGTGTTAATTTTGGCAGCTATTTTCATTTTAGTCTTAGTCATGTGTCAAGTGCTCCTTTTTCGTTTTCATCATATTTAGTCATCTTCATTTATTTTTCGTTTAGTCAGTTTTAGTCAACTAAATGTCTGAGCATTTTAGTCTTGGTCAGTTTTTGTCTCAATTTTGTCTTTTTTGTTTTAGTCTAGATTTAGTCGACGAAAACGGATGATATTTTTGTCTATTTTTAGTTAATGGAAAAAAACTTGTCAGAAATAGTCAACATGGAACATTTTCTGATTTAAATTGCGTATTTATTTTTTAACCTAGGGGAATCTGAGTCGGCGGCACAAGTGATATACAGGAAGTATATATGTTGGTGTAGACCTGGTCCAATGTATTGTTGCTCCTACAGTCGGGGCGAAACTAGAGAGCGCCACCCGCCATTTGCGCTCAGTTTATATGTTTGGCGCCTCCCACTATGACGTCTGCCCGCCGTGTGGCGGCCAATCAAATGGTCATGTGAAAACCGAAAATCATTCTGAGCGGAGTTCTCACTCGCTGTCTGAGCACAGCGAGCTCACTGCTGCTGCTGCTGCTGCTCCTATACTACCCACCTGTTTCTGTATGCTGCATGTAAACACACAGTCACCGTGACTGACGTTAGTCTAGTCGGAGAGACCTCCGTGAGCTGATGTTAGCTACTGTTACAAAATGACCCAGTCAACTATTCACTTTTAGTTTAATACATGAGGCATTGTGTAACGTTATCCAGCTGGCTAGCTACTCATAGCTCCCGACATCAACAACTGCAGCAAGTGTCCAGTTACATCGCATCAGCATGCGGGCTGCTGACTAGGGTCTAGGTGCAGCGCAGGAGAATCCTTTCATGCTGAATGTAAGAGTTTAGGGACCAGCTGTAGCGCCGGAGAATCCTTGCTGGAGCTGGAGGCCACTCGAGTATACACACAGACAGTGGAGCTGTTTGCAGACAGCGAGGTGGCGATGTCTCGCAGATAATACAACTACAAGTATGATTATATATATATTTTATTAAAAAAAAAAAATTATATAATTTTTTTTTTTTTTTTTTTTTTTTTATCAAAAAAAAGTTGGCAGGTAAGAAATCTGCTTGGCGGGTAGATTCTTCCCATCTACCCGCCACTGGCCGGTGAGTCAAAACGTTAATTTCGCTCCGTCTACAGTATATGTTGGTGTAGACTAGACATGGTCCAATGTATTGTTGCTCCTACAGTATATGTTGGTGTAGACATGGTCCAATGTATTGTTGCTCCTACAGTATATGT
Source organism: Notolepis coatsorum (assembly GCF_963971535.1). Lineage (NCBI taxonomy): Eukaryota > Metazoa > Chordata > Actinopteri > Aulopiformes > Paralepididae > Notolepis > Notolepis coatsorum. The sequence goes on from NC_140175.1 coordinate 131,033,288, forward strand.
TGAGCCAATTCTCAGCAGAGTTGGTGTCATTGTCGCATGTTAACTATCCTAAAACATGTCTGTGGTGTGGAACTATTACAAAGTGTCTGAGACCGATGCAACAAATGCCATCTGCAATGTATGCCAGGATAAAATACCTTGTGGGGGAAGCAATGTAAAAAGGTTCAACTAATTTAATAAGACACTTGGAAGTCCCATCACCCAGAGGAGCATGGAGAGTTTGTTAAGCTTACCGCGGAGTAAAGAGAAAAAGGCAGATTAAAAACAAACGGCTGCTGACACAAACCACTTTAGAGAGCACCCGTGCGTATAACCGTGATAGTCAGAAGGCTAAGGCGATCACATAAAGTCATGAAATTCATAGGGCTGGACGAGACGGACCACTCCGTCACATTGAGCAACCCCCGGTACACTCCCAGCTCGCTGAAGACACAACAAGCATTCCGTGAAGACCCGCCCCACTCTGCCTCTGATTCGCAGACTGGGTGGGAGAATGTGATTGGACCAAAGCAGAGTAGACGGACACACACACACACACACAGTGGAGTCGGACATGCAAAGATTCTGCTTGCATTATTGATAGCGGAGAATTTTGACTTGTTTCATTGTCTCGCAGATAATACAGATGATACATATGAAAAGTATAATTTGCTCAGATTCTAGAGACTGTTGTGGTTCGTCCCGATCTGGACCGGAGTCCAGACTTTTAGAATGCCTGTGTTAGACCTACAGTATAATACTGCCAGCTGCTATAACAAAACCAAAAACGATCGGTATCGGCCGATATCGCTCATATACTATCTGTGATCGGTATCGGTGGCAAAAAACATGATCGGGGCATCCCTAATTACAATGTATTTTTTATATATAAGCTATGTACATATTTAAATCAATATCTTTCTTTTGAATAAAATAGGCTCAGGAATCAGGCTTGTTAAAGCGAATTGGCCTAATCCATGTCAAAAAGAGTAGCCTATAGTAAATCACATACACAAGAGAGAGGGAGAATAGCTTATAGCAGACTTAATGATTTTACAATATTTATTATATAATTTAACTATCCAGTTTTTATAGTGTACCGTTTGGCTACTTCATTGAACGTAAAGAGAGAGAGACAGGCTCAGCCCCATTCCTCACTATTGGAACTCCACGAAACTAATTTCTCCTGTGTCTGTGAGCTATTTAGCTTAGCTTAGTTAACAGCTAACTTTAGTTGAGGTTTTTACCGCGACGTGGGCATACATGAATGGAATGGCGAGGATATAAAGCATGTTGGACGCATTTATTAAAACCGTTGCTCACAGAGTTTACATAGAAACAGCGCAACTCACGAGGAGTTGTCACAGGCTGTCATAGCTTTTAAAATTGAAGGTGGGGGTATCGGGCTCAGCCCCTCCCTTCCAGCTGGAGTTGACATGAAACATCAAATGCGAGCGAACACTCACTGTCGGGTCCTGGCTCTAGGCAGAATCACGAATAGTGGTTTAAGAGAAGTTATTTATAATTCCAACGTGATTTATTGCGCACTAGTTAGATCAGGGGTTCCCAAAGTGTGGGTCGCCAGATGATTTCAAACAACTTTTTTTTAATTTTTTTGCAGTCAGGTTACCTAACTTAGAAGCAGGTCAGGCCAGTGTTTCTAGTTGCAGCAGCGCAATAGTTAGATAACCTAGATGGTAGGGATGGGTACCTTTCACATTTGAACCGATACGGTACCTGTGAATCGGTACCTTTTTTCTGTACTTTAGTCTCAAAAAATGTAATCTACCTACCTCAGTCGTGAAAAAAAAATCCAAACTTCAAATAACTACTAGGGGTGCACCGATATATCGGTCGGGTATCTGCCGATAAGTGCCTTGTTGACTGCTATCGGCCTATCGGCCGATAAGCTCAAATGTGCCGATAAATACCCATCAATTTGTGTAGCGTCAAAAGGCAACAAAAAAAAAGTTCACTCGCGACCTACCTGCACAACGCCCGCCGTCCCCCACACACAAGCTACTGCATCAAAGTTACTATTTATGATTAACAAGGCATTTGTTTTGTGGCATTAACGTTATATAGTTAGTGTTACACGGACAATAACATCAGCATATTATTATTACCCATAGCAGCAAGGCATTACTCAGAGTCCGTTCATTAGCTACCGGGAGATGCAAGACTAACGTTACTGGTGAAAATGTGATTTGCGTTGGAATACTCCTTTGCCAACTTGCTGTACTTTGCTTGCAGGTCTGCAGCCATTATTGCTGCATTATGAATAGCCCCAACTTTAGCCAAGGTAACGTTATGGCTAAACCTTTAACAATAGTTAACGCTAGCTTTCGGTTAGCTGTTCAATGCTATTAATAACACAACTCCCCGTCAACACCCTCTCTCGGGAAGATGGCATTTAAGAAAGTATCTGCTGTTAAAATGACACAAACATTCGTTTTGTGGCATTAACGTTATATAGTTAGTGTTACACGTTCAATAACAAGCATATTATTTACCCGAAGATAGCAGTAAACAAGGCATTAGTCCGTTCATAGCTCGGTTCCATTCCGTTGCTCATTCCGTACCCAACTACACATTCTGCAATCTGTTAATAAAGTTTTCAACCAGACAAATGTATAGAAAGGCTTTGTTTTATTATAACATTTGTTGCAGTAAAATCATTGTCTCATTTGGTCCGGCGCAGCGGTGCTCCATGCTGTGGAGCGCCGGTCGGCGGGCCGGGCAGCTAACGTAGCTCTGCTCTCGCAAACGGAACAATGGCGGCATGCCCGAAAGTAGAAAAATTAATAAATGCTTGCCGATTGGTGGTAAGGACAGCAGGAGGTGGGTGCTAGCGGTGTGGCGTAATTGGCCGAATCGACTGTCAATCAAAATGGTTCCATTGCATTGGTTGAAAGCTCTGGTTGAGAGAATAGTATCCCGCTGCAGGCCGCAAGAATGGTTCCATTGCATTGGTTGAAAGCTCTGGTTGAGAGAATAGTATCCCGCTGCAGGCCGCAAGAATGGTTCCATTGCATTGGTTGAAAGCTCTGGTTGAGAAAATAGTATCCCTCTGCAGGCCGCAGGACGATACTGGGAGAGAGATAGTGATACCATAAACATATTTCTTGATGTTTCCTTTTTTTAAGTAAGTAAAGAGGCCTACAAATACAAACATACACATACAAATATACAGTAGTTTCATTAAAAAAAATAAAAAAATAAAAAAAAATTACAAATACTTATATACAAATATCGGTATCGGCCGATAGTGTTAGTTGAACAATCGGTATCGGCGGCCAATTTTCATATCGGTGCATCCCTAATAACTTCACTTTCTACCGTTTTCGGCTTGCCATTGCCCCGACTGCTTTGTTGTTGAATCAAGTCAAATCCTATGTAAGCGTATATTGTACGTGTGAACGTTGACATGAAAAGAAAAAGGTTAAAAAAAATAAATAAAAAATTCGGTATCTCACGTGAATCGATACTCTATAGTACCGACGTGTTTCGGTAAGTACCTTTTTAAAAGTACCGAATTCTGTACCCATCCCTACTAGATGGGGAACAACCAGGAGATCACTGCAACTCACACAAGTTGGAGAACTATCTCTCTCTCTTTTGCTCTCACACACACACAAAGGGAGCCGCATGTGATTGGTGGAGGCGGGACCCTTACAAAAACAAAAAATCCTTCAAAATCAGTGTTGTTGCTAATCATTGACACATGCTAGCCTGTAATAATCCCCCCAGAAAAATCTACTTTGCATTTGATATATTGCAAATATATGCCATCACACACACTGGCATTTAAAGGGTACAAATAAAAAAAATCCTGCACCAGAATGCTGGAAATGAAGTCTTTGTAACAAAAAAAATCCAGACCCCCTGCTTAAAAAGTGGCCTGACTGGGGCTATATTTTGCACTATATTTCCTGGCCTGAATGATTTCCCCAGTCTGGCCCTGGTTAAAAGCCTCCAATGCTTATTAGTGTGTGTGCGTTTGAATGTTTGCATGTTTTAACCATACATTTCCATTTATAAAAAAAAATATATATATATATATATATTTTTTTTTAAATGTCTTTTACCTCCTATAATAGTGGGGGTCGCGGCTCTCTGACACCGTTATTTGGGGGTCGCGGCCTGAAAAGTTTGGGAACCCCCGAGTTAGATTACACATTGCGAATGTTATGACTTTGAACGTCTGCCATTTCCACTGCAAAAGGCATACAAGTCGACGAAATTTCATAGTCGATGAAATTTCATCGTCGACATGGTTGATGAATCATGACAGCCCTAATAAATTGTAATGAACCAAAGGAGAATATAAATATTTCCCCCCCCCATCTTTGACAGTGAATAACCATGCTGACATGACCAAAAGCTAAAAGATGCCACTGAGTTCATTCAGCTACTTCGTAAGATCAAGTATAGTCAATATCTAAACAAATGAACAATGGGCAGATAATTTACAGGGGCTTTTGTACATGCAGTACAGAATTTTGCCATCCGGACAGTACACATGCAATATGAATGTAGAAATGGGTTTATAGGGCCAAGTGAGGCATCATTTGAAAGGCCAGAATCTCTATTATAATACCATAGTTAAATCTGTAACCCTCTTACATGAAACTAAATCACCAATTCTCATTCTCTCCTTCCACTGACACTCTTCTCTATCACTATCTCCCTCCAGATAGCTGTTGTCCTGTCAGGCCATTCTGTCTATACACCCATGTGTTTTTCAGTTCTTATGAAAATCTTCCTGTCAGGATTTTCCTTCCTTTCCAATTTGTTATCCTAGGAAAAGAGAGCTACCTATTTATAGCTGGTTAAGGACTGGTGGTTCTTGCTTGGCTTTCTGTGTTCCTGATGAATTCCAACTGAAAAGTTAGACCGTTGTTTGTTAGGATGAATGTAAAATGTACTGATATTTCTTTCCTTACTTTCCCCCAAGATTGGTCTGAATATGACCACCCCTCGTAGCCTCTCACACCTTGGTTTGAGAGAACTGTCTGTCTGTTTGGTGGACTGCATGAAACCGTCACAAGTGGACCAGGAGAAGAGCTGTTTGGACTGCATGGAAACAAGTATGGAAATGTTGACTTTAATCTGTAACCATTATGACTTTATAAGTGTCGACTTTAACCTCTTAACACATTAACTGCCACAGAGTTTGATCAGCTTATACCATTCTCTGCCAGCACTGTAAGTCTATGGAGATGTTCACCTTCTTTGCAGGGCTATAACTTTTTAAATTGTATTGCTAAATTGACATTACTATGGCCCATTCAACATCGATTATCTATCGTTCAGGATGTAGGAACGTTTTATTTTTTCATTCATACGAAAATACCGTCTAGAGTATAAATTTGTTTTTATCGTTTTCTGCAGTAATTCCTAGAACGTGAGATATAGGCATAAATGCATATATAGATTATCAAATGCCGTTTTGGTTCCGATCCACGCTATATTAAAAATTTCAACTGTACATGGTCCTAAACGTTATGACTGATCATGCACGGGGGGGTGGGGGGGTCGTTTATAATTCCGTGATCGTCGTTAAATGCTTCATGTAGTATGGGTGATATATAGATCAGAGCAGTTTGTATGGATAATAATAAACACTCACGCTGAAAGTCACGGCAGCCTCCTCTTACCGTTGGGCGATGACACTGGAGCAAAAAGATCCCAGTTATTTGATGGGGATCGAGGCGATCCATTTCCGGTTTGTATAATAATAACAGCCCAAATCATGTCGATTATTGAGTTATGGCAGCGATCGCTACACATGGACGTGTGTCTTGAGTCCCGCAACGATAAGCGAGTGGTCGGACGTATTTAGGAGACGCACTGATATCCAACCGGCATTTCCGGTTTGGGAACTCGCCGATCATCCACCAGGTGGCAGTATTGAAGCGTTGCAGAGTTGTACCGAGTCCCACAGCATCAGACCAGCCTCTGTGAGGGAAATATGAATACCATGGTGAAAATATTATCAAAAAAACGTTGTACGCCGTGATCTGGCAGAATTAGCATGAACTTGAAACCCGTTGTACGACGTTTTTGGCGCAGGAAGTGTTAAAGGAACTCTCCAACTGTTTGGGAAATTAGCTTATTTGCCATCTACCCTGGAGTTAGACAAGAAGATGCATACCTTTTTCTTCTCTATGCATGCAGTAGGAGTAGGAAGACGCGCACCGTTAGCCTAGCTTAGCGTCAGTCTAGTCTAGTGACTTGGTTGGAAGTAGGTTTCCTCCATTAGCCTAGTTCCCAACGTCTTCCTACTCCTACTGCATTCACAGAGAAGAAAAAGGTATGTAATAATATCTTATTTCCCCGAATCCGCAATTGCGGATTCCATAGGGCCCTACTCTGACCTCATCTGGTCTTGAATTGGTACTCGGTAGTACCAGCGTAATTCGGTCTGTAACGGAATCCACACTATCCGCTGCATCTGCATTTACAGACATAGACTTCATGGCTCATCTCCTACTCTGGGTATTCAGTAGGTGGTGTCGAAGAGGCAACTACCCATGTGACCTAAGGATACTAGTAAAACATTTTGAAATATTGAATTGCAAATAGAATCGATTGTTGTTTTTCTGGTAAAACAATAGTTTGGATGAATCAATAACAAAATAATCTTTAGTTGCATCCCTAGTGTCGGTGCCATGTACAGGAGTTCAGTCGTAGGTGAAGAGGTATTCAGCATAGGTTCTGACATACGTTTCTTCCAAATAAAAGGAGAAAAGACAGTGACTTAATTTTTATTTAGTTTACACTCAGAATTATTAAAAAGTAGTCATGGATTATGTGGTTATCTTGTAGACAAATGTTTCATCCAATTTACAGAAATTGTACTATATCGTGATATTGTTACTGAGATATGAAATTTCCTATAGCTTGATATAAGATTGTATCCATAAGGTGACACTTGACCTGTTGAGCCCTAGCCATATTAAGAGACTAAGTGCCTTTAATTTTTATTTAGTTTACACTCAAGGATTATTAAAAAGTAGTCATGGATTATGTGGTCATTTTGTAAACATGTTTCATCTAATTTACAGAAAACATACTATATAGTGAGATATATCGTTACAGATATGACATTTCCCATAGCGTGATATAACATGCAATACATAATAAATGTATTCATGATCATCATGCAACATAAAACATTTGTAGGAACGGTTTTGGAGAAGGAGGGGTTTTAGGCTGCGTGTTGAGAGTTCCAAAAATGTTTACTTAAAGTTTAAAGCTCAATATATCAAAACGTGGCACTTTACAGTGAACAGGAGGTATTTGTATTAAAAACAATAGATTGTTTTTCATTTAAATGTCGAACAGCTCAAAAATAAAAATGTCAAATGATATTTCCGTTGCCTTTTTTGAGTTGATCTAAATGTTACTGATTGTGTTAAATGGGCATATAATATCGTCTCATATCGATCGCAGGCACCTAAATCGAATCTTATCGTATCGTGGCAGACGTTGTGATATCTGCAAATATCGTATCGTTGTCCAAAGAATCGTATTGTGATGAGACTGGTGATTCCCACCCATAGTGTGATATAAGGTTTGATCCATAAGGTGACACTTAAATCTGTCATAACCTGAGACTAAAGGGGCTTTAGTCCCGGACTAAATTTAAACGGACCTTAACCATAGCCATGATGTAACCACTCCTTCTCCAGAAACTGTTGACTAACTGGTGCTTTAAACAAAGTGGTTTAAGTCTAGAACTGTAGACGACTCTGGACTACACTGTCTTCTTAACCTGTTAAGCCCTATTTCTGAAAGTTCACATAATAATACATACCCAAGTAAATGGAAGATTGCTCCACTTCTACAAGGTCCATTTGCATGTTCTTCTAGGGACATCTATGGATCTCAGGGAATGTATTCCCAATTTCAGAAATATTGTGTCTGTTACTAGGCTTGAGTAAATTGTGATGAAACAAAGGAGAATATAAATTATGATTTTTCTTTGCGTCTTTGACGGTGAATAACACCATGCTAAAAATGACCAGACATGAAAAACTGCCACTGAGCTCGTTCAGCACCTTCTTGAGATCACGTGTACAAAAAATCATAAGGAAATTAATAAAGGGAATATGATTAAACAGAAGGTTTTGTAGATACAGTACTGAATTCTGCCATCCGGACACATGCAATTTGAAATATTATTATAGAATATAGAATATCAGGCCTATAAATTACCTTATTATAGCCAATTTGCACATCTATGGATTGGGCCAAATCTTTCCAATGCCAGAGTTCAATTTGGATTTAGTATCACCAGGCGTCCAGGAAGAACCGAGAATGAAATCTACTGTATGTACAGTTCCATTCTTATAATGGATATGGCTCCGCCATTTTGGATCGGATGGCAACAGGGATTGTTGCTAAACGTTCACAGAAGGTAGACACACTAACTGCGCTCCAATCTATGCCAATAACGTTCAGTCCTGTGATGGAGAATCCAGGGAAATAAGAGAAATAAAAGAAATTCAAACATAAGTAATTTGCTTGCAGAAAGCTGGAATCGGCTGGGAAAGGTAGTTTTAGCTAATTCAAAATGGCGGATATTCGCTAAATTATAAACGCATTCCATAAACTAAAATCTCACTAATAACACTTTACCCTATTGGTAAACAAACGTATTGTTGAAAATATACACTGACTGCTGTTTTGACAGGATTATGGTCTTTACTCTTGAATACATTTGAAGGGAAAAAACGCAACATTGTGTCATACATAGAGCTGCCGCGGTATCGGTATTACCGCGGTATCGCTGTTGCATCACGCCCACCGCAGAGTTAGGATGAATCACCGCTGTTTTTTTTATAATAATCAGGGTGTCCGCGGATCCTTAAAAAGTCTTAAAAAGTCTTATCAATAATTAAGGCCTTAGTTTGTCTTAAAATGTCTTAAATCCATTTTCAGAGGTCTTAAAAATGCCATAGACAAAGACATAGATTTAATAATAAATCGCTATCTGACTTAATAGATTGGTTTGTTTAGACAAAGAAATAAAATAAGTCGGAGCGATTCGAGTGAGCCTATTTTGCAATCGCTTTTCACGCTAAATGAAATGTGGCTCGGCTCTACCCGTAGTGTTTTTAGCTGTGCTATCTGAGAACAGCGCGCGTGTGTGTGGTCAAAATGCCGGGAGGCTGCCGTTTTAATGAGCTCTGGCTCGAAAATATCAAATATAAGTCATGGTTGAAAAGAGGAGAACATCCTCGAGTAGCCGTCTGCAAAATATGCAGAAAGGACTTGAAGATTTTTACGATGGGGGAGAGTGCACTTTCGAGCCACATGCAAGGTGAGCTAATGGATCATATTATTAACGTGTCTCAGCCTGGCTCGACACTACAAGTGCTCCACACCGGTCTCCGTAAATGTTAGTTTTAAAAATACCACTTCAATAATCGAAATAGTCAAGTAACAGGCAGAATACACTATTGGAATTACAAACTTGTGTTTACCGGACTCTGTTTTCACCGCAGTGTTTTGAAATACGCAGCATGTAGCAAAGCCTTAACGTTAGGTGAATCAACGTTAGCTAATTTCCTTTCATGTATTTCAAAACACGAAAACTTGTTGTGTATTGAAATGGTATTTTATTTTTATAACGGAACATTTACGGAGACTGGCGTGGAACTGGTGTGGAGCAGTTGTAGGTTGGAACGCAGTAACGTACTGTATATGTGTATGTCATAAATGTTATGATGAATTGAAAATGGGGGACCCTGATGTAAACAAGACGAAAGTCTTTCTCTGGTCTGCATCCCCTTATTATTGTGTGTATTGAGCTGTACTGTATTGTACCCATTCTGAAATCTGTTAAATAAAGTATTCATTCAACCAAACCACAAAAACAAAACAACTGGATGAATGAAAACTTTATTTAACAGATTGCAGAATGTGTACAATACAGTACAGCTCAATACACACAATAATAAGGGGATGCAGCCCAGAGAAAGACGTTTGTCTTGTTTACATCAGGGTCCCCCATTTTCAATTCATATAGACATACACAACATAGAATAGATAGAATAGAAATACTTTTATTATCCCGTGGGAAATTTGACACTGCAAATCGCTCAACATTTAAACATTTAGACAGGACAGGTCACGAATTAGAATAATAACACAAATCAATCAAGTTGCCTGGGATAAGAGTAGAGTAAAATAGAATAAAAATGAAATAAAATATACAGAAATAAATACAGTAAAAACATACATGGCATAGGGACATACATGACATACAGGTATATACTGTAGTACTGTTACATTTGTGACATATACGATATGCAAATAATATACAGTACTGTTACCCAGAGATCCTAACAGAAAATATTATATATATATGATGGGGATGAGACTGTACATTAGGGGGGGGGGGGCGGGGGTTGGACATTTACGGTGGCCAGTTTCGAATTGCAGCCTCCCGTAGGTGCTCTTTAAGAGCGGTTTTGAATGTGGGCAGGGGTAAAGTGGGTTTTAGGAGTGAGGTTAAGCAGTAGTCTGACCAGTTTGTTTTGTGATGTTTGTAATCTTGTTTTTAGTGCCTTTGAGGTGCTTTGGTACCATGAGGTGCAGCCAGGCATAGTCGTAGTACCCTTGAATGAGTGTACTGAGAGTACCCATGATTTTTGCCATTTTGTTATCGTGAAATTGGTATTAAATTTAATTCTGAGTGGCATTAAAAAGTCTTAAATCTGACTGGGCTAAACCTGCAGATACCCTGAATAATAATAAAGTACCCTGCTCTCGTTGGGCTTGCGGCTCTGCAGATATACCCTACTCCTCTGTCAAGGTTCCAAGCGACCCTATTGGGTACCAGAAAAGTCACATGAAACACTGCAGACCACTGATTGGTCAGAAGAGAGACGCGTCACACGTTGGAGCGTCCTGCAGTGTGTTACCACCAATCGGCAAGCGCGTATTAGGTTTTTACTTCCTGAATGTCAGCCATTGATCAGAGCTCACAACACGGCTAATACGTTAGCTCCCGCCGGAGACCGGAGTGGATTACCGTCGCTCCTCAGGGGGAACGAGGCATAATGATTTTACTGCAACAAATGTTATAATAAAAGCCCTTCGTTCTATACACTTGTCTGATTGAAAACTTTATTAACAGACCGCAGAATGGGTACAACTCGGCACGCTCTGAGCAAAGAAAGGAACTGAGATATGAATTGAGTAACGCTTGCCTTGCTATGGTCCGGTAAATACGCTGATGTTATTGAACGTGTAACTACAAAACGAATGCCTTTGTAATCATAAGTAGTAACGTTATAATAATAAGAAGAAGAAAGGGTCGGGGGTGGGTAACAGCCGGGCACGCCGCTACCACCCCTGCCCGCAACACCGAGTGAACGGCGCATGACCAGAGGGGAGACTTCGAATCCGTGTTTCACTTTTAATAACGAATGCGTGCTTGCCGAATCCCAAACAATATTCATGCTGCAAAGTCATCCTCTAAAGATAGACATTTAGACTAGAGGCAGGCTATATGCTATAAAGAGTAGACTACAAAAAAAAATGTAGTCAAACTTTTTTTTTTTTTCTGTGTGCGGTAATAACCGCAGCAGTAGGAAATATTTCGCAAATTTGTGCGGTAAGGAAAACATCAATACCGCGGCAGCTCTAGTCATACAGTCTAGAGATTGATTTTTGACGTTGTCATTTTGGGACCGGTACCGGACCCGTCTGGCTTAAGAGGTTAAACTATAAAACCCAGCTACGTACCATTATAAACCTCTTACATGGAAATTAAAGCTGAATAAAATCACCAAATCTCTCCTTCCTCTGACACTCTTCTCCATCCAGATAGCTGTCCGGTCAGGCCTGGGAAGAAACCAAGAGGCTTGGATGGAAGAAAAGGTTTCTGCTGTGACCAGTGTGGAAAAAGCTTCAGTTCAAAGATGACTCTCGATAACCACCAACGCATTCACACAGGAGAAAAGCCCTACTCCTGTGACCAGTGTGGGAAGAGCTTTAGTCAATTGAGTAATCTGCAAACACACCAGAGAATTCACACAGGAGAAAAGCCCCACTCCTGTGACCAGTGTGGAGAGAGCTTTAGTCTTCAACATCATCTGAGATCACACCAGAGAATTCACACAGGAGAAAAGCCCTACTCCTGTGACCAGTGTGGGAAGAGCTTTAGTCTTCAACAGCATCTGAAATCACACCAGAGAATTCACACAGGAGAGAAGCCCTACTCCTGTGACCAGTGTGAGAAGAGCTTTACTCAGCAACAGAATCTGAAAAGACACCAGAGAATTCACACAGGATGGAAGCCCTACTTTTGTGACCAGTGTGAGAAGAGCTTTAGTCGACTGTCTAGTCTGAAAAGACACCAGAGAATTCACACAGGATGGAAGCCCTACTTTTGTGACCAGTGTGAGAAGAGCTTTAGTCGACTGTCTAGTCTGAAAACACACCAGATAATTCACACAGGATGGAAGCCCTACTTTTGTGACCAGTGTGAGAAGAGCTTTAGTCGACTGTCTAATCTGAAAACACACCAGATAATTCACACAGGAGAGAAGCCCTACTCCTGTGACCTGTGTGAGAATAGCTTTAGTCTTTTGTCTAGTCTGAAATCGCACCAGATAATTCACACAGGAGAGAAGCCCTACTCATGTGACCAGTGTGAGAAGAGCTTTAATCATCTGAGTAATCTGAAAAAACACCAGAGAATTCACACAGGAGAGAAGCCCTACTCATGTGACCAGTGTGAGAAGAGCTTTAATCATCTGAGTAATCTGAAAAAACACCAGAGAATTCACACAGGAGAGAAGCCCTACTCATGTGACCAGTGTGAGAAGAGCTTTACTCAGCAACAGAATCTGAAAAAACACCAGAAAATTCACACATGATGGAAGCCCTACTCCTGTGACCAGTGTGAGATGAGCTTTAGTCGACTGTCTAGTCTGAAAACACACCAGATAATTCACACAGGAGAGAAGCCACATCATTGTGGTTTGTGTGATAAGAGATTCATCACATTAGCATATTTCAGAAAACATGAGAAAATTCACTTGGGAGAGAAGATTCAGGGAAATGTCAAACCTGTCAAATCACCTGCACGTTCTTAGAGGAGAGAACCCCTACAGCTGTAGCCACTGTTGGAAGAGTTCCACTCATAATTAGGGCTGTCACTAACGACTATTTTGTTATCGATTAATCAGTTGATTATTTTATTGATTAGTTGATTCATCATTAACCATTAATTTACCAGAAAAATCAATTTTAATTGAATATTTCAAAATGTTTAATGAGTATCCGCGTCCTTTTTAGCTTCAAAAAATTTAAAGAACTACCAGCCAGAGAGATTATTACCGGCCATAAATAGCTTTTTAGTATATTTCCATGAATTATTATAGGAGATACGATTAAAATGTATTTTTTATAAATAGGCTATTGTGGCGATAAGAAAGTAGTGAGCCAGAGACGTAGGTCGAGTTGAGTACTTTACTTATCCTGCACATGGCATTTACAATAACAACAACCCGTCACCCGGAACCGGAAGTTGCATTTCACCTTTCCCCTAACCAGTACAACCCACACTCTTAAAGGCACAAGCCCACCTTGGTGAATGTCTCTTAATATAGGTCACCACACAGGCCCCCCCCAGAATTCACCAAAACAAAAACTGCAATTAATTAATAGCCAGTGATCAGTCCATCAATGAACAGATTACCGCATGAAATAGTCAACGTGGAGGGGGACCGATCAAGCGGCCGAACCGACTGCGCCTAACCAGAGGGGGATTAAGGGAGAGAAGTGGGACCAGCGGCCGGGCCACGGGAGGGGCCAAGGCCGGAACAGAGGACTGGGCAGGGGTCTGAGCCGAAACCGGGGGGCGCCCCCGCCGCGGGGGTAGGGCCAACTTAACTGGTTCGTCCTTGTCCTAGTGGGCAGGCTTAAGACGGTCTATAGAGACCCGCTCCGGCCTGCCCCCCATGTCCACAACAAAGTGTTTAGTGCCTGCCTCCAGGACACGGAAAGGCCCGTCATAAGGGGGCTGCAGCGGGGTCCGATGGCTGTCGTGCCGGATGAACACATATTTGGCCAATGGCAGGTCCCTGGGGATGTAGGACTGGGGAAGGCAGTGGCGGGATGTTGGAATGGGAATAAGGGCATCGGCAACACCCCGGGACACTGTTCGATGGGAGGCGACGGACCAGGAAGCTGTGGCCTCCGGAAGAAACTCCCCAGGGACCCGCAGCGGCTGGCCGTACACCAGCTCGGCGGACGAGGCCTGGAGGTCCTCTTTGGGGGCAGAACGAAGACCAAGCAAAACTCACGGGAGGCGGTCAACCCAGTTGCCATCCGTAAGGGCAGCCCGAAGAGCGGCCTTCATGTCCCTATGGAACCGCTCGCAAAGCCTGTTGCCCGCCGTAGTGCGGTGGATCTTCACCCCCAGGTGCTCTGCAACTGCAGTCCAGAGCTCCGAAGTGAACGGGGGCCCCTGTCGCGTGTGATGTCCCCCGGTGTGCCAAAACGGGCCACCCAGCAGCCGATGAAAGCCCGGGCCACCTCCGCTGCCGTAGTGGAGGACAGTGGAACAGCCTCCGGCCACCTGGTGGTCCTGTCCACCATGGTGAGGAGGTGAGTATATCCATGGGAGGGGGGCAGGGGGCCCACCAGGTCCACATTCACGTGATCGAACCGTGACCGGCACTATAAACGGTGCCAAAGGGGCCTTGGTATGGCGGTGCACCTTGGCGCGCTGGCACGCCACACATGAGCCAGCCCAGGTCCTAACATCCTTCCGGAGGCCAGGCCACACAAACTTGACCCCCACCAGCTTAGTCGAGGCCTTCACACCTGGGTGGGAAAGGCCGTGGATCATGTTAAAAACCCGGCGCCGCCAGGCCGTAGGCACCATAGGGCGCGGTTGGCCAGTGGAGATGTAGCAGAGGAGAGTGGCATTAGCTGTGTCAAACACCACATCCTCCAGCTGCAGTGCAGTAGGGCCCGTCCGGTAGGCCTGAATGTCCGAGTCTGTGGCCTGGTCTGCCGCCATGGCGGCATAATCGAGTCCCAAGTGGACGGACCCGATGACCGCCCTAGAGAGGCAGTCGGCGACAAAGTTGTTCTTGCCCGCCACGTGTTGAATGTCCGTGGTTAACTCGGAGATCGCCGATAGCTGCCGCTGCTGACGTCCCGACCACGGCTCCGAGGTCTTGGCCATGGAGAACCTTCAGCGGCTTATGGTCCACAAAGGCAGTGAACTGGCGGCCTTCCAACAGGAATCTAAAGTGCCTGTTGGCGAGGAACAGACCCAGCAGTTCCCTGTCGAAAGTACTGTACTTACGCTCGTTGTCGCGGAGCTGTTTGCTAAAAAAGGCCAGTGGCTGCCAGGCCCCGCCCACCCACTGCTCGCACACCGCCCCCACTGCATAGTCAGAGGCGTCTGTCGTGAGGGCGACCGGGGCAGTGGGAGAGGGGTGCGCCAGCAGAGCAGCGTTGGCTAGCGCGGTCTTGGCAGACCCAAAAGCGATGTCCATCCCCGAGGACCAGTCTAACTCGTCCTTGGGCACCTTTCCCCGCAGGGCCTCGTACAAGGGGCGCATGAGGTGGGCAGCATGGGGAAGGAACCGGTTGTAAAAGTTCACCATGCCCAGGAACTCCTGTAGAGACCGTACGGTGCGGGGGCGAGGAAAACTGGCAACGGCCTCCACCCTGGCGGGGAGTGGGGTGGCTCCCTGTGGAGCGACATGGTGTCCGAGGAAGGTGATGGAGGACTGCCCGAACTGGCACTTGGTCGGGTTGACGATGAGGCCGTGTTTACTGAGCTGCTCAAACAGCTGCTGGAGGTGTGTCATGTGCTCCTCTATGGATGCACTGGCTACAAGAATGTCATCCAAATACACAAACAAAAACGGCATGTCCTGGAGCACAGAGTCCATCAGCCGCTGAAGCGTCTGCGCCGCCCCCATGAGCCCGAAAGGCATTCTTAGGAACTCAAAGTCCAAAGGGTGTAATGACTGCTGTTTTGGGCACGTCCCGTGGATGGACCGGCACCTGGTGGTACCCGCGCACCAGGTCTACCTTGGAGAAGATGACGGCCCCCGCCAGGTGGGTAGAGAAGTCCTGTATGTGCGGGACAGGGTACCGGTCGGGGGTTGTGGCGTTATTAAGGCGACGGAAATCGCTGCAGGGGCGCCAACCCCCGCCAGCTTTTGTAACCATATGTAACGGAATGCCAAGTCGCTCCATGGTGGAAAACTCCCCCCTGGCGATTGCCAGCTTGGCTGAGTCGAGACGCCGAGCCCGGGCATAGACTGGGGGGCCTTCGGTGGTAATATGGTGTTCCACCCCGTGTTTGACCACTGCAGATGAGAACGTGGGTGTGGTGAGGTCAGGGAACCCGGCGAGCAGGCGTTCATACGGGTCCCCGGTGGCAAGTGTGTTCAACAGGCAGAGAGCTCCGCCCCCCCCAACCGCCCCAAGTGTGCAGGGGTAAGAGGAAAAAGAGAGGGCATCGATCAAGCGACAGTTTTTCACATCTACCAACGGACTGAAGGCACAGAGGAAGTCTGCTCCCAGGAGCGGCGTGGACACCGCAGCCATCACAACCCCAGCCGAAACGGCGCCCCCCAAAACACACCTCCACATACCTGGTGCCGTAAGTACGTATGGGCGTACCGTTCGCTGCGTCCATCTGGGGCCGTGTCTGCCATGGTGTCCACGCCCTGTGCCGGCAGGATGCTGCGTTGTGCGCCTGAGTCCACCAGCAGCCGCCGGCCGGACAAGGAGTCAGTAATGAACAGCTTGCAGTCATGGCCGGCACCCACAGCCACTAATGAGCGCCGGCCCTGGCGTTTCCCTGCCCCTTGAAGCTGCATGGCTTGCGACACTGCTTGGCCCTGTCCCCAAACCTGGCATGGTAATAACAGAGCCCGTCGTCGGGTTGGCGTCGGGCTGTCACCGCAGCCGCGGTGTCTGTATAAACATCCAGTGGTGGGGCTGAGGTGCCCTGGTGGGGCAGCAGTGCATGGACAAACTGCTGCTGCCTGTTGGCCAGGAAAACCCTGTCTGCTTCTGCAGCCAGGCCGCGATAGTCTTTGGTGGAGGAGAGGAGGGAACTGGCCAGTGCCGTGCGCACAGGCACTGGAAGCTGCCGTAGAAAAATTTGCGTGAACAGAAAGGAGGGATCTGCTGATCCCAGCACAGCCAGCATCTTCTCCATCAACTCTGATGGTTTGCCGTCACCGAGGCCGTTGAGGGACAGCAGGCGGTCCGCTTTCTCTAACTCTGACAGTTCATACAGCTTCAGAAGGAATGTCTTTAGCGCATTGTACTTGTCAGCTGCCGGCGGATCCTCCAACAGCATCATCGCCCGTGCCGTCGTCGAAGCATCCAACGCCGACACCACATGGAAGTATTTGGTTATATCCTGCGTTATTCCTCTCAGCTGGAATTGGGCTTCGATGTGTTGAAACCACAGCCGGGGATTATGCTGCCAAAAGTCGGGCAACATGACGGTCGCAGCGTAAATGTTCATATTAGCGTCGTTAGCATTCGGCGCGGGTGCTTGCGGTTGCGCAACGCCGTTGTCTTGAAACATAATGCTAATGCTAATTTAACGTTAACAAATGTTCTTCACAGGGTCACCAATGTGGCGATAAGAAAGTAGTGAGCCAGAGACGTAGGTTGAGTTGAGTACTTTACTTATCCTGCACATAGCATTTACAATAACAACAACCCGTCACCCGGAAGTGGCATTTAACCTTTCCCCTAACCAGTACAACCCACACTCTTAAAGGCACAAGCCCACCTTGGTGAATGTCTCTTAATATAGGTCACCACACTATATTCATATTTAAATCAATATCCTCCTTTTGAATAAAATAGGTGTTCAGGAATCAGGATTGTTAAAGCTAATTAGCCTAATCCATGTGAAAAAGAGTAGCATATAGTAAATGTATGCACACACGTGAGAGGGAGAATAGCTTATAGCAGGCTTAATGATGTTACAATATTTTTGCTAATGAAGTGAAATATTTATTATCAACTATCAGGGTGACAGTATTGTCACAAGTAAAGATGAAATTACATACCTGGGTTCCATCCTAGAGGCAAATCCTTCCTGTGACAAAATGGCAACCAATGTAATAAAAAAAGTCAACCAACGAACTAGATTCTTGTACCGGATCTCCTCTCTGGTAAACAAGAATACCCTGAAGACTCTGGCAGGAGCACTCATTCAAGGGTACTACGACTATGCTTGCACCTCATGGTACCAAAGCACCTCAAAGGCACTAAAAACAATATTACAAACATCACAAAACAAACTGGTCAGACTACTACTTGACCTTACTCCTAGAACCCACCTCACCCCTGCCCACTTTGACAACCTAGAATGGCTTAGAGTAGACGACAGAGTACAGCAATGGGCCTGGTGTACAAGATACACTACACCACTAAGGTACCCATGTACATGTTGAAATACTTCCCAAAGGTCAGTGAATACCACAACACCAGAGGGAGTTCCACAAATCATGTTCAACCCAGATTCGGCTCAAACAAGGGTCTAAACACGTTTCGCAATTATTCCACATCAATGTGGAACGCCCTACCCACAGCCGTAAAATAATGTGAATCCCTACCCACCTTCAAAACCGCTCTCAAAGAGCACCTACGGGAGGCTGCAATTAGAAACTGGCCCCTGTAAATGTCCAAAGCTGCCAAGCTGCTTCTAAACTGTAAAGGCTCAGCAGCCCCTCCCTTCCAGCTGGAGCGAAACACGGAAGTTATGTGACTGTCGAGTCCTGGCTCTCGGCAGAATCACCATTAGTGGTCGAAGAGAAGTTAATTCTATTTTGAACGTGATTCACTGCATTAGTTAGATTACACGTTGCGCATGTTATGACTTTGAACGTCTGCCATTTCCACCGCAAAAGGCACATACAATTAACAATACGACGCGTGGATCATGAATATGCAAATCGACGAAATTTACTTGGCGACTGGGTCGACGAATCGTGACAGCCCTACTCATAATGAATGTGTGGCCGAGTGTTAAAAACGCTTCAGTACGTCATTACAGCTATCAGTCCATCAACAATCATAAGAATAATATTTGAGCTTTTGACCTAGAAGCCTCTGAGAGAGAAGCAGTAGCATAGACACAGTTTTTATTGACGACAACCGTTGTGTTTCTGTCGCTCTGAGGAGTGAGACAGACGGTGTGGATGTTCCTGGGACAATATGTCATTGGTATGAGAGTGAACACTCATTGTTCTAGTGTTTTAAATACTGGGATCATAGGAACTTTCTGACCTCAGTATGGGGTGACCATCCAAAAGCCAAGCTTGTTAACAAACATGTGGTGTGTACACACTGGAGGGGAAACTGCTTCTGGTGTTGACTTCTAGATTTTTATGTGGACACTAGTGATGTATTGAACTAATGTCACACATATTGTCAACATTCCTAGTAGGACATGTTTTTTACTTTCACAAGAAGTGTTTATTTTAGAGTAATGTTCCATGTATTGTCTTCATTTGTATTCTATTAAAGACAGTAGTCACTTTAAGTAGCCTTTTACACTTAGTTGTCTGTTTTTACTTTTACTGGATTGTGTATTGCATGGAATGTTGTTGTTGCCGTGCTGTCATTGAGATGTTTTGTTGTTTTTGTTACAAATATGAATTGCCCCACGCGGGATCAATAAAGTTGTCTGAATCTGAATGGATGTTTATTTATATGAATTTATCATCTTTAGTGGTGTTTCTACCATCTAACTGCTTGTTACTAACTATTTTGTCGTTATTGTGTATATTGACGAGTAATGGCTGTAGCATTGATGAAACTATCAAAACGTTATAGGGTTAGAATCTACTTTCAATTCAATCAATTCAAATCTAAAAACAAATAGTTTACTTTCTGATGATGGAACATCCATTCACATTTTCTTGTCATTGGGTTCGTTGGATAGTAAAACCTTTTCATGACAGAACTTGTACAATATTATAAATAAAATCTTGAATTAAAAAGTTAATTGATCACAACTCTGAAACATTCTCTTTAGAATGTATGATTATCTAATAATATGGATGAATTGTAAGCGTCAAGATAAGTGGGAAGGTGTGAATTGATGTCTTAGAAGTATGAAAATGAAATATTACATTTTAACCTACTTTGTATGAAAGGCTTCATCTTCTGAATGCAACATTTTTAGAAAATGTTCTGCTGTTGACTAGAACGTTTAGAAACGCCTTCAAACAATATCTGAAATGATAAAGAAATAAAATATTGTACTACTATCCATCTTGCTAATATGTCTATACTACTATGCACTCAGAGTGTAACACTCAAGCTTGATATTATTTGATGAACAAGGCCACTGACCTTTAGCTGCCACCGATGTACCTCCTGGTGACATGCTGTTCACAATCTGTAAGTCGCTTTGGATAAAAGCCTCAGCTAAATGACTGAACTGTAAAATGTGAGAATTCAAAACTTCATTGTCGTTGTTTATTTATCCTGATGAGTCGCTGAGAAATAAATCAAATTACTTTTTTCTCCTTTTTTATTTTTTATAAACAATCCCTTACAAGGTCAAACATGTACATTCAGTTGAAAAGATTGCTCCAGGTAAAAAGTTGAGACCAAAAATACATGAAGCAAAAGTAGAATCCAGTAGAAAAGTAGAATCTAAAGTCAGGGGGGAAATTAGGAAAATAGTGTTAAAACGGTTCAACCTTGAATTCTGGTTAGAAGTGTCTTAGAAATTACATTGAATAGACGGGACAGTTTGGTCCATAGTTATTTAGGTCACATCTACCTCCACCTTCATGTAATGGAGATACATGAGCTGTATATATATATTTATAAAATGACTTCATGAACCTTTACTCTGAAACTAGAGATATGGGGCATTAAGAGAGTTTATGGTGTATCTATATACATTGATGATAAAGAGCGGTTTCTGAGACATTTTCACAAGTAAAAGCTGGGACCAATTTTTGCAGGATGTCCAGATTGTTTTTTATTATATTTTGTCAATCTGAAGAAGCAATTAAAAAAACTTTAAAAATGTAGTCTGATAATCATGCCAGAGTGGTCTGGGACCCCGATGCCAAGCCTAAAGGCCTCCCAGGGGGACACCTAAACATACGCAGTATCACCCCTAAAAGTGAACGGATTAAACAACTACTCTTAGAATCAAACCTGGCTTCATGATGACTCCCCAGCCGCTGCTCTCACTACCTGGCTATAATATATTTAGAGCGACCTGAAGGGAGATGGGGAGGTGTGATGTTTTATGTTAAAGATAACATCCACTGTACCCAGATCCACTTTTCAGATAAGGAATGTGTCTCCTCAAATGTCCTTTACCCTCCTAGGGCTGTACCGACCACCAGACTCCAGAGCTATAGTTTCTGACCAGCTGAACACCATACTTGGAGAGTGCAACTTTGACAAAGAAGTACTTTTGATGGGAGATTTCAACATGAACTGGGAAGATAAACGTGGTAGAAAAGCCCTCAAACATTTTACAATGAAATTAGATTTTGTTCAGATGATTAAAGGGCCAACTAGGATAAGACCCAAATCAACCTAGTGTTTAGTAACAAGCCAGAGAGGATTACTAAATCATTACATTTAGTCACTGGCCTATCTGACCTTAACGCTTGTATCTAGAAAACTGTCTAAGAATGGATTTAATCTGACTACCACCAAGAAGCAGACCTACCTCAGAATCCCTAAGGCTGACCAAGGTCACTTTGAAGCAGCAATACATGGAATTGACTGGAGTGACATACTGTCAGGGACTGATGTAGAAACTGTCACCTGTTCCTCTCCACTATCAAATCTACAATGGACAGCTTTCTTAAAGAAATCAAATCCAAATGTGTCCAAGAGAGCACCCTCCCTTGGATAAACGATAATATAAGAAAGTCAATTAAAGAAAGAGATCATAGGGGCGGTCGGGTGGCGTAGTGGAGATTGCGCTCGTCACCAATGCAAGAGCCTGCGGTCTCGACTCCCGGAGTCAGCATTGCCCTGCGGCTTGGGCCGGTCATCATACTAACTCGTTTGGCTGGGTTAGGAGGAGGGAAGTCGAGGGTGGTAATCTGGCGTTGTGGACAGCGACGCCTACAGGTCAGGTCTGGGCGCCTGCTCAGCGAAAGGCAGGAAGTGGTGAAGGCAGCGTGACCTCCCACGCGTTACGCTTCACCAATGAGAGTCCTCGCTGCCAGGTGAAAAGAGAGCCACTGGCTGTCTCCACATGTGTCGGAGGAAGCATGTGGTGGACTTCAGGGTTCCCTTGTACCGACCAGTAGGAGGAACATGCGCACAACAATCAGGTAGGGGAGGGGGGGGAATTGGCATAACGACTAAATTGGGATGGGGAGAAAAATAGAAATAAAAATCAGGCGGAGAAAAAGAGAAAAAAAAAGGGAGATCATGCCCTAAAAATAGCCCTTAAGTCCAGCATGGAACACAACAAATGTAGGTTTACAACCCTAAGAAATAAGGTGACCAAAGAACTGAGACAGGCAAAGGCATCTGTTTTTATTGGCATAATCAATGAAGCAAATGGAAACAGTAAGCTGATTTGGGATAATATTGTAATAAAAAGTGGGTTACACCACAAGCAGGAGAAAGTGATGTTTGTCAAAGCCCTTAAATAATCAAATGCACAACCGGGGTACAAAGATACATCTTTATTGGATGGTTGGCTCCAGGAGGTTAGGCCTCCCCTCCTCAACACTAACAGGAACCTGGGGGCCGCTGTCTGTCTGTCTTCATCGCCGGCGGTCCTAACTGATCGCGATCGATCCCTCCCCCCAACATCCAACAGAGTGCTGACACTGTAGCGAGGTGCTCCCACCCCGACATGAGAGTCCCACCGTCTTTTTAGTGTTCAGCGTCTCATTTACAGTGGTGGTACTTTGTCTCATTACTGTTGAATAATGTGCACTGTCCCTATTCAAATAAATGTTATAAAAACTCACCTAGGGCACCAAATGTAACAGGGCTAAGATAAGTAAGTAGTTATCTTAAATGGTCAAAAGTAGTGGAAAGAGGTAGAATTGAAAGCCAGGTACTGAATTACTTTTCACACCTGCTAAAGCTCATAAAGAAACTGAAAGAGGTAGACTTGAAAGCCAGGTACTGAATTACTTTTCACACCTGCTAAAGCTCATAAAGTAAACTGTAATTCTTGTTCCGGAGGCTCAATGGACTCAGATTGCTGTCTGCTTCTATGACATCATCTTTATCTACAGAGCTACATGTGAAGAGACCAGTGGTGACTGACAGGAAGATTATCCTCCTCATCAATAAGTGATAATCACATGTGAAGCTGAGAGGGCAAACCGCCGGCCGATGGAGCCAAGTTGAAACCAAGAGTCCGGCTGAGACTACTGGTTGGTCAGAGGTCAGAGGTAGACTAGAAGTTTATTTGAAGTTACTGGCCAGTAAGAGCAAACAGTTACAGAGTACAGTGGCAGTCTGTTCCTGGAGTGCTGCTGAATGAGAATAGTACAGATATTTATACCTAGGGTAGGGTGGCCTTCACACATCTTGTAGTACAAGGGAGTCTGCATATGTCTGGAAAATAAGCTTAAGTCTGCAATGTCACCGTAACTTGGTTACTGGCTGTGATGGTTACTGGTTGTGATGGTTACTGGCTGTGATGGTTACTGGCTGTGATGGTTACTGGGTGTGATGGTTACTGGCTGTCATGGTTACTGGCTGTCATGGTTACTGGTGTGATGGTTACTGGTGTCATGGTTACTGGGTGTCATGGTTACTGGTTACTCCATAAATGAGATGGGACTGATTTAAAAATCTCCTCTGTCAGTGAAGCACTGTCTGGGTCTGCTGGCTGGAACACCAAGGTACACTGGCGCCCCCACGGCTTGAAAAGCGATAGGGTGTGCCCTATTGGTGCCCTTCCAATGGTCTAAACTTGACCATGTGCCCCCACAGTTGAAAAACGTCATGCTAAAGTGCCCTATTGAATGGCGAAAATGAGAGGACGTGCCCTTCACATGGGAAAACATAGCAAGAAAATTAAATAACGTGTCTTAATGAGTGCTCTGTTAGTGGATAAAATGTGATGTAGCTTACTAGGGCAGGCTTTCCCAAAGTGGGTGCCATGATGACGACAGTCTAGGGGTGTTGCCAAATAGGTAAACCCTGCTTATATTCAAAACACATTATATGGCCATTAGCAAATACATTTTTTTTCAAGGCACCGATGGGCTAATATCTAGTGAACATTTTGATGTTTCTCGATCTGCACTGTCCCTATTTTTCAATGTATCATTTAGGTTAGAGTAAGTTAGTTTAACTGTATTTGAAAGTAAAAGACAAAATAAATTGTTGCCAATGATGAAACCATGATGTTTAAAATACTCATTCCCAATCCCATTGCTGAAAACATACTGTGGCGATCTGTGAAGAATGAGGCAGTTCGACTTCTTTTTATAGACCGCCTGGACAATTATTCTCAACAGAAAGTTACCACTGGGTTATAATAAAAACAACAGCAAACTGCTGGCTAAAACTCACTTTGTATGGCAAGTTAACCACTACTGAATTCACACACTAGCTCCCCTAAGTAACTAGCTAGTTCTTTCATTAACGTAGTTATAGTAACTGTCAAGACTGAGTTAAACACACCGGCTTAAACCAAAATGTGCCTTAATGGACATGCATAGTTGATTTTCAAATTACGCTTTTCAGTTACAGTAACAGTCATGTAATCTAATGTTGGGTCAATCATATTTTTTCATATCATTTTCTTGAATAAAGTTTGGCTTATAGCTTATAGCATGAAAATAACCAACATATTTTCTTTAGAGGTGTTTGTGAAATAAACATTTTAAAGGTGTATTGTTCCATGTGTGTTTTTATCATAGAGGTGTGGTTATACTTTTAATATGGAATGCCTAGACTACATGTTAATCTAATGTAGTCTTAATCTAGGATGAAGACTATTTCATTATACATGACGCATCATAGCTTTTCGCTCAGTGATGGGGTCCCATGTTGCTAAAAGAAATTATTTAAACATGTCATGGGCCCCCTAAGGGGGTTTCCTACTGTAATTTCATTGCATAATATCCATTGATGTCGTTGCTATATAAACTGTCCACTGGTCAGTCACTCAGGAGGTGCAGACAGTGT
This sequence comes from Notolepis coatsorum, assembly GCF_963971535.1. Classification (NCBI taxonomy): domain Eukaryota; kingdom Metazoa; phylum Chordata; class Actinopteri; order Aulopiformes; family Paralepididae; genus Notolepis; species Notolepis coatsorum. The sequence continues at coordinate 131,058,449 of NC_140175.1, forward strand.
GCAGAGATGAAGCTTGCTCGCCTATAGGGTTCTTATCTAGCTCTAGGTTCGGTTACCTCACATCTGATGTCCTGCAAAAAGATTAATCCAATTCCTGATCGCCATTCCAAATATTGATCGCGTTTATTGATCGAACGTTATATATCCAAAACACATAATCCACGCTGCTCTGAGTGTCCCCAGTCAATGTGGTATAACGATACTGCATGTCCGAGAAGGAAAACCTGAACCGGATTTTTTTTTATGCACATCCCCAGCCAATCCAATCCAATGATGTGCAATACCATCCGGGAGATGATAGGCGGCCGTATTTGCCCTTTTGCAAGCTCAGACCCATCCCCAACGATAAAATCAGATGAAAATGAATGGATATTGCTAATAAAAGAAATAACGATTAACCTGTTAACCTGCAATGAGTCTCCTGGCCATTTTCGTTTTTGAGGACAGCATACCTTTTTTGCAAACCAAAACAACATACTTTATACTTATAGCACATGCTAATAAGCCTTCAATTCGATATATATATATTGTATAACAAAATATGCACACCCGAGCCACTAGGGGTCGCCAAAGTGCCGGTTGCAAAAATACCGAAAAATTTCCCATATTAGGGACGTTGCAGCTTAAGAGGTAACCCAACTATAGTCGTGATTGCCGCTCAAGCGTCGGCGAGTTAACCCGACTATACTCGGGTCTGACGCCCAATGTGTTAAATAGGATATTCAAATTGAAGAAAAAAAATTGAAATTAACCAAACGCGTAATATTACGTGGTCTGGCACCCAACGGTTGTCGGGCCATCATGTAATATTACGTGGGCGGCACTTATTGAGTTAAGAGAACAATAAATAAAGCCGTTCTTAACGTCCAAATCTGTTCTTACCGAGGTGTGTTGCATGATGAATCTCACTCATTCTTAGACTCAAATGCGCGTTCGCGCTCAATTCATTTGCATACAGACACGCCCACCATCTCCTTATAAGGCGAATGAGGCGTGTGTAAAACAGCCGTGGTTCGGCATCTGATCCATTCAACAGGAAGCGATTTGCGACTGATCTCAAAATGACACACGTCTCACGACTTGCGACTCTGTTGACAGAATCCGGCTATAGGGCGACAATAATGTGGTCAAGAGGCATGGTTTCTATCTTTAGCCTTTAACTGGCATGGTTTATTTATTCACATGGTATGAGCAGCAGTTCTAGAGTTCTCCTCTCACTGAGAGGCTGGGGGGAAAGAGGTAGAGTAGGAGGAGACATCTCTATTTATACTCGCCACCTGGTGGTGTTCTTGAGTGGCTCCGCCTAGAGCGCCCTCTAGTGGAAACAGTTATATATATGCAGTTATACAGTTACTAACAATCCTACATAGAACCTCTGACTTCAACACTCCCACTTAGGGTTGTATTAACATACTGGATAACTTCTCCGAAAAACATTTTACAAAGGAAATAATATAATCCAAAACATCAACAGAGTATGGCAGTCAATATTTGCACATTAAACATGACCTTAGAAAATCCCTTCAATTTTTTATTTGGAATAGGCTTCCTCATAGTGTCTGCTACCCTGTTGTCCGTTGGACAGTAAACCAGTGTCATTCTTTCTTCTCTGATGACAGATCTGATGGGATGATATTTTCTATATCGACATGTTTACATCTATGTCGACACACTGGGTTCCTAACACTCACAATGGTTCCCTGGTTGCCCTCATAAACAACAGTCTTCATATATACACAGTGTCCATCATTTTAAATGATGTTGACAAAACGCCCCTCATCTTCAAAACCACCATATTCGGTATAGAGGATACATTCCAATTTCCTATTACATATTAAGCAATATACTCATAATCTTATCTCCATCACTTCGAGCAGCTGTTCTGGATATATACACTCCTGTATGGTCATAGCTAGAGCCATATATTCGGCTTCACAAGTTGATAGTGCCACTGTGGGCTGCTTCTTTGTTCAAACTCACACAATATCCTGTGGTACTCCTTCTATCTGTGGTGTCAGCTGCCCAGTCTGCATTACTGTGGGCTTTAAGTCCTAGACCCTCACTGCTCTTTCTGAAACACAGTTGTTTATCTGCTGTACCTTTAAGATAACAAAAGACATGTTTTGCTGTAATCCAATGCTCCTCTGTGGGGTCAGCAAAATGCTGTGACAGTTTACTCACTACAAAACATAGGTCAGGGCGGGTACATGTTGTTAAATAAATGAGGCTACCCACAGCTTCCCTGTACATTTTTACATCTGTCAGTTTCTGAGCATCCTCCTGATAGTCTAGTTTTTGATCACATGGTGTTTCCCTTGATCTACATTCTTGCATGTCAAAATGTTTCAGGGTCTTTCCCACATGGTTAAATCATTGAGAACATGGTAAGTCATCCACCTTTGTATTTAAACATGGGATCCATTTTTGTATTTAAACATGGTAAATCATCCACCTCTGTACTTAAACATGGAATTAAACATAGGATCCATTTCAGTATTTAGACATGGACACCTCTGTACTTAAACATGGAATTAAACATAGGATCCATTTCAGTATTTAGACATGGACTCTAATCAGGTATTTAAACCTGGATTCTACTCCTCCCATATTTAAACCTAGAGTATCATCCTCCTGCCTTTAAGCAGTGTAGCCACCCTCCTTCAGTATTTAAACATGGAGTACCCTCCTTCAAATCAAATCAAATCAAATTTATTTATAAGGCCCGACAACACACGTTAATGTCCCCATGGGCCGTACAGGGCCCTGTTTCTTGTACCTGGATAACTGAGTTAGCCGGATAACTTTAACTGGATAACTGAGTTAGCCGGACTTTCCGGTTCCATGTACGTGGATTTTCCAAATCACCATGACAACAGATCCAAAAGTTTGAGCCTGGTCGAAAGCAGAGTTCAAGTTCAAGTTAGCCGGATCACGCAGAGCCACGCCCCCGCAAAGAAAGTGACAGCTCGTTTCCTGAAATTATTCCCACAGCCTAGGATCTGCGTTATACCATTCTGAATTACGTTCTTGTGCTCCATTCTTCCAGAGGGGTCTTTTGAAATGTAAAATAGACCCAAAATGCTGATACTAAATTCACTTTGTCCTAAATAATGCACGTTATATATACCGTGGCGCTCGCTCGTGCGATGTACACATTATGTGGTTATTTTAATTGTAACTGGGATTAAGATGTCTGATGAGATGCGCTGTTTGACGGATTTGAGAAATTGAATGAGCCGTTGACGTCACATTAATGAATGAGGATAAAGAGATAAACTTCATTCAAAACAAAGGATATTCTAAACACGGGTCTCTCGTTCATTAATGTATAAACAATGAATTTATCCCATCTGGCACAGTGGTGCGGCGGTAGTGCTCAAGCCTGCCAACCCAGCGACCGGGGTTCAAAACCCGGTGTTTCCAATATGATTTTTTTGAATATAATATTAATGATTATACGCCAAAGTAGCCTGGTTTTAAGTTAAAATATTATAAATCTACATGCATTGAGGATGTCATTCTTTATATAGCTCTCAACGTGCACCAAATTGAATTATTCCTATATTGCAAAAAGAAGGAGACGACTAGGGTCTCGAACCCCGGTCGTCTGTGTGAAAGTCAAAAGAACAACCCATTAGACCACATTGGAGATAAGTTAAAGATTGACTATACATCAATCAATGGGTAAGAGAGCCGTATCGTAATTCTGTATAACAGTTAACTAATTATTTTCGCTAGCAAGATCTCATTTGATTATTCAATCCAGCAGGCAAGTTTAAAGAAATATAATCTGATTGATTGAGGTAATGAGGGACTTAAAATTAGCCTATAGATAACGCATTTAACTTGTCGGCGAGGCGATTGAGCCGTATTGCAATCTGTCAATAAAGTCTTAAATCAATTAATCAATCAATGCCGTTAGAGAATCAGGATCTCTGCCATCTATACGTGCTGGCTTTTCACCTAAAGCGGCCGCGCGCATTTAGCCTGAGTCGCAAGTCTGGCTTGAGTTAACGAGACTGAATCCACCTTCGTGGAACAGGAAAATCCCAGCTTCAAACATCGGGTTAACTGAAGCTGGATAATGACATCTTGATCGACTTAGTTGAACCACGTACAAGAAACAGGGCCCAGGTCTTCTTTAAACAAGTCAAGAAGAAAACATAACAATAAGTCAAGAACAGAACAAGAACACCATAAGGTCCAAACATTTTTAGATGAATGCAAATAAATGAAAGAATGCAAGCACTCCCAGACATACCCCACGCAAAGGTAAGGAAAAACTCACTAAAACCTAACAATAGGGAAAAAAGCTCCACAGGCAGTGTGGAGGAGAGAAACCTTAGAAGGGCCATTCAAGGGGGGATCTCCCTTCTTAGATGTTGGTGATAGTAGTGTTGCAGACGGACAGTTGGTAAGCATGCACTCATGTGTGTAGTGAAACACAGATGAGTGCATGCAATAGCAACTGAACATTTTGAAAGATTAAAGATAGTGCTAATAGCGATAGCAACTGAACATTTTGAAAGATCAAAGATAGAGCTGATAGCGGATCTATTTGAGGCACAGGGGCGGCGCAAAGAGGGTCACGTCCTCCCCGTCTTAGTCACGGGACATTCAACACTCCGGTCATTGCTCAGGGACAGCCGGAGACAGGGAGATAGGGGGCGGCGCAGAGAGGGTCGCGAACTCCCCGACATCATCGCGGGACATCCGGCACTCCGGTCACCACTACGAGACCTCCGGAGACAGGGGGGCACGCAGAGGGGGTCGCAACCTCCCGGCCTTCATCACGGGACGTCCGACACTCCGGTCAGCACTCCAGGACAGCAAGTCATAGGGGGACAGGGAGACGGGACAGGCGTTAGACAGCTCATGAGATTGTAGTGGGCGGACATAGCAATAGATACAAGTGGTAAGCATATATGTGAATGGAGTAGATATATGAAGTAAGCGTATTATGTGAATAGAATAGAAGTACTTAACCCAGCAATGAAACCGCGTTGACTGTTAATCTGTTAACAGTCTGTTAATACTGTTAATCAGTTGACAGGACCATGGACAGACGACGGTGAATAACTGATCCAAGGCCTCGGAGGTGCATGTAGAGCAGTCACTACAATCTTGGCCAAGACCCCGAGGCATCCATCACCTTAGTCAGCGCCAGGAGACGGGCACTCAGAGAGATAGGGGGAGGGAGGGGGGGGAGGGAAGGGGGGGGAGGGGGGGGGGAAGGGGGGGGGGAGAGTTAGAGAGTTCCCATGTTTGTGGTGCTGCAAAAGAGCAGACATGTAGTACCCTGTAGTGCCATGTAGTACCATGTAGTACCCCATAGTGCCATGTAGTACCCTGTAGTGCCATGTAGTACCCTGTAGTACCCTGTAGTACCCTGTAGTGCCATGTAGTACCCTGTAGTGCCCTGTAGTACCATGTAGTACCATGTAGTACCCTGTAGTGCCATGTAGTGCCATGTAGTGCCATGTAGTACCATGTAGAGCCATGTAGTACCCTGTAGTGCCATGTAGTACCATGGAGTACTCTGTGGTACCATGTAGTACCCTGTACCCTAACTAAACTAGACAGATTAATCTAAAGGTCAGTCCCCGACCAGGTGAGATCAGGGTAGGTTGAAGGAGAGAGAGAAAAGATGAGTCTTAAGCAGGGATTTAAAAGCTTCGACAGAGCAGGCGCCCCTGATGACGGCAGGTAATTTGTTCCACAGGTAGGGAGCGCGGTAGACAAAGGCTCTGTGGCCGGCGGATTTCTTTTTAACCCTAGGGGTCGATAGAAGCCCCGCATTTTGTGAGCGCAGAGCACGAGCGGGCGAGTATCGGGAGATGAGATCGGATAGATAGAGCGGTGCAAGCTCATTTAAAATTTTGTAGGTGAGGAGTAGCACTTTAAAGTCAGAACGGGCTTGGATAGGAAGCCAGTGTAGGGCGGACAAAACTGGTGTGATGTGATCAAATTTTCTAGTTCTAGTTAGTATCCGTGCAGCCGCATTTTGCACGAGTTGAAGATTTTTGATGCTTGAATTAGGTAGGCCTGAAAAAAGTGCATTACAGTAGTCCAGACGTGATGAGACAAAAGCATGAATCAGGGTTTCAGCATCAGCCAGAGTTAAAATGGGGCGTATTTTTGCGATATTACGAAGATGGAAGAATGCAATTTTGGTGAAATTTTTTATATGTGCATTAAATGAGAGGGAGGAATCAAAAATGACTCCGAGGTTTTTTTATGGTGGAGCTCTGGGATACATGACAGGTATCAAAGTTGAGGGAGATGTCCTGAAACAGGCCTCTGTGGTTTGGGGGGCCAACAATTAACATCTCAGTTTTATCTGCATTAAGGAGTAGAAAGTTTTGCGACATCCATTTTTTGACGGCAAGCAAGCAGGCCTCAAGGTTTTGTAGTTGGGAGGAATCATTTGGCTTAATAGGTATATATAATTGGGTGTCATCAGCGTAAAAATGAAAGTTTATGCCAAATTTGCATATGATATCGCCGAGGGGTAGCATGTAAATCGAAAATAGCAAAGGGCCCAGGACAGAGCCTTGTGGGACACCACATTGCACTGGGAGGGTCTCAGATGTTAAATCATTATAGACCACGCAGTGTGTTCTATCAGTTAAATAGGATTTAAACCAAGCTAGTGCGAGACCCCGAATGCCAACATGATTCTCAAGCCGACCTAGAAGAATCGAGTGATCGATAGTGTCAAAGGCTGCACTGAGATCAAGCAATAAGAGCACAGAAGTGAGGTTTGAGTCAAGAGAGAGCAGTAAGTCATTTGTGACTTTGGTAACCGCCGTTTCGGTGGAGTGTAAGGCTCTAAAGCCAGATTGAAATGATTCATTAAGATTATTGTTTAAGCATTTAAGCATTTAAGCAATTAGTCACCCTCCTTCAGTATTTAAACATGGAGTACCCTCCTTCAGTATTTAAGCAATTTTTTGCTACGAACCATACTTTGTATTTGTCATGGCCTTCAATACTCTCCTGGATTGAATACACCCATTTCCCTCCTACTGTCTGTCTGCCCTCTGGTAACTTGGTTGAATACACCCATTTCCCTCCCACTGTCTGTCTGCCCTCTGGTAACTTGGCCGGAGCAAAGGTGTGGTTGTCCTCTAGGGACCTCATCTCCTCATCCCTTGCTCTCCCCCATTTACTTGATTCGGGGGACAATGTGACCTCTTTAAAGGTCGGGGTTACCCCACTGACTACCCTGTAGCAGTAATCAACGGGGGTAGGTGTACTGTCCTCGTCACTCCCTTTCTGGGCATAGTCTGTCAGATACTTTGGGGGTTTGTGTTCCCTTGAGGGATACTTCCCACTGCTTGGGGCACTTGACGTCACCCTCGGGTGCTCCTCGTCACCGCCCTCTGGGGGTGGCTGACTGTCTGCCTGCACAACCGTACTAAGTACACTGGGCTGATGTGTCTCTGTTTCTACACACCTTACTCTGGAGTCCAGCTCTGGCTCCTCTGTCTGTGTCTAGCTCTCACATGTTGCCTTTGTGACAAACTCGACTACATTTACATTTACATTTAGTCATTTAGCTGACGCTTTTATCCAAAGCGACTTACAAGTTCTGTACGACAAGCCATCAGGAAGAGCACAACTCTATCAGCTGAGTAACAATGTTCATCAAAGTGTTGAGTGCTACAGTGTAGGTTAGTTTATTAGGACAAGTGCATGACAGTATGGTTAGTTAGGGTTAGATTTTTTTTTTTTTTTTTTTTTTTTTTTTATTCAGATAATGGTTGAAGAAGTGAGTCTTTAGTCGACGGCGAAAGACTGGACGTGTTTCGGCTGTCCTAACTGGGGTGGGTAGTTCATTCCACCATTGTGGGGCAAGGACTGAGAATAGGCGACTTCTCTTTGATGACCCTCCCGGAGCTTGGATAGGAGTAGGTCTGAGGCGGCCAGAAGATGCAGAGCGTAGGGGTCTTGAGGGTGTGTAGTTAGAGACCATTGACCGGAGGTAGGCGGGAGCAGTTCCCTTTGCCGCACGGTATGCTAGGTCAAGGGCCTTGAAGCGGATTCGTGCAGCAATGGGGAGCCAGTGCAGGTCCCTAAGAAGTGGGGTGACATGGGCCGACTTCGGTAGGTTTGAGATCAGGCGGGCCGCTGCGTTCTGAATGAGTTGAAGAGGCTTAGTGGCAGTGGCCGGGAGGCCAGCGAGCAGTGCGTTGCAGTAGTCGAGGCGGGAGATTACTGTTGATTGGACGAGGAGTTGGGTGGCTTCTTTTGTCAGGAAGGGGCGTATCCTTCTGACGTTGCTCAGGAGGAATCGGCAGGTTCTGGTTGTCGCTGCGATGTGAGCAGAGAAGTTCAACTGGTCGTCGAGGACAACACCAAGCGACTAGCATGTGTTTCTGCACTCTCCCTTTACCGGGATGATAAATTAGGAAAGCGGGGCTTCCCTTGTCGTGTCCTACAAAAAGTCCTTTTACACATCTGGACTCGGGCTTTCCCCTGTCCTGCAGGTACGCATAACACACTGATCCAAATCGGTGCATTCTGGCTAGATTACACTTCTTTCCTGTCAGTGCTGTATATGGGGTGGTGCCCGAGTGCTTATTAAAGCATCTGTTTCTGGTGTAAGCAGCTTCTTGCACATCATAATGCCATAGGCCACTCCGTTCTGGTGTGGGGGATATGGACGTGACGTCTCGTGTCTTATCTTGTACCTTCTCAACAGTGATTGGAACTCTCTGTTTGTGAACTCGGTTTTGTTGTCGGACCTCAAGCATCCTACGTTACCATAAGGGGCTATGTCTGCCAGGAATTTCTCCATGGCCTGGAGTGTGTCACTCTTTGCTTTGAGAAAGTAAACAAACACTGCCCTTGTGCACACATCTGTAAAAGACTGTACATATCTAAAGCCTCCTATGGACTCGTTGCTTACTGGACCGGCTAGGTCCGTGTCAACTAATGCAAGTGGTACCCTTACTTTTTCTGTGGGATTTCTGTTTCTCGGTTGAGTAAACTTCCCTGTTTTGCACACTGCACAATTTTTGTCAGGTCTACGCTTTTCACCTTCAATGTGCATGCCTTCTGTCACTGCTTGCAGTTTCAGTAAATCCTCGTAATTACAATGATGAATGACCCATAATCTCGTGCCATGTCTGAATATCGTGACTGGCCGTCACGCTACACATATCATTATTATCATTACACTTGTCGTTGTCATTACACTCCGTTTGCAGATAATATATTCTCTGGTACATCTCTATGTCAAACCGTGTACCGTCAGGTAGGGCTGGGCGATATAACGATAACGATAAATATCGCGATATATTTTAATAATCGATATCGAATATCGAAATTCAATTTTTTTTCTTTTTTTTTTTTTATTATTATTATTTTTTTTACCTGCAACAGGGCAGTTTTAAAACCAGAGACAGTGGACAGACTTGTCTTTCTTGCCTGCAACTTAAAGTAATGGCTTTGCTTGTCCAAATGACAATACTGACCAAATTCAGATTTCTTTTTCTCTTGTCCATTTATTTTGTTTGCTTTCTAATTTAAAATACATTTTGAAACCGTCTGTACACAGTAGGCTATGTGTGCTAGCAGAACTAGACTCCAGTCACGAGTCACAGTGCACATGTGCGGTGGTTTGTCCACCAAAAAAGCGCCAAAAGATCGAAAATAAACTAGCAGAGCCAGAACTGTTCAACTCCCCTGGAGCCACAGCCAGCAGAGAAGCCGGTTTACTTTAGCTTTTAAACCAGCTGCAGCCTGAGAACTGGAGTGTGAGGGGATGTAACACTAAAGATGGCGGCAATGACAAAGAATTGCTGCAAAATAAACATACATCTGTTGTTAAAAAAAAAAAAAAAAAAAAAATTATACTTCGATAATTATCGATATCGAGAAATAAAATAAAATTATCATATCGTTATCGCGATATGATTTTTTTCCATATCACCCAGCCCTACCGTCAGGTTCTACAAGAAAATGTTTACCTTTATCAAAGAATACCTTGGCACCGCTTGCAGTAGCAGCTATTACAGAGAATAGTCCTTGTGGGAACGATGGTACGTAGAGAGCGTTCTTTAACGTTACCGTACGCCGGTGCCCCCTACTGTCCGTGAGGCATACCTGTGTGCGTCTCCTCTCTCCTGCGCCAACCCGTAGGTGCGCCTCCCGTCTGCCAGCTCCATGCTGTGCCTCTCCGGGTGGAAAGTGTTGTCAAAGTTCTTGAACCGACTCCTGTCGTTGATGACATGGGACGACGCACCTGTGTCCACGATCAGTCCCCTCCTCTGGGCCCGCTGCAGCTGTGCCGGCCGGCGATGCACGCCGTCCGCGCCCCGAAAGTGTAGTCTTCCTGTCCCGTTATTCTCTGGGCGTCGTCTCGATCCGTCTCACGTCAACCGTCGCTGCCATCGTGTCCGCTGCCGCCATCTTGTCCACAGTCGTCATCTTGTCCGTAGCCGCCATCTTGTCCATAGCAGCCATTTTGTCCGTGGCCGGCGTCTCGTCCATGGCCGTCATCTTGTCCATGCACGTATCGCGTGCTCTGGTCGTGTTTCTTCATGCACGCTCTGTCTGTGTGCCCCGTGGATTTGCAGAAGCTACACCAGACAGTCTTTGTGCAGTCGCTTCTCCGATGGCCTTTCTCTCCGCATCGCCAACACGCCAGTTCCGCCGTGGTCCTGGTCCTCTCCCTTGGTGTCGCTCACGCCTTTAGCACCCTCTCTCCCGCCTCCGCTGCGGCTGGGTGGGTATCTTCTGAGGCCTCGAAGTTTCTTAACTTGGCCTTGAACTGTCCCAGCGTCATGTCCGCTGAACCGTGTGTTACCAGGAGTGTGAACGGTTTGTACAGCTCCGGTAGTCCTCTCATCATCATTGCCATCATTAGCCCATCGCTTGGTGCTTCTCCGGCACTCCTCAATGGCGTCATGATCTGCTCCGCTCTGTTGACGTATTCAATCACAGTCTCGGTGTGCCCCTTCTTCAGGGCCGTTAGTGCTATGTAGAGGGCCACGACTCGGGGTCTTCCTCGCCCGATGTAATGCTCTCTCAACACATCCAGGCTTTCTCGGCCTTTGTCTTTAGTGTCGCGGAATATCAGCCCCAAGCTGGTGTCGTCGAGCAGTGGCGCTAACTCACAGTATGCGTCTGCGTTACGCTGGTCATCCAGGGCTTGCTCTTCCGCCGTCAGGTCTCCCGTGGGGGCTGCCAGGATCGTCTCCTTCAGTCCTGCACCGTGCATGCAGCATAGCATGCGCTCTTCCCAGAGCTCGTAGTCCTTTGCTTTTCCATTGAATGAGGGCCATTTGCTCCTTCCCTTGGTTTCCATTCTCTTCGTTGATGGTAGGCGTAGCTTTAGCTCTTGTTGGCCTAGCGTCTAGCCACGCGGTGCTCCCGGCGCTAACCTAGCCTATACTTTAGCTAAGCTTGCTACCCTTATTATTTCGCCCCCCAGCGTTATCTGGGCCCATAACCTGTTGACAGAATCCGGCTATAGGGCGACAATAATGTGGTCAAGAGGCATGGTTTCTATCTTTAGCCTTTAACTGGCGTGGTTTATTTATTCACATGGTATGAGCAGCAGTTCTAGAGTTCTCCTTTCACTGAGAGGCTGGGGGGAAAGAGGTAGAGTAGGAGGTGACATCTCTATTTAAACCCTGAGTGCACTCAGAACTAGGTGTGGAGCAGAGAAGAGAAGAGAGGAGAGGTTGTAAATATGCGTTCTATGCGTACGGCCTGGGAAGCCAGCATCTAACTGTTCTAACAGCAATATATAATCCATTTCAGAAGCAGAACGCACACAATAAGTTACAATAATAATAATAATTATTGAAAGGTTCTGGGTTTATAAAGTCATATTTGGGGGTAATTGACCAATGGTTTGCTTTCAACCCATGAACTCCTTCCTCTCTCTCCTTTTTATATATTTTTATTTGATCTACTAAAACTATTGTATTATATTGTTTGTTTTGTAAAGTGTCTTTGAGCATTAGGAAAAGCGCTATATAAATCTGATGTATTATTATTATGAATGGTAGGCTTTTTTAAATGTTTCTTATCTGGGTAAGAGTTTCTTATCTGGGTAAGAGTGTGAGAACTGGGGTCTGGAGCACAGCCCAATTGCTGAATACACGAGAAGAGATAGGAGCGGTTTCAAGGGTGTTTAATGTCAATTGAGCAACACAGGAATTGGGGGAAATAGAACGGGGTTATGTTCTGTCCTGTGGCTGCCGCGGCGGCAGTGAGCGAGCAAGCGGTCCTGGTGCTTGTCGTGGGAGCTGCTGGGTGGCAGCGGGAGAATAGGTGTTCCTCTTCGGGAACAGGTGACGTCCAGGCAGGGACGGCGGTCCTTTGGGGCACAGGAGAGAAACGGGTTAGAGCAAGCAAATACACGGAGGGTATCTAGCAGCAGAGCTTTCGGCAGAGATGTCGTACCTGGGCAGTGGTAATTAATACCACGACAGCTTCTGGTCAGCGTCGAGGTGTAGAAATAGTCCCCCCATCAGGGAAGGATTGAGTGCAGCTGGGGAGAGTGGGGTGCTTGACCGTGTGTGAATTAGGGGGATGGAATACAGCTGGGCGAATGAGGGTGAAGGAAGGGGTGACTGAAGAAAGAGAGGATGATGAGGAGTGCGCAGTGGATAGAGAGGGGGATGAAGAGGAGCGTGTGGAGGACGTGAGGGGAAAAGGAGGGGGAGTGAAGTAGGCCCGTGCTGTGATTATGACAGGACCCCCCCCTCGATGGGCGCCTACCGGCGGCCCAGGCTTGTCAGGGTGAGCCCGATGAAAGTCCTGGACGAGAGTTGGGTCCAGGATCATCGACCGGGAGATCCAGCAACGCTCCTCCGGGCCGTAGCCCTCCCAGTCGACCAGGTACTGGAAGCCACGGCCGCGTCGCCGCACGGGCAGCAACTCCCGGACCACGTAGGCCGGGTGGTCGTCTATCACCAGCGGAGGAGGGGGCTCTGGAGCAGGGGGAGACAGGGGACTGGAGACCACCGGTTTGAGCTGGGAGACATGGAAGGAAGGGTGAATGCGCATATGGGGGGGGAGCTGGAGCTTGACAACAGAGGGATTAATGAGGGACAGGATCTTGTAGGGCCCCACGAAGCGGGGGGTTAGCTTTCGTGAGACGGACTTGAGTGGCAGGTCCCGAGACGAGAGCCATACCATCTGACCTGGTACATAGGCGGGAGCCGGGGTCCGGTGGCGGGCGGCGAAGCGCCGGTTCTGGTCCGCAGTCCGGAGCAGCGCAGCCCTCGTCTCCCCCCAGATCGTCCTGCAGCGACGGAGATGGTCTTGCACTGACGGCACGGCGATCTCCTCTTCCTGGGCAGGGAACAGCGGGGGTTGGTAGCCCAAAGACGACTCAAAGGGGGACTGACCTGTGGCCACCGAAGACAGGGAATTGTGGGCGTATTCCACCCATGGCAGGAAGGCGCTCCAGCCGGAGGGGTCCCGGGCTGTCACGCAGCGGAGTGCGGATCCCAGGTCCTGGTTGGCCGTTGGTCTGTGGGGTGGAACCCGGAGGAGAGACTGACCATGGCCCCCAGAGCCCGACAGAAAGCCCTCCAGACCTGGGATATGAACTGAGGGCCCCTGTCGGAGACGATGTCAGCCGGGATCCCATGGAGCTGGAAGACGTGGAGTAAATAATAATAATAATAATTAATTTAATTTATATAGCGCTTCTCAATAACCCGAAGTCGCTGACAGTAGTCGGGAGCAGGGGTACAAACAAAGAAACGAAAGCAAAGAAACAAAAACAAAAACAACAAAGAAACAAAAACAAACGGAACATGAGACCATGGGGGGAACAGGGGAGACAGTACTATCAGGTCAGCAGTCTCTGCAGCAGAGGGGAGTTTGGGGAGAGCAACGAAGTGCACAGCCTTTGAAAAACGGTCAACAATGGTGAGGATGGCAGTGTTACCGTGTGAGAGGGGAAGGCCGGTGACGAAGTCCAGGGCGACGTGCGACCAGGGCCGACCGGGGACTGGGAGCGGACGAAGGAGCCCGGCGGGCGGTCGGTGGGAGGCCTTCGCACGAGCACACACGGTGCACGCCAGGACGAAAGCGCGGGTGTCCTCTCTCATGGTGACCCACCAGAAGTGCCTCCTCAGCAGGGATAGTGTCCGGTCGATCCCCGGGTGGCAAGCGAACCGGGAAGCGTGAACCCACTCGAGCACCTGGGAGCGGACGAGGTCAGGGACAAAAAGCCGGTTAGGTGGACCGTTACCTGGGTCCGGCTGGGCACGCTGTGCCTCCCTGACGACGGACTGGATCTCCCAGGTGGCGGTGGCCACCAGACAGGAAGTGGAAAGGATGGTGTCGGGGTGTGTGGACCCCTCCTCAGGGATGAACTGCCGGGAGAGGGCGTCTGGCTTGGTGTTCTTGGAACCAGGCCGGTAGGTCAGGGTGAAGTTAAACCTAGCGAAGAACAGCGCCCAGCGAGCCTGGCGAGAGTTCAGGCGCTTGGCCGTTGAGACGTAGGCGAGGTTCTTGTGGTCCGTCCAAACCAGGAAGGGGACCTCCGATCCCTCCAGCCAGTGCCTCCATTCCTCCAGGGCTAGCTTGACCGCCAGGAGCTCCAGGTTCCCGATGTCGTAGTTGACTTCGGCTGGGGTTAGGCGGCGTGAGAAAATGGCGCAGGGGTGCAGCTTCTGGTCGGTGGCAGAGCGCTGGGAAAGAACCGCCCCTACTCCGGTGCAGGAGGCGTCCACCTCCACCACGAACTGGCGGGACGTGTCCGGCTGGACGAGGATGGGAGCGGTGGTGAAGCGCCGGCGCAGCTCGGCGAAGGCGGAGTCCACTGTGTCGGACCAGACGAAGGGCACCGAAGGCGAGGTGAGTTGGGTGAGAGGCGCCGCGACCAGGCTGTAGTCCCTGATGAAGCGCCGATAAAAGTTGGCGAATCCCAGGAAGCGTTGGAGCTGTTTAATGTTGGTGGGACGGGGCCAGTCGGACACCGCTCTGATCTTCTCGGGGTCTGCCCGGATCTTGCCGCCCTCTATGATGTAGCCGAGGAAGCCGATGGAGGAGACGTGGAACTCACACTTCTCCGCCTTGACGAACAGCTTGTTCTCTAGAAGATGCTGGAGGACCCGGCGGACGTGCTGGACATGCTCCTCCATGGAGCGGGAGAAGATCAGGATGTCGTCTAAGTAGACGAATACGGAGCGGTGGAGTACGTCACGGAGAACGTCATTGACGAGGGCCTGGAAGACAGCAGGGGCGTTGGTCAGGCCGAAAGGCATTACCTTGTACTCGAAGTGGCCGAGTGGTGTCTTGAAGGCCGTCTTCCACTCGTCTCCCTCCCACATGCGGACAAGGTGGTAGGCGTTCCTGAGGTCCAGGTTTGTGAAGATGGTGGCACCTTGCGGGGGCTCAAAAGCAGAGTCGATTAAAGGTAGGGGGTATTTGTTCTTTACCGTGATGTTGTTGAGACCCTGGTAATCGATACAGGGGCGAAGGGAACGATCCTTCTTGGAAACGAAGAAGAATCCTGCGCCGACAGGAGAGTAGGAGGGGGTGATTATGCCCGAGGCCAGGGATTCGTGAACGTACTTCTCCATTGATTCTCTCTCTGGGCGCGAGAGATTAAACAGGCGACTAGCGGGGAGTGGCGCCCCAGGGAGTAAATCAATGGCGCAGTCGTATTGGCGATGGGGAGGCAGGGAGAGAGCCTGTTGTTTGCTGAAAACTGCCTTCAAATCGTGGTAGGCCGGCGGAATAGCAGACAGATCTATGTTCTCTTTGGGGGGGTGCGAACCGGCGCCCTCTAGTGGCGGCCGAGCCGACTGCAGACAAGCGACGTGACAGTGGGTGCTTGTCGTGGGAGCTGCTGGGTGGCAGTGGGAGAATAGGTGTTCCTCTTTGGGAACAGTTGACGTCCAGGCAGGGACGGCGGTCCTTTGGGGCACAGGAGAGAAACGGGTTAGAGCAAGCAAATACACAGAGGGTATCTAGCAGCAGAGCTTTCGGCAGAGACGTCGTACCTGGGCAGTGGTAATTAATACCACAACAGCTTCTGGTCAGCGTCGAGGTGTAGAAATAGTCCCCCCATCAGGGAAGGATTGAGTGCAGCTGGGGAGAGTGGGGTGCTTGACCGTGTGTGAATTAGGGGGATGGAATACAGCTGGGCGAATGAGGGTGAAGGAAGGGGTGACTGAAGAAAGAGAGGATGATGAGGAGTGCACAGTGGATAGAGAGGGGGATGAAGAGGAGCGTGTGGAGGACGTGAGGGAAAAAGGAGGGGGAGTGAAGTAGGCCCGTGCTGTGATTATGACAGGACCCCCCCCTCGACGGGCGCCTCCCGGCGGACCAGGCTTGTCAGGGTGAGCCCGATGAAAGTCCTGGACAAGAGTTGGGTCCAGGATCATCGACCGGGAGATCCAGCTCCGCTCCTCCGGGCCGTAGCCCTCCCAGTCGACCAGGTACTGGAAGCCACGGCCGCGTCGCCGCACGGCCAGCAACTCCCGGACCACGGACAGGTGCTCTCGACCACTCTTAGAATTTGGTCTTGCCTGAGAGAAAAGCAACAATAAGAAAACATTGCTGAATCCCAGGTAAGAACAAAATAAGAGGAAATGCTAGTTATGAACGAAATCTGTTCTTATATTGCTTCATGAATGAGGCCCAATCATCTCCCATGACCTCAAGTGGGAGCTGAACATCAAAGCACAGCAAAGGATGTATTTCCTGCGGCAGCTGAAGAAATTCAACCTGCCAAAGACGATGATGGTGCACTTTTACACAGCCATCATTGAGTCTATCCTCACCTCCTCCATCACAGTATGGTACGCTGCAGCTACGGCCAAGGACAAAGGCAGGCTGCAGCGTGTCATCCACTCTGCTGAGAAGGTGAACGGCTGCAATTTGCCATCTCTCCAGGACCTGTACGCCTCTCCAGAACTCGGAAGCGTGCAGGTAAGATTGTGGCCGACCCCTACCACCCCGGTCACAACCTGTTTGAGTCACTCCCCTCTGGCAGGAGGCTGTGGTCCTTACTTACTTACTTACTTACTTAGGCCATCTACGACTTTTCTCCATTCAACACGGCTTTGGGCTGTCCTTTCTGCCTCCCCCCAGGTAGTTCCTCGTCTCTTGAGCTCCGCCTCAGTGTCCCGCCTCCAGGTGTTCTTAGGCCGCCCCCTCTCTTCCGCTTCCCCTGGGGATTCCAAGTCAGGGCCTGTCGTGTAGTACTGGTAGCCGGTTTCCTCAAAGTGTGGCCTATCCATCCCCACTTTCGTCTCAGGATCTGCTTCTCCACTGGTTCCTGTCTTCCTTTCAGCCATAGTTCCTCATTCTTGATTTTGTTTGGCCACCGGATCCCAAAGATGCGTTTCAGACAGCTGTTTATAAAGGTCTGTATCTTCTGCAATGTTCTTTTCGTCATTCTCCAAGTCTCTGAACCGTAGAGAAGGACGGATTTGACATTTGAATTGAAGAGCCGCACTTTGGTTGTCATGGCGATGTCCTTGGAGGACCTTGGAGGCTGTGGTCCATCAGGGCCAAAACCTCACGCCACAAGAACAGTTTCTTCCCCTCTGCAGTGAGCCTCATCAACAAGGCTCGGGACCCTCACTGACACCCCTCCACTGTGTTACATTAACACACCCTACTGGACTATATACTTGCCCACCGCATTGTTACTCATTCTAATTAGTGTATATAATTGACCACATCTGCCCAGTTGTACAGCCCTGGCCTATTCCTATTTAAATTTTTACTTATAATTGTACTATATTCTATTGTGCTATATTTAATTTAGTTTATATCCCATATCATTTTATTCAACCTCTTATTTACTGATTCTGATGTAACTCTAACCAGTTCATTAATTAGTCTCTCCATCTATGTAACTAACCAGTTCATTAATCTCTCATCTATAACTCTAACCAGTTCATTAGTCTCATATATGTAACTCTAACCAGTTCATTAGTCTCATCTATGTAACTCTAACCAGTTCATTAATCTCTCATCTATGTAACTCTAACCAGTTCATTAGTCTCATCTATGTAACTCTAACCAGTTCATTAATCTGTCATCTATGTAACTCTAACCAGTTCATTAGTCTCTCATATATGTAACTCT
Organism: Notolepis coatsorum; assembly: GCF_963971535.1. Lineage (NCBI taxonomy): Eukaryota > Metazoa > Chordata > Actinopteri > Aulopiformes > Paralepididae > Notolepis > Notolepis coatsorum. Next base: position 131,076,533 of record NC_140175.1, read on the forward strand.
AACCAGTTCATTAATCTCTCATCTATGTAACTCTAACCAGTTCATTAATCTCTCATCTATGTAACTCTAACCAGTTCATTAATCTCTCATCTATGTAACTCTAACCAGTTCATTAATCTCTCATCTATGTAACTCTAACCAGTTCATTAATCTCTCATCTATGTAACTCTAACCAGTTCATTAGTCTCTCATCTATGTAACTCTAACCAGTTCATTAATCTCTCATCTATGTAACTCTAACCAGTTCATTCATCTCTCATCTATGTAACTCTAACCAGTTCATTAATCTCTCACCTATGTAACTCTAACCAGTTCATTAATCTCTCATCTATGTAACTCTAACCAGTTCATTAGTCTCTCATCTATGTAACTCTAACCAGTTCATTAATCTCTCATCTATGTAACTCTAACCAGTTCATTCATCTCTCATCTATGTAACTCTAACCAGTTCATTAATCTCTCATCTATGTAACTCTAACCAGTTCATTAATCTCTCATCTATGTAACTCTAACCAGTTCATTAATCTCTCATCTATGTAACTCTAACCAGTTCATTAGTCTCTCATATATGTAACTCTAACCAGTTCATTAGACTCTCATATATGTAACTCTAACCAGTTCATTAGACTCTCATATATGTAACTCTAACCAGTTCATTAGTCTCTCATATATGTAACTCTAACCAGTTCATTAGACTCTCATATATGTAACTCTAACCAGTTCATTAGTCTCTCATATGTAACAAACTTCAGTGATCCTCTCCTTGTCTTGCTGCACCGTCCTGCTCCTGAGAGGCAAAAGACAATCTATTTTAAAAGAAGCTGACATACGATGGCATCTCCCTGTTATATCTCAATGTGTTTTACACAAGGTCACTGATTATGAGGAATTCATAGTTAAAAGCCTCACTCATGATCAAGGTGGCGACTATCAAAATATTTTTGATAACATTGCAGGCTAACGCTTTCTGTGCCGCGCTCCAAGCCACATTTCATTTATGCACGAGGAGACATAATACCAATAATCTACCGTTGATTTCAGGATGATTAGATAATCAGGCGAAAAATGACAACGTGATAACTGGATTTCACTAAAGGGCTATTTCCGCGTCTTTTCCTGGGATTACTGAGAATCACCCAAACTATACTCATATTCAAAACGGTATAAAACGGAAATGTACGGATGAAAAAGTTATCTGTTTTTTGCATGTTGACCAGAAGCAACTCACTGACAATCGACAGCGTTATTAGATCCATAGCTATAATATAAAATATAGTTTTTAGCAGTGCAAACACGCCATTCTATCCATTGAATAGAACGCTGGCACTGAAGGCCCACAGTGCCCCCTGCTGCCTGGCATCAAAGTGTTAAGGAGTTAATACTGCCACTGTTGACTTTATTGCCACTACTGCATTGCAGGGGGACAGGGACAGAACAGGGCCTATATTGACTGAATGTGAGAGTCGCAGCCTCATAATTCCCTGGACAGTGTTTTGTCCAAGCAGGGCCTAATCACTCTTCACTTATGCTTCTAGTGCGATCTGGTATGGTTTATTAGGCTGAATTTGGTAGTGGTTTATTAGGCTGAATTTGGCAGTGGTTTATTAGGCTGAATTTGGCAGTGGTTTATTAGGCTGAATCTGGTAGTGGTTTATTAGGCTGGATCTGGTAGTGGTTTATTAGGCTGAATCTGGTAGTGGTTTATTAGGCTGGATTTGGTAGTGGTTTATTAGGCTGAATCTGGTAGTGGTTTATTAGACTGGATCTGGTAGTGGTTTATTAGGCTGGATTTGGTAGTGGTTTATTAGGCTGAATCTGGTAGTGGTTTATTAGGCTGAATCTGGTAGTGGTTTATTAGGCTGGATCTGGTAGTGGTTTATTAGGCTGAATCTGGTAGTGGTTTATTAGACTGGATCTGGTAGTGGTTTATTAGGCTGGATTTGGTAGTGGTTTATTAGGCTGGATTTGGTAATGGATTTGGTAGTGGTTTATTAGGTTGGATAATTAGGATAATTAGGTAAACAATATAACAAATCAATATAATTAACTAACTAAGGTAGTGTTATTGTCCTATTGTGCTTAACTTAGCTCATATTTCATTTTATTTTACTCCATTATCTGTTGGCTAATGTGGCGCCAGTAACACATAGCGAGAGAGAGAGAGAGAGAGAGAGAGAGAGAGAGAGAGAGAGAGAGAGAGAGAGAGAGAGAGACATGCGCAGTAGTGCTTAGCAAGCCTCAAGCCCCTCCCATCCGAGCTCAGACCCAGAGACATGGGGCTCTGCGGCTCTGCAAATATACCCTATTGAAGAGGGCACTATTTAGGGTGGGGAGGCATGAGACCGGGGGTTGTCCTTTTTGTGGGGAGCTGGAAACAGTTGAACATGTGCTGCTTCATTGTGCTCGGTATGAGAGGGAGAGGGGGGTCTTGTGGGGTCGGGTGAGGGAGGGGGGGGTGCATATTTTACATTGGGTGGATTGTTGAGGGTTGTGGTGAACCAGTAGCAAGGTGGGGGTTGCATTTGTAAGCCCAGAAGTAAATATCATGGTAAAGGAGAGGGTGAGTAATAAACTGTCTGTATACACGGGTGAGTTGATGGCTATTTTGTTAGCTATCAATTGGGTGGAAACAATCAAGCCAAACAAGGTGTTAATAGCGTCAGACTCAAGCAGTGCATTAGTGAGTATAAAGAACACACAGTCAGAAACAAGACAGGACATTATTTTGGAAATAGCACAGGCGGTTTTTAGGGTGAGGAGGGTAGGTTCAGATGTGAGTTTCATATGGGTGCCAGCACATATAGGGGTGGAGGGGAACGAACTGGCGGATAAGTTTGCAAAGGAAGCAGTTAGTAAAGTAGAAGTAAGTCTGGGTATGAGTTACAGCAAGGCAGAAGTTAAGAGTGTAATTAAATATGAAATGAAGAAGAAGTGGCAGGAGGAGTGGGATAGAGGAAGTAAAGGTAGGCATTTTAATAAAATCCAGAGGGCAGCAGGGAAAATGAGAGATGTGGGCAGAGGTACGAAGGAAGAAGTTATTGTATCAAGAATGAGATTAGGTCTTAAACAAGACTCCAAATGCTCCCTATGCACAAATGGGGATGAAGGGACATTTATGCACATGTACTGGGACTGCCCACCAGTCAAGATATTGACTGGCCATATCGGTATCTGTACATGAGTTATTTACAGAGCATGGTAGGACATGCTAGGTCCTGTGATAGTGCAATACACTGTTAGCTACGGATGAGGCACTGGGTCTTTATGTACACTGCTATACAATGCTATATTATACAATCTTAAGCTCTACTATACTACTCTTAAAGTGACCTTTCCTTCTGTAAAGTGATCTTACGTGTGAGCGTGTGCAGCACGCGATCTCAGGATGATTCCCCATGTTAACCCAGACGTCCGTGTGCCTATAATGAATAGAAATATCGAATAAAAGAAATTACGATGAAAACCGGACTATACTCGGGTCTGGCGCTGAACGGTTGGCGAGTTAACCCGACTTTACTCGGGTCTGGCGTCCATTGAGTTAACATTCACTTTAGACACTTTAAACACATTTTAACACCAAAGTTTTATCAATTTATTACTAAAAGATGAGCATTTTCATACCTCATTCGTGCATTTTGCATTTTAAAAACTTTGCATTTTGTACCTCATTGTTTAAATGTTGTACTTTAGGTTGTACTTTAGTTTGTATATTGTATATTTTGTATAGTGTTTGGATCCTATTCTTTTTACTGTATGCAGCATATTATCAGCGGGCTCATACAGAAGCAAGCATTTTACTGTAATGTACTGTACATGTACTTATGTGACAAATAAAACAACACTTGAAACTAAACTAGTAAATGTAAAGGTATGCCTTTTGGATAAATAGCTCTGAAACCATTTGTAAGCAGATGTGTCAAAGCCAACATTCATTAACCTTTGCAATAGAAGAGAGTGATGAACTGTGTCAAATGCTTTTGACAGATCTACAAAAAAGGCAGCACAGTGTTTACTTCTGTCAAGGTCAGATTAGGCTTGGGCGGTATGACGGTATTACGGTATACCAGGATATTTCGAGATCCCGCCGGTATCATTCTCAATACCGTGACGTCACAGACTGCTATTACACTGACACGGAGTTGATTGTAGTGCACAGCACGCACTAGCAGAGGGTTACGTGGCTATCGTTCTGGGACTGGGAGCTAACGTTACTTAGTACCTGGCTGGTGCGGGCTAACTGGCTACCAAAGGAGAATATAATTTATTATTATTCGTTATTTTCTTTCCATCTTTGAAGGTGAATAACACCATGCTAACTGTAGCTAAGGGGCTACACAACCCGGACTGTATTGAAATGTTTAGATTAAACCACTACCAAAGAATGTTAATGGCCAGACAGTAGAAGTACACAAAATGGCGGACACTCTATTAACGGCGCGGGGACAGAGATACTGGTCAAACAAGCATTTTAATGTTGATAGTAAACATACATATTATATATCACAGCTCTCTTTTAATAATAGAATGTCAGTGCATAAACGTCAGAGGTCACGATAGTTCCTATGCTACGGGTACCCGACCGGTGGAGCTCTGAATGGAGTGGATTGAGACGAAGCGGCACAGGGAAAAGCAAGATGGTGGCTGGAGACGATAATTCTCTCTGGAGCTCCGGCTCCAGAGAAACTGCAGACTGGTGGGATAATCCTGTCGTCGCTGGGGAAAGGGGTCTCATACGGACCGGGTCCTTGTATTCCTAGCGCCTGATGGCAGGATTAATAGCTATTAGTCCAAGAAGCCCGTTGGCATGGATGATAGCTAGTTAGCTCCGTTTGTGCTTAAAGCTAACCCGCATGAGGTCTTCAATGAGTAGTTATGTCCAGAACGTCGCTGGGTTCAACTATAAGTCTCTCCACGTTACTTCGCTTACACAAGTCACTATACTGTGCCAGTAGTGGCTCGACAATATTATAGTTGTATCTAAGTAATTAGCCGTGCGGCTCTCTATAACGATACGTTGCCTTGCTGTCCTGTTTACAACTGCCAAAACGGTACTTCTCTCTCACTCTGTTAGTTTTCCTGTGTACTCAGCCTGTTCACCCACACAGATCAGTGCGCTCTCTCAATTGTCCCGGGCATGTCTGAACATGTTCTGAAAACATGTCTAGAGGGGCGCGCGCACTGGCGCCTACGGCGTGAAGCATGGGACATATACAAAGAGCGAATGACGAATACTGTTAGGCAAACAGATGACGTGAAAATATATATATCTTATATATATAAACAATATATAAGTTATACAAAATAATAAACGCAGACTTTCAGTGTTAATCTGGACCTTCATAACACTAACATTGACCAGACGTGAAATAGTCTACCCATATAACTCTGTATGATGGCATGTACAATAGTGCTGGATATATCCATTTATATATTTATATTTACTGCATATATATATATATATCCATATCTGTCTGAATATACCTGCATATAATGCTTCCATATACAAGAGCACCCTTAACAATTAAGCACAATTAACAGGGTTGCATATGTTTCATTTCAACTTTTATTTAAAAATCGTAAGCTTCTGAGGTTTCCCTCATTTACAGAAATGACGATTGTACAAATGTAAACGGTATATAGTGGAAAGCAATATTCACAGAAAATTAAACACAAAAGAGTAATACAAATAATAATAAAAATAATGTTCTAAAATAATTTTAAAAAATCTGCTAAAACAGTTACAGGTAACACAATGGTCTGAAATCATATGTTTAAAAACACTAAGAGAAGGGAGAACCACCAAATTCAGAGAGAGATGGCGGACATTCCAAGAGTTAAGAGGCATCAAAGGAAAAAGCTGATTTCCCTAGACCCTAAGAACCATCCTGTCATTAGATTGAATAGGTTCCAATATTATATTCTAGCCGTGAAGATATATAAACCGGGTGCTTACCAATAAGGGCTTTCAAAATAAATAAATAAATACCAGTGTTTTGTGTGCCTTTCTACAAGAGAAGGCCAACCCACCCTATCATACAGGACACAATGGTGAGTATCATCTGTCACCATTAATAAACCTAAGACCTGAGTGATATGCATAATCCAGAGGTTTAAGAGCTGATGCCGCAGAATGCCTATAAATGACATCACCATATTCCAAAACTGATACGAACAACAATTATTTTATCAAGATTATCCACATGGAACTTGTACATTTATCATCTAGCCACAGGCCAAGATATTATACTCTGTGACTCTCTCTATACAAGAGCCACTGACTGTAGATACCTGCACATTATCAAAGTCTAACATTATAGTAGTACCTGGCTGGTGCGGGCTAACTGGCTATCGTTCTGGGACTGGGAGCTAACGTTATAGTAGTACCTGGCTGGTGCGGGCTAACTGGCTATCGTTCCGTGATTTGTTTACTTGGTAACACGGGTTGCTAAAGAATTTAGGTTCGAGGTTGAAGAAAGTGCACTTTTAGGTTGAAAGAACGGCCCTAATGTCAACGTGTTTCAATATAAGCGTTATGTATGGTGATAACGAGTATATTGTTATCCCCCCCCCCCCTCCCCCCGCTGATGAAAATGAAAGTCATACCGTCATATACCGTATACCGGGGTATTATGTCAGCAGCGTATGACGGTATGAAAAAAATTATACCGCCCAAGCCTAGTCAGATACTATACCATTTACAACTAGAGTAGTGGCTGTTGCTCTAAACTCCCATTGATGTGGGCTTAATATAGAGTGATCTGAGAGAAACGGATCTTTGCAAATTGCAAGCCCATATACTGTAGCTTGGATATTGGTCGATAGCTATTCAGATTACTTCTATCTCCACCTTTATGTAATGGAACAACATGAGCTATCTTCCAGATACTAGGAACTATACATGATGGCAATGAGAATTTTAATATTATGTTAGTTCTGTAATTACTACAATATAATAACAGTCAATCATGTGACTGGACAGCGTGCTGTAAGTTAGCCACTAGCATACGGCTGCTGTTAGTTTATCTGATATTCTTCAATAATAAAAGGTAGAATTCATCTTTCAGAGGTTTATTCAAAAGTGAACAACAAACAGGAAAAGAGTATGTTGCAATGGGAAAATTATACATTGCAACGGGCAGTTAATGTTTAGTCCAAGATAACGATAATTATCGCGATATATTTTAATAATTGATATCGATCGATAAAAAAGAATAAATCAATCATCTTAATTTTTTTTTTTATTATTTGTATTGTGACCTGCAACAGGGCAGCTTTAAAACCAGAGACAGTGGACAGACTTGTGTTTCTTGCCTACAACTTAAAGTAATGGCTTTGCTTGTCCAAATGACAATACTGACCAAATTGAGGTTTCTTTTTCTCTTGTCCATTTATTTTGTTTGCTTTCTAATTTAAAATACAGTTTGAAACCGTCTGTACACAGTAGGCTATGTGTGCTAGCAGAGCTAGTCTCCAGTCGCGAGTTACGGTGCACATGGTGGTTTGTCCACCAAAAAAGCGCCAAAAGATAGAAAAGAAACCAGCAGAGCCAAAACTGTTCAACTCCCCTGGAGCCACAGCCAGCAGAGAAGCTGGTTTACTTTCGCTTTCAAACCAGCTGTAGCCTAAGAACTGGAGTGTGAGGGGATGCAACACAAAAGATGGCGGCAACGACAAAGAATTGCTGCAAAATAAACATACATTTGTTGTGATTTTTTTTTTTTTTTTATAATTTTTTTTATACTGATAACAATATCGATAAACATTTTGGCCATATCTCCCAGAATATACAGTAGCGTGGAGACGCCAAGACATTCTGACCAGAACAGAGAAAACAAGCGTCTTATCGTCACTAAGCCAATGAAATGGCTTTTCAGAAAATAGTATCAGACCAAACAAGGACAGGCTTTTTTTTTATCTTTTTTTTAAGAATAGCAGACTTAAAAGAGGGTCTAGAATTTCAACAGTTCTTCGTTTTAGAAGACAGACTCATCTCCTGCCACAACAGGTGGCTGTTGTGAGTCCATAGGAATTTGATGACATTCCCTGTGAGCACAAATAGAATTGCCTTGTGTTAGCAAAAAAATAGCCAAAGTCTCACACTAGCCAGTTTGGATGGACTCTGTCAGTTCTAAAATGCGAGGAACATTCCCAAAACAGATTCAACTTGTCAATGAAAGCCATGTTCTGAGCACTGGAGCCAGGTGTGAAGACTGAGGATTCTACTCAACAGGCCAGTGTGGGAATGGGACCAGAGATAAAAACAGACTTTCCACGTTAACTTAAAAAGTTAAGAAGAAGAAGAATCTCTGGTCAGCTAGCATAGACTGTAAACATAACAAGCATAGACTGTAAAAGATGAGATACTCATGTACATGTCATTCTTTATAGCCTTATGTAATAGAAATGTGAAACCTTTGGCCAATATCTCATCAAGTGGAATCAGATCCATTCTGGAGGAAAGCTGGGAACCTTTTCCTTCTCCTCTGATGTTACTGGAGGAGGAAGCTTCATGACAACTTGGTAATAGATCTGACCAACTGTAGTCGATACAGATCAATAAATGTAGCTAGTATTGGGTATATGATCTGTGCATCCCTATATAGGCCTATTCGTTCAACATGTTACTTTCCTGGCAAGAGTGTAGTGTTTGTTACTTTCAAAAGTAATGGTTACAACAAATAACATTTAAATTCTTCTTCTTTCTAGACTCCGTTGCCTTACAACTGTGTATCTGTGAAGAGGAGGTTCCCCCTGAGCAGCAGGAGAGGAGCCCCAGTCTGGACCAGGAGGAGCCAGAGCCCCTACAGATGAAAGAGGAACAGGAGGAACTCTGGACCAGTCAGGAGGGAGAGCAGCTCCAAGGTCTGCAGGAGGCTGATATCATGAAGGTCACATTCAATCCTGTCTCTGTGAAGAGTGAACATGATGAAGAGAAACCTCAGTCCTCGTGGTTTAACCAAATCAAGGACCCAGAGCTCCTACAGATTAAAGAGGAACAGGAGGAACTATGTCAAGATCTAGAGGAGTCTGATAGGTGCAAGATGATCTTACACCCTGTGAAATATGAAGAATATAGTGAGAATACTCTGTCCTCACAACTCAGCCAAACCCAGGACCCAGAGCTCCTACAGATTAAAGTTGAACTACATCAAGGGCTGGAAGAAGCTGATCGCTCCAAGATCACAGTAGACCCAGTGAAATGTGAAGATGGTGAAAAGAATGATCAGCCTCTTCAAACCCAAAGGGAGAGAAACGGAGAAGCATACTCTTTACCCAGCACTTCAACTGAACAGATGAAAACAGAACCTGATGCTGAGGACTGTGGAGTATCAGAACCAGCCAGTAACCTAGATCCAGCTGGTGATTTAGAACCAACTAGAGATGGCCAGCTCCTCTCTTCAGACTGTTCGGGAAATGAGACTGATGACAGTTCTGAGATTAAGACTGATGGCAGCGATGATGACAGTTCTGAAACTGAGACTGATGACGGCGATGATGACAGTTCTGAAACTGAGACTGATGACGGTGATGAATGGAAGGAGAGTGGAGGACCAGGTTCGATGACTCTGAAACCAAAGAAGACACAGAAAATACAAACTTTGTCTAACAGCAGTCCTGGGTTCAGAAAGAAGGGAAATCTGAAGATACACATAAATAAGCATATTGGAGAGAAACCATTTGGTTGTTCAGTTTGTGGGAAAGGGTTCAGTATGAAGCGATATCTGAAGAGACACATGATAACTCATACAGGAGAGAAACCATTTAGTTGTTCAGTTTGTGGGAAATGGTTCAGTATGAAGCAAGCTCTGAAGAGACACACGATGATTCATACAGGAGAGAAACCATTTAGTTGTTTGGTTTGTGGGAAAGGGTTCAGAAAGAAGGGAGATCTGAATAGACACATGATAACTCATACAGGAGAGAAACCATTTAGTTGTTCAGTTTGTGGAAAAGGGTTCAATAGGAAAGAACATCTTAAGAGACACGCAATAATTCATACAGCAGAGAAACCATTTAGTTGTTCAGTTTGTGGGAAAGGGTTCAGTATGAAGGGAGATCTGAAGACACACATGAGAACTCATACTGAAAAAAGAAACATTCTGTTAAGTTTAAGCTGGGAGTAGACTTGAAAAGAAGAGAGAACAGGTCCCAAAACACAGTTTGCAGTTTACATAATAGTAACCCAATGTACCTATTCTAAACAGTATACTCAATAGGATCCCCATTAGGGTTGGGCATCGTTTGGATTTGAACGATTCCGATTCTCCATTTCGATTCCTGTTCTAAACGATTCTCGATTCCGATTCTTTGAGGTGCAGGTCAAAACAGGTCACAGCTTATTTCGCAGGAGTTTTTTTTTACTAAATCTTAACTTTTTTTTTACATTGTCAGTTAACTTGATACAGTTTAATTTGGTTGCTGTAGTGTAACTAGGGTATTAATTAACAAAGTAAAAAAAAAATTAAATAAAATCTTTTTTAAGAATCGAAATTAAGAATCAAAATGCAAATATGTTACTTCCAGAACCGGAAGTTAGGAACCGGTTCCTATTAGAACCGGTTCTCGGTGCCCAACTCTAATCCCCATGTACTTATACTAAACAGTATATTCAATAGGATCCCCATGTACTTATACTAAACAGTATAATGTCACGGTGGCCAAATTCTGCCACATTTTGCTAGGATTCTATCACATATTCACAACAATAGCGAATATAACTTACCCTGCGCCGTTTTTATTGAGGTTTCTTACAAATTAACAATGCTTTATTTGTCCTTTATAAGCGGACTATCATTAAAATCTTAATTGTACCATATGTCCCCCTTTAGACAACAGACCTAACACTAGGGTCGCACCGCATTTGTTAGCCAATCTCGGCCACTGTATTCAGGTGGCGTCTCCTCACCTTTAATCCGGTGCTGACCCCTGGGCCCTGTTCCTCGTACCTGGCTAACTGAGTTAGCCGGATAATTTTCAGGATAGCTTGACTTAAGCCAGACCTTTCCGTTCCCCGACGTCGGATTGTCTAAATCACTATGGCAACATATCAGAAAGTTTGAACCTGCTCCAGCGCAGGGTTAAGTTCAGTTAGCTGGATAAACCATGGCTACGCCCTCGCAAAGAAATGCCAGCTCCCTTCCTGAAATATTTCTTTCTGTTTTTGTGCTTCGTTTTTCTAGAGGGGGCTTTTGAAATGTAAAATAATAGACCTAAAATGCTGATAATAAATCATATTCAGCCTATAGATTTACTTTGTCCTAAATAATGCACGTCATAGTTATACGGATACGGCGCTCACGCGTCGCGACACACTGGTTATTTTAATAACGCGGAGTAGGGGTGGACGGTATACGGTATACTATAAACGGTATGAATTTGCGCTACGGTATGGATTTTGACTATACCTTGTGACCGGTAGACTAGACTAGAGCAGCTAGTCACAGCAGTAGCAATGACATTAACGTTACTTGACAATTCACTCGACGTTTGCAGTGGTCGTTGCATAGTGTTTAATTGTACTGAGTTTTTCTCCACTTCACGGACCTTGCCATAACAGTTTTGGCATTTCAATTTGGCTAAGGAGGCTGAGAGGAGACTTGCTTTAGCGCAGCAACGGGCTAACGTTAGCCTCTAAGCTAACTCACGTTAGCCACTAAGCTAACGTTCTAACGTCACTCTGCGGCAGAGTTCCATTAGTGAAGAAAGGGGGGGCGGGTATATTGACAAGGCTTGAAGACAGGTTCAAAGATAACTTCACATTTATTTGGCTATTCATTTCTTTATATCGCTTTATCCAACAGGCTGCTCTCGTTTCTAACTCTGTGTTGACATCCTGGTGTGACATCATCAACTACGGCATCTTAGGAAGCGCAAACTCAAACCTATTACATTACGCTCTCTCTCTCTCTCTCTCTCTCTCTCTCTCTCTCTCTCTCTCTCTCTCTCTCTCTCTCTCTCTCTCTCTCTCTCTCTCTCTCTCTACATTGTCAAACATGTACACTAAAGTTAAGTTATGTTGGAGTTGTATTGTGTTTGAGTTGTTTGGGGGAAATAAACCTCTTGTCCTGCTGTCGTTTTTATTTTCACTTTGTGCCGCTTGATTTGATTGTATTTCATGAAAAAATTTTATTTCAGAGATGGAAGTAACTTGAGAAAAGGTTTTCCATTTTTCTATTGCAGTTTTGCACAATAAATGTTCTTAAAATACCTCTGTACTATGTGAAATATGTCCTAGTAATACAAGAGTACAGTAATAGCTGCCATACCAGTGTTTTACCCCTTCAGAAGCATTTATATAGACATTTTAAGATAAATGAATATACCGTGATATATACCGTTATTGTCTATGCTTCAAATTATACCGTGATATACATTTTAGACCATACCGTCCAGCCCTAACGCGGAGCATTGCAAATGTGAATCCCGCGCGGATATTTTTAATGAATGAAACCTATCGGGCGTTTGGCTCTGATTCATTTCATATTATTCGCTGTTGATGTATTTGCTTAACGGAGCGCCCGGATTGTGTTTCATTTAAGCATAGATTGAAGCGTCTTTATGCGTGGACTGTGGATATTAATTACGAGGAATCTGATTATGTGGATTGTTGAATTGTATCACTGTCACTCACACGTTATTGTGATATTGTAACTGGGATTAAAATGTCTGAGATGCGCTGTTTGACGGATTTGAGAAATTGAATGAGCCTTTGACGTTTTGATGAATTAATTTGAGAAAATGCATTTATCTGTTCAATCACTGTTATCTGATGATGAACATGAGGTGTCACTGGTATAAACCAAAGGTTAATCAATTCAATGCATGTATGGATGATGTCCGAAACAGATTAAAACCTGATTAATAGTGAAACTGTATAGCCTCCCTCCACGCCTCTCTGACACGTTATTTCGGGGGTCGTGCCGAACCATGTATTTATATATAAAGTACATGATACCTAAGCCGAGGGCATACAGTACAGATATCCTCATACGTATCTATTATTTTTATTTCGTATCAATTAGATACTCTTTGGGCTTGTTTGTATCTACTTATTCTGAAAGAGTTTAACTAATTATTTTCGCTAGCAAGATCTCATTCGATTATTCATTCCATTTAGCCTACTGCCAGCAGGCACATTTAAAGAAATATAATCTGATTGATTGGGGTAATGAGGGACTTAACATTTGCCTATAGATATGCATTTAACTTGTCGGCAAGGCTATTGAGCCGTACTGTATTGTACCCATTCAGCAATCTGTTAATAAAGTTTTAAATCAATCAATCAATCAATGCCGTTAGAAAATCAGGATTTCTGCGATCGACACCTGTTGTCTTTTCAGGTGAGGCGGCCGCGCGCAATTATCCTGAGTATCAAGTCTGGTTCGAATTAACGAGACTGAATCAGCGTTCGAGGAACAGGGAAAGCCTGGATTCAAACATCGGGTTAATTGAATCTGGATAATGGGACTTTTGATCGACTTAGTTGAACGGGGAATAGGGCCCAGACTTGGGATTTGTAGGATTTGTAGTTCTGACATACACAACCTTTTCTGACATAACGTTTCACCTTTTAAACCAGGGGTGTCAAACTCATTTTCACAGAGGGCCACATCAGCATTATGGTTGCCCTCAAAGGGCCAAAGACTATATAAATGTTAATGTATGTAAAATAAATGTAGCTACTCATTTACATATTGTTAAACATCAGGGTCCACCATTTTCAATTCGTAATGAAATTGCTATTATGTGTCTGCATGAACACACAACTGTAACTGTACTCAAAAATAACAAAATAAGGGTTGTCTCAGTTCACAACTATATTGGTCAAGTTTTGGGTGGGACTTGTTTGCGTCCCTACAGCTTCTTATTCAATTGAGCAAGATGCTCGGTTATGTCACACAGCCAGTTTGCATCTGACAGTTCAGACAATATTTCTTCAACCCTTTGTTACCTATTCCTTTTTTTACCAGAGCTCAAATGACGTGGCGGGCCACATTTGGCCCGCGGGCCATGAGTTTGACACCTATGTTTTAAACCAATGCTACCATCTACTGGACTACAGAAAAGTACTGTATGGAAGTTGATTTGTAAATAAAGGCCCCCACAGGCCATTTTCAGTTCAAAACCCAAATGTATATGGTTTTTTTAATTACTTATTTTGGTTTCAATGGTAAATATTTTTTTTTTAATGGTAAATGGTTTAGATTCATCACTGCTAACACTGAATTAAGTACAACAACAACAACAACAACAACAACAACAGTACTGTCATTTATATATATATATTTTTTTTTTAATCTTTTTCCCCCTCCTTTTTCCTCTGATTTTCTCCCATTAGTTTGTCGTTATGCCAATTCCCAATCCCCATCCCGGTCGCTGCGCACTTACCCCCCACAGTCGGTCTGGGAGAGTGGAGGCTACCACGTGCTTCCTCCGACACACATCCAGCCAATCAACCGCTTCTTTTCACCTGGCAGCGCGGACTCTCACTGAGGGCGTAGCGACGCGTGTGGAAGGATCACACTATCCCACTTAGATCCTATTCGCGCTTAGCAGGCGCCCCGACCGAACTGTAGGAGTCGCTGTTTTACAACGACCCGGACCCACCCCGCCAGCTCCTCCCACCCTCTAATACTGCCAATTGTATTAGTGTGAACGGCCAGCCAAGCTGGTGACAACCCCGGAGCTGTGAGCTGGATTCGAACAGGCGAATCCTAGGTCATTTATATTTTCTAACAAACAAATACTAATTTGATTTGATTGATTTGATTTTTATTTGTCTCGAACATAGAAACATAAAACAAGTTTAAAAACAAAAAGAGAAATAGTCAAATACTATTTCCATACAATAAGTGTTCGAGAAGGAACAGGGGGAAGTAAAACAACTTATCAAGCCCTGCCCCTTCCTTACAATATTTGACATTATAATTTAATAAAAATAAAAATAATATAACAAATAAAAAATAGGGCTTCCGGTTCCGGGTCGGAAGGATGTGAACGTCTCTGAGCCGCGCTGCCGCTCCCGTACTTTTATTTTACTTTAAAAAGCCTTTTGTTTATATTTAAAAGGTAATTGAACCACTAATATACAACATCCGTATCTAAGACTGTACTATTCGACCCAAAAAGGAAAAGAATAACGAGCGTGATGACTGCGCGAGTCTTGAGAAGCGAGGCCGCCCCTGTGGATGGGGCTACCATGGCTAAGCTAATGGAGGAGCTCAAACAGGCCTTCACCACGGAGTTCAGATCGTTTGCTGCCTCGCTCGAGTCTAGACTCGACGGCTTCCAGCAGGAGATCGCAGACCATACCCAACGCTTGACCTCCGTGGAGGGCGGCATGGATAGGTGGTCGGATAGGATGGTGGAGCTGGAAGTAAGATGCACAGCTCAGGATGTAGTCATCGACAAGCTAAGAAACAAGCTAATTGATGTTGAATCACGTAGTCGGCGTTCTAACATACGCATCCTGGGCCTGGACGAATCCCTGCACAGCAACCGTCCCAGTGTCTTTTTCGCGGAGGTCCTGGTGGAAATCATGGGGAAAGATGTCCTCGCTACACCACCGGAGCTTGACCGGTGCCACAGGACGCTAACACCCAGACCAGCTCCAGGCCTAGGGCCGTAATTGCCCGCTTATCACTACAAGATCAGAGAGACTATTATCCTGGAAGCTCGCAAAAGGAGAGGGAATCTGACATACAGAGGGAAACCAGTCTCGATCTTCGAAGATTATCCCCCCGAGGTGGTCGAGCAACGATCACAATACCGAGATGTCATGGGGCCCCTGTACAAGCGCGGATTTAAACCATCGCTCCAGTTCCCTGCGAAGCTAATCATCCGAACCAAGGAGGGCAGGTTGGACCTACCATCGCCCAAGGACGCCATGGACTTCCTGAGGACCCGGCCCAGAGGGACCTCGACACCGGTTTCGCCAGGGCGAGACGTGGATCAGTCACTGGCTTCACCAGGGCGAGACGCGGACATGACGCTGGCTCCACCGGGGCGAGACGCGGACCCGACACCGGCTTCACCAGGGCGAGACGCGGACATGACGCTGGCTCCACCGGGGCGAGACGCGGACCCGACACCGGCTTCACCAGGGCGAGACGCGGACATGACGCTGGCTCCACGGGGGCGAGACGCAGACCCGACACCGGCTTCACCAGGGCGAGACGCGGACATGACGCTGGCTCCACCGGGGCGAGACGCGGACCCGACACCGGCTTCACCAGGGCGAGCCGCGGACATGACGCTGGCTCCACCGGGGCGAGACGCGGACCCGACACCGGCTTCACCAGGGCGAGACGTGGACATGACGCTGGCTCCACCGGGGCGAGACGCGGACCCGACACCGGCTTCACCAGGGCGAGACGCGGACCCGACGCTGGCTCCACCGGAGCTGAACGCGGACCTGACACCGGCCTCATCAGATCCTGACGTGGTAGTAGCGATGGGCCGTTAGCATCCTGCTACGGCTATCACACAGAGAGGGGTTGCATTTGATATTGTGGTGGATTTCCCAAGCAAAATGTATACATGTACAGGGTCTGTCGTCCGCTACAGAGTTGTGGTGAACAGGGTAAACATTGCATCATACATTCTAATCCAAGAGGGTCTCCAACCCCCTCCTGTAGAGGATGGGGGAGGGGACACAGATTGGATCAGCACATAGTTGTAAAAACACCATACTCAGCCTCTTCCCCTGTCTCTCTGCAAAGGTAAACACAGAAGTAAAGGCTTGGGGACAGAGTAAATTAGCATATGAATGATCTCCGGTTCCTGTTGGCAAGTTAACAATCAGGAAACAGGATGAACCACCCGCTCTAACAATCAATAGCTAGGGTGGGGGGACCTAACACCTCAAACAGACGGTGGCCAGGTGGCTTACTCATATGCTAGAGATAAATACTTAGTGATAGGACTCAGAGAATGACACACAGTTACCCACAGGTATAGTCTTGTTAATCTTAAACAATCAATAGAGAAACACTTGTTTAGACACATTTCTGCCATGCGGGCAAACTAACTTAAGAAATATACAGATTAACTATGGACAAACACTGAAGAATCTTCTGAACAGCAATACACAATCAGGCTATTAAAAGCCAACCTAGGCCTTATAAGGGCATTTCCGGGTAGATAAGCTGAAAAAGGCTGCTACCTAGGTTCAGCCAATCAAAAGTGTGGGTGGGCTAAAAACGGCCGCAACACTGGTCCTCCAATTGGAAGCTCTCTCTCTCATAGAAAGGTCCGCCCTTCCTGACGTAATGCTGGGGGGAGGAGTTAGTCTTTAAAGTGAGCGGTTCAGAGACAGAGAAAAACAGAACAAGAAACAACACGGAGGAACACAACCTTCTTTCCCCTACTGGACGAAAAGGACGGCGACGCGTTGAGACGGGCACCATCGAACCAACGAGGAGACGAGACGAGAGAGATGAATTTAATTGTAGTGATTTTAGTCTGAAACACCAGCTGAGGGCACAGTCTCATGTTTGGATGTTTCATTGCATTGTATTTCATTCAAATCTTTTTGTTATTAACTTTGGGATCTCATTAAAACCGGATCTTTACAATAACCTTCTCTCTGCCTCCTTTTTCAAACCGCCATCTCTTTGTCGTTGCTTTAAACCACTTAGCTGGTTTTTGAAAGTACAATAGGGCTTTTAAGGGATAACACAACGCAGAGTATTGGTTCTGATGTCATCAGAACAGAATATAGCCCCTTTGTGACTTCAATTGGTGCTGTTAACCTTGAACGAGCAGCTGCCGGAAAATTCGACACATCAGAAACCTGAAAATAGGTGAGTGGATACAAGCCGTGATGGAAAGATACGATGGGCGCTCAGTTCGAACTGGGGTTGATAGAAATGATTACCTCAGATATACTCGGGGAGGGTTATAGGTGAGGCGTTGGGGTGCGTAACACTGTTATCATATTGATTAGTTCAATCAGCCGGCGGGGGTGTTTTTAGTATGCGTCTCGCGAATTGAAGTGTCGGACTGCATTGAGATGAAATGACCATTGAATCGTGGTCTCGTAGTCTGGTGTCAAGAAGGTCCGATGGGGTGTATCCCGGTTAATGGACAGACCAAAGTCGTGTTTCCCGGGAATGTGCACAGATGAGGTGTGGTAATTTTTTCGTGTCTGAACAACTGGGTGGGTTATGGGTCTCTGGGTGAAGCAGACCTCCGCTCGGAGCCGTCTCTCAAACGACGACAAGCGGGGATCTGAACCATCGGTGTGACATGGTGTCGATAATACTATAATTCCATCATTGTTCGGGTCACGTAATTAGTAGATGTGAGTATGAAGGGCGTCGATATGATAATGGGAGTTACGGGTCGCGAGATGATTAACGTGGACGTAATATGGAAAGGGTGGCCTCTCCGGAGCTATCACATAGGTTTTTGGAAGTATTGTGCGGAGGCTCACCGTTTCAATTCGACGGGGGTGAGCTCTCTGGACAATACCAGCCGAACTAAATGGAGATCGATTCGTGTTGGGGGTCGGTCGAATGGATTAGGACGAGGCTGGCTAAGTTTGTCTACAAATGGAGATTTGTGGATTACAGAAAACGATAGTCGGCGGAAATCCGTTTTAGTACGTATAGACTCTGGGCCATATTCCGGTACATGTCCGTCGCGACAAATTCGGTGAATAAGTAGTACTTGATAACGATTGTAATCTAAACATTTAGTACATTTAAAGTGAACTATTGCACTTAGTCTCGTTTTTAATAGACGCGCGGAAACTATTGAAAAATGTAAACATAGAATGTGAATCTTAAAAGATGGCCGCGCGGGCGTTCTGATAACAATGGCATGAGATCGAAATCTGAATGGATGTTTGAATTGTATCAATAGTATGTATGTTTGAATGACTGTTAGAGGTTAGGAATGGCTGACATAACATAAGGACTTATTGTTATATTGTACATTGATTAATAAAATAAAGAGATCGAATGGAGTGAAGAATTTGACCCGGAAGTCGTCCTGTGCGCTGCTGAAACAATGGCGTTGGGGTCAAACTAGTGTTTAAAATGACCAATGTATTTTGTTGATTAAATCTGTACACTAGCGCTTATATTGAGATTAAAGTTGCTTCGACATTATAGCCGCTCGTCGTAGCTCGTAGGCTATTAGGTTCCGCCCGTCGTAGCTCGTAGGCTATTAGGTGTGTAGTAGGCCGCTAGTCGTAGCTAAGCGGCTAAACTAGCTACATGCTATATGGCCCGCTAGTCGTAGCTAAGCGGCTAACTAAGCTACATGCTATATGGTTCACTAGTCGTAGCGATGCGGCTATCTCGTCGTGGCTCGTCGTAGCTAAGCTGCTAGGGTTATTCAATACTGTATGTTGTGAATGGGATGGTATTACAGTGCAACTGAATTATCATTGATGTTGAATGCGTTGTGTGAATTGCAGTATTGGCTAATGTTAGTATGAATGCTGAATGCGTGGTGTGGGCCGCAGTATGAAAGATAATAATGTAGTTATGGTTAAACTGAGCCGTATGAGAGATTCGCGCATGCGCACTGGTTTGAAAGGACGATATTAGAGCCATATGAAATCCGTTTTATTATTTTCCAAATTCCATTTAATTTTTTCCCAAATTCCATTTTTTCCGTTTTAATATTTCAGAATTCTGTATTTTGCCTTTTATGCTCATTTTACCATCAGAAATAGTGTCTAATAAGTGGGAATGAATAAATGTCCACAATTGAATAAGATATAACAGTCCATTTAATGTTTTTAAGTGCTTCAACTCAGAAATACAGTTCAATTTTACACAATATTTTTCAATTAATATTGTGACAAAATAAAAATACATATTTCAAGTGTAAACAATAGATACAGCTAGCTACTACTGACATTATCACAATGACAATGTCAGTAACCTAGCTATATCTATTATATTGTGATGAAATATAGTAATGCATAATTTAGGCACCTTTAGTTTAGTTTATTTCGTTTATAAAGGACAGTGTATAATGGCAAACGTTTGCATTAAACAAATGGATGAGTGCACCAGATTTAGCAAGAAGCTATCATTTCCATCTATAGTCCTATGTACTGTAACGTTTCATAGCTATTTAAGTTTATTTAGATTATAAAGGGCAGTGTATAATGACAATAGTTTGCATTAAACAAATGGATGGGTGCACTAGATTTAGCAAGAAGCTATCATTTCCATCTATAGTCCTATGTAATGTAACGTTTCATAGCTATTTAAGTTTATTTAGATTATAAAGGGCAGTGTATAATGACAATCGTTTGCATTAAACAAATTGATGGGTGCACCAGATTTAGCTAGAACTTCTAGAAGCTATCATTTCCATAGATAGTCCTATAACGTTACATAGCTATTTAAGTGTATTTAGTTTATAAAGGGCAGTCGTTTGCATTAAACAAATGGATGGGTGCACTAGATTTAGCTAGAAGCTAAACGTCCTAATAGTGTCGCAAGTGTTTTTGCGGGTCCAGTCAACGGAACGTTGACAGAATTAGCAAAACACCTTATCACCGGAGGCATAAAAGTCATTAGGATACTGTTCTGCTCTGAATTGAGGGCTTATTGTGGAATAGTTTAGCTTCTTGACGATGTTAACACAAGCAGCCAGACGCTTGAGCACCGCGGCTGTGTTGTGTGTAACACGCTGTAGCGTCCCCGCCTCCCCGGACTCGCGTGTACACCAAACGTTCCACCCAAAAACGAAATTTCAGTCCAGATTAGGCCAAATTCTGCAATATTCCACGTTTTGCAGTTGATTCCATTTTTATTGGTTAATTCCGCGATTCCGTCCGCGATTCCGTGAACGCGGATTTCATATGGCTCTAGACGATATGTGTGGTGTGTGAAGCGAGCGAGTAGAATGGGTGGTATGTGGTTAAAAGTACACTAGGTGGCGCCAGATTCAGACCTGGGGCTCCCGTCCTGCTGCCGACGCGGCTTGAGGGGATTCTCGGGAAGTCTCGCGATATGCGGCCATCTTAGGTGGAGCGCCGTGGCCGCCATTTTAGACGGGGCAAGGGGTAACCATTGTAAGGGGTTCATTTTTTCAAAGCGATGTGGTTGGAACTGCGCTAGGGGGCGGTGGAGGCATCATTTGGACTCCCGTCCTGGGGTAGATACAGGAGGTGTTTAGCTGGTGCAGTTCGTTTATGTCGTTCGTGGCTTTATTACGTTGGCAGTATGGTTAGATTAATGGGCAGTGGTGACGTTTGGAAGCCACGGACGTGTCGATGAATGTCCCTCTTTTAGGACCCCCCCCCTCCTCTCTCTCTCTCTCTCCCTCCCTCCTTCTCTCACCCTCCACCCCCCCCTCTCTCTCTCTTTCTTTCCCTACCCCTCTCTCTCTACCACCTGCCCCTCCTCTCTCTCTCTCTCCCTACCTCCCTCTCTCCCTACCTCCCACTCTCTCTCTCTCCCTACCTCCCTCTCTCCCTACTCCCTCCCTCCTTCTCTCTCTCTCTCCCTCCCTCCTTCTCTCACCCTCCACCCCCCCCCTCTCTCTCTCTCTCCCACCACTTGCCCCCCCCCTCCTCTCTCTCTCCCTCCCTCCTTCTCACCCTCCACCCCCCCCCCTCTATCTCTCTCTCCCACCACCTGCCCCCCCCCCCTCCTCTCTCTCTCTCTCCCTACTTCCCTCTCTCCCTACCTCCCTCTCTCTCTCTCTCTCCCTACCCCTCTCTCTCTCTCTCTCCCTCCCTCCTTCTCTCACCCTCCACCCCCCCCCCTCTACCGCCCTCTCTCCCTACCTCCCTCTCTCCCTACCTCCCTCTCTCTCTCTCTCCCTACCCCTCTCTCTCTCTCCCTCCCTCCTTCTCTCACCCTCCACCCCCCCTCTACCTCCCTCTCTCCCTACCTCCCTCTCTCCCTACCTCCCTCTCTCTCTCTCTCTCTCTCTCTCTCTCCCTCCCTCCTTCTCTCACCCTCCACCCTCCCCCTCTACCTCCCTCTCTCCCTCCCTCCCTCTCTCTCTCCCTCCCTCCTTCTCTCTCCCTCCACCCCCCCTCTCCCTCTCTCTCTCCCTACCCCCCTCTCTCTCACCCCCCCCTCTCTCTCTCTCCCTCCCTAGCCTCCCCTGACCTACTCTAGCCTACCCCAGTCCCTTAACCTACCCTGAACCTAAACCTCTACCCTGCCTTCCCTAACCTACCCCTCTCTCCTAATTCTCTAACCTTCCCTAGATTCCTCTTTCCAAAGCCCTAGCCTCTCCCTCCCTAGTCTCCCCTACACCTACCCCCCAGCCTCCCAGGCCTACACTAGCCTTGCCTACCTGGCAGGGCTCTCCCTAAACCTGCCCGGACTTACATGTTTCCCCCCCTAGCCCTTTCCTCTCTTGACCTCCCTTTAGTTCCGTTACGCCCTCTCTCCTACCCTTCAGGGGTTCCTGTGCGTCCTGCTTCTCTGTTTTGTGTTTGGGTCCTCACTTCAGTAGGCTGTTGGCTGTGGAGTGTGTTGTTATAAAGACATGTTGTTGTTTGTGGGGATTGCAGGACATATTAGGACACGCGCCGGTGAAGGAGGAACGCAGAGGAGGACGGAACACTCAACATGGTTCCTGGTTTGAGTGAAAGTAGTAGGCGGGTGCTTTTGGGGTGTGCTATATCAATGGTTTGGTTGTGTATGTTGGCTAGATGCGGACCATTTTCTTTAGGGTGGCGTTTCCCTGGTATGGGGCATATGCAAACATGGGGGAACTGGATCATTTGGCTAAATTGTTTGAGGACATGGCTGCCACGACAGCGAGGGGCTTGAGCCTGGAGGCTCAGGAGTTACGGTCTCTCTCTCCCTCCCTCCTTCTCTCACCCTCCACCCCCCCCTCTACCTCCCTCTCTCCCTACCTCCCTCTCTCCCTACCTCCCTCTCTCTCTCTCTCCCTACCCCTCTCTCTCTCTCTCTCTCCCTCCCTCCTTCTCTCACCCTCCACCCCCCCCCTCTACCTCCCTCTCTCCCTACCTCCCTCTCTCTCTCTCCCTCCCTCCTTCTCTCACCCTCCACCCCCCCCCCCTCTACCTCCCTCTCTCCCTCCCTCCCTCTCTCTCTCCCTCCCTCCTTCTCTCTCCCTCCACCCTCCCTCTCCCTCTCTCTCTCCCTACCCCCCTCTCTCTCACCCCCCCCTCTCTCTCTCTCCCTCCCTAGCCTCCCCTGACCTACCCTAGCCTACCCCAGTCCCTTAACCTACCCTGAACCTAAACCTCTACCCTGCCTTCCCTAACCTACCCCTCTCTCCTAATTCTCTAACCTTCCCTAGATTCCTCTTTCCAAAGCCCTAGCCTCTCCCTCCCTAGTCTCCCCTACACCTACCCCCCAGCCTCCCAGGCCTACACTAGCCTTGCCTACCTGGCAGGGCTCTCCCTAAACCTGCCCGGACTTACATGTTTCCCCCCCTAGCCCTTTCCTCTCTTGACCTCCCTTTAGTTCCGTTACGCCCTCTCTCCTACCCTTCAGGGGTTCCTGTGCGTCCTGCTTCTCTGTTTTGTGTTTGGGTCCTCACTTCAGTAGGCTGTTGGCTGTGGAGTGTGTTGTTATAAAGACATGTTGTTGTTTGTGGGGATTGCAGGACATATTAGGACACGCGCCGGTGAAGGAGGAACGCAGAGGAGGACGGAACACTCAACATGGTTCCTGGTTTGAGTGAAAGTAGTAGGCGGGTGCTTTTGGGGTGTGCTATATCAATGGTTTGGTTGTGTATGTTGGCTAGATGCGGACCATTTTTTTAGGGTGGCGTTTCCCTGGTATGGGGCATATGCAAACATGGGGGAACTGGATCATTTGGCTAAATTGTTTGAGGACATGGCTGCCACGACAGCGAGGGGCTTGAGCCTGGAGGCTCAGGAGTTACGGTCCTTACGACTGATGGAGTTGCAGACGAGAGCAGCTATGGACTTCCTATTGGCAAATTCGGGGGGCACGTGTGCGTTGATTGGTCAGGAGTGCTGCACATTCATACCAGCCAATGATGAAGTGGGTTTGCCAGCCATAATTGAGCATTTGAAGAACATTACTAGGGATATGCATGACCCTCGGGAGGACTCATGGGATGACTGGGGTCATGGACAATTGGGCTATGTGGGGTGGTCTGTTGTTAAGTATTTGCTTTATGCTGTGGTGATGTTTGCAGTTATAGTTGTCTGTGTGACTGTGATCAGAGTGTGTGTTATGTATATGTTCAGGACTCTCTGCGCGGCTGGTCCTGCGATTGAGAGGTCACACTGCTCGACTGCACCTGCGTTTGCTATGATGATAGTGAGGTATGACGCGGAGGGGGGCCGGGTGGGTGTGGGCATCCTGTTGATGCCGAGGTACCCGGAGTACGCTCTGGCGGCTGTTCTCTGATCTGGGTGGTGGACATTCTGGGTTGGGGGACGGTAGGGCCAGGGTGTGCGAGAGGATATGGGGTAGGGGATGTGCCTGGACGAGTTGTACATTAACGTTGGTTGTGTGGATGTGTAAGCAATTTTGTTTTTTCCCATAGTAGGTACATGAGTGATGACTGTATTATGTGGAGCTGTGTACCCAGAGTTCGGTGTTGGGTCCGGTCGGTTATGCATGGCCGTCCGGCAGGGCACTGGATTCTGGGGATGATAGCTTGAATGGTGGGATAAGATGCTTGGATGCTGACTGCTTTGTACCTGTGGTGGGGTGTGTTCTGACCTCTGTGGAGGGTCTGTTATGGGCTCTTCAGAAAACAGGGGCTGACACCTCACGGCGTGCGGGGCGTGGTGTCCGATGCATTCTTTAGATTATCTCTGGTGGACACGAGTCTGGATGACGAGTGTCCCCTGGGGGGAATGGTACTGAATAATGGAGAAAATATGAAAGAATGTATGTAATGAAAGACTAATCAAGATGTTTTTGTTTCCCGAGGGATATCAGAATTGGAGTGGAATCAAGGAGGAATAGTGGAGAGCCGAGATTCGACAAAAATAGGAACCCAGTGTGTTGACGGAGATCGAACGGGAAGAAAATCAGGGAGTAGAAACTGGCGACATCAAACACATGTATCAATTACAAATATCTCGTTTTTAAAAATTGTATGAAGGAAGTAAAAAGAAACTCATGCAGTTAATGAAAGGAACCTCTCAAAAAATTTGATTATAAAGACAGAGTAAAGTACAAGTCCAGTTGATAAATGAACAAGAACTGTTGTCTTTTGTGTGCTCTGATCTCCAGCAGTTCCATTGGGCCCGCGGAACACCACAAATCAGGTAAGAATAGGAATTTCAGGTGGAAAAGGGACAGAAGAGAATAGGTAGGGCCTGCAGTGCCACTATTGGCTGTCCGAGTAGGAGTCAGTCACAAAAAGCATAGACACCTACATTTAGACAGGGAATACAGAAAACACTTTTTTGCCTATTGCCATTGTTACAAAATCAAAAGGAAAGGGGAACTCTAGTAAATGGGAAAAAAGATCTCCTATAGGAAAATGGAAGCCGCAACCCACTCAGATAAGTCGACCCTAATTGGTTGGATAGCAGAAAGTCCAGTACAGATTATCGCCAACGAACACCCCCACACAAAAGATAACCCATATTATTTGGAAAAAGCCGATAGAATATCGACAAAATGGAATAAAAGATGGAAACATCTTACAAACCCTTGGCCCATCGAAGGTTCTTTTGATTTGGAGTTAATAGCTGACATAAGAGTGCTAATTAAGACATACAAACACCACAGGGGTAAAAAGGCAAGGGCAAAGAAACTTTTGCAAGAAACTACGATGATAGAATCTTACGCACGGGAGGCCGAGAGGAGAAATAGTGACCAGAAGGGCAGTGCAACTGTCAATGAAGCGGCCAAACCAGCAGAGGAGGTAGCCCCGGTCACCATAACTCCCCTGGCCCCTAACACAACAACTGTCATCGTCCAAAGTGCAGCTCAGGTAGCCTCACTCACCCCAGTGTCCCACCCAAGAGTAGAACAGGTAAGAGTCGAGGGAGCTTTAGCACCCCCACCATATGACAGTAGGAATGGGGAACGAGTGTACCCTATTCTGCCTGTAATACAAATGAGCAGCCCTTATCATTTAACAGACGATCTGGGGAATAGAGAGTCGGGACAAGCAAGAACAGAAATTCACCTGACACCTGAGCCACAAGACATTCAACCCTTGACTTGTTCAGAGAGGGCATATGTGCCCTCACAGCATCAAGGGGAAAAGACTGGATATATGTCGGAAGCAGCAAGGAAGATCCGTACGGCTGAAGTGGAAGGACAAAGCAAATATGAGGAGATGGTATCACGGAAAAAGTGGGAAAAGCTAATGGAAAGACACGGCCCCACCCCAGACTCGTCTGACTGCCAGAGCGAGAATCAAAGAGGTCACCCCCGCTCAAGTGATTCCAGCCGGTATGAAATAAGAAACAGTTCCCCAGTTGGCAGCACGCTAGCCGAGTGGGCGATGATGAAGAAACACGAAACATCCACAGGGAATGGAGATACCAACAGAAACGGGAAGTCGAGAGGGAAAATCTGAAACAGCACTAAGAGGTAAGGAATCTGATTCAAAAATCTCTTCCTCACAGGGTGTTGAACTTGTCCAGGAGATGGTAAGGAGAAGGGACGATCTGGTAAAAATAGACCAGAAGCTCTTGCAATTGGAAAATGACAATGTTGAAATAGCATGGAGGATAAATAACCCAGACAACCTAGAGAGCAAAGATACGAAGGATTATAAACAGGTGATGGAGATATGGGAAAAGGTTGAGAGAAAACGACAGAACCTGGAAGAAGAAAAAGTAGAGCGGAAAAAGGCCCTTGAGAAGATGGAAGAGGAAGTGAGGAGTGGAATGATGACCAGATCACAGACGAAAAATCTTCAACCCCACAAACAGGCCCCCGTCAAAATAGCTCCCGTGATAATAAGAGGACAGGACTTGGAATATCACCCCTGGAAGGCGTCCGACATGACTAAAGTATCTGAGAAATTGCCACCCATCCAGAATGGGGCCAATCCGTGGATTGCCAAATTGGAGGAACTAATGATCGGCCAAGAGATGGGGATGGGAGATGTAAAAAGACTATTGTCAACCGTGATGGGAAAAGCGGGCATGGAAAAAGTACTGGAGAAGGTTGGCATGGGAAACCATGTGGGGACTGGAGCGCAGGATGCGGACCTGTTCGCATGGCACAGGGGAGTACTGTGGCTGGCCCTCTGAGAAACCTACCCGACCAAGATGCACCCAGACCAAATCCACATTGGTACCCTGGGGGACACCCACCCTAGGCAGTATGTACAAAAAGCCTACGCCGCCTGGAGGGATACAACTGGACAGGATGTAGAACGGGACCCCCTGGGGGAAGCCGTGCTAAGAGGAAAGATTGAAGACGGCCTCCCCATGGAGGTGAGGCAAAAACTGGCTGAGGTGGTGTCTCTGTCAAGCCTCCCCTAAACTATTATACTGATAATGTGGCCCATCAAGTTGACCTATATCGGAAGAGGGAGCAAAATAAAAAGGATAAGGATGCGGAACAACACCGAAGGATCCTGTATCAACAGCCAACCGATGCAGGGAAGATAGTGGAATACCTCCAAGCCTTAGTCCAGTCCCCACAACCAAGAGGGGAGACGGGCTCCAACGGGGAACCAAATGACCAGAGACAGGCTCAGTTGGGGACCCAGGGGGGACCCAGGGGGGTCCTGCGCCAGAACAACAACAAAATCCAAGGGGAACACCCTGGCAGTCACGGGGACAAGGTGGAGGCAGAAGAGGGAGCGCGAATGGATCCAAAGCTCGGCCAATTGAGTGCTGGCCGTGCGGGAATCTCGGACATATTTCAAAAGACTGTGAGCAGGACTATCAATCCAGAGGAGGAGGCCCTCGATGGGGGAACAGAAGAGGTGGAAATTGGCGGAACCAAGGCTCAAACCAAGGTCAGACCCAGAATGGAAACCAAGGCCAGACCCAGAATGGAAACCAAGGCCCAAACCAAGGCCAACACCCTAGTGAGAACTATGGCCCGGTGAATCCATCAAGAGGGCCAGACGAATCACTCTGAAGAGGCCCAGAGAGTCCAATGGGGAGGTGTCAGCTGTCAGTGTCGTCTTTAAGGGAGGAGCCTATTGTGTGCGTATCTGTGAATGACAAATCTGTCGAGATGATGGCAGACACCGGTGCGGCCTATACGGTAGTGCAACCCCAAGACGCGACGCACCTAACCATGTCCGGTCGATACGTACGGACAATTGGATTTGAGGGAGTAAAACAGCTGACGCCGGTGACCGACCCTGTGACCCTGAGATATCGAGGCAGGGAAGCGACTCTTCCCGTGCTGGTCTCGGAAAGTTCACCCATTAACTTACTTGGCCGAGATGGGCTGGGGTTACTGGGAATGGACATTAAATGTACAGCGGATGGGTGTGTGATAAATATACGAGAAGACCATTACTATCAGATGGTGCAAAGAATCGATAGCCGACCACCGGAAATCTATTGTCTAGGGGGACTGGACCAAGAGTTGCTTGGTTCAGCCTTGAAATGGGAGACATTTATCACCGCCAACATGCCTGAAGCAAGTGATCCAAAGACACCATATCATTGCAATACCATAAAGATGCAGACTCGTCACAGGCTAAGGAGTGGCTGAGTGTGCAACCAGACAAAGTACAGCTTAATGCTACCAATATCATATTGGGTCCGCAAGGAGCAGCGCTACGTATTGCACGGAGCGAGTATCTGCATAAAGAACACGAGATTGCGGACAGTGTTCCCCATGTGACTTTAAAGGTAGCCAACTCGTGCGATCAGCAGCACATTGGCGAGATGATGAAAAAAGCGGAAGGAATTAAATTTGAACAGATGAAAGAAAAAAAATGATCTGGATAAGCCCAGACAAAAGGTTTATTAAGATCATGGTCCAAGGCACAGGGATGGGTCGCCCCCAAACTGTGCAATTATCCCAAGAGACAATGGGAGAATTCCCTAACGCATTGAGCCTCCAGGAGGACATGATGAAGGCGGTGCCAGAGAAGCTGTGGTCAAAAAACAGCACTGACATTGGATTAATCAAATCCGCTCAACCTGTGAGAGTGGAGCTTAGACCGGGGGCCACCCTGCCTTGGAAAAATCAGTACCCACTGAAGGAGAAAGCGGTGGCTGGAATCGAGCCACAAATCAAAGGACTTTTGACAGCGGGAGTCCTACAGAAAACAACTAATCCCCGGAGCAACACGCCGTTGCTACCCGTGGAGAAACCTGATACCTCGTACCGGTTGGTACACGATTTGAGGGCTGTCAACAAGGTTTTACTTGACTATCCCGCGGATGTCCCCGACCCCCATACGCTATTGACATTTATCCCATCGAAAGCTGAATACTTTACGGTTATAGATTTGTGTAGTGCATATTTTAGTGTACCCTTGAGCAAGGAGTGCCAGCATTTTTTTGGTTTTACCTATAAAAATGAGCATTATGAGTATACTAGAATCCCTCAGGGACTAAAGCATTCGCCACACATATTTAACAAAATCCTAATGGAGGACTTAGACGGGTTGGATACAATATTGACCTCTAGGGTCATTCAGTACATGGATGATCTTATACTGTGTGCAGACGATCAGACAACATGTCATCGCGACTCCGTAAAACTGCTGCAGCTATTGGCAGAAAAAGGCCACAAAGTGTCTTTGAAGAAATTGCAGTATTGTAAACCTAAAGTGATCTATTTAGGACAAACAATTTCACAGGGCCATCGGGCTATTTCGGAGGAACATTTGGTGGCCATTAAGACGGCTCCCAAACCTGTGACGGTAAGACAAATGATGGGATTTTTGGGGATCACTGGGTACAGTTCTCCATGGGTCGAAAACTATACTGAAATAGTGAAACCATTAAGAGACATGATGAAAGAGGCGGGCGTTGATAAGCTGAGTAGCAAAGTGGTTTGGACTGAGGATGGTTTACGGGCGTTTGAAACAATCAAGTCCCGACTGTTAGAAGCGCCAGCCCTGGCTTTGCCTAACTATACCAAGAAATTCATATTATACGTCTCTTCCTCTCCAGATCAGAAGCAGGCATGCGCGGTGTTGACCCAGGACACCGGGGTGGGGGCGCGACCACAGCCGATGGCGTACTACTCCATTGCCTACTCGGAAGTCGAGATGGGGATGGCTCCCTGCTACTGGGAAATGGCTGGAGTCTATACAATGTACGAGAAAACCACAAGTATCATGATGGGATATCCAGTGGATATCATGGTGAGGCATGACTTAAAGAGTCTGTTGGAGTGCGGTAAATATGCACTAACGATGCCTCGCATTAGACATTATTACAGGCTTTTGGAACAGGAAGATGTGACACTGGTCAGGTGTTCCATAACGAACCCGGCAGTGGACATCCCTACGCCTGAGGATGGAGAACCTCACGACTGTGTGGCCGAAGCCGAGAGGTACTCTAAACTCAGAGCAGACTTGCAGGCTTTTCCATTTAGCAGTCCAGATCTGGAACTATGGACTGACGGCTCTTGTTATCGAGTTGGTGAGGGACTAAAAGCAGGCTACTCCGTGATAAGGTCACAGGGCGAAGGGTTTGTGGTAGAAAAGGCCGAAGCTTTAGCATAACCCTGCTCAGCTCAGCTAGCAGAATTAGTCGCACTGACTGAAGCATGTAAAATGGCAGAGGGCAAAACTGTGAATATTCATACCGACTCGGCATATGCATAAGGAATCGCATTTTTATTTGGCACGGTATGGAAAGGGAGAGGATTCAAGAAAGCTGATGGAAGCGCCATAAAACATTGTAGCCAGATTAAGAATTTATTAGAAGCAATTATGAAACCAAAGCAGATTGCAATAATCAAGTGTGCTGCTCATCAGTCAGACAAGTCCAAAATAACTTGAGGAAACAATAGAGCAGATGAAGCTGCCAAGGAAGTGACAGGTGCTGACAGGGCAGGTAAGGTCTTGGTTATCACACAAGGAGTTGAGTTAGAGGACAAGATAGCTTACAAGGATGTTTTGACTTTTCAGGAGGAGGCTAGTCAGGTATAAAGAAACCTCTGGGTAACCAGGGGGGCTAGTCAGGATGTTTTAGGTATATGGCGCAGCCACGGTGGATTTGTGGTGGCTCCTGCTGGCCTGGTCGGACTGCTGATCCACACGGCTCATGACTTTTGTCATGCTCATCGGGGAGAGGTGAGGAGAAAAATCAAAGAATATGGCTTTTGGGCGCCAGATTTAACCAGTCAAATTGTACGGTATGTTTGAAAAATAATATACGTAAG
Organism: Notolepis coatsorum; assembly: GCF_963971535.1. Taxonomy (NCBI): domain Eukaryota; kingdom Metazoa; phylum Chordata; class Actinopteri; order Aulopiformes; family Paralepididae; genus Notolepis; species Notolepis coatsorum. The sequence goes on from NC_140175.1 coordinate 131,107,762, forward strand.
GGGATTAGTGTGTCACCAGGGCATATCCCCACGCCCAATGGCCCAATGCGAGACCTTGTAATTGATTACATTGACATTATTAAACCAATTAATCAGAAGAGATATATTCTTGTCGTTGTCTGTCGTTTTTCAAGTTGGGTGGAGGCGTGTGCCACCCGGCACAAGGATGCAGCATCGGTGGCCAAGTTCTTATGCCAAGAGGTGTGTCCCCGTTTTGGAATAATGGACAGAATTTCCAGCGACAATGGAAAAGAATTCGTGGACAAAACTGTACGTTTAATACTCCAACATTTAGGCGTAAAACAGCGATTGGGGGCCGTTTATCATCCGCAGAGCCAGGGGATGGTGGAACGCATGAACGGGACACTAAAAAACAAATTGGTTAAGATCTGTCAACACACAGGTTTGAATTGGCTAAACGCTCTCCCATTAGCATTGATGGCGTGTCGTTAGAGCGAAATTTGCGGTCTGCGTTTGACACCGCACAAAATTATGTTAGGTCGTTGCATGGTAGTGCCAGACTTGCGCGCGACAAGCAAAGGTCCAAGTTTGGACATCCTGGACAATGATATGCGCGAGTACGTGAAATACATGTCAAAGATCCACAAAAATATTCTGGATCATGTCTCCAGTAGACAGGAGCATGAAACCGGGGAGGAGGTGAATAGGCAGAGTACACCTCAAATCATACCGGGCGACTACGTTTATGTTAAAGTATTTAGGCGTAAATGGTATGGCGCGTGACGAGAAGGGCCATACAAAGTCGTCCGAGCCACCGAGAGGGCTTTACAGGTTGAAGGGTCACCGATGTGGTTTCATATTTCGCATTGCGTAAAATCTGTAGATATTGGCCAAGAATGGGAATCTGAACCACGGGGCCCTTGAGCAAGAAACCGGGGCGGCGCAACCTCTAAACGAAGGAGAAGATGCGGACGATGAAACCGGCGCGGTGCAACCTCTAAACGAAGGAGAAGATGCGGACGATGAAACCGGCGCGGCGCAACCCCTAAACGAAGGAGAAGATGCGAACGATTATGGGGAGCCAGACAGAGGGCAACACGATTGGCCACCGGTAGGGGATGAGGGATTCCTACAGGAGCCAGACAGAGGAGAGGATTATGAATTGGAACATAATGATTTCTCCTCTGTGGACTTGGATGGAGTACCAAAAGGACCGGAGGGAACCGTGCTTAGCACAAGCCCGGAAAGAGATTCTCGACCGCAACAAGTTCGACCGCAACAAGTTATTAAGAAACCTCTAAGGTACACATAGGAAAAAGTGTGAGGAGAAGCTAAATGATAGTCCATGGAGAGAGCGTGTATATATTTTTTTATTTTTTTTTATTATTGAGCTCTCTCCTTTCTTAGAAGTGTTTAATTTTAATGCGATGCAATAATCTTTTCTTTCAGAGTTAGCCGCACAAAACAGACATGTTTGGTTAACTACACATAAGTATAGCAAAAAGCTGATAACTGGTCCGATGTTCTTTTTGTATAAAGAGACGGACCTAGACGGAGGTCAACTTTAAATAACTGATAAAACTGATAAATTGTGTCAACTTCAACTAACTGGTAATTGTTAATTGTGTGAGTGAACTTAAAATTGTGTCAACTTCAACTAACTGATAATCGTTAATTGTGTGAGTGAACTAACAAGGGTGTTGAAAGCATTTGGCACTAACAAATATGAACTGTGCGTTAGAGGATTCTTTAGATATTTGGTTCTTATGTGATTTGGCTAAACAGTTAAAAGGTTAAGGTATTTGTACAATGTACGAACAGTTTGATTGAGAAAATACTAACAAGAATATTGGGGATATAGAATCCCCAAACCAGGGAACTGTGGTGGATTTCCCAAGCAAAATGTATACATGTACAGGGTCTGTCGTCCGCTACAGAGTCGTTGGTGAACAGGGTAAACATTGCATCATACATTCTAATCCAAGAGGGTCTCCAACCCCCTCCTGTAGAGGAGGGGGGAGGGGACACAGATTGGATCAGCACATAGTTGTAAAAACACCATACTCAGCCTCTTCCCCTGTCTCTCTGCAAAGGTAAACACAGAAGTAAAGGCTTGGGGACAGAGTAAATTAGCATATGAATGATCTCCGGTTCCTGTTGGCAAGTTAACAATCAAGAAACAGGATGAACCACCCGCTAGGCGGAGTGGAAATACCACCAGATCACCACCTACCCCCCTCTCTAACAATCAATAGCTAGGGTGGGGGGACCTAACACCTCAAACAGACGGTGGCCAGGTGGCTTACTCATATGCTAGAGATAAATACTTAGTGATAGGACTCAGAGAATGACACACAGTTACCCACAGGTATAGTCTTGTTAATCTTAAACAATCAATAGAGAAACACTTGTTTAGACACATTTCTGCCAAGCGGGCAAACTAACTTAAGAAATATACAGATTAACTATGGACAAACACTGAAGAATCTTCTGAACAGCAATACACAATCAGGCTATTAAAAGCCAACCTAGGCCTTATAAGGGCATTTCCGGGTAGATAAGCTGAAAAGGCTGCTACCTAGGTTCAGCCAATCAAAAGTGTGGGTGGGCTAAAAACGGCCGCAACACTGGTCCTCCAATTGGAAGCTCTCTCTCTCATAGAAAGGTCCGCCCTTCCTGACGTAATGCTGGGGGGAGGAGTTAGTCTTTAAAGTGAGCGGTTCAGAGACAGAGAAAAACAGAACAAGAAACAACACGGAGGAACACAACCTTCTTTCCCCTACTGGACGAAAAGGACGGCGACGCGTTGAGACGGGCACCATCGAACCAACGAGGAGACGAGACGAGAGAGATGATTTTAATTGTAGTGATTTTAGTCTGAAACACCAGCTGAGGGCACAGTCTCATGTTTGGATGTTTCATTGCATTGTATTTCATTCAAATCTTTTTGTTATTAACTTTGGGATCTCATTAAAACCGGATCCTTACAATAACCTTCTCTCTGCCTCCTTTTTCAAACCGCCGTCTCTTTGTCGTTGCTTTAAACCACTTAGCTGGTTTTTGAAAGTACAATAGGGCTTTTAAGGGATAACACAACGCAGAGTATTGGTTCTGATGTCATCAGAACAGAATATAGCCCCTTTGTGACTTCAATATTTTATTACATATGTGAGTATGGATGAATACTTGACGTTAGGTCTCGCCTGGAAAGTTATCTTTTTATTTTTCTCTCGCTATCTGACATAAGGGGAGGAGGGGGACAAGTATTGATAAGGCATATTCTTTTATTGACCTTGAAATATGAGGAGAGGGTGTTAGCAATCAAATATTTATTACAGAGTGAATATTCAATATTACAGAGTATTTACACAAACAGCTGAGAGTGGACAGTTCTACTTAGCTTGGTGAGGGCACAGCAGAAGTGTGTCCGCGGTCCCCATCACATTGTCATTTTTATAGTCAGCTGGTTGGTGTTCTGAGCGAATGAGGTGGCTTTCTTCCAAATTAGCAGGAAGAAAGGTTCAGGGCTTTAAACAATGTCCATATAAGGTAAACAGTTGAAATGGCAAGGGTCTAGAATTACATCTGTCTCCTGGTAGTTTGTGACACATAGGCCTGTTTTAATACCATATCATAATAACACATTTTAATGGTACACACATTTGTAGATATCTTATGGTTCTTACAGTAGACAAATGGATTGATTCATAGATATTATACATTATTCTAGATCCTGACCATGCTCCCTGGTCAGTGGTCAGCCAAAACCGTCACCTCATCAGTTCTTGGGCCTGTGGGGCTGTGTGGCTTTTTACCAACAGCTGCAGTGACCCTTCCGGTAACAAATAGATTGTGACACCTCAGTTTGGCCACAGACATGCTAAAATAAATACAGGCTGAGACCTGATAATAGGAAGACATGAATAAATGTATCTAGGGACATAGATAAAATCGATTTTATCCCACAGTATGTTGTATATGACTGTTGTACTGTTGCACGACTATAGCCACGGGCTAGGATGCTAACTGCTAATGTTTCGGAAGGAGCGGGACCTATTCTATTTTGTTTCGGGTATTTCTGCCACGCTTATAACTTCTGCGCGATATACCAGCTCCCGGCCATGTTTTTGTTCATTGCCACCGGGATGCGTTTACTGTTGATTACACGTTGAGCGAGATGGGGTCTCGTGGCTGCGCCAACTGTTTGACTCCCAACCGGTTCATGCAACCCGCATGGCTCCCATTAATGTTTGCTGCTGACAATGTGCTCGCTGGAGCGGCGGGCAGCCCCCGGCACAGCGCCCTCCTCTGGTGGGGAGGCCTAACTGTGTAGGGTCAAACCAGCGTCAGGGGAGATAACAGACTCACGGACAGGGTATCGCCCCCTCCTGGCCTGGTGGATGTACTGCGCGCCTGTTTTGTCGCAACATGCCTGGCGGATAAACCACCCCCCCCCCCCCCTTTTACCAACAGTTCTGGGTTCCAGCCGTTGACCTTACTAATGGCTTATGGTTCAATTAGATTTTTTCTTGTTTACTTTACACTTTGAGGCACTTTTGTATACAGGGGAATGTGGCAGTTGGCCACTGAGATGGTTCTACGAGTGGTAGGTTTGAAGTGTCTGGTAATGTTGGTGAGTCCCTGTGATGTTGGGGAAAGACCCACCGGTCCCACACATTTATATGTTTTTTATGTCATTAATATTTGTTTTATGTATGGCTCGAAATACGTGTGCATAGTGTTTAAGATAGGTGAATTCTACATGCCCACTGGCTTGCCCAGGTCTGCCCCACCTACACGCCCCTCAATGTTCTATGGCTACGGCTAACTCTGAGAGCTTCAAGCTCTGCTCCTGGAATGTTCGAGGCCTACAAAAGTTGGCTAAGAGGAAGGCGATTCTGACCTTTTTAAGGAGGGAGAATGTGTCTATTGCTTTTTTACAAGAAACTCATACGGGGCCCAACGACACTGCTAAACTCCAAAAGAGCTGGGTAGGACAGGTCTTTGCTACAAACTATTCTACATTTAGTAGGGGGGTGGCCATATTGATCAATAAAAATCTCCCCTTTAGACTTATAACTTCCTCTGTGGATAGCCAAGGTCGCTATGTGATTATCAAAGGGGTTCTTAAGGGTAAAGAAATTACATTTATGAATGTATACTGTCCCCCAGGCTACTCCCCTGACTTTCTATCCAAGATATTTACTGAATTTAATGGCCTGGCCTCTGAGAATGCTTTTGTGGGCGGAGACTTTAACTGTCTCTTGACAAACTCCCACCCAGTCTGGCTCCCCCCTCTAGGCAAGCAAAGATGCTCACCTCCCTATGCGAAGACACTGGATTCTCAGATGTCTGGAGAACCCTTTGCCCATCCGAACTGAAGTTCACCTTTTTTAGCGGCCCACACAAGAGCAACAGTAGAATAGACTATTTCTTCATCCCTTCCTCTAAGCTCTTTCTAGTATCGTCCTGCACAATCGGAAGCATCGTTCTATCGGATCACGCCCCTATATACCTGGTCTACTCCCTGTCAGAAGAGAGAGCGCTGTCGAGGCGTTGGCGCCTCAACCTCCTCAAAGATGATATATTTGTCTCATATTTCGAATCGTAATTTAAAATGTTCTACTCAATTAACTCTCATTCTACGGATAACCCGTCTCTACTCTGGGAAACATCTAAGGTCTTTTCTCGTGGACTGATTATATCTTATGTATCATCCAAGAAGCGCAAGAAAAATGAACAATGCAAACTTCTTGAATCCAAACTAGCCGACCTTGAAAATCAACATGTTTCAAACCCAGCCCCGGCTGTGCTTATAGAGCTTACGGCCACCAGAGCGGCGCTAAACACTCTTCTGATCCAGGACACCGAATACTCTCTTAAATTTGCCAAACAGAGAATGTACGAACACGGTGACAAGCCGGGTAGGTGCCTGGCTAACTTGGCAAAAAAAAGGGCTGACACCCAAGTAATAGCCTCAATCTCTGACTCCAACGGGGTCAGGTCCTTTGACACCAAAACTATTAACAAAGAGTTTGCCTCTTTCTATGCCCAACTCTATAGGACCGAACGACCCGATGGTGCTCTCTCTGACATGCAGGCCTTCTTCGCTGAATTACACCTCCCTAAGGTATCGAAAGATCAGAACTTGCTCCTTAACGCCCCAATTACGAAGGAAGAAGCTCTGGGCGCCCTTAAGGCTATGCCATCTGGTAAGGCTCCGGGCCCGGACGGTTTCGGATGCAAGTTTTATAAGGAATTCGGTCATATTCTATTGGATCACTCCGCTGAGGTGGGGATACTACCCCAGTCTCTACGGGAAGCTAATATCTGCCTTCTCCTTAAGAAGGGTAAATGCCCTGAGGAGTGCGCCTCCTATAGGCCTATAGCCCTACTCAATTCGGACCAAAAGTTGCTTTCCAAGATCCTGTCCATGCGCCTGGAAAAAGTACTCCCTTTTATTATTAACGAGGATCAGACCGGTTTTATTAAGGGTAGGAACTCTACCTACAACATGAGACGGCTCCTCAATATCATCCAAATGACTCGTGAGACAGACCACCCTGCGGTGGTTCTGTCTCTCGACGCGGAGAAGGCATTTGACCGTGTAGAATGGCCGTATCTATTTTTAACCCTCGCTGAATTTGGCTTAGGTGACACCTTTATTGACTGGGTCAAGGTTCTTTACAACTCGCGGATGTCGGCGGTCCTGACTAATGGACTTAGGGCTAGCAACTTTCCTCTACAATGGGGGAACCCCCAGGGGGATCCTCTTAGCCCTTTACTATTCGACATGGCCATAGAACCACTCGCACAGGCCGTAAGGCAGTCAGCCGAGATCTCAGGTATTAGAGTGGGCGGGAGGGAGCACAAGATCACTCTTTACGCGGACGACGTGCTGATCTTTGTGTCTAAGCCTGACTCTTCAATTCCATGTCTAACCCGCATGATTTCCACATTTGGGACCTCCTCGGGGTACAAAATAAACTTTTCCAAATCCGAAGCAATGCCACTTGGGACACTCAAATCTATTCCGATACTGCCCGAGCCCTTTCCATTTCGCTGGTCGCCCTCCGGCTTTGTTTACCTAGGAGTATTTGTGACACCCACCTATGATACGTTGTCTAAGGCCAATTTTCCCCCTCTTTTAGACACCATAAGGGCAGACTTAGTTAGATGGGCCCCTTTACCGATCTCCTGGCTGGGTAGGATAGCCCTCGTCAAGATGAACGTACTCCCCAGACTGTTGTACCCTCTCCAAATGATCCCAGTGCTGCTGACAAACAAGGTTATCAAGGTGCTAGAAGGCTGGCTAAGCTCATTCATTTGGAATGGGAAGAAACCGCGTCTGAAAATGGCCAAATTACAGATGGATAGTGAAGATGGGGGTCTAGACCTACCTAATATTAGACACTACCAGCTAGCGGCACACCTTAGGGTACTGGTTGGCTGGTTCAGAGCAGACCCACTGTCAATATGGCTGGACGTTGAATCCTCGCAATCTAAGTCCCCCCTGTGGAACCTACTATTTATCAAAGACTTTAGGTCTGTGAGGAAAATGTGCTCCAACCCCATCACACTATGTTCCGTCAAGGCCTGGAAGACTGTCCGTAAGGTGGAGGGCCGAGCCAAGCTGACCTCTCCTCTTACCCCGATTGTAGGCAATCCTGACTTTAAGCCAGACCAAATCGGCGGCGGCTTCAAGACCTGGTATAAGCAGGGCATAACCGATCTTGGCCACCTGTTTGATGGCCGGACCCTAATGTCCTTTACACAGCTGCAGCAGCGATATGGCCTATTGAAAGCGGATTTTTTTTAGATTAGACAAATTAGGCAGTTTATCACCAAGGACACCTCACTTTTAACTGACATCTCCACCTCGCAGGTGGAGAAAGCCCTCTCCTTGCAGATCCCCAAAAAACAAATATCTATCTTCTATAGTACTCTGAACCTTAATTCATCTTTATCTTCCTATGTTACTAAACAGTCCTGGGAAAAGGATTTGGACATAGAAATCACAGATGCAGACTGGCAGGATACGTGGACCTACGCAAAAAAAATCTCGGTCTGCAACCGCACCAAGGCCATCCAAATTAGAATATTGCATCGCATTCATATTACGATTACGACGAAAGTAAAATGGATCCCAATACGTCCCCACTTTGCTTTAAATGCAAGATAGAGATTGGAAACCACGTCCACTGTTTTTGGACCTGTGTAAAACTCCAGAGCTATTGGTACGACATTGTAGAAGAACTGTCTGACATATTTCACACCCCCATCGAGCTGGATCCCCTCTGCCTTTTGCTGGGCCTCCCAGATATTCATGTTACCAATTTCAAACATAAGAGACTGTTCAATTTGTTGACATTTGCTGCTAGAAAGAACATCCTATTGTTTTGGATCAAGGACGAGGTCCCGTCAATAAGGTCATGGCACAATATCATAATGGAATGCATTCCCTGTGAATATATTACGTGCATGTTGCATTCCAAGTTGGACACTTTTTATGAGATCTGGGACCCTTATCTGTCACATATTGGGCTTGCGCTATCCACCACTGTAGTCGCCGGATTTCCCCATTACCAGTAACCTCCCACTGCTGCCTTGTTTTGTCTGACGGTACTGGCATTGTAATACTGTACATGTACACTTGGCTACAGTAATACTGTACATGTCCACTTAATAAAATCAAGATAAATACATTAGAATAAAAAGACAACAAAAGCACATAGACATAGTAGGGATACAGGTCACAATACAGTCATGGACACAAGGACAGAGCACATCATGACATATTAAGAGACCCAGACATAGACAGACGCACCATCTCCATATCCACACACACATATACACATACAGACACCTCAGTGTTGACAGTTCTGGTTATCAATGAGCCATTCCCTAACCCTGCACTTGAATGAATGGTATGATGTGGACACTCTAATTGTTTGAGGAATTGAGTTCCATTGGTGGGATGTTCTGTATGAGAAGACGGCCTGTACTCTTGACTACAGTAATACTGTACATGTCCACTTGACTACAGTAATGCTGTACATGTACTCTTGACTACAGTAATACTGTACATGTACTCTCGGCTACAGTAATACTGTACATGTCCACTTGACTACAGTAATGCTGTACATGTACTCTTGACTACAGTAATACTGTACATGTCCACTTGACTACAGTAATGCTGTACATGTACTCTCGGCTACAGTAATACTGTACATGTCCACTTGACTACAGTAATACTGTACATGTCCACTTGACTACAGTAATGCTGTACATGTACTCTTGACTACAGTAAAACTGTACATGTACTCTCGGCTAAAGTAGTACTGTACATGTACTCTTGACTACAGTAACACTGTACATGTCCTCTTGACTGCAGTAATACTGTACATGTACTCTTGACTACAGTAATACTGTACATGTCCTCTTGACTACAGTAGTACTGTACATGTCCTCTTGGCTACAGTAATGCTGTGCATGTACTCTTGACTACAGTAACACTGTACATGTCCTCTTGACTGCAGTAATACTGTACATGTCCTCTTGACTGCAGTAATACTGTACATGTACTCTTAACTACAGTAATACTGTACATGTACTCTTGACTACAGTAATACTGTACATGTCCTCTTGACTACAGTAGTACTGTACATGTTTAGGTTTAGGTTAGGTTTAGGTTTACTTTATTTGTTCAAGGGGGACAGTGTACATTAATAAAACATTTACAAATGTAAATGCACCCAATTTTAGCCATAAGGCTAATTTCCATTGGTAGTCCCCCTGCCAGAAGGTACAGGCTAAAATCCTGTGTAAAAAAAGGGTTAGCAATAAAAACAGAATAAAATCAAGATAAATACATTAGAAGAAAAACACAACAAAAGCACATAGACATAGTAGGGATACAGGTCACAATACAGTCATGGACACAAGGACAGAGCACATCATGACATATTAAGAGACCCAGACATAGACAGACGCACCATCTCCATATCCACACACACATATACACATACAGACACCTCAGTGTTGACAGTTCTGGTTATCAATGAGCCATTCCCTAACCCTGCACTTGAATGAATGGTATGATGTGGACACTCTAATTGTTTGAGGAATTGAGTTCCATTGGTGGGATGTTCTGTATGAGAAGACGGCCTGTACTCTTGACTACAGTAATACTGTACATGTCCACTTGACTACAGTAATGCTGTACATGTACTCTTGACTACAGTAATACTGTACATGTACTCTTGGCTACAGTAATACTGTACATGTCCACTTGACTACAGTAATGCTGTACATGTACTCTTGACTACAGTAAAACTGTACATGTCCACTTGACTACAGTAATGCTGTACATGTACTCTTGACTACAGTAATACTGTACATGTCCACTTGACTACAGTAATGCTGTACATGTACTCTTGACTACAGTAATACTGTACATGTACTCTTGACTACAGTAATACTGTACATGTACTCTTGACTACAGTAATACTGTACATGCCCACTTGACTACAGTAATACTGTACATGTACTCTTGACTACAGTAATACTGTACATGTCCACTTGACTACAGTAATGCTGTACATGTACTCTTGACTACAGTAATACTGTACATGTCCACTTGACTACAGTAATGCTGTACATGTACTCTTGACTACAGTAATACTGTACATGTACTCTCGGCTACAGTAGTACTGTACATGTACTCTTGACTACAGTAATACTGTACATGTACTTTTGACTACAGTAGTACTGTACATGTACTCTTGACTACAGTAATATTGTACATGTCCACTTGACTACAGTAATACTGTACATGTCATCTTGACTACAGTAATACTGTACATGTCCACTTGACTACAGTAATACTGTACATGTTTCAAGTTTCAAGTTTCTTTAATAGTTGTCATACAGAAGTACAGAATACTTTTGTACAAAATGCTTCTTACTGTTGCGCTCCAGAGACTGTGCATGACAAGATAAGTATGAAATAAAAACATAGTAAAAATTAGAAGTAAAAAAAAAGAGGTCACAGTGTTCAGTTTAGACATATGTACAATGTTCGTAGACGTAGTTACCATACAATATACAATACTGTGCAGTGTACTAATATACAATACTATATAGTGCAAGGCATAAATGGACGAGGTGCAGTTTAGGTACAATTCACAGTAGGTGTACGAGTTGTAGTGCAAATCCTTTATCAATAAATATAAAGTGTAAGTGTGTTTGTGTGATCTAAAGTGTGGAGAGTGGGTGCTGCAGTGTGTTGTTTGTTTGAGTGAGTGTGTGCGTGTGGGTGTGTGTGCTGTGTGCATTTGATGGTTGTTGCATAGTGATTATTGTTCGTTTAGCGATTATTGTTCGTTTAGCAGCCTGATGGCCTGGGGATAGAAGCTCCTTCTGAGTCTTTCTGTGCTCGCCATAAGACTCCGGTATCGCTTGCCTGACGGCAGCAGTTCAAAGAGGCAGTTGTTCGGGTGGCTCGAGTCCTTAATAATTCTCTTAGCCTTCCCCTTGCACCGCTTGTTGTAAATGTTCTGGAGGGTGGGAAGCCCCCCTCTAATTGTGCGTTCGGCTGAACGTGTCACTCTTTGTAGTCTGCTACGGTCTTGTGCAGTGCTATTCCCAAACCAGGAGGTGATGTTGCCGGTCAGGATGCTCTCTATTGTACATGAGTAGAAGTTCCTAAGGATCTTCTGACTGACTTGGAACTTCCTTAGGCGCCTGAGGAAGTAGAGGCGTTGTCGTGCCTTCTTCACAACACTGTCAATGTGTGTGGTCCATGTCAAGTCCTCGGATATGTGGGCTCCGAGGTACTTGAAACTGTTCACTCTCTCAACTGGTGCCCCGTCGATGCTGAGGGGGCTGTAGTCCTTGACCCCCGACCTCCTGAAGTCCACAATCATCTCTTTTGTTTTGCTGACGTTCAGGGAGAGGCAGTTCTCCTGACACCACTGTGACAGGTTCTCTACCTCTTCCAGGTAGGCCCTTTCGTCGTTGGCAGAGATCAGGCCCACCACTACTGTGTCATCAGCAAATTTGATGATGGTGTTGTTGTTCCGCTGTGCTACGCAGTCATGTGTGTACAGGGAGTAGAGGAGGGGGCTCAGAACACAGCCCTGGGGGGCCCCTATGTTGAGCGTGATGGATGAGGAGGTGCAGTTGCCGGCTCTTACCACCTGGGGTCTGCCCGTCAGGAAGTCCAGGACCCACTGGCACAGGTCATAGTTCAAGCCCAGGTCCCTGAGCTTGGCTATGAGTTTGGAGGGGACTATGGTATTGAATGCTGAGCTGTAGTCGATGAACAGCATTCTCACATAGTTCCCCTGCCTCTTGTCCAGATGTGATGCTGCTGTGTGCAGCACATGGGCTATGGCGTCCTCCGTGGACCTGTTGGGGCGATATGCAAATTGCAGAGGGTCCAGGTTGATGGGGAGGGAGGAACAGATGTAGCCCTTCACTAGCTTCTCAAAGCACTTCATGGCTATGGAGGTGAGGGCTACAGGGCGGTAGTCGTTGAGGCAAGCGGGCGTAGATTTTTTGGGTACAGGGATGATGGTGGACTTCTTCAGACAGGTGGGGATGACGGCCTGTTCCAAGGACAGGTTGAAGATGTCAGTGAATACCGGGGCCAGTTGGTCGGCACAGACTTTTAGGACGCGGCCGGGGATGCCGTCCGGTCCTGCTGCCTTCCTGATATCCACTTTTTTAAAGATCCGTCTCACCTCATGCTCTGTTACCCTGAACACTGAGTCTCCATCAGCAGACCCCCCCCCCCCCATTGCCGTGGTTTGTAGGCTGGTGTTGTTATTCACAGCCTCAAACCTCGCATAGAAGGAGTTGAGATCATTTGCTAAGGAGATGTCACTGTTCAGTTTGAGGGGGGTTCCTTTGTAGTCTGTCATTGTTCTGAGGCCCTGCCACATGCCTCTAGAGTCAGCCTGTTCAAACTGAAGTTCAACTTTATCCCTGTAACGCCGTTTTGCCTCTATTACTGCTCTCCTGACGTTGTATCTTGCCATCTTGTGTTCTTCCATGTTGCCTGTCACCAGCCCGGTGTTGTATGCTGATGTGCGCACTTTCAGAGCCTCACGGACGGATTTGTCTACCCAGGGCTTTTGATTTGGGTAGATATTAATTTTGGTGGTGGGGATTATTACTTCTACCTGAGTACAGACATAGTCAATCACCGTTTCGGTGTATTCGTTAATATTGGCTGTGTTATCACGGAATACACTCCATTCTGTGCTTCCCAGCACTGCTTGGAGTGACTCCACTGACGTCACGGCCCAACGCTTAACCTCTCGCGAGACCACCGGCGTTCGCTTGAGACTCTGTTTGTACTTAGGCAAAAGAAAAATTGCGGCGTGATCGCTTTTACCGAATGGACTAAGAGCCTGTGACTTGTACCCATTCTTGAATTGCGAGTATACATGGTCTAATATGTTCTCGCCTCTGGTGGGACAGGTCACATGCTGATAGAAATTCGGCAGCACCTTTTTAAGACGCGCGCTGTTGAAATCCCCCAAGACCAAAATGGCCGCGTCAACGTTAGCTGCCTGGAGTTTGTTTACCTCGTCGTGAAGTTTTGAAAGTGCGACCTCAGTGTTCGCGTGTGGTGGAATGTACACTCCGATGAGGATGATGCACGTTAACTCTCTTGGGAGGAAGAAGGGTCGACATTTTATCGTGATAAACTCCAGGTCTGGGGAGCAGTGGTTAGACATTTCCTTTGTGTTGCCTAAATCGCACCACTCCTTGTTTATCATGAAGGCAATGCCGCCTCCTCTCGTCTTTAGTGACTCTAATGCCGTCCGGTCTTTGCGTAGAACGAAGAAGTGGTCTGCCGGTTCTATTGCATGATTCGGGACATCTGGACTCAGCCAAGTTTCTGTGAAACAGAGGACGTTGACTACAGTAGTACTGTACATGTTTAGGTTTAGGTTCGGTTTAGGTTTACTTTATTTGTTCAAGGGGGACAGTGTACATTAATAAAACATTTACAAATGTAAATGCACCCAATTTTAGCCATAAGGCTAATTTCCATTGGTAGTCCCCCTGCCAGAAGGTACAGGCTAAAATCCTGTGTAAAAAAAGGGTTAGCAATAAAAACAGAATAAAATCAAGATAAATACATTAGAAGAAAAACACAACAAAAGCACATAGACATAGTAGGGATACAGGTCACAATACAGTCATGGACACAAGGACAGAGCACATCATGACATATTAAGAGACCCAGACATAGACAGACGCACCATATCCATATCCACACACACATATACACATACAGACACCTCAGTGTTGACAGTTCTGGTTATCAATGAGCCATTCCCTAACCCTGCACTTGAATGAATGGTATGATGTGGACACTCTAATTGTTTGAGGAATTGAGTTCCATTGGTGGGATGTTCTGTATGAGAAGACGGCCTGTACTCTTGACTACAGTAATACTGTACATGTCCACTTGACTACAGTAATGCTGTACATGTACTATTGACTACAGTAATACTGTACATGTACTCTTGGCTACAGTAATACTGTACATGTCCAATTGACTACAGTAATGCTGTACATGTACTCTTGACTACAGTAAAACTGTACATGTCCACTTGACTACAGTAATGCTGTACATGTACTCTTGACTACAGTAATACTGTACATGTACTCTCGGTTACAGTAATACTGTACATGTCCACTTGACTACAGTAATGCTGTGCATGTCCTCTTGACTGCAGTAATACTGTACATGTCCACTTGACTACAGTAATACTGTACATGTCCTCTTGACTACAGTAATACTGTACATGTACTCTCGGCTACAGTAATACTGTACATGTCCACTTGACTACAGTAAAACTGTACATGTACTCTTGACTACAGTAATACTGTACATGTCCACTTGACTACAGTAATGCTGTGCATGTACTCTTGACTACAGTAAAACTGTACATGTACTCTTGACTACAGTAGTACTGTACATGTACTCTCGGCTACAGTAATACTGTACATGTCCTCTTGACTACAGTAATACTGTACATGTACTCTCGGCTGCAGTAATACTGTACATGTCCACTTGACTACAGTAATGCTGTACATGTACTCTTGACTACAGTAATACTGTACATGTACTCTCGGCTACAGTAAAACTGTACATGTCCACTTGACTACAGTAATGCTGTACATGTACTCTTGACTACAGTAATACTGTACATGTCCACTTGACTACAGTAATGCTGTACATGTACTCTCGGCTACAGTAATACTGTACATGTCCACTTGACTACAGTAATGCTGTACATGTACTCTTGACTACAGTAATACTGTACATGTCCACTTGACTACAGTAATGCTGTACATGTACTCTCGGCTACAGTAATACTGTACATGTCCACTTGACTACAGTAATACTGTACATGTACTCTTGACTACAGTGATACTGTACATGTACTCTTGACTACAGTAATACTGTACATGTACTCTTGACTACAGTAAAACTGTACATGTACTCTCGGCTAAAGTAATACTGTACATGTCCACTTGACTACAGTAATACTGTACATGTACTCTTGACTACAGTAATACTGTACATGTCCTCTAGACTACAGTAGTACTGTACATGTACTCTTGACTACAGTAACACTGTACATGTCCTCTTGGCTACAGTAATGATGTACATGTACTCTTGACTACAGTAACACTGTACATGTACTCTTGACTACAGTAACACTGTACATGTACTCTTGACTACAGTAACACTGTACATGTACTCTTGACTACAGTAACACTGTACATGTACTCTTGACTACAGTAACACTGTACATGTACTCTTGACTACAGTAATACTGTACATGTAATCTTGACTACAGTAACACTGTACATGTCCTCTTGACTGCAGTAATACTGTACATGTCCTCTAGACTACAGTAGTACTGTACATGTACTCTTGACTACAGTAACACTGTACATGTCCTCTTGACTACAGTAACACTGTACATGTACTCTTGACTACAGTAACACTGTACATGTACTCTTGACTACAGTAACACTGTACATGTACTCTTGACTACAGTAATACTGTACATGTAATCTTGACTACAGTAACACTGTACATGTCCTCTTGACTGCAGTAATACTGTACATGTACTCTTGACTACAGTAATACTGTACATGTACTCTTGACTACAGTAATACTGTACATGTACTCTTGACTACAGTAATACTGTACATGTACTCTTGACTACAGTAATACTGTACATGTCCTCTTGACTACAGTAGTACTGTACATGTTTAGGTTTAGGTTTACTTTATTTGTTCAAGGGGGACAGTGTACATTAATAAAACATTTACAAATGTAAATGCACCCAATTTTAGCCATAAGGCTAATTTCCATTGGTAGTCCCCCTGCCAGAAGGTACAGGCTAAAATCCTGTGTAAAAAAAGGGTTAGCAATAAAAACAGAATCAAATCAAGATAAATACATTAGAAGAAAAACACAACAAAAGCACATAGACATAGTAGGGATACAGGTCACAATACAGTCATGGACACAAGGACAGAGCACATCATGACATATTAAGAGACCCAGACATAGACAGACGCACCATATCCATATCCACACACACATATACACATACAGACACCTCAGTGTTGACAGTTCTGGTTATCAATGAGCCATTCCCTAACCCTGCACTTGAATGAATGGTATGATGTGGACACTCTAATTGTTTGAGGAATTGAGTTCCATTGGTGGGATGTTCTGTATGAGAAGACGGCCTGTACTCTTGACTACAGTAATACTGTACATGTCCACTTGACTGCAGTAATACTGTACATGTACTCTTGACTACAGTAATACTGTACATGTCCACTTGACTACAGTAATGCTGTACATGTACTCTTGACTACAGTAATGCTGTACATGTACTCTTGACTACAGTAATGCTGTACATGTCCACTTGACTGCAGTAATACTGTACATGTACTCTTGACTACAGTAATACTGTACATGTCCACTTGACTACAGTGATGCTGTACATGTACTCTTGACTACAGTAAAACTGTACATGTCCACTTGACTACAGTAATGCTGTACATGTACTCTTGACTACAGTAATACTGTACATGTACTCTTGACTACAGTAATACTGTACATGTCCACTTGACTACAGTAATACTGTACATGTACTCTTGACTACAGTAATACTGTACATGTACTCTCGGCTACAGTAATACTGTACATGTCCACTTGACTACAGTAATGCTGTACATGTCCTCTTGACTACAGTAATACTGTACATGTCCTCTTGACTACAGTAATACTGTACATGTACTCTTGACTGCAGTAATACTGTACATGTCCACTTGACTACAGTAATGCTGTACATGTCCTCTTGACTACAGTAATACTGTACATGTCCTCTTGACTACAGTAATACTGTACATGTACTCTTGACTACAGTAATACTGTACATGTACTCTTGACTACAGTAATACTGTACATGTCCACTTGACTACAGTAATGCTGTACATGTACTCTTGACTACAGTAATGCTGTACATGTACTCTTGACTACAGTAATACTGTACATGTACTCTTGACTACAGTAAAACTGTACATGTCCACTTGACTACAGTAATACTGTACATGTCCTCTTGACTACAGTAATACTGTACATGCACTCTTGACTACAGTAATACTGTACATGTACACTTGACTACAGTAATGCTGTACATGTACTCTTGACTACAGTAATACTGTACATGTACTCTTGACTACAGTAACACTGTACATGTCCTCTTGACTACAGTAATACTGTACATGTACTCTTGACTACAGTAGTACTGTACATGTACTCTTGACTACAGTAATACTGTACATGTACTCTTGACTACAGTAACACTGTACATGTACTCTTGACTACAGTAACACTGTACATGTACTCTTGACTACAGTAATACTGTACATGTCCACTTGACTACAGTAATACTGTACATGTCCACTTGACTACAGTAATACTGTACATGTCCACTTGACTACAGTAGTACTGTACATGTACTCTTGACTACAGTAATACTGTACATGTACTCTTGACTACAGTAATACTGTACATGTACTCTTGACTACAGTAATACTGTACATGTACTCTTGACTACAGTAATACTGTACATGTACTCTTGACTACAGTAGTACTGTACATGTACTCTTGACTACAGTAATACTGTACATGTACTCTTGACTACAGTAATACTGTACATGTCATCTTGACTACAGTAATACTGTACATGTCCACTTGACTACAGTAATACTGTACATGTACTCTTGACTACAGTAATACTGTACATGTACTCTTGACTACAGTAATACTGTACATGTACTCTCGGCTACAGTAATACTGTACATGTACTCTTGACTACAGTAATACTGTACATGTCCACTTGACTACAGTAATACTGTACATGTACTCTTGACTACAGTAATACTGTACATGTACTCTTGACTACAGTAATACTGTACATGTCCACTTGACTACAGTAATACTGTACATGTACTCTTGACTACAGTAATGCTGTGCATGTACTCTTGACTACAGTAAAACTGTACATGTACTCTTGACTACAGTAGTACTGTACATGTACTCTTGACTACAGTAATACTGTACATGTACTCTCGGCTACAGTAATACTGTACATGTACTCTTGACTACAGTAATACTGTACATGTACTCTTGACTACAGTAATACTGTACATGTACTCTTGACTACAGTAGTACTGTACATGTACTCTTGACTACAGTAATACTGTACATGTACTCTCGGCTACAGTAATACTGTACATGTACTCTTGACTACAGTAATACTGTACATGTACTCTTGACTACAGTAGTACTGTACATGTACTCTTGACTACAGTAATACTGTACATGTACTCTCGGCTACAGTAATACTGTACATGTACTCTTGACTACAGTAATACTGTACATGTACTCTTGACTACAGTAATACTGTACATGTACTCTTGACTGCAGTAATACTGTACATGTACTCTTGACTACAGTAATACTGTACATGTACTCTCGGCTACAGTAATACTGTACATGTCCTCTCGGCTACAGTAATACTGTACATGTACTCTTGACTACAGTAGTACTGTACATGTACTCTTGACTACAGTAATACTGTACATGTACTCTTGACTACAGTAATACTGTACATGTACTCTTGACTACAGTAGTACTGTACATGTACTCTTGACTACAGTAGTACTGTGCATGTACTCTTGACTACAGTAATACTGTACATGTACTCTTGACTACAGTAATACTGTACATGTACTCTTGACTACAGTAATACTGTACATGTACTCTTGACTACAGTAATACTGTACATGTACTCTTGACTACAGTAATACTGTACATGTACTCTTGACTACAGTAATACTGTACATGTCCACTTGACTACAGTAATACTGTACATGTCCTCTTGACTACAGTAATACTGTACATGTACTCTTGACTACAGTAATACTGTACATGTCCACTTGACTACAGTAATACTGTACATGTACTCTTGACTACAGTAATACTGTACATGTACTCTCGGCTACAGTAATACTGTACATGTCCACTTGACTACAGTAATGCTGTACATGTACTCTTGACTACAGTAATACTGTACATGTACTCTTGACTACAGTAATACTGTACATGTACTCTTGACTACAGTAATACTGTACATGTACTCTTGACTACAGTAATACTGTACATGTCCACTTGACTACAGTAATACTGTACATGTACTCTTGACTACAGTAATACTGTACATGTACTCTTGACTACAGTAGTACTGTACATGTACTCTTGACTACAGTAGTACTGTACATGTACTCTTGACTACAGTAATGCTGTACATGTCCACTTGACTACAGTAATACTGTACATGTCCACTTGACTACAGTAATACTGTACATGTACTCTTGACTACAGTAATACTGTACATGTCCTCTTGACTACAGTAATACTGTACATGTACTCTTGACTACAGTAATACTGTACATGTCCACTTGACTACAGTAATACTGTACATGTACTCTTGACTACAGTAATACTGTACATGTCCTCTTGACTACAGTAATACTGTACATGTACTCTTGACTACAGTAATACTGTACATGTACTCTTGACTACAGTAATACTGTACATGTCATCTTGACTACAGTAATACTGTACATGTCCACTTGACTACAGTAATACTGTACATGTACTCTTGACTACAGTAATACTGTACATGTACTCTTGACTACAGTAATACTGTACATGTCCTCTTGACTACAGTAATGCTGTACATGTACTCTCGACTACAGTAATACTGTACATGTACTCTCGGCTACAGTAATACTGTACATGTACTCTTGACTACAGTAATACTGTACATGTACTCTTGACTACAGTAAAATTGTACATGTCCACTTGACTACAGTAATGCTGTACATGTACTCTTGACTACAGTAATACTGTACATGTCCACTTGACTACAGTAATACTGTACATGTACTCTTGACTACAGTAATACTGTACATGTCCACTTGACTACAGTAATACTGTACATGTCCACTTGACTACAGTAATGCTGTACATGTCCACTTGGCTACAGTAATACTGTACATGTACTCTTGACTACAGTAATGCTGTACATGTCCACTTGACTACAGTAATACTGTACATGTACTCTTGACTACAGTAATACTGTACATGTACTCTTGACTACAGTAATACTGTACATGTCCACTTGACTACAGTAATACTGTACATGTCCACTTGACTACAGTAATGCTGTACATGTCCACTTGGCTACAGTAATACTGTACATGTACTCTTGACTACAGTAATGCTGTACATGTCCACTTGACTACAGTAATACTGTACATGTACTCTTGACTACAGTAATACTGTACATGTACTCTTGACTACAGTAAAACTGTACATGTACTCTCGGCTACAGTAGTACTGTACATGTACTCTTGACTACAGTAATACTGTACATGTCCTCTTGACTGCAGTAATACTGTACATGTACTCTTGACTACAGTAATACTGTACATGTACTCTTGACTACAGTAATACTGTACATGTACTCTTGACTACAGTAATACTGTACATGTACTCTTGACTACAGTAATACTGTACATGTACTCTTGACTACAGTAATACTGTACATGTACTCTTGACTACAGTAATACTGTACATGTCCACTTGACTACAGTAATACTGTACATGTCCACTTGACTACAGTAATGCTGTACATGTCCACTTGGCTACAGTAATACTGTACATGTACTCTTGACTACAGTAATGCTGTACATGTCCACTTGACTACAGTAATACTGTACATGTACTCTTGACTACAGTAATACTGTACATGTACTCTTGACTACAGTAATGCTGTACATGTCCACTTGACTACAGTAATACTGTACATGTACTCTTGACTACAGTAATACTGTACATGTACTCTTGACTACAGTAAAACTGTACATGTACTCTCGGCTACAGTAGTACTGTACATGTACTCTTGACTACAGTAATACTGTACATGTCCTCTTGACTGCAGTAATACTGTACATGTACTCTTGACTACAGTAATACTGTACATGTACTCTTGACTACAGTAATACTGTACATGTACTCTTGACTACAGTAATGCTGTACATGTACTCTTGACTACAGTAATACTGTACATGTACTCTTGACTACAGCAATACTGTACATGTCCACTTGACTACAGTAATACTGTACATGTACTCTTGACTACAGTAGTACTGTACATGTACTCTCGGCTACAGTAATACTGTACATGTCCACTTGACTACAGTAGTACTGTACATGTCCTCTTGGCTACAGTAATGCTGTACATGTCCTCTTGACTACAGTAATATTGTACATGTCCACTTGACTACAGTGATACTGTACATGTACTCTTGACTACAGTAATGCTGTACATGTCCACTTGACTACAGTAATACTGTACATGTCCACTTGACTACAGTAATACTGTACATGTCCACTTGACTACAGTAATACTGTACATGTCCTCTTGACTACAGTGATACTGTACATGTCCACTTGACTACAGTAATACTGTACATGTCCTCTTGACTACAGTAATACTGTACATGTCCACTTGACTACAGTAATACTGTACATGTACTCTCGGCTACAGTAATACTGTACATGTACACTTGACTACAGTAATACTGTACATGTACTCTCGGCTACAGTAATACTGTACATGTACTCTCGGCTACAGTAATACTGTACATGTACACTTGACTACAGTAATACTGTACATGTACTCTTGACTACAGTAATACTGTACATGTACTCTCGGCTACAGTAATACTGTACATGTCCTCTTGACTACAGTAATACTGTACATGTCCACTTGACTACAGTGATACTGTACATGTACTCTTGACTACAGTAATACTGTACATGTCCACTTGACTACAGTAATACTGTACATGTACTCTTGACTACAGTAATACTGTACATGTCCACTTGACTACAGTAATACTGTACATGTCATCTTGACTACAGTAATGCTGTACATGTACTCTTGACTACAGTAATACTGTACATGTCCACTTGACTACAGTAATACTGTACATGTACTCTTGACTACAGTAATACTGTACATGTACTCTTGACTACAGTAATACTGTACATGTCCACTTGACTACAGTAATACTGTACATGTCCTCTTGACTACAGTAATACTGTACATGTCCACTTGACTACAGTGATACTGTACATGTCCACTTGACTACAGTAATACTGTACATGTCCACTTGACTACAGTGATACTGTACATGTCCACTTGACTACAGTAATACTGTACATGTCATCTTGACTGCAGTAATACTGTACATGTCCACTTGACTACAGTGATACTGTACATGTCCACTTGACTACAGTAATACTGTACATGTCCACTTGACTACAGTAATACTGTACATGTCCACTTGACTACAGTAATACTGTACATGTCCTCTTGACTACAGTAATACTGTACATGTCCACTTGACTACAGTGATACTGTACATGTCCACTTGACTACAGTAATACTGTACATGTCCACTTGACTACAGTGATACTGTACATGTCCACTTGACTACAGTAATACTGTACATGTCATCTTGACTGCAGTAATACTGTACATGTCCACTTGACTACAGTGATACTGTACATGTCCACTTGACTACAGTAATACTGTACATGTCCACTTGACTACAGTAATACTGTACATGTCCACTTGACTACAGTAATACTGTACATGTCCACTTGACTACAGTAATACTGTACATGTCATCTTGACTACAGTAATACTGTACATGTCCACTTGACTACAGTAATGCTGTACATGTACTCTTGACTACAGTAATACTGTACATGTACTGTTGACTACAGTAATATTGTACATGTACTCTTGACTACAGTAGTGCTGTACATGTACTCTCGGCTACAGTAATACTGTACATGTACTCTTGACTACAGTAATACTGTACATGTACTGTTGACTACAGTAATACTGTACATGTACTCTTGACTACAGTAATACTGTACATGTACTGTTGACTACAGTAATACTGTACATGTCCACTTGACTACAGTAGTGCTGTACATGTACTCTCGGCTACAGTAATACTGTACATGTACTCTTGACTACAGTAATACTGTACATGTACTGTTGACTACAGTAATACTGTACATGTACTCTTGACTACAGTAATACTGTACATGTACTCTTGACTACAGTAATACTGTACATGTCCACTTGACTACAGTAATACTGTACATGTCCTCTTGACTACAGTAATACTGTACATGTCCACTTGACTACAGTAATACTGTACATGTCCTCTTGACTACAGTAATACTGTACATGTCCACTTGACTACAGTGATACTGTACATGTCCACTTGACTACAGTAATACTGTACATGTCCACTTGACTACAGTGATACTGTACATGTCCACTTGACTACAGTAATACTGTACATGTACTCTTGACTACAGTAATACTGTACATGTCCACTTGACTACAGTAATACTGTACATGTCATCTTGACTGCAGTAATACTGTACATGTCCACTTGACTACAGTGATACTGTACATGTCCACTTGACTACAGTAATACTGTACATGTCCACTTGACTACAGTAATACTGTACATGTCCACTTGACTACAGTAATACTGTACATGTCCACTTGACTACAGTAATACTGTACATGTCATCTTGACTACAGTAATACTGTACATGTACTGTTGACTACAGTAATATTGTACATGTACTCTCGGCTACAGTAATACTGTACATGTACTCTTGACTACAGTAATACTGTACATGTCCACTTGACTACAGTAATACTGTACATGTCATCTTGACTACAGTAATACTGTACATGTACTGTTGACTACAGTAATATTGTACATGTACTCTCGGCTACAGTAATACTGTACATGTACTCTTGACTACAGTAATACTGTACATGTACTCTTGACTACAGTAATACTGTACATGTACTGTTGACTACAGTAATACTGTACATGTCCACTTGACTACAGTAATGCTGTACATGTACTCTTGACTACAGTAATACTGTACATGTACTCTTGACTACAGTAATACTGTACATGTACTCTTGACTACAGTAATACTGTACATGTACTCTTGACTACAGTAATACTGTACATGTACTGTTGACTACAGTAATATTGTACATGTACTCTCGGCTACAGTAATACTGTACATGTACTCTTGACTACAGTAATACTGTACATGTCCACTTGACTACAGTAATACTGTACATGTACTCTTGGCTACAGTAATACTGTACATGTACTCTTGACTACAGTGATACTGTACATGCCCACTTGACTACAGTAGTACTGTACATGTACTCTTGGCTACAGTAATACTGTACATGTCCACTTGACTACAGTGATACTGTACATGTCCACTTGACTACAGTAATGCTGTACATGTACTCTTGACTACAGTAATGCTGTACATGTCCACTTGACTACAGTAATACTGTACATGTACTCTTGACTACAGTAATAGTGTACATGTCCACTTGACTACAGTAATACTGTACATGTACTCTTGACTACAGTAATAGTGTACATGTCCACTTGACTACAGTAATACTGTACATGTACTCTTGACTACAGTAATGCTGTACATGTACTCTTGACTACAGTAATACTGTACATGTACTCTTGACTACAGTAATACTGTACATGTACTCTTGACTACAGTAATGCTGTACATGTCCTCTTGACGACAGTGATACTGTACATGTACTCTCGTCTACAGTAATACTGTACATGTCCACTTGACTACAGTAATACTGTACATGTCCTCTTGACTACAGTAATGCTGTACATGTACTCTTGACTGCAGTAATACTGTACATGTCCACTTGACTACAGTAATGCTGTACATGTACTCTTGACTACAGTAATACTGTACATGTCCACTTGACTACAGTAATGCTGTACATGTACTCTTGACTACAGTAATGCTGTACATGTACTCTTGACTACAGTGATACTGTACATGTACTCTTGACTACAGTAATACTGTACATGTCCACTTGACTACAGTAATACTGTACATGTCCACTTGACTACAGTAATGCTGTACATGTCCACTTGACTACAGTAATACTGTACATGTACTCTTGACTACAGTAATACTGTACATGTACTCTTGACTACAGTAATACTGTACATGTACTCTTGACTACAGTAATACTGTACATGTCCTCTTGACTACAGTAATACTGTACATGTACTCTCGGCTACAGTAGTACTGTACATGTACTCTTGACTACAGTAATATTGTACATGTACTCTCGGCTACAGTAATACTGTACATGTACTCTTGACTACAGTAATACTGTACATGTCCTCTTGACTACAGTAATACTGTACATGTACTCTCGGCTACAGTAGTACTGTACATGTACTCTTGACTACAGTAATATTGTACATGTACTCTCGGCTACAGTAATACTGTACATGTACTCTTGACTACAGTAATATTGTACATGTACTCTCGGCTACAGTAATACTGTACATGTACTCTTGACTACAGTAATATTGTACATGTACTCTCGGCTACAGTAATACTGTACATGTACTCTTGACTACAGTAACACTGTACATGTCCTCTTGACTACAGTAATATTGTACATGTACTCTCGGCTACAGTAATACTGTACATGTACTCTTGACTACAGTAATACTGTACATGTACTCTTGACTACAGTAATACTGTACATGTACTGTCGTCTACAGTAATACTGTACATGTCCACTTGACTACAGTAATGCTGTACATGTACTCTTGACTACAGTAATGCTGTACATGTACTCTTGACTACAGTAATACTGTACATGTCATCTTGACTACAGTAATACTGTACATGTACTCTTGACTACAGTAATGCTGTACATGTCCTCTTGACGACAGTGATACTCTACATGTACTCTCGTCTACAGTAATACTGTACATGTCCACTTGACTACAGTAATGCTGTACATGTACTCTTGACTACAGTAATACTGTACATGTCATCTTGACTACAGTAATACTGTACATGTACTCTTGACTACAGTAATGCTGTACATGTCCTCTTGGCTACAGTAATACTGTACATGTCCACTTGACTACAGTAATACTGTACATGTCCACTTGACTACAGTGATACTGTACATGTCCTCTTGGCTACAGTAATACTGTACATGTACTCTTGGCTACTAGGGAATACACGGTCACATGCACACGTTCACACCACACATATATGCATGTACACATAAAACATATACATAGGTAAAGCACACGCACATATGGGTAGGTAGAACACACATATATATAGCACACGAGATAATGCACACACGTGAAAGCCACACTTTTTTTTTTTTTTTTTTTTTTATTGTCATTTCCTTATTTCATTTTTATTGTCTTACTTTTTTTTTTGCCTGTCTTGTGCTGTTATTACTGTTGTTAGTATCATTATTTTTATTATTGTTAACGGTATTGTATTGTGATGTCTTGTTCTATGTTGAAAAAAAAAAAAAAAAATTTTTATATATCCAAATGAGAAAAAATTATAGGCAGTCACATTACTGCTCAAGCTCCTCTCTCTTATATGTGTCCATAAGTGCTTGTTTATAGCTACCTTTAAATTTATTGATATTTTAGCGTAATTTTATATTCGCATCCAGACCATTCCAGAGTGATACCCCACAAACTGCAATGCACATACTTTTAAGAGTTGTACGTACCGTAGGTTGCTTTAAAGCTAATGTCCCCCTAAAATTATAAACACTCTCTCTAGCCGTGACCATTTTTTTGAATGTTGCTTGGTAATTTGTTTTTGATTGCCAGAAACATAATTTGTGCAGATTTGAATTTGATTAAGTCCATGAATTTTAATGTTTGACTCCTTACAAACAGACTATTTGTGTGTTCTAAATATCTACCATGATGTACTATCCGTATGGCTCATTTTTGCAGTGTGCATATCTTTTGTAAGTTGCTTTTATAAGTATTTCCCCAGATTTCAACACAATATGATAGATATGGTACAATGAGTGTGCAATATAATGTATATAGAGTTTTCTGATTCAGGATATATCTAGTCTTGCCCAGTATACCAATACTTCTCGCTAACTTTGAACACAAATATTTTATATGGGGTTTCCAGCAGAGTTTGTGGTCTATTAAGACCCCTAGAAACTTATTTGTATATACTCTCTCAATTTTTACATTATCAATTTTCAGTTGAGGATCAGTGATTATTTTACAATTTCCAAATATCATGAAGTTGGTTTTTTTTTAATTGAGTGATAACTTATTTGTGTTGAACCAACCTTTTAATTTGTCCATTTCTATGTTTGCCACTTCTAAAAGCTGCTGAAGGTCATCCCCCGAACATAAAATGTTTGTGTCATCCGTAAAGACAACAAGTTTCAGTATGTCAGATACTTTACATATATCATTTATGTATAAAATGAACAATTTGGGTCCCAATACTGACCCCTGTGGAACACCACAGGTAATGTTTAAGCATTGTGACTTGTGCTGACCCATCAGAACAAATTGCTGCCTGTTACTAATATAGCTTTTCAGCCAGTCTAGAGCAACCCCTCTGACACCAAACCTGTCCATCTTTTTCAGTAAAATCTCATGATCTATTGTATCAAAAGCTTTTTGGTAGCGCTTTATAATAACACCCTGTTATAATACATTTATAAGGTATTTGTAGATAATGAACTAATCATGAACAAACCATTTATATACATTCATAAATGATTATTAAATAATTTATAACTATATTTGTATAACATTTACAAAGTATTTATAACGCATTAGTGGATAATGAACTAATCATGAACAAACCATTTATATACATTCATAAATGATTATTAAATAATTTATAACTATTTGTATAACATTTACAGATTAGTTCTACATTATTTATAACTCAATATCAACATTGTTTGTACTTGATTTGTTCATCATTAAATAATGTTGTTTAATGTGTAGTAACACATTTGTAGATGCTTTGAAAAATGGATATGAAAAAACGACTATACTGTATCCATTTATTTTTCATGTTCAACAAATGATTTGTTAAGACATTCATAAAACATCTATAAATCATTTGCAGATGCTATTGTGTGCCCTAATCTGAAGTGAAGCCTATTCATCATTAACAAATGTCTAATACAGTTATTATTAATGTGTGCTCAGTGCTCAGTATATTGCGGTATGTGATGATGACACGAAACACAAGAGTAATAATTATTTGTATTCTCAGGCTGTATCGGCGCCTATACAGTCTGAAAATACAAATTATTATTACCCTCGTGTTCATCACATACCGCAATATACTGAGCACTGAGCACACATTAGGAACAAATGTAACGTTAGCGCCCACCACATCAAGTACGTCTACACAACATATAAGAGTTGTTTGTAGGTCGGAAATTATGGAATAGATTTACGAACAAAAAAGGTGTTTAACCTGCTCATATACCTTATTAAAAGCGTGGGGCAGGAGCAGCATGGATAACTTGGTTCTGCATGTATCGTGCTTCCATTCAAACAGACGGCAACACACGTGAAGTCAAGTCTCACGCGACTCTAGATACTCTACCTGGCCAGGATACTCCTGGGTCCTAGTGCCCCCCCAGGTTACACTATATGTCATGCACATGTATTTTATATGTTACTAAAATTGCATTTATCTATAGTCCTAATTCTGTCACTGTTTGATGTCACAAAGAAGGGTGTATCTGAAAGCTGTCTACAACATTTGTAACAGGTGATGAAAAAGTAAACAAATATTTAACTGTATTAGACATTTGTTAATGATGAATAGGCTTCACTTTAGATTGGCCCCCACGATAGCATCTGCAAATGATTTATATATGTTTTCTGAATGTCTTAACAAATCATTTGTTGAACATGAACAAATAAATGGAGGTACAGTATAGTCGTTTTTTCATATCCATTTTTCAAAGCATCTACAAATGTGTTATTACACATTAAACAACATTATTTAATGATGAACAAATCAAGTACAAACAATGTTGATAATGAGTTATAAATAATGTAGAACTCATTTGTAAATGGTATACAAATATAGTTATAAATGATTTAATAATATTTTATGAATGTATATAAATGATTTGTTCATGATTAGTCCATTATCTACAAATACCTTATAAATGTATTATAACAGGGTGTTATTATAAAGTGCTACCAGCTTTTTTTTCTAATATATTCCTAATACATATTTATTTCTCTCTATACCGTCCGTTATTTCCTCTACAAGCTCCATTAATGCCATGGAGGTAGATCTAGCTGTTCTAAAACCATACTTGCTGTCCATTAGGAGATTATGTTTTTCAATGAAAGTGTCTAATCTTGCAACATATCGTTTTTCAAGTATCTTTGAGAACTGTGATAGCAGGGATACCGGTCTATAATTGGTAAACAAATGCTTGTCTCCAGCTTTAAATAATGGTATAACCTTTGCAATTTAAATTCTTTGAGGGAATGCTCCCATTTTGAACGACAAATTGAATATATGAGATAGTGGCTCCACAACTCCTTGAATAATATTTTTTACCAGAGACATATCAATGTCATCCCCATCTGTGGAGGTTTTATTCATGCATTTGTTTACCATCTCAATAATGTCCTCTTTCTCCACAGATCCCAGAGATATTGAAGCAGGGTTTCTTTCTCCACAATCTTCCACCGCAAAACTCTTCCCAGTGTTGACTATTTCATTGGCTAGTTTTGGTCCCACATCAACAAAAAAGTTGTTGAACCCATCCACTACTTAATTTATAAGAGTAATCTTTTTGTCCTTTTCTGTAAAATAGTCAGGGTAAGCTAGGTTGGTTGGTTTATTTCTAATAATACTATTTAATATGTCCCATATTCCTTTAAGATTATTTTTATTTGTATCCAATAATTTGGTATAATAATCCTTCTTGCATTTCCTCATAATACTAATTAGTTTGTTTTTGTATTTTTTATATTTCAACTCGGCTTCTTTTGTTTTGTCTTTAATAAATATCCTATATAAAGTATTCTTTTTTTGCATGCATTTTGTATACCTTTTGACATCCACAGATTTTCTGCCAACTTGTTCTTATTGCTACACTGTTTCAGTGGGCAGTTTTTTTCATACAGGACTTTAAATTTGTCTAGAAATAACCCATAAGCTTCGTCAACATCTGATTCATCACATATACTTTTCCAGTTGCATTGCAATAACTCATTTCTGAAAGCAGATATTGTTTCTTCAGTTCTTATTCTCTTGTATTTTATTTCCTTTGACTCCCTCCTCTTCCTATAATTACACTCATAAACTGTAAAAACAGGTAAGTGATCGCTAATATCTTCAATTAATAATCCACTTGTCGTATTACTTTCCATATTGTTTGTAAAAAATGTATCGATTAGGGTAGCACACTCATATGTTATTCTACTAGGTCTTGTAATAGTTGGAAAAAGGCTCATACTGTACATTATTTCCATGAATTCATCCGTTTTTCCATGTTTGTTAGGGTTCAACAGGTCAATGTTAAAGTCCCCACAGACATACTTAACCTTTTGCTTTGACATGGGAAACAACCTCTCCATATTCACCATGAATGTGTCAATGTTAGATCCTGGTTTTCTATACACACAATAAAATGTTTCATTTCTTCCATAGTTATCTCAACCGTAATACATTCCATCACATCATCAATTGCTATTGACATGTTATCAACCACCTTACATGAGAGCCCTTCATCCACAAACAATGCCACACCACCCCCCTTTGCATTTCCTCTACTGATGCAATGAAAACCGTATCCTTGTAGAACAAAATTGGATCCTCTGTCTTCCTCAATCCATGTTTCTGACACAGCTATGATGTTAATCACAATCACTTGTCACATTAACATTAGTGAGTATGTGTTTCGAAACAGCCAGCACTTCATAACATTTTATAAACATAAACAATTGAAAACAATATAAACTATTTACAACACAATACACCATACATACATTTATTCATTCATACTCATTCATCCAAACACCAATAGCACCAAAAGTCTTCGTCCTCCTCCTCCCACTGTACACAGTTGTCACACTGGACCCACGACACTAATAGTCCATGGGCCAGAGCCCAAAATGTCACTTGTTGGTACCACTCAAGGTGACGAAACATACATATATATTTTTTTTTAATAAAGATGTCTGTAGATGATATTTTGGTATGATAGCCCTTCCTGAGTGGTAGCTGTATCATAATGATCAAGTCATGAAGTTACAGGTTGAAAAAACCCTCAGCTCGGAACTAGGCAAAATCTGCACCTGGCTCGCCGATAACAAACTATCATTACACCTGGGCAAAACAGAGTCCATTCTCTTCGGTTCAAATAACAAACTCGGCAAGACCGACGGCTTCTCAGTTACAGTGGGTGACAATATTGTCACAAGGAAAGATGAAATTACCTACCTGGGTTCCATCCTAGAGGCTAATCTTTCCTGTGACAAAATGGCAACCAATGTAATAAAAAAAGTCAACCAACGAACTCGATTCTTGTACCGGATCTCCTCTCTGGTGAACAAGAATACCCTGAAGACTCTGGCAGGAGCACTCATTCAAGGGTACTACGACTATGCTTGCACCTCATGGTACCAAAGCACCTCAAAGGCACTAAAAACCAAATTACAAACATCTCAAAACAAACTAGTCACACTACTGATTGACCTGACTCCTAGAACCCACCTCACCCCTGCCCACTTTGACAACCTAGGATGGCTTAGAGTAGACGACAGAGTACAGCAACTTGCAATGGGCCTGGTCTACAAGATACACTACACGACCAAGGTACCCATGTACATGTCAAAATACTTCCCAAAGGTCAGTGATTACCACGATCACAACACCAGAGGGAGCTCCACAAATCATGTTAAATCCAGATTCGGCTCAAACAAGGGACTAAACACGTTTCACAATTATGCCACATCAATGTGGAACGCCCTACCCAAAGCTGTAAAGGAATGTGAATCACTACCCACTTTCAAAAACACTCTTAAAGAGCACCTACGGGAGGCTGCAATTCGAAACTGGCCACCGTAAATGCCCAAACCCCCCACCACCTCCTAATAGACAGTCTCCTCCCCACCGCATGTATATATTCTCTCCCCGCCGTAGGTATATTTCTCTCCAACCAACCCACCCCCTCCAAATGTACAGTCTCCACCCCACCGTATGTATATTTCTCTCCCACCCACCCACCCCCTCCTAATGTACAGTCCCCTCCCCATCATATGTATATACTCTGTCAGGATCTATGGGTAACAGTACTGTATATTTGAATACCGTTTATGTCACAAATGTATCAGTACTAAATACCTGTATGTCCCTATGCCATAAATGTCATGTATGTTGTGTATGTCATAAATGTCGATATGAATTGAAAATGGGGGACCCTGATATAAACAAGACAAACGTCTTTCTCTGGTCTGCATCCCCTTAACAATTGTGTGTATTGAGCCGTACTGTATTGTACCCATTCTGTAATCTGTTAAATAAAGTTTTCATTCATTCATTCATTCATTCATTCATTCATTCATTCATTCATTCATTCATTCATCCCCCTCAGGAGCACGGGGGCTTGGTGGGGGGCTAGGAGCACAGGGGCTTGGTGGGGGGCGAGGAGCACGGGGGCTTGGTGGGGGGCTAGGAGCACGGGGGCTTGGTGGGGGGCTAGGAGCACGGGGGCTTGGTGGGGGGCTAGGAGCACGGGGGCTTGGTGGGGGGCTAGGAGCACGGGGGCTTGGTGGGGGGCTAGGAGCACGGGGGCTTGGTGGGGGGCTAGGAGCACGGGGGCTGGGTGGGGGGCTAGGAGCACGGGGGCTGGGTGGGGGGCTAGGAGCACGGGGGCTTGGTGGGGGGCTAGGAGCACGGGGGCTTGGTGGGGGGCTAGGAGCACGGGGGCTTGGTGGGGGGCTAGGAGCACGGGGGCTTGGTGGGGGGCTAGGAGCACGGGGGCTTGGTGGGGGGCTAGGAGCACGGGGGCTTGGTGGGGGGCTAGGAGCACGGGGGCTTGGTGGGGGGCTAGGAGCACGGGGGCTGGGTGGGGGGCTAGGAGCACGGGGGCTGGGTGGGGGGCTAGGAGCACGGGGGCTGGGTGGGGGGCTAGGAGCACGGGGGCTTGGTGGGGGGCTAGGAGCACGGGGGCTTGGTGGGGGGCTAGGAGCACGGGGGCTTGGTGGGGGGATAGGAGCACGGTACACAGCTTTACAGTGGGGTCTGGAAGCTTGGAGTTGCTAATAAACAGTTTAAAATATTGTTACTCGACGAGTGGTACTCACATGCACAGAATACGTGTAATTTGTTCTAAATTTATTCTTGTGTCTAAATATATTCCTTCCCATATATTTGTAATTGTGTAATTTACGTAAAGTTGACTATATAAGAAAGAAAAGCCATTTCTCTGCTCTTCTCTCATCTTTCTGTCTTTCCCGGCATCAGTTACACACACACACCTCTCTCTCTCTCTCTCTCTCTCTCTCTCTCTCTCTCTCTCTCTCTCTCTCTCTCTCTCTCTCTCTCTCCCAATTTAATATATGTAATAATATATAATACCTACATTTTCGGGTGTAATTATTATTATAATTGTATTGGTTATCACCTCTCTCCTCCTTGTTTGCAACCGCAGTGGACTACCTGCAACACACTATCAGGGGCCGGATTTGTAGTCATTCAGGTCACTGTTAACTCCCCATCCTCAGGGACGCGGGAAGGGGGGGTGCGGGGGGTGCTGCAGGTGCTGCAGCACCCCCTCTCAATTATTGCAAAAAAAAAAAAAAAAAAAAAAAATTTTTTTTTTTTTTTTTATGACAGTATTTATATATTTGTATATACTGTAACTGTATAACTGTAACACTGTATATTATAAGTTTATCCTGCTCAAAGCACGTCACCATTTTAATATTGTGTGTATTGAGCCGTACTGTATTGTAGCCATTCTCCAATCTGTTAAATAAAGTTTTCATTCATTCATTACACTACTGTATGTACACAATCATACGTGTAAAACCGAGTAGATTTTCGAGTGATGACAGACTGTCACAGACTGATTGAATGACAGGTGAAACAACTAATTGTATTCACCTCCTGTCTCCCGCCCTTCCCAAGCGCCACAAACCACTGAGCTACTGTGATACAGTGCTTGCGCAGTCAGTCGATTTGAGCTAGTAGTCAGACTTTGATAGCACAGAATGTCTCACTCGCAGGAAAAGAAAAATATCAGATTTATTTTCGAAACGTCCCGCCGGTCCCAGTGACAGTCCCACTAAATCTGATAAACGTCAGAGAGAGACAGAGACGACAGGTTCAGCCTCAGCATCAGGTATTGAAGAGTTAACTGAGTCTGTTCCCCTATACCCCCCCTCGGGCGCCAGGGGCTTCCACTGAGGGGTGATGCAAATAGGGATGGGGTGTTATGGCAGCTCATGATGGAAAGAGTGCGCACCGAGTCTGATCCCGAGTTGAAGAATTGGCTCCAAAAGAGAGACAACTGGATGTCCAACAACATCCAAAACGAAATCTTACAGCTGCTTGCCCATGATATTCAGCGACAAATTAGAGGCAAAGCATCCAAAAGCCCAATCTTTGGCTTGAGCGCTGACGGAACCACTGATGTCACTCACTGGAAAAGAACAATTCTCGTGTAATATACAGTTAGCCGATGACAACTTGGAAGCTCAGAACTTCTTTTGGGGTTTTTACAATGCCCGGCCCAGACACAACAGCCGAGACGCTGTTTTTGTGTATAAAATACTTTTACGCCTCGACCTGCCCATGGAGAGGCTGATAGGATACTGTTTTGACGGGGCCAGCAACATGTCTGGGGGGTACAGGCTAGACCAGGGGTTCCCAAACTTTTCAGGCCGCGACCCAAAAAAAACGGTGTCAGAGAGCCGCGACCCCCACTATTATAGGAGGTAAAAAAAAATTTAAATGGAAATGTATGGTTGAAACATGCAAACGTTCAAACGCACACACACTAATAAGCATTGGAGGCTTTTAACCAGGGCCGGACTGGGGAAATCATTCAGGCCAGGAAATATAGCCCCAGTCAGGCCACTTTTTAAGCAGGGGGTCTGGGGGTCCCCCACCAGGAATTTCTTTGTTACAAAGACTTAATTTCCTGCATTCTGGTGCAGGATTTTTTTTTTATTTGTACCCTTTAAATGCCAGTGTTTGTGATGGCATCACAACTTAGTTAAAAAACAGACTAGCATATGTATGATTAGCAACAACACAGATTTTTATGGATTTTCAGTTTTTTGTAATTGATAAATACAATATTTTATTCAACTTCAGCCCTGATCATAACACCACATATTAATTTTATAATTCTAACCCTTTAAATGCCAGTGTGTGTGATGGCATATATTTGCAATATATCAAATGCAAAGTACATTTTTCTGGGGGGGATTATTACAGGCTAGCATGTGTCAATGATTAGCAGTTTTTCGTAAGGATCCCGCCTCCACCAATCACATGCGGCTCCCTTTGTGTGTGTGTGAGAGCAAGAGAGAGAGAGAGAGAGAGATAGTTCTCCAACTTGTGTGAGTTGTAGTGATCTCCTGGTTGTTCCCCACCTAGGTTATCTAACTATTGCGCTGGTGCAAATAGAAACACTGGCCGGCCTGCTTCTAAGTTCAGTGGCCTGACCAAAAAAAAAAAAAAAAAAAAAACGTTTTTTTTTTTTTTTTTTTTTTATCTGGCGACCCCCCAGCACCCCCTGCCGTTTTATAGTTCCCGCGTGCCTGCCCATCCTCGACATGCCACCCATTGCCAACAAGTGAAGGGGCACACATTATAGCTGCTTGGTAATTTGCCCTTTTGCAGCATTGGTACAATGCGCCACTTTCGGGGGCATAGAGAGTTCTGGCAAAGCCGATGATGCCATGCAGAATGCTTTATATCTGGCATCATTCACATTCTTAGCTGATGGCTGGCCATACAGGTGGCACACATATTTGCTAAGACCATCAAAGGTAGACTGGTCTAGGGTAATTCAGCTTTCCCCCTCCTCCCACACTGTGCAACATCCTGATGTGCAATATCCACAGTGCAATACCCACCCTAGCCCCTTACGTGACTGCGAGCGAGCCTGGGTCTCTACAGCAGTCACTCTCACCTAGACTGCGACCATTTGCAACTTATGGTACCGAGCGTGATCACATGGAGCGCGCTGGGTCAAAAATATATCATATATGAATTTCAAAGATACCCAGCGTACAATATGGGTTTAACACAGCTTTACAGTGGGGTCTGGAAGCTCGGAGTTGCTAATAAACAGTTTAAAATATTGTTACTCGACGAGTGGTACTTACAGACCGAACGTCCATTTCCGCCGTTGGTGTCACAGCGCATGCGCACCAGGCAGCCTAATAGCGGCAGAAGAAGAAGACGCCATCTTGGCAAAGTACGTTATGTGAGTACCACTCGTCGAGTAACAATATTTTAAACTGTTTATTAGCAACTCCGAGCTTCCAGACCCCACTGTAAAGCTGTGTTAAACCCATATTGTACGCTGGGTATCTTTGAAATTCATATATGATATATTTTTGACCCAGCGCGCTCCATGTGATCACACTCGGTACCATAAGTTGCAAATGGTCGCAGTCTAGGTGAGAGTGACTGCTGTAGAGACCCAGGCTCGCTCGCAGTCACGTAAGGGGCTATACCCACCCACTACCGTCTGACACTGTGATTGTTATTTGTGCTGTATATTGTCATTATTTTGTATATTGTACAGGACTAACATTCTCTTATTGTATAGCATTTAATGTTTCTGTATAGGATTTTATGTTTCTCTTTTATTACTTGTGATTTTATTACTGCACCTTAGGTTTGAGTCCCAAATCTCGTTGTATGCAAATATTATGACAATAAAGTACAATCTAATCAGGGTCCCCCATTTTCAATTCATCATGACATTTATGACATACACGACATACAGATATACAAATATATATCATGACATTTATGACACAAATTGATCTCTAAACAATGTTTGTATGTCTCCGTAATGGTATGATTCTGGCCTGGTAGGTTAAGCCACCGTTCGACACAGTTTCTATATCTATCCCACCGTGTCTGTGTAAAATCTTGTACACGTTCTTTCTGAACGGACGTGAGATGCATATAACATTGTTTAGAAACCTTTTTGCCAACTTTAGAAGGTGTTTTTTGTCCATTTTCGTCCATAACGTTAGTCTGTGGATGTCATTTGTTGACACCGATGGCCGTATCCTCGCAACAAAGAGAGCTGCTATTGGTCGAGCGCAAGATACGTGACCGAACTCGCACCAATTACGTCAAATAAAACGCCGCTGTGACCAAGTATCCGTTCGCAAGGAAAGATCTAGTTCCGACTTTAAAATTATGATTGCGCAAAATGGGCTAGTTTGACAATGGAGAACTTTTTGTTCCTAAATCTACACCATTATATCTTTCACCCAGAGTGAAAATTGTGTAGTTCGGGGAGGTGGGAATGAGAATCGTTTTCTAGCCACTTCTCAGCCTTCACCATACGGCCTATAAGGGGATGCAGACCAGAGAAAGACTTTCGTCTTGATTACAAGACGTCCCCAGGGTCCCCCATTTTCAATTCATAATGACAGTTCATGAAGTTTATCTTGGAATAATGATGGATACGATAACATTATTTGAAGAAGCTCTTGGTACCCAAACTCCTGTATCCAATAATAATAATAATACATCTATCTGATAGACGGGACCCTGATGTAAACAAGACAAAAGTCTTTTTCTGGTCTGCATCTGTTGTGAAGGGCCAGATTAAAGCTGAGAATCTACATTTATTGTTTTATATACATTGTATATTATTTATATATACACGGTATATCCCTTTAAACCTGCGTTCGAACCATAGTAATATTCGCTCTCCTTATTGGATAACGCCTGTAGGCGCCAGCCCGCAAGCCCCCAAAGTCAGGTTCAAAGACGAACCCAGGCATGTCGTAACATGCCCGGAGACAGCGTATTGATTCCAGACAAGAACTGAGGTTTGGGACTAGATAATCATTTAAGTATATATACGGCGCAGGTGTACACGGCAGTACGTGTTCGGTAACAGTGAAGTGAGCAACCGTGCGTCTAACAGAGCATTGAGAACCACGTGCAAATTGAATAGTAAAGTGTCAGAGTTTAATGCAGTAACGTCAAGTTCGACTTAGTTTAATGTGAAGTAAATAGTCGTTAATTTATTGTATATCGTGCCAACCACAGTTCGTTCGTGTGTAGCATTACCCAGCGGTTCGTTCGTGTTAGCTAGTGGACCTTAGCCAGTGCGCGTGGACTAAATACCTTAGTACCAGCACACGAGGAGGCCTAGTCGGAGAACCTGCTGGAAATGTGCACAGGAGAACCAGCGGCGGCGATTGCAGAACCATTACTGGTTGGATTATATTGATTGTGGAACGTGTTACCCGGAGAAGAGCATCGTTAATTCCCACTGTCGTTTGGGATTTAACCTCGTGAGGATTTACATTCGGGCTGGCCTCATGAACCGAGGCTGGCTGGCTATCATCGTTTGCTATTGAGCATTGGATTACAGTTATTGCTTTTGTTGCTGATCGTTGGATTTACAAGGACTGGCTTCTGTACGTGAATCCCCTTATTCTTCATTGAATCAGACTGAGTATCCGAACATTCCTCTATCCTCCAGACCTTACAACTCTGAGAGGAACCCAGTGTCTCCAGGCGGTACCAGCGTTGCCTTCTATAATTGCTATTATATGCCAGGTGGCGTCAGCCTAGTACCCATCGTAGGAATCATTCTATTCCCAGTGACTTATGCTACTGACTGACTTTATGCATATTCTTCGCCATACAAGCGCGACCCTAATTCTCATTCTGTAACCTAATGTTGCATAATAATAAATACCCTCAAATACTATTTCTTTGTCAATGCCGTGTTATTATGAGTGTCCACCATATATTCGATGTACTGTCTGGCCAGTAATTAAAGTACATACATAGCAGTGGTTTAATCTATCACAATCTTTAATACAGTCAGGGTTTTGTAACCCCTCAGTTACAATTGGTCCTTCGAGCCGGAGGGTATCAGTAATCTTTAATATCATATTAATATTGATATGGCCAGCGGTGGACACTCTCCAGACGGCTCTCCCAAAGTAGAGCGCTCTAGGCGCAAACGTCAGCCACCTCCATACCTGGAGGACTACGCTTTCGTTTTACCTCCTAGCTCATCTAAAAAGACGTTAAGCACGGATAAAACTGATAGTTTAAGCATGCCCAATCCTATCGACTTGTCGGCCCTACCTGTAGAGACCCCAGTGGGTTCAAACGAAACTGACTTAGCTCACGGGGGGGACCAAGCGGGACATGACGTGACTATACCCCAAGACAGCGCCACCGGGATAGACCCCGGAGCGCCCCAGGATAAAGAAAGCGCCCCCGGGATAGACCCCGGGACACAAGAGACCCAAGAGCGCGCACCCGAGACAGACCTCGGCGCGCAACCAAGAGAAGAGTACCGCGCTCAAGAGATGGACCTCGTGGCGCGGGAGAAATCAAGAAGCAGCGCTCAAGAGATGGACCTCGGAGCGCGCCAAGAGAACAGGTCTCCACCAAGTCCTGTCAGCGCCCGATCACCTCCATCAGTGTCATCCCCCAGCGAGGCTGACCAGAGACTGGCACAAGCCTTGATTGCCACACTAACTGCATCAACCGAAAGAGACCGTCTGCAAGCACAGACACTTAGTGAGCGCGAACACTCTGCAGTGGAACGAGAGCGCCTCCAAGCGCAACAACAGAACGAACGAGAGCGCCTCCAAGCGCAACAACAGAACGAGCGAGAACGCATCCGACTAGAAGAGAGTCGCCTCCAGGCCGACACAGCGATGACCATCAGACTTGAAGAGAGGCGCCTCCAGGCTGAAGAAACACACAGCGCGACGCCGCCCACGCACAGCGCGAGATGGAAAGAGACCGGCTGCAGGCGCAGATGGTGGAGCAACTACTCCAGAGGGTGACCCCTCACTCCTCCACCCGGAGCTCCCGGAGATCATCACGACACGGGTCGAGGGCACCTTCCCCTCCCCGACAAATCTACACGGGACCCAGCCAGCAGGAAGAACCTGCTTCAGTCGCCGAGCCCCCTCCCCGACCGGTCTATACGGGACCCAGCCAACAGGAAGAACCTGTCTACGTCGCCGAGCCCCCTCCCCGACCGGTCTATACGGGACCCAGCCAACGGGAAGATCCCGCCTACGTCGCCGAGAAACTAACTAGGAGACTCTAGGACCTAGCGGAGGACGATGGAGGACATCCAGCCCACCAGCACGAACCTATTTTGGACCAGGAGGCCCAGTACAGCCCCGACCTCAGCCCCGAGCCACTGCGTTACAAACCCCCGATCCAACCCATGGGCGAGTTTAATACACAGTCAGCACCAAGGAGCAGTACCTGGGGGCCCGGCCTCTGGTACCCACCCAGCACTAACCCACGACCCCACGTACGGGGAGACTCGCCAAGGAGGCCTCTCCCCCTACGCGCATCGGTGTCCCAGCCATCCATGGCATCTTACCTTGGAACACCGACGTTCCCAGACTTTACGCGTGAGGACAGAGCACAGTACACGGAACTACGCATGTGTTTAGAGACTATAATGTCTGATGTACACGACGAGTCTTATAAATATGCCATCCTCCTCAAGCATCTTAAAGTGCCCAGAGCGCATAACATAGCGCTGGCATATTCGAACTCAAGAACCCCCTACTCTGATGCTCTGGTGACCCTCGACGCGCGGTATGGATGCATATGGGATTACGTGATCCAAGAAATACGAGATATCGACCGCCTCCCCCCAGCCAAAGACAATAGAGCACTAGATGACCTCTCTATCAAGGTGCAATCCCTTGTGGGGATGCTGGGGTCACAAAAGGAGAAAGGGAGATATGAACTATATGCAAATTCTAACGTGGAGCGGATACTGGAGAAGCTCCCTCCAGCCCGTCAAGAGCGTTTTCGGCGGCAGAGAGACCACGGTGACCCCCACGGCCCAGAACCATCCCTCCTAGACCTGGCTGATTTCCTCGCCAGGGAGGTCAGCAGTCTACGATTGGACACGTTCGTGTGGAGTGGCTCTAGCCCTAGAGATGGACCGAGGAGGTTCCATGACAACCGCCGGTCTGTGACCGTGATGCACCAAGCCGAGGCTGTGTCACGGCAGACGAACCACAACACCCACGTTAAGGAGCAGTGGAAGGCTGTCTGTCAGTACTGTGACAGTGAACACCAGCTGTCACAGTGAGACGCCTTCAAAGACCTAACCACAGCCGAAATAGGTCAGTGGCTTAAGGACAAACGCCGCTGCTTCCGCTGCGCGCGCGGCCACCTGGCAGCCGAGTGCCGCCTGAAGAAAAGATGCGGCAAGTGTGACGCCGCCCATCTAGAAGTCCTGCATGAGAGCAACAAGCGCCCGCCAGGAAACCAAAGTAGGCCCGTCACGGTGATGTACCAGGCCGAGGCGGTATCATCACAGACGAGTCACAACTCCCCCGCCACAGAGGAAGGGAATATTTACCCACAACTACAGAAGATCCATTGGCCCCCCCCCCTGGTGTACTTACTGCCGCAGCGGACACTCCAAGTCACGGTGTAACGAATACCAGAAACTGACCCCCGCCGAAATGGATCAGTGGAGTAGGACGAACACACAGGACCACGCTCGCTGCGATACACTGCGCGAGGCCCACAAGAGAAGATTAGCCCTACAAGGCAACCCACCAACAGGAGTGCTCCACATCGACCCCAAGTATAGTGGGAGCCCCCGAGTACTCATCAAAGTGGTCAGAGTGCTCCTGAGCTACGAGGACAAGGTCCTGGACACTTACGCCGTCCTAGACGATGGGTCAGAAAAGACTCTCCTCCTCGCTTCCGCCGCAGCCCAGTTGGGCCTGCAGGGTATCAAAGAAACAATGACAATCCGTACTATTCAGCAAGACTTAAAAACCATAAAGGGCAAGAACGTCTCATTCACAATAGCAGCGGTCGGGCAGCCCGAGAAGTGGTACAGCATCACTAAGGCATTTACAAGCCATGACATAGGTCTGTCAAGCTACAACTACCCCATCCCACAGCTTATGGC
Organism: Notolepis coatsorum; assembly: GCF_963971535.1. NCBI lineage: Eukaryota > Metazoa > Chordata > Actinopteri > Aulopiformes > Paralepididae > Notolepis > Notolepis coatsorum. The sequence goes on from NC_140175.1 coordinate 131,150,547, forward strand.
GAAGTACGCGCACCTACGCAGACTACCTATACCGCTCATCGACGGCGCCACACTGACCCTGCTCATAGGCTCCGACCACGCGGACCTCATTGTCCCAATCGAGGCGGCCCACATCGGACCCAAAGGATGCCCAGTCGCGGTTCAGACCCGACTGGGGTGGATGCTCCAGGGCCCCCTCTACGGACTTGCCAGCCAACCCACGTCTACACGCTGCCTGCACACAAAGGTGAGCGACACAGGCCACTCTCTCGTACCGCCCATTGAGAGGCTATTGACATTAGACGAGAAGCCTGTGAGAGAACCGTGGGCTCAAGAAGAGGGAGTTCCGAACTCCACCCCCCTCAGCTGCGCTCCAAGCGACGTAGCTGACCTCGAACCCAGCACCCCAAACTACCTCTTGATGGGGCGGCCGGAACCGGCCCCTCCTCAGATGGGATACAGACCGAACAAGAGGAACAGACGGAGGATGTGGAGACACAGCCAAGCACAGATCGACCAGTCTCGGGCCCGCTTCCTCCTAAGCTACCTACCATCCCTTCCAGCCCGTCAGAAGCGGGTCAAGGACAGGGACAACCTGAAGGTGGACACAGTCGTTATGATCATGGACCAGTCACTACCCCGAGCTATGTGGCCGGCCGGCCGCGTAAGCAAAGTGATCACTGGTGCCGACGGGAAGGTCAGAGCGGCAGAAGTTATTGTCCAAGGGCGGACTTACACCCGACCCGTGGCGAGGCTGATAGAGTTGCCAGAGCTCCCTGACTCCCCTGATGACGATCATGACCCACTGACTTTGTAGATTGCCCTACTCCTCACAACAGATATTGAGCAGTTGACTGGACTATTAATCTGTCTCCCTTAACTAATTAGGTGCGGACTAATTAGGAGGCGGCTGTTGTGAAGGGCCAGATTAAAGCTGAGAATCTACATTTATTGTTTTATATACATTGTATATTATTTATATATACACGGTATATCCCTTTAAACCTGCGTTCGAACCATAGTAATATTCGCTCTCCTTATTGGATAACGCCCGTAGGCGCCAGCCCGCAAGCCCCCAAAGTCAGGTTCAAAGACGAACCCAGGCATGTCGTAACATGCCCGGAGACAGCGTATTGATTCCAGACAAGAACTGAGGTTTGGGACTAGATAATCATTTAAGTATATATACGGCGCAGGTGTACACGGCAGTACGTGTTTCGGTAACAGTGAAGTGAGCAACCGTGCGTCTAACAGAGCATTGAGAACCACGTGCGAATTGAATAGTAAAGTGTCAGAGTTTAATGCAGTAACATCAAGTTCGACTTAGTTTAATGTGAAGTAAATAGTCGTTAATTTATTGTATATCGTGCCAACCACAGTTCGTTCGTGTGTAGCATTACCCAGCGGTTCGTTCGTGTTAGCTAGTGGACCTTAGCCAGTGCGCGTGGACTAAATACCTTAGTACCAGCACACGAGGAGGCCTAGTCGGAGAACCTGCTGGACATGTGCACAGGAGAACCAGCGGCGGCGATTGCAGAACCATTACTGGTTGGATTATATTGATTGTGGAACGTGTTACCCGGAGAAGAGCATCGTTAATTCCCACTGTCGTTTGGGATTTAACCTCGTGAGGATTTACATTCGGGCTGGCCTCATGGACCGAGGCTGGCTGGCTATCATCGTTTGCTATCGAGCATTGGATTACAGTTATTGCTTTTGTTGCTGATCGTTGGATTTACAAGGACTAGCTTCTGTACGTGAATCCCCTTATTCTTCATTGAATCAGACTGAGTATCCGAACATTCCTCTATCCTCCAGACCTTACAACTCTGAGAGGAACCCAGTGTCTCCAGGCGGTACCAGCGTTGCCTTCTATAATTGCTATTATACGCCAGGTGGCGTCAGCCTAGTACCCATCGTAGGAATCATTCTATTCCCAGTGACTTATGCTACTGACTGACTTTATGCATATTCTTCGCCATACAAGCGCGACCCTAATTCTCATTATGTAACCTAATGTTGCATAATAATAAATACCCTCAAATACTATTTCTTTGTCAATGCCGTGTTATTATGAGTGTCCACCATATATTCGATGTACTGTCTGGCCAGTAATTAAAGTACATACATAGTATCACAATCTTTAATACAGTCAGGGTTTTGTAACCCCTCAGTTACAGCATCCCCTTAACAATTGTTTGTATTGAGCCTGGTGGTTTCAGCGGTCCTGACTGTGATGGTTTCAGCTGTCCTGGCTGTGATGGTTTCAGCTGTCTGTCCTGACTGTGGCGGTTTCAGCTGTCCTGACTGTGGTGGTTTCAGCTGTCCTGACTGTGATGGTTTTAGCTGTCCTGACTGTGATGGTTTCAGCTGTCCTGACTGATGGTTTCAGCTGTCTGTCCTGACTGTGATGGTTTCAGCTGTCCTGACTGTGGTGGTTTCAGCTGTCCTGACTGTGATGGTTTCAGCTGTCCTGACTGTGATGATTTCAGCTGTCCTGACTGATGGTTTCAGCTGTCCTGACTGTGATGGTTTCAGCTGTCCTGACTGATGGTTTCAGCTGTCTGTCCTGACTGTGGTGGTTTCAGCTGTCCTGACTGTGATGGTTTCAGCTGTCTGTCCTGACTGTGATGGTTTCAGCTGTCTGTCCTGACTGTGATGGTTTCAGCTGTCCTGACTGTGGTGGTTTCAGCTGTCCTGACTGTGATGGTTTCAGCTGTCCTGACCGTGATGGTTTCAGCTGTCCTGACTGTGATGGTTTCAGCTGTCCTGACTGTGATGGTTTCAGCTGTCCTGACTATGATGGTTTCAGCTGTCCTGACTGTGGTGGTTTCAGCTGTCCTGACTGTGATGGTTTCAGCTGTCTGTCCTGACTGTGATGGTTTCAGCTGTCCTGACTGTGATGGTTTCAGCTGTCTGTCCTGACTGTACTGTTCTTGTACCGGATCTCCTTTCTTGTAAACAAGAATACCCTGAAGACTCTGGCAGGAGCACTCATTCAGGGGTACTACGACTATGCTTGCACCTCATGGTACCAAAGCACCTCAAAGGCGCTAAAAACAAAATTACAAACATCTCAAAACAAACTGGTCAGACTACTGCTTGACCTTACTCCTAGAACCCACCTCACCCCTGCCCACTTTGACAACCTAGGATGGCTTAGAGTAGACGACAGAGTACAGCAACTTGCAATGGGCCTGGTCTACAAGATACACTACACGACCAAGGTACCCATGTACATGTCAAAATACTTCCCAAAGGTCAGTGAATACCACGATCACAACACCAGAGGGAGCTCCACAAATCATGTTAAACCCAGATTCGGCTCAAATAAGGGACTAAACACGTTTCGCAATTATGCCACATCAATGTGGAACGCCCTACCCAAAGCTGTAAAGGAATGTGGATCACTACCCACTTTCAAAACCACTCTCAAGGGAGACTGCAATTCAAAACTGGCCCCTGTAAATATCCTAACCCAACCCCCTCCAATGTACAGTCATTTACCTAGTATGGTTTTGTCAATAATCCAATGTACAGTGTTGCTTGTTTGTACAGTGTCTCCTCCCCCCCCCCCCTCAATGTACAGTTTTGCTTGTTTATACAGTGTCTCTCCCCCCCCCCCCCAACCACCTCCAATGTAAATTACCCAGTATGGTTGTCAATATCCCAATGTACCCAACCCCCCCCCACACAACCCCACCCAACCTCCTTCAATGTACAGTTTCTACGTCAAATGTATATACTCCCTTTTCTTGACTCCTTCTGTATCACAAACAGTACTGTATTTGCAAATCTGGTATGTCATAAATGTATAGATGTAGCAGTACTGACTATCTGTATGTCATGTATGTCATATATGTCCTGATGAATTGAAAATGGGGGACCCTGATGTAAACAAGACGAAAGTCTTTCTCTGGTCTGCATCCCCTTTACAATTGTGTGTATTGAGCTGTACTGTAGTGTACCCATTCTGCAATCTGTTAATAAACTTTTCAATCAATCAATCAAAACTGTGATGGTTTCACCTGTCCTGACTGTGATGGTTTCAGCTGTCCTGACTGTGATGGTTTCAGCTGTCCTGACTGTGATGGTTTCAGCTGTCCTGACTGTGGTGGTTTCAGCTGTCTGTCTTGACTGTGGTGGTGGTTTCAGCTGTCTGTCCTGACTGTGGTGGTTTCAGCTGTCAGTCCTGACTGTGGTGGTTTCAGATGTCCTGACTGTGGTGGTTTCAGCTGTCTGTCCTGACTGTGGTGGTTTCAGCTGTCTGTCCTGACTGTGGTGGTTTCAGCTGTCCTGACTGTGGTGGTTTCAGCTGTCTGTCCTGACTGTGGTGGTTTCAGCTGTCTGTCCTGACTGTGGTGGTTTCAGCTGCCCTGACTGTGGTGGGAAGTTCATTCCATCAACATGAAGGGAGGACACAGAATATCCTGCTTCGTTTCGATGACCCCCAGGAGCCCGTGGAGGAGTGGGTCTCAGGCGGCCGGAAGATGCAGAGCGTAGGGGTCTTGAGGGTGTGTAGTTAGAAGATGTAGAGTGTAGGGGTCTTGAGGGTGTGTAGTTAGAAGATGCAGAGTGTAGGGGTCTTGAAGGTGTGTAGTTAGAAGATGCAGAGTGTAGGGGTCTTGAGGGTGTGTAGTTAGAAGATGCAGAGTGTAGGGGTCTTGAGGGTGTGTAGTTAGAAGATGCAGAGTGTAGGGGTCTTGAGGGTGTGTAGTTAGAAGATGCAGAGTGTAGGGGTCTTGAGCGTGTGTAGTTAGAAGATGCAGAGTGTAGGGGTCTTGAGGGTGTGTAGCTAGAAGATGCAGAGTGTAGGGGTCTTGAGGGTGTGTAGCTAGAAGATGCAGAGTGTAGGGGTCTTGAGGGTGTGTAGTTAGAAGATGCAGAGTGTAGGGGTCTTGAGCGTGTGTAGTTAGAAGATGCAGAGTGTAGGGGTCTTGAGGGTGTGTGAATGAATGAATGAATGAATGAATGAATGAATGAATGAATGAATGAATGAATGAATGAAAACTTTATTTAACAGATTGCAGAATGGGTACAATACAGTACGGCTCAATACACACAATTGTTAAGGGGATGCAGACCTGAGAAAGACGTTTGTCTTGTTTACATCAGGGTCCCCCATTTTCAATTCATATAGACATTTATGACATACACAACATACATGACATTTATGGCAGAGGGACATATAGGTATTTAGTACTGATACATTTGTGACATAAACGGTATTCCAATATACAGTACTGTTACCCCTAGATCCTGACAGAGTATATACATATGATGGGGAGGGGACTGTACATTAGGAGGGGGTGGGTGGGCGGGAGAGAAATATACATACGGCGGGGAGGGAATATATACATGCGGTGGGGAGGAGACTGTCTATTAGGAGGTGGTGGGGGTTTTGGGCATTTACGGTGGCCAGTTTCGAATTGCAGCCTCCCGTAGGTGTTCTTTAAGAGCGGTTTTGAATGTGGGTAGGGATTCACATTCCTTTACAGCTTTGGGTAGGACGTTCCACATTGATGTGGCATAATTGCGAAACGTGTTTAGTCCCTTGTTTGAGCCGAATCTGGGTTTAACATGATTTGTTGAGCTTCCTCTGGTGTAGTGGTTGTGGTTCAAGTTTCAAGTTTCTTTAATAGTTGTCATACAGAAGTACAGAATACTTTTATACAAAATGCTTCTTACTGTTACGCTCCAGAGACTGTGCTAGACAAGATAAGTATGAAATAAAATAAAGTAGCATATAAAAAGAAGTAAAAATAGAGGTCACAGTGTTCAGTATAGACATATGTACAATGTTCTATGCAGACTAGAAGTAACTGAGTTACCATACAATATACAATATACTATGCAATGTACTAATATACAATACTATATAGTGCAAAGCAGAAATGGGATGAGGTACAATTTAGGTACAATTTACAGTAAGGTGTACGAGTTGTAGTGCAAATCCTTTACCAATAAATATAAAGTGTGTTTAGGTGATCTAAAGTGTGGAGAGTGGGTGCTGCAGTGTGTTGTTTGTTTAAAGTGAGTGTGTGCGTGTGGATGTGTGTGCTGTGTGCATTTGATGGTTGTTGCATAGTGTTTATTGTTTGTTGAGCAGCCTGATGGCCTGGGGATAGAAGCTTCTTCTGAATCTTTCTGTGCTCGCCTTGAGACTCCGGTATCACTGGCCTGACCGCAGCAGTTCAAAGAGGCAGTTGTTCGGGTGGCTGGAGTTCTTGATGATTCTCTTAGCCTTGCCCCTGCACCGCTTGTTGTAAATGTTCTGGAGGGTGGGAAGCCCCCCTCCAATTGTACGTTTGGCTGAACGTGTCACTCTTTGTAGTCTGCTTCGGTCTTGTGCAGTGCTATTCCCAAACCAGGAGGTGATGTTGCCAGTCAGGATGCTCTCTATTGTACATGAGTAGAAGTTCTTAAGGATCTTTTGACTGACTTGGAACTCCCTTAGGCACCTGAGGAAGTAGAGGCGTTGTCGTGCCTTCTTCACAACACTGTCAATGTGTGTGGTCCATGTCAAGTCCTCGGATATGTGGGCTCCGAGGTACTTGAAACTGTTCACTCTCTCAACCGGTGCCCCGTCGATGCTGAGGGGGCTGTAGTCCTTGACCCCCGACCTCCTAAAGTCCACAATCATCTCCTTTGTTTTGCTGATGTTCAGGGAGAGTCTGTTCTCCTGGCACCATCCCGCCAGGACCTTGACCTCTTCCAGGTAGGCCCTCTCGTCGTTTGCAGAGATCAGGCCCACCACTACTGTGTCGTCAGCAACTTTGATGATTGTGTTGTTGCTCCGCTGAGCCACACAGTCATGTGTGTACAGGGAGTAGAGGAGGGGACTCAGAACACAGCCCTGTGGGGCCCCTATGTTGAGGGTGATGGATGAGGAGGTGCAGTTGCCTGCTCTCACCACCTGGGGTCTGCCCGTCAGGAAGTCCAAGACCCACTGGCAGAGGTCATAGTTCAAGCCCAGGTCCCTGAGCTTGGCTATGAGTTTGGAGGGGACTATGGTATTGAATGCTGAGCTGTAGTCGATGAATAGCATTCTCACATAGTTCCCCTGCCTCTTGTCCAGGTGTGATGCTGTTGTGTGCAGCACATGGGCTATGGCGTCCTCCGTGGACCTGTTGGGGCGGTATGCAAATTGCAGGGGGTCCAGGTTGATGGGGAGGGAGGAACAGATGTAGCCCTTCACTAGCTTCTCAAAGCACTTCATGGCTATGGAGGTGAGAGCTACAGGGCGGTAGTCGTTGAGGCAAGTGGGCGTAGATTTTTTGGGTACAGGGATGATGATGGACTTCTTCAAACAGGTGGGGATGACAGCCTGTTCTAAGGACAGGTTAAATATGTCAGTGAATACCGGGGCCAGTTGGTCGGCACAGACTTGTGTTCCGCTTGTTGTTTAAATGTAGGCCCACAGACTTTAGAGACTTTTCTGGGCAATTCATTAGAATGACAATGCGATGTAAATGTGTTTTCTGCCAGATTAGATTAGATTAGATTAGATTAAAACGTATTATCATTATACAGCACGGTACAGTACAACGAAAAGTTTGGCATCCAACCAGAGTGCAAATGTAACAGTAAAGTGCAATAGTAATATACACTGTACAGGTGATTAAACTGGGTATAAAATATATAAGGTAGTACTACTGTATAATAGTGCTAATCAGAGTTGTAGTATTAATATGTACATTGATACAGATATAAACACACTGTGTTAGTAGTCATACTGGCCAGCAGAAAAACTAGTAGGAGTAGGTAAGGGATATGTACAGATATAGATATAGTATATACAGGTATGTAAAAGGATTATATGCAGGTATATACAGACATATGTGGATAAATATATATACAATAAATATAAATATATGTATACTGTACAGTATATACAGCATTTGTGTACATGCTATCATAGAGTTACAGTATATGGCTTATATGTAGGTGTATGTATATATACAGTATATATTAAGGCTGTCAAAGTTAACGCGATATTAACGCGTTAACTCCCGATTCTATTAATGCCACTATTTTTTTTAACTCAAGATTAACTAAACATTTTTTTTCTTTTTACTAGACTTCACTCAGGTGTATTATTGATGCTCTCATTGATACTATGTTTGTGTGTGTGTGTGTGTGTGTGTGTGTGTGTGTGTGTGTGTGTGTGTGTGTGTGTGTGTGTGTGTGTGTGTGTGTGTGTGTGTGTGTGTGTGTGTGTGTGTGTGTGTGTGTGTGTGTGTGTGTGTGTGTGTGTGTGTGTGTGTGTGTGTGTGTGTGTGTGTGTGTGAGATATAGAGAGAGAGGGGGGTGAGAGAGATGAGGAAGGGGCAAGAGAGAAAGAGAGCTGAGAGAGGGGGGTGTGTGATTAATCAGCCCTTGTGTGTGTGAATGTAACAAGTTCCTAACGTTTTCTTTCCCCTATTATTTCATGCACACTTTATTCATTGTTTTAAATTATTATTTTCTTTTAAGTTATTTTGTACATCACTCTGTTTTGAATTTGATGCAAATTTGCAATGCATGAGGGTCATCCTTTTGTGTTAAATGGCTGCATAAAGCAAGCATTTGTTGACTCTCATGTTGATAAGAGTATTAAAACTTGGAACTTGAAAAAGATCTGTTTAAGGTAAAAAAAAATGCGATTAATTTGCGATTAATCGCGAGTTAACTATGGACAATCATGCGATTAATCGAGTTAAATATTTTAATCGTTTGACAGCACTAATATATATATGGAAAGGATTATAGGTATATTCAGACAGATATACATCACAAGGCATTAGTCCGGGCTCTAGAATACTCATATCATGCCTCTCTCTCTATATATATAGAACTATTGCCTTACAACCCCATCCATCCATTATCTATTTTCTTCCCTCTCTCTCCTACCAGTTCTTTAAATGTTAAGCTGTTTTTTTTTTATCATAAATCGATCAATACAGACCATATAAATTAATGTTTTAATTTTAACCCTCTTTTTCTCCTCCTGTTTTTCTGTGTTTTTCCTCCCAACCCAATTTAGTCGTTATGCCAATTCCCCCCTCCCCTACCTGGTTGTTGCCCGCATGTGCGCCCCACTGGTCGGTCTAGGGAGCCGTGAGGTCTATCACACTTCCTCCGATACATAGGAGACTGTTATGGTTTGACACCGACCCCAAACGCAAACGGCACAAAGAGAGTAGTTTCAGAGTTAGCCAAAATCTAGGGCTTGTTTATTTTACAGAGTAAACAGAAAGAACTTGGTGGAGAACAGAAACAAACTGGGAAACAAGCATGCAAGGAATGTTTGCTGCTCTGCAGCTTCTCCCGGGGGGGGGTTACGTTTGAGGAATCTGTCCGTGACGTCAGAGCCGCTCTGCAGAATCCTCCCAGCATGTACTCCGGGGTGGTGGCGGAACAGGGAGAGAGAGAGAGCGGGTTAGCTCAGTGAACAGTTGGAAACTGACAGGTGACAGGTGAAGTGACTTGTCCAAACAGATAAATCCAAGTGACAGAATCTTCGGTGTGAAACACACAGTGAGCAATGTCCAAACAATAAATCCAAGTGACAGAATCTTCGGTGTGAGACACACAGTGAGCAATGTCCAAACAATAATGAATCCAAGTGAATATCCAAAACAGGCAAAAAGGGTGAGAGACAGTCTGAACGAAAAACAGGATCTCTTCAGTGCTTTACACACACGAAAAATTATTGAGTCCAAAGACTGTCTTGCAAAAACTCACCAGAGCGCTGTGCGTGAAGCGAGCAGATCAAACAGGGCGAGCGCTTCGAAACGGGGAAACAGGTTCTCCAAACGGAATACTCCTCGAGAGTCCTGGGAGGCAAAGCACAGGGAAAAGCAGCGACGGAAGGAAACGGCAAATGCAGAGAATATATCAGAACGATCCAACAACACTAAATGGGGAATCAGGGTATATAAAGCAAAAGGGATGCTTAATGACAAGCTGTGACAGCTGCGGGATGAGATTGACCATTGCTCCAGAAGCGTGTGGTTGGGGGAGCACCAATCAAACGGCATCTACAGGAAGAAGCGTGTGGAGAGGAGAATGCAATTAATTAACCGAAAATCTTAAAGGAACAGAGCGAGTGGGTGAGCAGCGGACAAAAACCTCACAGTAGCCAGCAGCCTCTTTTCACCTGACAGCACGGACTCTCATTGGTGAAGTGTAACGCGTGGGAGGTCACACTACCTTCACCATTTCCCTCCCTCGCTGTGCAGGCGCCCTGACCGACCTGTAGGAGTCGCTGTTTACAACGACCAGAATACCACCCCACCGGCTTCCCTCCCGCTGACTCTGCCAATTGAGCCAGTATGTAGCCAAGAGTAAAGACCTTAACCCTGTCAAAACAGCAGTCAAAGTGTATATTTTCAGCACTACATTTGTTTACAGATGTTTTTAAGATTTACCGAAAATAAGAATTTATCGAAAAAGTGCTAATTATATCTCTCTTTTATCTGACTAAATCCAGATTTAACACTGCCATTGGAAAGCTTTTCCCTATCCATATATGTATGATTTGGCCATAATAAGGTCAAATTCAAGGTCACATTTTGTATGTATAATTCAAATGGATTATAATTTATTACTGTATCTACAAATCCTTCAGTTTAATCATCTTCCCTTTATTCAATTTCTTAGATTTGTACACTTGATCTCAAGAAGGTGCTGAATGAGCTCAGTGAGCGAAATCAGAAGAACCTCAATGTTTTCATGGTGTTATTCACCAGCAAAGATGCAAAAGAATATCATAATTTATATTCTCCTTCGTTTCATCACAATTTACTCAAGCCTAACAGACACAATATTTCGGACACTGGGAATACATACCCCCGGTCCCTAGATGTTCCTAGATACCAAGAACATGCGAATTGACCTTGTAGAAGTGGAGCAATCTTCCATTTACTTGGGCATGTACCTTTAGGTATTTCTGAAAATAGGGCTACAGCTTTAACAGGTTATTGTCGCACAAATCCGCTTCAAGGTCCTTGACCTGCATCTGGTGCAGCGAGGGGAACGGCTCCCTCCTACCTCCGGTCAATGGTCTCTAACTACATCTGGTGCAGCGAGGGGAACGGCTCCCTCCTACCTCCGGTCAATGGGCTCTAACTACACGCCCTCAAGAGGGGGTCATCAAAGAGAAACACACTTCTTCAATCAATATCTGAAATGAAAATAATTCAATTATAATAAAATTAAAATTACCTTCGTACTATCATGCACTTTGCTAGTAAATAATCTTCCTTGCCTATATTACTACCTACTATGCTAATATGTATATACTACTATGCACTCAAGACTGAGCACCCAGGTTCAACACTGTTTGTACCCTTCCTGCTGACCTGTTGTACACAACTTGTAAATCGCTTTGGATAAAAGTGTCAGTATATAATTGTATGTCTTGTATGTCATAAATTACTTGATGAATTGAAAATGGAGGACCCTTGTAAACAAGACGTAATACTTTTTCTGGTCTTAATCCTCTTAGCAGTTGTTAGTATTGAGCTGTACTGCATTGTTAGAGCTGGATGCAATCCTACCTGGAAGGGAGAGAACAGATGGTGGAGGTAAACGGTACACTACCCACCCCCTCCCAGTGAGCTGTGGTGTTCCACAAGGAAGCATACTAGGACCGTTACTGTTCCTATTTTATGCAAATGACATGTCGTCAGCTCGTGACTGCAACTTGTTCCTGTTCGCGGACGACTCAGCCCTGCTGGTCTCTGACAGGGACAAGTTACAGGTTGAAAAAGCCCTCAGCTCTGAACTAGGCAGAATCTGCACCTGGCTCGCTGATAACAAACTATCATTACACCTGGGTAAAACAGAGTCCATTCTCTTCGGATCAAATAACAAACTCAGCAAGACCGACGGCTTCTCAGTTACAGTGGGTGACAATATTGTCACAAGGAAAGATGAAATTACCTACCTATGTTCCAGAGGCAAATCTTTCCTGTGACAAAATGGCATCCAAGGTAATAAAAAAAGTCAACCAACGAACTAGATTCTTGTACCGGATCTCCTCTCTGGTGAACAAGAATACCCTGAAGACTCTAACAGGAGCACTCATTCAAGGGTACTACGACTATGCTTGCACCTCATGGTACCAAAGCACCTCAAAGGCGCTAAAAACAAAATTACAAACATCACAAAACAAACTGGTCAGACTTCTACTTGACCTTACCCCTAGAACCCACCTCACCCCTGCCCACTTTGACAACCTAGGATGGCTTAGAGTAGCAACTTGCAATGGGCCTGGTCTACAAGATACACTATACGACTAAGGTACCCATGTACATGTCAAAATACTTCCCAAAGGTCAGTGAATACCACGACCACAACACCAGAGGAACCTCAACAAATCATGTTAAACCCAGATTCGGCTCAAACAAGGGACTAAACACGTTTCACAATTATGCCACATCAATGTGGAACGCCCTACCCAAAGCTGTAAAGGAATGTGAATCCCTACCCACATTCAAAACCGCTCTTAAATAGCACCTACGGGAGGCTGCAATTCGAAACTGGCCACCGTAAATGTCCAAACCCCCAAACCCCCTCCTAATAGACAGTCTCCTCCCCACCGCATGTATATATTCTCTCCCCACCGTATGTATATTTTTCTCCCACCCACCCACCCCCTCCTAATGTACAGTCCCCTCCCCATCATATGTATATATTCTCTCCCCACCGTATGTATATTTCTCTCCCACCCACCCACCCCCTCCTATTGTACAGTCCCCTCCCCATCATATGTATATATTCTCTCCCCACCGTATGTATATTTCTCTCCCACCCACCCACCCCCTCCTAATGTACAGGATCTATGGGTAACAGTACTGTATATTTGCATATCGTGTATGTCACAAATGTAACAGTACTAAATACCTGTATGTCATGTATGTCCCTATGCCATGAATGTCATGTCATATATGTTGTGTATGTCATAAATGTCACTATGAATTGAAAATGGGCGAATGAATGAATGAATGAAAACTTTATTTAACAGATTGCAGAATGGGTACAATACAGTACGGCGCAATACACACAATTGTTAAGGGGATGCAGACCAGAGAAAGACGTTTGTCTAGTTTACATCAGGATCCCCCATTTTCAATTCATAGCGACATTTATGACATACACAACATATACACATATACACATATACACAACATATATGACATGACATTTATGGCATAGGCAGGGCCGCCTGGGAGAAATGCGAGGCCCTGTGCGAGATTTAACGCGAGGCCCCCCCCCCCCCCCCCCCAAAAGGTTAAAAAGAAAATATATATATATATATTTTTTTTTATACAGTCACAGGTGTTTACATTTTTATTTTGTTTCTATTTTATTTTATTTCATACATATATAGTTTTTGTTTTTTTATACAGTCACAGGTGTTTACATTTTTATTTTGTTTCTATTTTATTTTATTTCATACATATATAGTTTTTGTTTTTTTGTTTTGCATATATATATATATATATTTTTTTTTTTTCTTTTCTTTTCTTTTTTATGTTTAAAATAGTACACTCATTTGAGTAGTGGAAAAGGGGTAGGATTAAATAAGTGTATACTTCTTCCTACTCCTTTTCGAACATGCAGATTGAGTTGTTTTTTCTTTTTTGTTATTGTTTGTTGTATTCATTGCATGTTCGAAATAAAGACTTCAAATCAAATCAAAAAATCAAAACATATTCTTAAATTATAGCGCTGCCCGAGGCGGGGCATGATACAGTCAACATATAGCAAAAGAGAGAGCGAGAGAGAGCTCCCGTTCTACAGTCAATATACAGTGTACAGAGCGAGAGAGAGAGAGACACATTGGAAAGAAATTGAAATGCTATTTGGCCCTAAACAGAGAGTACACAGTGGCAGAATACCTGAGCACTGTGACTGAAGATCCTTGAGCACAGCCTAGCCATCGAGAAAGGCCGCCATAGGCAGACTGTGTGTGTTAGAAAGAGAGAGAGAGAGAGAGAGAGAGAACATGTGTGTTTGTCATGTGTGTGTGTGTTAGAGAGAGACTAGAGCATGTATGAGAGATTCAAAAGGACAAAGATCAACACTTAAATCCAAGAGAGAGAGAGAGAGAGAGAGAGAGAGAGAGAGACACACATTGGAAAGAAATTGAAATGCTATTTGGCCCTAAACAGAGAGTACACAGTGGCAGAATACCTGAGCACTGTGACTGAAGATCCTTGAGCACAGCCTAGCCATCGAGAAAGGCCGCCATAGGCAGACTGTGTGTGTTAGAAAGAGAGAGAGAGAGAGAGAGAGAGAACATGTGTGTTTGTCATGTGTGTGTGTGTTAGAGAGAGACTAAAGCATGTATGAGAGATCCAAAAGGACAAAGATCAACACTTAAATCCAACAAGAAGAGGGTCTATACCAGAGAAACCAAAGCAGCAAGGAGCCAATGGCCGACATCAGCTAAATAGGCTAGCCAGGTACTGTGACACCAGGCCACACACAGCTTTGGCCAACGGCCCAACGCTACCCAAGCTACACAAACGACCATTCACACACAGCACATGTCGTATCTCCAAATGTTGTGAAGTAGCATATGTTTTGCCTGGAAAAAAACATCGTTATTAACAAAACATTCGGGAGGGGAAGGAAGGAAGAGTGGGGTAATGTCATGACATTTTCATTAATCTTACCTGCACAAAAGGAACGCAGGGCGAAAGGCCGCAACACAGGTCTCCACGTTGACGAAAGGCCTCTCGCTGTCGGGACAAATAAGCTATGGCCAGAGCCTTGTCATTTACATTTACATTTACATTTAGTCATTTAGCTGACGCTTTTATCCAAAGCGACTTACAAGTTCTGTGCGACAAGACAGCAAGAAGGGTATAACTCTATCAGCTGAGTAACAATGTTCATCAAAGTGTTGCGTGTTACAGTGTAGGTTAGTTTATTAGGACAAGTGCATGACATTAAGGTTAGTCGGGGTTAGATTTTTTTTTTTTTTTTTTTTTTTTTTTTTATCATTTCAGATAATGGTTGAAGAAGTGTCATGGTGCAGGCCCGACTACATCTTCTGTCAAAGATGATGTCGTAGTCAGAGTGCCAGGGCCTGCTATTCTCAAGGCTAACTGATAGCATCAAACGAACGTTCCCAGCTGACGCTAAACAGCTAACTGGCTAACAGTTAGCTCAATCAGGCACCTGGCTGTATGTAGCCGCATAGCTTGCTTCTGCGTTCTGCAAGCTATGCGGCTACATACAGCCAGGTGCTCTCACCAGGCACACACCGTTAGCTACTAGTAGTACTATATTAGCTAGTCGACCAGTTTGGCTCCAGAGAGAGAGAAAGAGAGATAGGTCAGGTCCACGGCGGGAATATAATCATAGGTTGACTCACCATAACGCAGTATCAACGCGGCGCCAATGGTAAAGTTGGAAGGAGACTTTCTTGGCCCACGGTGTAATTTCTTCTTCTTCTTCTTCGAGTACTTTCCGGCAGACTGGACACCTTTCGGCGTATTGCTGCCTAACAGATTTATCTGCTCACAAGTTCTCTTCTCCTTCTTTTGAAAAGACATCCACTCGCCTCGCTCCTCTGAATAGCGCTGAATTAGATCATCCCTGTACCTCGTGTGTCCGAGAAGAGCCCGGAAACACTATCCTAAAATCTGTAGAGCAGCAAAGCCGCAGAAACCGGAACACTGCAGTCTGCAGAGCCGCAGAGGCAGGAACAAGTCAGACACATTCTACAAACGTGTCTAATGTGAAATATATAAGCATATAAGCAAAACTAGATTTTAGGTCTGTGATGAAAAAGGCCTCGCGGGAAGGGGGGCCTCGCAAAAAAAAAAAAAAAAAAAATGAAAAATATTGTTTTTTTATTTATTTTTTGCGAGGCCCCCCTTCCCGCGAGGCCCTGTGCGACCGCACTGCTCGCACACCCCCTGAGGCGGCCCTGGGCATAGGGACATACAGGTATTTAGTACTGTTACATTTGTGACATACACAACAGGGACCCTGATGTAAACAAGACAAACGTCTTTCTCTGGTCTGCATCCCCTTAACAATTGTGTGTATGGAGTCGTACTGTATTGTACCCATTCTGCAATCTGTTCAATAAAGTTTTCATTCATTCATTCATTCATTCAAGCAAGTATTCTCGAAGACACTCTGACGTCAACGAGACTGCCGCCATCTTGGTATTGGGGAAACAAACGGATTTCTACGATCAAATGTATGCGTTGAGCTCCGTTTTTATTACATGTTTTATCACACTCTTGTTCATTTCATAACCTTTTAATATAATTTGTTTTGAAAATATTGAGGCCAACATGGCATTTCACTATTTCGAAAGCCTTTCTGGTGATTATAAAAGTGCATGTTTCCCCCCAAGCTTCCAGTATGTTAAGAGTGAGCTGAGCGGCCCTCACAGCGCATGCGCGGGTCCAGATGCATTGTGGGATATATGCGCGGTCACCGGTCAGCGTGCAGCGGGACGGTAGAGCTTGCTTTGTCTGTAACTTTAGTCAATAACATTAAGAATGGAGAGCTGTTGTCAACCATGCAAACCCAAATAAATGCGCCGTCCTCGAGAGAAGTGTCTCCTGGTTTACTGTCACCACCTTCCAGAGGGAACGAGCCCGAAGTCCGGCTGCTTCTAACAAGTAGTTACACGACGGAGCTCCAGCTGCAGCAGCAGAACGCTGCTGGACTCTACTGCGTTCAGAACAACACAGGAGACACAGGTAGCTTCATGTCCACCTCTCCGTTTAGTTACAGTGAACTCTGCTGTTATTCATCTACTGACCGCACATCTGATCTGTTGGGCGTTTCTGCCACTTTTCCACCAGACTGGGCCTCGACCAGAGGTAGCTGGAGCAGCTAACAAGCTAAGCTAACAAGCCAAGCTGCTCAACTGAACATGTGACGTTAGGTCAGAAACTGGTGCGACTGTATAGAGAGACATGTGTTTATTCAGCTCCTTACTAATAATGACCCAACATCTCAACTGTGGAGCGTTTCAGCCACTTTTCCACCAGACTGGGCCTCGACCAGAGGTAGCTGGAGCAGCTAACAAGCTAAGCTAACAAGCTAAGCTGCTCAACTGAACACGTGACGATTGATTGATTGAAAACTTAACAGATTGCAGAATGGGTACAGACTACAGTACAGTACAGCTCAATACATACAATTGTTAAGGGGATGCAGACCAGAGAAAGACTTTCGTCTAGTTTACATCAGGGTCCCCCATTTTCAATTCATCATAACATATATGACATACACGACATACAGATAGACAGTACTGCTACATCTATACATTTATGACATACCAGATTTCCAAATACAGTACTGTTTGTGATACAAAGAGTCCAGAAAAGAGTATATATATTTGACGTAGAGGCGGCTACGTGGCGTAGTGGGCAAGGCGCTCGCCACGAAATGCTGGAGACGCTGGGCTCGTCAGTTCGAGCCCAGCGCTCCACATTTGCTTTCAGTTTAGCTGGTCGTCCGTACTAATACACATTGGCCGTATTAGGGGGTGGGAAACTGATGGGTGGGGATCGGGCGTTGTGGACAGCGACTCCCACAGGTCGGTTGGTGCGCCTGTGCAGTAGAATCAGTAAGTGTCGGGGGCAGCGTGAAAAGATGCAACTGCTGTTACCTCAAGTACCGGAGGGGACTTGTGCTATGTATGACTTAGTCCACATTGCAGCCGGCTTGTGGGAGGCAAGAAACAGCGTCCGTGACAGGGGAGGGTTGAATTGGATGATACGAAATTGGGATGGGAGAAAAATATAGAAAAATGGGAGAAAAAGTGGATCAAAAAAAAAAATATATATTTGACGTAGAAACTGTACATTGGAGGAGGTTGGGTAGGAGGGGGGGGGGGCTGTACATTGGGGGGGGTGGGTAGGAGCGGTGGGGGGTGGACACACACTGTACAACTGTACAAGCAAAACTGTACATTGGTATATTGACCATTTACTGTACATTGGAGGGGGTTGTGTTTAGAGTTGTACCAATACCAGTATCGGAAATGTCGCCGATACTGCCTAAAATGCTGGTATCGGTATCGGCGAGTATGGCGAAAGTCTAGCCTCCGATACCATATGACGTCATTTATCAACAACACTGCGGTCTGCTGAGTGAGCATTATAAAACAAACGTGTTTTTAATCGACCGTGAATTAAAGTGTCAATGCTGTTTGTCATTTTAACAGCAGATACTTTCTTAAATGCCATCGTCCCGAGAGAGGGGTGTTGACGGGGATCTCTGTGTTCGCTTGCTGGTGTTATTTAGCATTAGCTGAAGAGCTAACCGAAAACTAGTTTTAGCTTTAACATTACCTTGGCTAAAGTTGGGGCTATTGATAATCCAGCAATAATGGCTGCAGACCTGCAAGCAGGTCTGTACAGCAAGTTTGCACAGTCCAGTATTCCAAGGTAAATCACTTTTTCACCAGTAACGTTACATTGTTTGTATTTCCATCTAACGTTAGCTAACGCTAACCTAGCTCACGCTAATGTGGCTAACTGATCGACCTCTCGCACACAATTAATGACATTTTGCGGACAGCCATATCGGTGACAATGTTTAGCTTTTAGTGCCAAATGATAAGAGTCTGAGGCGGAGTCTCAAAAGAGAATGTTGAATATTTATTGTGCATTAAAAATCACAACAGAGCCTCTGCTACTAGCTGAAGTTACCGGAGCTTTCTGGAGTGCAACAACGTATAACGTCCGTGCGGAATCAATGTCCCAACAACCATTCCGTAGGTGATCTCATTGAGATAGTTGTCAATTAATGATACTAATACTAATCTATACAATCACCTGTTGTTGAATAAATACCATTACTTTATAGTAGGGCTGTCAGTTTATCGCATTAATTAGATTAATTAATTACACAGCAAATTATCGCGTTATGAAAATTAACTCAAAATTAATTACATTTTTTTTTTTTTAATAACTTTTTTTTTTTTTTATCTCATTCATTCCATAAGAACGTAGAATACACATTACAGACTTTTTTTATATGGTCCATTTGCATGTTCTTGGTATCTGATTCTAGGGACATCTATGGATCTCAGGGAATGTATTCCCAGTGTCAGAAATACTGTGTCTGTTACTAGGCTTGAGTAAATTGTAATGAACCAAATTTACTTTTGACTGTGAATAACAAGTTGAAGTTGAAGTTGAAACACAAGTTGACCAGACCTGAAAAATCTAAGCAAATTAATAGATGGAAGATGATTAAACAGAAGGTTTTGTAGATACAGTACTGAATTCTGCCATCCGGACACATGCAATTTGAAATATGATTATAGAATATAGAATATCAGGCATAAAATGGTTATGCGATTAAAATGCGATTAATTAATTACAAATCCTGTAATTAATTAGATTAATTTTTTTAATCGCCTGACAGCACTACTTTATAGTTATTATACTATATTACTAAAAAACAGTATATATAAAACAGTAGCTGTAAAAAAAAGTTTAATGATTTTATATATATATATATTTTTTTTTATGTATGCACTGGTATCGGATCAGTATCGGTATCGGCCGATACCCAAAGCTTAGGTATCGGAATCGGATCGGGAAGGAAAAAATGGTATCGGAACATCTCTAGTTGTGTTAGGACATTTACAGGGGCCAGTTTCGAATTGCAGTCTTTCGTAGGTTTTCTTTGAGTGGTTTTGAAAGTGGGTAGTGATTCACATTCCTTTACAGCTGTGGGTAGGGCGTTCCACATTGATGTGGCATAATTGCGAAACGTGTTTAGTCCCTTGTTTGAGCCGAATCTGGGTTTAACATGATTTGTGGAGCTCCCTCTGGTGTTATGATCGTGGTATTCATTGACATTTGGGAAGTATTTTGACATGTACATGGGTACCTTGGGCGTGTAGTGTATCTTGTAGAGCAGGCCCATTGCAAGTTGCTGTACTCTGTCGTCTACTCTAAGCCATCCTAGGTTGTCAAAGTGGGCAGGGGTGAGGTGGGTTCTAGGAGTAAGGTCAAGCAGTAGTCTGAGCAGTTTGTTTTGAGATGTTTGTAATTTTGTTTTTAGCGCCTTTTGAGGTGCTTTGGTACCATGAGGTGCAAGCATAGTCGTAGTACCCTTGAATGAGTGCTCCTGCCAGAGTCTTCAGGGTATTCTCCGGTACAAGAATTGAGTTCGTTGGTTGACTTTTTTTTTATTACATTGGATGCCATTTTGTCACAGGAAAGATTAGCCTCTAGGATGGAACCTAGGTAGGTAATTTCTTCTTTCCTTGTGACAATATTGTCACCCACTGTAACTGAGAAGCTGTCGGTCTTGCTGAGTTTGTTATTTGAACCGAAGAGAATGGATTCTGTTTTGCCCATGTGTAATGATAGTTTATCAGGTCAGACGTTAGGTCAGAAACTGGTGCGACTCTATGTATAGAGACATATGCGTTTATTCAGCTCCTTACTAATAATGACCGAACATCTCAACTGTGGCGCGTTTCAGCCACTGTTTCACTTTACTTGAGAGGCTATGCTGATGCTTCTAGGAGGAGGTTGGCCTCCAGTAAGGCCATCTGCACCTCCTGCTTTCATTCACTTGTTTCATCTCCTCCAGTAAGGCCATCTGCACCTCCTGCTTTCATTCACTTGTTTCATCTCCTCCAGTAAGGCCATCTGCACCTCCTGCTTTCATTCACTTGTTTCATCTCCTCCAGTAAGGCCATCTGCACCTCCTGCTTTCATTCACTTGTTTCATCTCCTCCAGTAAGGCCATCTGCACCTCCTGCTTTCATTCACTTGTTTCATCTCCTCCAGTAAGGCCATCTGCACCTCCTTTCATTCACTTGTTTCATCTCCTCCAGTAAGGCCATCTGCACCTAGAGATGGGAATCGAAAACCGGTTGGCCGATGCCTGGAACCGTGTGGCTCCCGTGACTTTCGATTCCCTTATCGCCGCCAGGTTTTTCCTACAGTTGCGCAATAACGTTAGCGTTAGCATGTAGCCATGGCAGACTCTATTTGATTCATTAAGGGCTCGAAATTACCTGGGTTTTGGTAATATGCTCCCGAAATCAGCAATTATGACGTCATCCCGATAAACCCGATAACGTTATTAATAGCTCCGATAATATATAATACATTTTTTGGTTAAAAGAAATCCGTTGTGGGTGGATTTGGATGAAGGGCGCTTGTTTTTATTATAGCCTCCTCCCGTTTTGCCAGTACTGTGGTCTGACAGCGTGTGGTTTAGGAACAGGGAGTTTTACACAAATCCAGCGCTCCCTTTCTTGGCTGTGACGTAGTCACGTTACATTCGGAGACAGACAGTCGATCTGCCAATTACGTCCCTCCGCTTGCACCCACCTCTTCTTCTTACCACCAATCAGAAGCTCTCGTTCGTTTATTTACCTCCGGATTGTCGGCCATTATTCTACTCGGAGCTATAACGTTAGCTGCTCCCCGCCAGCCACATTGACAAGTACCAGCGCTTATACATTACTGGCAAATGTCTTGTTGCACTTGTGGCAACGAGCGTTGTCAGCATCGACTTTAGTAAAATAGACCCAGACTTTTTTTGAGGAATTTAAACGTCGCAAACTAATCTTGTTGGCCGTTTTCTATCTCTCCTCCCTCGGTCTCTCTCTGCCTGCGCGAGCCGGCTGTGCTCTTACACACACACTCACACATACACACACACACACGCACACACGGGTGCTGTCGAGAGCAGAGCTGTCTGAGTGAGTGTGTGTGTGTGTGTGTGTGACTGAGTGTGTGTAAGCAGGGACCGAAACTAAAGCCCGCCGCCCGGCGCCCGCCAGGGGCGGTCTGTTTTTACCTTTGGCGCATGACACTTAGAGGGCTGCCCGCCGTGTGGCGTGTAGACGTGTAGTTCATAAGCAGGCCCCTAAAAATATTTGTATGCGAACGGTAAAAATCAATTACGCGCACGCTGTGCGAATACAGATTATAGCCTCTCTCGTCTTTTTTTTCCTCCGCTGCGAGATCGTTAAAAAACTACAAGTCCCACATTGCACTCAAGCCAACGGTCCAATCACAGTAGAGTGAAGTGACTGGTTTCATGGGAAATAAAGCAAATGACCAATCGGAAGCCCTCATTTTTCTTGTTTACTTCCTGAAACTCCGCGATCAGGGCTCTCGTTTTCCGAGACACCAACTTATTATAGTCTCTCTTACCAATAGCAATAGATTTTAGAACACCTAGATTTATCGATAGCAATAGTAATATAACGTTAATGCAACAAAACGCATGCCTTGCTTTGTTAATCATAACGTTGATGCAGTAGCGTATGTCGGTGTGTTGGCTGTAACGGACACGACAATAATAACATAACGTGTACACATTAAAATTGCGATAATCTATTCTAACATTTTCAAATCGATGCAGTTGAATTTCCCCCTTAGGATCGATGCATTGTTACACCCCTACACCAAAGTCACTGGCCCACTGTGTATCTGTGTGTATAATAACTTGGCTAGCGTTATCAACAGCAGAGGTGGGCAATGGGTCCAGCTGCAGCACCGGAGTGCAAGCGATGTGATGTAATTGGCAGACTCGACTGTCAATCAATGGTCTACCTGACACGCAAACTCAAACAATGTTTCTGTACTGGAGGTGTGATTGATTGATTGAAAACTTTATTAACAGATTGCAGAATGGGTACAATACAGTACAGCTCAATACACACAATTGTTAAGGGGATGCAGACCAGAGAAAGACTTTCGTCTTGTTTACATCAGGGTCCCCCATTTCAATTAATCAGAAAAGTGTACAGTAGGAAAGTGTACAGTATTTCAATAGGCAACCCTGAAAGGATTATTTTTCTAGAAGAGCAACACAGCCAAAACAGACAGTGGAGCTGTTTGCAGATAGCAAGCATTTTGACTTATTGCGTGGTGGCGATGTCTCGCAGATAATACAACTACAAGTATGATTATATAATATATATTTTATTTAAAAAAAAATTGTATATATAAAATATATATTGGCAGGTAAGAAATATGCTTGGCGGGTAGACTCTTCCCATCTACCCGCCACTGGCCGGTGAGTCAAAAAGTTAATTTCGCTCCCTGTGTTTAAGAGCACAGCCCGCTCGCGCAGGCAGAGAGAGACCGAGGGAGGAGAAATAGAAAACGGCCAACAAGATTAGTTTGCGACGTTTAAGGCCATGTCCTCACGTACATGGATCTTTTGCCAAACGGATATTCTCAGGCTCTGTTTAAAATAAAATCCCTGTCCACACCAGTGTTTAAAAAAAAATCCACATCCAGACACAAACACATAAACGCATATGAATTGCTCCAACAAGCATGCGGGCCAGCAGGTGGCGATAAGCAATATCCCTAATACCATGGTGGTACGAGCGGTCAGGACGACAGAGAAATGATTGGTTCACCCAGCCCACTTCACCACTCCTAGCATTTCCATTGGCTATATTGACATGCATACAGTAGATAATAAATAGATAGATATAGCGGTGGATTAGATGCAGTCCAGAGGAAACAACCAATCTAGATATGTCACGATTTAATGCTTTACTTCTGCGCACTGGGCGACGGAGAGATACAATGTCAATGTATTCAACGGATTCTGAAACTAAATATGGCGAGTCCTTACAGGGCTCTACGCTAACCTTTTTCACTAGGGGCACAGGTGCTCCTAAATGAAAAAATTTAGGAGCACACAAAGAAATTTAGGAGCACCCAAAAATATTTAGGAGCACAGTGAAAATATGTCGAGTAACAGAGTTTATTTTTTTTTTCAAAAATAAATGTATATTTGTACTGTGCGTGCATGTGCAAACGGGAACGGGACACATATGTGCAATAGCACATACCACCAAAGTCACTGGCCCACTGTGCGTGTGTGTGTATCTGCCTGTGCAAACGGGAATGGGACAGACATTTGAACTATTAATTAAGTGATTAATGCCTACTATGGCAAAGTTGTAGCCAACAACTAGGCCTAATAAGAAAGGCAGTGATATTGAACAAAAAGGAGACACTGGCTTTACAACCAGGGCCATCAGTAGAGGGGGGAGCTAGTGTTGCTCTTTTAGAAAAATAATCCTTTCAGGGTTGCCTATTGAAATACTGTACACCTCCAGTACAGTAGTTTGCGTGTCAGGTAGACCATTGATTGACAGTCGATTCTGCCAATTACGACGTCACACCGTTGCACTCTGGCCGTCCGGCGCTGCAGCTGGACCCTATTGCCACACCGCTTGCACTCTGGCCGTCCGGCGCTACAGCTGGACCCATTGCCCACCTCTGCGGTTGATAACGCTAGCCAAGTTAGCTGTACACATATACATAGGGCCTAACAAAATTAATAGTTGGTTTCAGGTTGGTTGTCAGTTTGGCCATGGGTAGGTAGGGAATTTATTTTATTTTTTTATTTTATTCTTTCCCACGGCGACTATGGATAGGGAATTTCTTTATTTAATTAAAATGTTCACAACAACATGGATGCATGTACTCTGCCAGCATGTTTAATATCCATAATACTAAATGTTTGACTAAGATTTCTATGAAACTTTATTAAAAAAAAAAAAAAAAAAAAAAAATATGATTTTTTTTTTTATAATTTTTTCTAAAAACTCATAAAATATATTGGGTCGCACCTAAATCGGCAGGGTCGGTCGGCAACCTGAAACCAACTATTAATTTTGTTAGGCCTAGGGGTGTAACAATGCATCGATCCTACTTTGCAATATTTACAAAACATGACATTGTTTTCGAACTCTAGCCATGGGGAAATGTTTAGCCAATTCACGTTAAATTTGTATGTCTTCCCTCCGGCTCCAGTGGGTGTAGCTTCGCTAGCTACAGTGGCTTCATTGGGTGCTACAGTGGGTGTAGCCTCGCTAGCTTGGCCAACTTCGTTAGCATGCTGGCTAGCGTCAGTATCTTGGTTAACGTTAACCATCACCTCTGTAACATGAGCTGCCTCGCCTGACTTCTCATTCTCCGGTATCTTTCGCGCAAAATAAAAATGAATGGGCTTCGACATGGCTGTATTATTGTTTGACTCAGACAGCCTACAGGCAGCCGCTGATCATTACTTTCGGTTTCCAGTCGCGTGACCACAGGAAACTACTGTGATTGGAACGTTTATGCGGCTGTGAACTGTGGGACTTGTAGTTTTTTAACGATTCTCGCAGCGGAGAAAAAAAGGACGAATGAGAGGCTGTACTCTGCACTCGCTGGCCCCACTCGCACTCCGTGCGAGTACTTGATTTTGCATGTTCGCACGCACATATTTTTAGGGGCATATGCGAGCAATATGGTCTCACTGTAGAGCCCTGCCTTATCACAAACTATATATATACTAATTACAACAAGACATTCATTAATTGCATTGTATTGTTCACGTGCCGTCGCAAGTAAGGATAGTTTGAATGACATTTCAGCACCAGGCGCTGTCCATCTTATTGCCTCTGTGCGCTTCAAGGCTACGGGCGCCTATTGTATTGCCATGGATGGAACAACAGTCTGAGCATGCGTAGTGAGCTGTGGCGTCATCGTTTATCTAGACTATGCGTTTACAGTGGCTGCACGGATCCACTGAACGGATATTTTGGAAAATCTTCACTTTAAAATGCGTTTAAGAAAGTCTCCGTTTATGTCTCTGAAAACACCCTTTACGTGTGGATGAGAGGCCCAATCGTGGAATAAAATGTGCGTTTGGCAAAAGATCCATATATATGTATTTAAGTTAAGTAGCTACTGACTAGCGTTAGCTGACTATTACTAACGTTATCAAATGTCAATGCGGGAAGACGAGCTAGGTCAGTTAGCTTAGCTTGATAACGTTACCGTGTCTAAAGTTGGTGCTATTTATAATCCAGCAATAATGGCTGCAGACCTGCAAGCAAAGTACAGCAAGTGCCAAAGGATAAGAGTCTGAGGCGGAGTTTCAAAAGAGAATGTTGAATATTTATTTTGCATCAAAAATCGCAACATGAACGTTCTATCTGCCACTAGCTTACAGACTGAATAGGGTATATCTGCAGAGCCACGGAGTAGCGAGTGCAACACCGTTTAATGTCCGTGTGGATCATTGGAGTAGGGTATATCTGCAGTGCTGCAGCCCATACTCATTGATTAATGATACTAATACAAATCTATACAATCACCTGTTGTTGAATAAATACCATTACTTTCCAGTTATTACTAAAAACAGTATAACAGTATCTGTCAAAAAAAAAAAAAAAAAAAGTATTTATATAATTTTAATTTTTTTTTTGTATGCACTGGTATCGGATAAATATCGGTATCGGCCGATACCCAAAGCTTAGGTATCGGAATCGGATCGGAAAGGGAAAAATGGTATCGGAACATCTCTAATCGTGATATCATATTTAGGCCATATCGCCCAGCCCTAGGTACAGGTATGGTCAGGGTAATAGGAGAGCAATAAATATAAGCAATAAACAAATGTAATCTGAATTAGGGCTGCACGATTAATCGAAATCGCCATTTGGAATGATGCAATTAGCAAATCGCTAAAAAAAAATATTGTTTTTAATTTATTTAAAAAAAAAAATTTAACCAGGAAGTCCCATTGAGATACAAGATCGGTTTGGGAGAGGGAGGTAAGGGGTTTTAGATTGTGTGTTGTGAAGTTTAGACTTCAGAGAGGGAGAGTAAAGTACAGAAAAAAGGTACCGGTATCGATTCCCAGGAAAAAATAAACATTTTCAGACTCCCGAAAAGACCCACAGCATAGGCCAGATGCAAGCCGCATTTTACAATAAACCTCTGTGGGGCTGCTCATTTATTCATTTATTTTTATCCACTTTTTCTCCCATTTTTTCGTATCATCCAATTCAACCCTCCCCTGTCTCGAACGCTGTTTCTTGCCTCCCACAAGCCGGCTGCAATGTGGACTAAGTCATACATAGCACGAGTCCCCTCCGATACTCGAGGTAACAGCAGTCGCATCTTTTCACCTGCGCGGCGCGATCTTTCAGGGGTCTGGGCTTTGGAGGGGCTCCGACCCCATCGCTTCCTGATTCTATTGCGCAGGCGCACCAACCGACCTGTAGGAGTCGCTGTCCACAACGCCCGATCCCCACCCATCAGTTTCCCTCCCCCTAATACTGCCAATGTGTATTAGTACGGACGACCAGCTAAACTGAAAGCAATGTGGAGCGCTGGGCTCGAACAGGCGAACCCAGCGTCTCCAGCATTCGTGGTGAGCGCCTTGCCCCTGCTTATTTTTTTTAAACTATAATCGCAAATTTAATCGCAATCGCAATATCTGTCAGAAAAATCGCAATTAGATTATTTCCCAAAATCGTGCATCGCTAATCTGAATATACAATTTTTATAAAATAAACTATACACAGAGTTGCATATGAGTCTGTATACCCTATTGGTCATAATATAAGTTACAATAAATATAGGCAATATAAAATATGACTAAAAGTAAACTGTATACACAAAGGTGCAGATCATAATATGCGTTATAGTCCATGCAGGGTTTAGTGGTTAAATTATCTTAGCTGGTACCTCTGTATCTGGAGCTAGTGTTACTGTGTTATCTTAGCTGGTACCTCTGTATCTGGAGCTAGTGTTACTGTGTTAGCTTAGCTGGTACCTCTGTATCTGGAGCTAGTGTTACTGTGTTAGCTTAGCTGGTACCTCTGTATCTGGAGCTAGTGTTACTGTGTTAGCTTAGCTGGTACCTCTGTATCTGGAGCTAGTGTTACTGTGTTATCTTAGCTGGTACCTCTGTATCTGGAGCTAGTGTTACTGTGTTAGCTTAGCTGGTACCTCTGTATCTGGAGCTAGTGTTACTGTGTTATCTTAGCTGGTACCTCTGTATCTGGAGCTAGTGTTACTGTGTTATCTTAGCTGGTACCTCTGTATCTGGAGCTAGTGTTACTGTGTTAGCTTAGCTGGTACCTCTGTATCTGGAGCTAGTGTTACTGTGTTAGCTTAGCTGGTACCTCTGTATCTGGAGCTAGTGTTACTGTGTTATCTTAGCTGGTACCTCTGTATCTGGAGCTAGTGTTACTGTGTTATCTTAGCTGGTACCTCTGTATCTGGAGCTAGTGTTACTGTGTTATCTTAGCTGGTACCTCTGTATCTGGAGCTAGTGTTACTGTGTTATCTTAGCTGGTACCTCTGTATTAGAGCCATATGAAATCCGTTTTTATTTTTTTCCAAATTCCATTTTATTTTTTTCCAAATTCCGTTTTTTCCGTTTGAATATTTCAGAATTCTGTATTTTGCTTTGTACGCTCATTTTACCATCAGAAATAGTGTCTAATAAGTGGGAATGAATAAATGTCTACAATTTAATAAGATATAACAGTCCATTTAATAGGGCCGTCTTAAATACTTTGAAGCTTCGTTCGATGGGCATGGGATTCGAATATGAAAATAAAATTTGATTATTTAAAAAAAAATAAAAAAATTATATATATTTTTGCAAAATCAACTCTGCCTCTCTTTGTTAATTACAACAAGCAATGCTGTTTGTTATTTAAGATGAGGTTGGACTCGGCACTGACAGATTTGTGTTCATTGTGCTGCTTTTATAAAGCCTCAAATGACGGCTTACAATATTTCATGAAAGCAAAGTGTTTTGTTTGTCTAAGATTTTAAAAGGTTTAAACTTTACAGCACTGACAAAGTTGAACAAAGTGCTGTACAACTCCCACAACATAAAAAAAAAAGTAATTTTTTTTTTTTTTTTTTATTATATAGTGGATTCCATTTTTATTGCTCAATTCCGCGATTCCGTCCGCGATTCCGTGATCGCGGATTCCATATGGCTCTACTCTGTATCTGGGGCTAGTGTTACTGTGTTATCTCAGCTGGTACCTCTGTATCTGGAGCTAGTGTTACTGTGTTATCTTAGCTGGTACCTCTGTATCTGGAGCTAGTGTTACTGTGTTATCTTAGCTGGTACCTCTGTATCTGGAGCTAGTGTTACTGTGTTATCTCAGCTGGTACCTCTGTATCTGGAGCTAGTGTTACTGTGTTATCTTAGCTGGTACCTCCGTATCTGGAGCTAGTGTTACTGTGTTATCTTAGCTGGTACCTCTGTATCTGGAGCTAGTGTTACTGTGTTATCTTAGCTGGTACCTCTGTATCTGGAGCTAGTGTTACTGTGTTATCTTAGCTGGTACCTCTGTATCTGGGGCTAGTGTTACTGTGTTATCTTAGCTGGTACCTCTGTATCTGGAGCTAGTGTTACTGTGTTATCTTAGCTGGTACCTCTGTATCTGGAGATAGTGTTACTGTGTTATCTCAGCTGGTACCTCTGTATCTGGAGATAGTGTTACTGTGTTATCTTAGCTGGTACCTCTGTATCTGGAGCTAGTGTTACTGTGTTATCTTAGCTGGTACCTCTCTATCTGGAGCTAGTGTTACTGTGTTATCTTAGCTGGTACCTCTGTATCTGGAGCTAGTGTTACTGTGTTATCTTAGCTGGTACCTCTGTATCTGGAGCTACTGTTACTGTGTTATCTTAGCTGGTACCTCTGTATATGGAGCTAGTGTTACTGTGTTATCTTAGCTGGTACCTCTGTATCTGGAGCTAGTGTTACTGTTATCTTAGCTGGTACCTCTGTATCTGGAGCTAGTGTTACTGTGTTATCTTAGCTGGTACCTCTGTATCTGGAGCTAGTGTTACTGTGTTATCTTAGCTGGTACCTCTGTATCTGGGGCTAGTGTTACTGTGTTATCTTAGCTGGTACCTCTGTATATGGAGCTAGTGTTACTGTGTTATCTTAGCTGGTACCTCTGTATCTGGAGCCAGTGTTACTGTTATCTTAGCTGGTACCTCTGTATCTGGAGCTAGTGTTACTGTGTTATCTTAGCTGGTACCTCTGTATCTGGAGCTAGTGTTACTGTGTTATCTTAGCTGGTACCTCTGTATCTGGAGCTACTGTTACTGTGTTATCTTAGCTGGTACCTCTGTATCTGGAGCTAGTGTTACTGTGTTATCTTAGCTGGTACCTCTGTATCTGGAGCTACTGTTACTGTGTTATCTTAGCTGGTACCTCTGTATCTGGAGCTAGTGTTACTGTGTTATCTTAGCTGGTACCTCTGTATCTGGAGCTAGTGTTACTGTGTTATCTTAGCTGGTACCTCTGTATCTGGAGCTAGTGTTACTGTGTTATCTTAGCTGGTACCTCTGTATCTGGAGCTACTGTTACTGTGTTATCTTAGCTGGTACCTCTGTATCTGGAGCTAGTGTTACTGTGTTATCTTAGCTGGTACCTCTGTATCTGGAGCTAGTGTTACTGTGTTATCTTAGCTGGTACCTCTGTATCTGGAGCTAGTGTTACTGTGTTATCTTAGCTGGTACCTCTGTATCTGGAGCTAGTGTTACTGTGTTATCTTAGCTGGTACCTCTGTATCTGGAGCTAGTGTTACTGTGTTATCTTAGCTGGTACCTCTGTATCTGGAGCTGTGAATGAACAATGAACACAAATCTGTCGGTGCCGAGTCCGACCTCATCTTGAATAACAAACGGCATTGCTTGTTGTAGTTAACAAAGAGAGGCAGAGTTGATTTTGCACCTAAATATATATATTAAAAATTTATTTTCATATTCGAATCCCATGCCCATCGAACAAAGCTTCGAAGTATTTAAGACAGCCCTAGAAATTACAGTGTGGCAGTAATGGGAAAAGGGTGCTAGCTCGCCATCAATCAGTAGCTTGCTTAATTTTGGCAGCTATTTTGGTTTTAGTCTTAGTCATGTGTCAAGTGCTCCTTTTTCGTTTTCATCATATTTAGTCATCTTCATTTATTTTTCGTTTAGTCAGTTTTAGTCAACTAAATATCTGAGCATTTTAGTCTTAGTCTTTGTCTCAATTTTGTCTTTTTTGTTTTAGTCTAGATTTAGTTGACGAAAACGGATGATATTTTTGTCTATTTTTAGTTAATGAAAAAAAACGTGTCAGAAATAGTCAACATGGACCATTTTCTGATTTAAATTGCGTATTTATTTTTTAACCTAGGGGAATCTGAGTCTGCGGCACAAGTGATACACAGGAAGTATATATGTTGGTGTAGACCTGGTCCAATGTATTGTTGCTCCTACAGTATATGTTGGTGTAGACATGGTCCAATGTATTGTTGCTCCTACACAGGGGCCGAAACTAGAGAGCGCCACCCGCCATTTGCGCTCAGTTTTTACGTTTGGCGCCTCCCACTGAGACGTCTGATCGCCGTGTGGCGCTCAATCAAATAGTCATGTGAAAACCGAAAATCATGATCAAATTCTTTAGCGGAGTTCTCACTCGCTGTCTCAGCAGACATGAAGCGCGCACCGCGCACTGCTGCTGCTACCCCCTCCCCACCTGTTTCTGTATGCTGCATGTAAACAGAGGCTATTGCCTCCGAGTCACCGTGACGTTAGTTAGCACTTAGCACTGCTGCTCCTACCCCTGTATGCCTGCATGTAAACAGAGGCTATTGCCTCACCGTGACGTTAGTCTAGTCAGTGTGGGACCTTCGTGAGATAACGTTAGCTACCGTTACAAAATGACCCAGTCAACTATTCACTTAGTTTAATACACAAGGCATTGTGTAACGTTATCCAGCCGGCTAGCTACGGATAGCTCCCGACATCAACAAATCCTCCAGCAATAGTCCAGTGCATAATACCTCCGTTGGCTAGGTAACTAGTCACTACGAAATGTCGCAGTAAACTAAATAGTTCACTGAGGCGTTGTCCCAACGCCATCCAGCAGTAGCTACAGATAGCTCTTGGCATCAATGTCCTACAACAACAACATGCGTATTCGAGTCCCTGGTTTACATCGCATGAGTGAGGGCTGCTGACTAGGGTCCAGGTGCAGCGCCGGAGAATTCTTTTGCATGCTGAATGTAGCGTTTAGGGTCCAGCTGCACCCCCGGAGAATCCTTGCTGGAGCTGGAGGCCACTCGAGTATACACACAGACAGTGGAGCTGTTTGCAGACAGCGAGGTAGCGATGTCTCGCAGATAACACAACCACAAGTATGATTATATAATATATATATTTTATTAAAAAAAAAATATATATAAAATAATAATAAAAAAAAATGTTATCAAAAAAAAGTTGGCGGGTAAGAAATATGCTTGGCGGGTAGATTCTTCCCATCTACCCGCCACTGGCCGGTGAGTCAAAAAGTTAATTTCGCTCCCTGCTCCTACAGTATATGTTGGTGTAGACATGGTCCAATGTATTGTTGCTCCTACAGTATATGTTGAGCCAATTCTCAGCGGAGTTGGTGTCATTGTCGCATGTTAACTATCCTAAAACATGTCTGGTGTGGAACTATTACAAAGTGTCTGAGACCGATGCAACAAATGCCATCTGCAATGTATGCCAGGATAAAATACCTTGTGGGGGAAGCAATGTAAAAAGTTTCAACTAATTTAATAAGACACTTGGAAGTCCCATCACCCAGAGGAGCATGGAGAGTTCGTTAAGCTTACCGCGGAGTAAAAAGAAAAAGGCAGATTGAAAACAAACGGCTGCTGACACAAACCACTTTAGAGAGCACCCGTGCGTATAACCGTGATAGTCAGAAGGCTAAGGCGATCACATAGTCATGAAATTCATAGGGCTGGACGAGACGGACCTAGGGATGGGTACCGAATTCGGTACTTTTGAGGTACCGAACCGAAACACGTCGGTACTACCGAGTATCGAATCAAGTGAGAAACCAATTTTTTTTTTTTTTTTTTTTTTTCATGTCAACGTTCACACGCACAATATATGCTTACCTAGGATTTGACTTGATTCAACAACAAAGCAGTCGGAGCAATGACAAGCCGAAAACTGTCGAAATTGTAGTTATTTGAAGTTTGGATTTTTTTTTTACGACTGAGGTAGGTAAATTAAATTTCTTGAGACTAAAGTACCGAAAAAAGGTACCGTTGGGTACCGGTATCGATTCACAGGTACCGGTACCGGTATCGGTTCAAATGTGAAAGGTACCCATCCCTAGACGGACCACTCCGTCACATTGAGCAACCCCCGGTACACTCCCAGCTCGCTGAAGAGACAACAAGCATTCCGTGAAGACCCGCCCCACTCTGCCTCTGATTCGCAGACTGGGTGGGCGAATGTGATTGGACCAAAGCAGAGTAGACAGACACACACACACACAGTGGAGTCGGACATGCAAAGATGCTGCTTGCATTATTGATAGCGGAGAATTTTGACTCGTTGCATTGTCTCGCAGATAATACAGATGATACATATGAAAAGTATCATTTGCTCAGATTCCAGAGACAGTTGTGGTTCGTCCCGATCTGGACCGGAGTCCAGACTTTTAGAATGCCTGTGTTAGACCTACAGTATAATACTGCCAGCTGCTATAACAAAACCAAAAACGATCGGTATCGGCCGATATCGCTCATAGATGATCGGTATCGGTGGCAAAAAACATGATCGGGGCGCCTGTAGCTGTTCCGCAACCGTTTCTATTTCCGGGGTAGG
This sequence comes from Notolepis coatsorum, assembly GCF_963971535.1. Classification (NCBI taxonomy): domain Eukaryota; kingdom Metazoa; phylum Chordata; class Actinopteri; order Aulopiformes; family Paralepididae; genus Notolepis; species Notolepis coatsorum. Next base: position 131,183,976 of record NC_140175.1, read on the forward strand.
CCTGATTGGCCCCGACAGGCACGTGACCCGCCACGCCCCGCGGCAGCCCCAGGACGCGGCAACGAGGCTGCTGTGGTTCACAGGCGCTTTCCGCCTTCAACGCCGCCCGCAGCATTAGGAAGCAGTTCGCGGCACCTTTCACATCGCAGTCATCAGTACTATGTACTAATGTACTAATATACAATACGGCTCACTTTTCCCACTTCAATGACAGAGCCGCTGTTTAATAATATTGTCGCGGCGGAGCTCCGTCGCAGCAGCATTGTGTAGCAGTAATCTCCCCCTTTTTTCCAAATCGACAACTAGCTCAATTGGTAACGCTGCATGGCTGTGGATCCTATGGTCCGTTTGTGACAAGTTCGATTCCCTAATTTTTTATTTTTTTTTAACGTGCATTGCACTAGCGTATTGTATATTGTATGGTACAGTAACGGTCTCTGGAGCGCAACAGTAAGAAGCATTTGCACTGCAACGCATACACCTTACTGTAAATTTTACCTCATCCCATTTCTGCTTGTATTGTATGCGTTGCTACAATACGCTATAGTGCAAAGCAGAAATGGGATGAGGTACAATTTACAGTAAGGTGTATGCGTTGCAGTGCAAATGCTTCTTACTGTTGCGCTCCAGAGACCGTTACTGTACCATACAATATACAATACGCTATAGTGCAATGCACGTTACATTTTTTTTTTTTTAAGGGAATCGAACTTGTCACAAACGGACCATAGGATCCACAGCCATGCAGCGTTACCAATTGAGCTAGTTGTCCATTTGGAAAAAAGGGGGGATTACTGCTACATAATGCTGCCGCGACGGAGCTCCGCCGTGACAATATTATTAAACAGCGGCTCTGTCATTGAAGTGGGAAAAGTGAGCTGTATTGTATATTAGTACATTAGTACATTAATACATTAGTACATAGTACTGATGACTGCGATGTGAAAGGCGCCGCGAACTCCTTCCTAATGCTGCGGGCGGCATTGAAGGCGGAAAGCGCCTGTGAACCACAGCAGCCTCGTTGCCACGTCCTGGGGCTGCCGCGGGGCGTGGCCGCGGCGGGTCACGTGCCTGTCGGGGCCAATCAGGCCTACCCCGGAAATAGGAACGGTTGCGGAACAGCTACAGGCAATCGGGGCATCCCTAATTACAATGTATTTTTTATATATAGGCTATGTACATATTTAAAGGGGAACTATTTTACTATTTCTTTCACTATTTGGGCACTTTTACACTTCCTGTGAGTTTATGGAACACCTCTGTAATTATATATTTTTTTTAATTCATTGTTTTGTATTTCTAATCAAGTCTTCAAAAACAGCATTTTTCTACCTCAAGATCTCGAGCCGTTTTGAGGCTGGGCTCCTAAACCACTGTGGCCTGTGCGGCATCTGGGACATTAACATGCAGCGGTGTCTCTCTGACATCACAAATCGGCACATTTTCAGATGACTCAGTTCAGTGAGGGTGAATATTGTGAGGAGAATTGGAAGAATGCGCCAATATGAGAATTAGAGACATAGATCATATTAATATAAGTCCACATAGCTAGGAAACAATGCTAAACAATGAAAAAGGCCATTTATAAGATAGTTCCCCTTTAAATCAATATCCTCCTTTTGAATAAAATAGGCTCAGGAATCAGGCTTGTTAAAGCGAATTGGCCTAATCCATGTCAAAAAGAGTAGCCTATAGTAAATCACATACACAAGAGAGAGGGAGAATAGCTTATAGCAGACTTAATGATTTTACAATATTTATTATATAATTTAACTATCCAGTTCAGGGCTGTACACTGCGACGAGATGGTCGCGAATTGCCCCTTTAATTGGCCGTTGCGATTGGTAAATATTATCTGGGGGCGGGCTTGCGAGTAGTGCTTTCAAGCCTTTCATTCGCATTTCCCTCCTAAATTATCCAAGGCGTGTGATGACGCCACTCACGCGAGCTGAGCAGTGAGCACTCAGCAGGTATGATCAGCGGGAACAATCGACTGAGCACTCACTCTGATAGACTGGCTGACTGTCTGATTTAGCTATGAAGAAAAGTAAAGTTAGTATTGCTTCATATTTTCGACGCGTTCGACCTCCTATAGTGAGCTGAACTGAACTCGGACACACGGAGAGAGCTGCGGCGTCTGCTGCTGCTCCTCCTCCAGCCCTCCCGCACCCGTGGCTGTTGTAAACACTAGTCTCTAGTGGGACACTGGGACCTCGGTGAGCCTGCCAGCCGGCTAGCTACTGATAGCTCCTGATATATCAACAAATGCTCCAGCAAGTCTATTAGTGCATGATGGCTCGTGTTAGCTCACTGTTCAAAACGAAACGTCCCATTAAACAGGGCTGTACGTTAACTTTTTTTGCACATAGCACTGGTGCTACAGAGGTTGATAGTTTTGTAGCACAGGCCAAAATCTTGTAGCACAAGTATAAAACGTGTTATATTTGTAACAGTCACAAATGTGCCTATTGTATTTGTGTTATTTAGTTGCAGTGCCATGTTTGGCTGTCATTTAGTATATCGCCATGTGTTATTATTACTATGATACACTCATATGCTATTTTCAATTAATATCATAAACAACATAAGGAATATTAGCATAATTTTGAGTGGACTGAAGGAATGAGTCAGCGTTAATAGTTTTAAATGCAAATAATTTATTGAAACATAGAAGTGGTCGGTTGGGGGACACACACACACACACACACAATGGGGGACCCTGATGTAAACAAGACAAACGTCTTTCTCTGGTCTGCATCCCCTTAACAATTGTGTGTATTGAGCCGTACTGTACTGTACCCATTCTGCAATCTGTTAAATAAAGTTATTCATTCACACACACTGTTTCAACTCACCACCCCCGCATCATATTGTAGTCTAGTCTGTCTTCAAACTTCCACTCCTCTCGAAACTTGTTTATATTTGAATATCAACATTATCTGTCCATCCTCAGTTTACTATAATATACTCCTGTCCTGAGTTCTGACTAGTGACTTCATCGTCTTTCCAAACGCACGCACACACACACACATAACAGGGAAGGGGAGAGAGTGCCCCCCCATTTCCCTTTCCCCAGTCCACACTGTGTCTGCTGGCTCTGCCTCTGATCAGGATTAGCTTGTTAGCTTGCTAACGTTGTAGTGATTGTAATGGTACATAAACGTTAATTTCGGGCGATGTGCGCATAAAGGAATGGCGACGGTGCAAAGCATGTAGATGCATTTGACCCGTTGCGAGAAAAAAAAACACCACAGACTTATTTCGGGACGTGTAGGAGTGCGCAACTGCACCAACGCGCTGCTCTGCTTGCAAAAGCACGGATAGGGCGGATATGACTCGTCGAGTTGTCACAAGAGTTTTTTCAAAATAAGAGTATCATATGCACCTGAACGTTGCTAGCTTTCGGAGCCTAGCTGGAGCTGCGCGTGGGCAGAAATGAGACCCGCTACAGGATTTTCAAAATAAGTATCTATATGAACCGAATCCCTATCGCACCAGTGCTATTGAAGTAAATCCATCCATCGCACAGACCGATGTTGCTGTAGCACGTGCGATATATATGTCGCACTGTACTGCCCTGCATTAAACTAAATAGTTCACTGAGGAGTTGTCTTATATAGCAGTAGCTACAGATAGCTCCTGATATCAATGTCTTATGAGTCGATGCGTATTCGAGCTGAGGGCACGCTGAATATAGTCAATAGGGTCCAGCTGCAGCGCCGGAGAATCCTGGCCGTAGCCGGAGGCTACAGTATAGGGTCCAGCTGCAGCTCTGGAGAATCCTGGCCGTAGCTGGAGGCTACTCGAGTACACAGACAGTGGAGCTGGTTGCATATAGCAAGCATTTTGACTTGTTGCGTGGTGGCGATGTCTCGCAGATAATACAACTACAAGTATGATTATATAATATATATATTTTATTAAAAAAAAATTATATAAAATTTATTTTTTTTTAAATCAAAAACAATCGATATAAATAATGGTAAAATTGTTATTAAAAAATGTGCCCATAAAAAAATATTTTTTGCCCCTAAATTTCTCATTCAGGGGCAAGTGTGCCCCTAGTGAAAAAGCTTAGCGTACAGCCCTGCAGTTAGTTTTTATAGTGTACCGTTTGGCTACTTCATTGAACGTAAAGAGAGAGAGACAGGCTCAGCCCCATTCCTCACTATTGGAACTCCACGAAACTAATTTCTCCTGAGTCTGTGAGCTATTTAGCTTAGTTAGCAGCTAACTTTAGTTAAGGTTTTTACCGTGACGTGGGCATACATGAATGGAATTGCGAGGATATAAAGCATGTTGGACGCATTTATTAAAACCGTTGCTCACAGAGTTTACATAGAAACAGCGCAACTCACGAGGAGTTGTCACAGGCTGTCATAGCTTTTAAAATTGAAGGTGGGGGTATCGGGCTCAGCCCCTCCCTTCCAGCTGGAGTTGACATGAAACATCAAATGCGAGCGAACGCCCACTGTCGAGTCCTGGCTCTAGGCAGAATCACGAATAGTTGTTTAAGAGAAGTTATTTATATTGCGAATGTGATTTATTGCGCACTAGTTAGATCAGGGGTTCGCAAGTGTGGGTCGCCAGATGATTTCAAACAATTTTTTTTTTTTTTTTGCAGTCAGGCTACCTAACTTAGAAGCAGGTCAGGCCAGTGTTTCTAGTTGCAGCAGCGCAATAGTTAGATAACCTAGATGGTAGGGATGGGTTCACATTTGAACCGATACGGTACCGGTACCTGTGAATCTGTACCTTTTTTCTGTACTTTAGTCTCTAAAAATGTAATCTACCTACCTCAGTCGCGAAAAAAAATCCAAACTTCAAATAACTACACTTTTGACTGTTTTCGGCTTGCCATTGCCCCGACTGCTTTGTTGTTGAATCAAGTCAAATCCTAGGTAAGCGTATATTGTACGTGTGAACGTTGACATGAAAAGAAAAAAGGGTAAAAAAATAAATAAAAAATGCGGTATCTCACGTGAATCGATACTCTATAGTACCGACGTGTTTTGGTAAGTACCTTTTTAAAAGTACCGAATTCTGTACCCATCCCTACTAGATGGGGAACAACCAGGAGATCACTGCAACTCACACAAGTTGGAGAACTATCTCTCTCTCTCTCTTTTGCTCTCACACACACAAAGGGAGCCGCATGTGATTGGTGGAGGCGGGACCCTTACAAAAACTATAAATCCTTCAAAATCAGTGTTGTTGCTAATCATTGACACATGCTAGCCTGTAATAATCCCCCCAGAAAAATCTACTTTGCATTTGATATATTGCAAATATATGCCATCACACACACTGGCATTTAAATGGTTAGAATTATAAAAATAATATGTGGTGTTATGATCAGGGCTGAAGTTGAATGAAAGATTGTATTTTTTTTCAATCTGACATTACAAAAAAACAGAATCCATCAAATCAGTGTGGTTGCTAATCATATATGCTAGCCTGTTTTTTTAACAATAATTTGTGATGCCACCACAAACACTGGCATTTAAAGGGTACAAATAAAAAAAATCCTGCACCAGAATGCAGGAAATTAAGTCTTTGTAACAAAAGAAATCCTGGTGGGGGACCCCCAGACCCCCTGCTTAAAAAGTGGCCTGACTGGGTCTATATTTTACACTATATTTCCTGGCCTGAATGATTTCCCCAGTCCGGCCCTGTTTAAAAGCCTCCAATGCTTATTAGTGTGTGTGCGTTTGAATGTTTGCATGTTTTAACCATACATTTCCATTTATAAAAAAATATATATTATAATTTTTTTAAATGTCTTTTACCTCCTATAATAGTGGGGGTCGCGGCTCTCTGACACCGTTATTTGGGGGTCGCGGCCTGAACAGTTTGGGAACCCCCGAGTTAGATTACACGTTGCGAATGTTATGACTTTGAACGTCTGCCATTTCCACCGCAAGAGGCATACAAGTCGACGAAATTTCATAGTCGATGAAATTTCATCGTCGACATGGTTGATGAATCATGACGGCCCTAATAAATTGTAATGAACCAAAGGAGAATATAAATATTTTTTCCCCCCCATCTTTGACAGTGAATAACCATGCTGACAATGACCAAAAGCTAAAAGATGCCACTGAGTTCATTCAGCTACTTCGTAAGATCAAGTATAGTCAATATTAGGCCTGCCACGATAACACATTTTGCTGGGCGATTAATTGCCCCCGAAAATATCGCGATAAGCGATATTATTGCGACCGGTTAGAGAATTTTGTTTGAGAAATTTATTTCCCAAAACTTTTATTTTGAAGCCCACTATCTAGGTCGTCCTCGGACGGGCCCTCCATCGGTGCTTCCAGTCATCCCGATCCTCCATGCATCTGGCTAGCTCGCCGGTGCTTTCTGTTCCCACATCTCTCCTGAGTACGTCCACATAGGTTAACGTGGGACGTCCTCGTGATCGATGCCCGTGTGTTGGTTCCCACAGTACAAGTTTGCTGGTTGGCATCTCATGGTGTCTCTGGCAGTGACCTGCCAGCCTCATTCTCCTGACTGCCACTTTATCGCTCACCTTTAGCACCCCCCCATACAAGTTTGCATTAGTGACATGCTCATCCCTGTTGATGTTGAGCACCACACGCATCATTCTGGTGTAGCACCCATCCAAGGACTTCTGCAGGGTGGGCTTCAAGGTCCAGCATTCACTGCCATACAAAAGGACAGACTCAACTGTTGCATGAAAGAAGTTGAGCTTGATTTGACGGGGGAGGTTGGATTTCCACACACTGGTCATGCCGTTCAGAGCCCTCCACGCAAGTGCCTTCCTCACTTTAAGGTCTTGCTCGGACGAGTTGACCCACGAGCCCAGGTACTTGAAATCACTGACTTCCTTTAGAGCAGAGCCTCCTGTTGTCCTTAGAGGTGGATGATCCGGGAGGATGTTATACATTATGACCTCGGTTTTCTTGGCATTTAGCCTAAGGCCAACCTTGGCGCACTCCGTCTCCACTCTGCACAGGAGTTCCTGTGCCTGCTCCACCTGGTCAGAGAGCAGGCTGATGTCGTCCGCGTTCCATCTTTTCCGGTGTTTTAGACTTTTATTTTGAAGCCCACCGACCGGACCGGAAGTATTGTTGTGATTATCCTAAGCAGAACCTATGAGCCGACAACTTGTCTCGTCCGGTTCTGTTTTTGAGCTAATGATAAAACAAATTGTTGGTGAACAACTAACTTTAGGTTAGTTTTAACGTTAGCTACTAACATTAGATGCAGCTACTACAGGCAATCAACGATGAGGAAGCGTCAAAGCAGTATATAATAGAATAGCTGTGGTGCGTAAGCACTGCAGCACGACTCGAAACTACCGGAGTGTTATAATAAATTAATTCATGTTTAACTTGTCCCCGTGTCCAGTCCTTTGACTAGCCCCACCCGTTCATTGTAAACAATGATGCATGTAATTGTATTCACGTTATTCTGTGTTGTACTTGTAGCTATGCTATACGTTGTATTTCGTTTGTTAGCTAATGTTAGCATGGAATGAGAATCAAAGCTCTATCTTTCATCTTTATTTAGCAGTCCAGTTTCTCCGGGCAGTAGCGAGTAACTACTTGGGTCTAAAAATAGCTAACGTTACACTACAAATAATGCTACTTGGTTAAAAGGAGCAACACTATTGAGAAATGTAGTTAAGCTATGTGGCGGTGCCCCACGGAGCTCCCGTGCTGTACTCTGGTAACGTCAGCGGCCCGCCTCCCAACACGGACAGTGACTGACAAGGGGCACTGGTTCCGCCTCATTAAAACAAACGTGCAAATAGCAATTAATCGCGCCCGTCAAAATCATTGCATTCATTTTAATTATCGCAGCAATTAATCGATTTATTGCTTATCGCGGCAGGCCTAGTCAATATCTAAACAAATGAACAATGGGCAGATAATTTACAGGGGCTTTTGTACATGCAGTACAGAATTTTGCCATCCGGACAGTACACATGCAATATGAATGTAGAAATGGGTTTATAGGGCCAAGTGAGGCATCATTTGAAAGGCCAGAATCTCCTCTATTATAATACCATAGTTAAATCTGTAACCCTCTTACATAAAACTAAATAACCAATTCTCATTCTCTCCTTCCACTGACACTCTTCTCTATCACTATCTCCCTCCAGATAGCTGTTGTCCTGTCGGGCCATTCTGTCTATATATACACCCATGTGTTTTTCAGTTCTTATGAAAATCTTCCTGTCAGGATTTTCCTTCCTTTCCAATTTGTTATCCTAGGAAAAGAGAGCTACCTATTTATAGCTGGTTAAGGACTGGTGGTTCTTGCTTGGCTTTCTGTGTTCCTGATTAATTCCAACTGAAAAGTTAGACCTTTGTTTGTTAGGATGAATGTAAAATGTACTGATATTTCTTTCCTTACATTCCCCCAAGATTGGTCTGAATATGACCACCCCTCGTAGCCTCTCACACCTTGGTTTGAGAGAACCGTCTGTCTGTTTGGTGGACTGCATGAAACCGTCACAAGTGGACCAGGAGAAGAGCTGTTTGGACTGCATGGAAACAAGTATGGAAATGTTGACTTTAATCTGTAAACATTATGACTTTATAAGTGTCGACTTTAACCTCTTAACACATTATGACTTTATAAGTGTCGACTTTAACCTCTTAACACATTAACTGCCACAGAGTTTGATCAGCTTATACCATTCTCTGCCAGCACTGTAAGTCTATGGAGATGTTCACCTTCTTTGCAGGGCTATAACTTTTTAAATTGTATTGCTAAATTGACATTACTATGGCCCATTCAACATCGATTATCTATCGTTCAGGATGTAGGAACGTTTTATTTTTTCATTCATACGAAAATACCGTCTAGAGTATAAATAGTTTTTATCGTTTTCTGCAGTAATTCCTAGAACGTGAGATATAGGCATAAATGCATATATAGATTATCAAATGCCGTTTGGTTCCGATCCACGCTATATAATATATATATATATTAGAAGGACTGGAGTATCTTTCCCGATACTTCCTTAACTCAGATGGTAGAGGCGCTGCTTCACCTTCTTTACGACTGAGTCTATGTGTGTTGTCCATGTCAGGTCTTCTGAGATGTGGACCCCCAGGTACTTGAAGCTGCTCACTAGGGCTGTCTTAAATACTTCGAAGCTTCGTTCGATGGCACAAGCTTCGAACATTAAAAAAAAAATCGAAGTTTAAAAAAAAATATATATATATATATATATATATTTTCCAAAAAAAATTTTTTAATTATTTTTTTTTAACTTCGATTTGTGTGTGTGTGTGTGTGTGTGTGTCCCAGTTAGGACAGCCGAATCCCGTCCAATCTTTCGCCGTCGACTAAAGACTCACTTCTTCAACCATTATCTGAAATGATATATATAAAAAGAAAAAAGAAAAAAATCTAACCGTGACTAACCTTACTGTCATGCACTTGTCCTAATAAACTAACCTACACTGTAACACGCAACACTTGATGAACATTGTTACTCAGCTGATAGAGTTGTACCCTTCTTGCTGTCTTGTCGTACAGAACTTGTAAGTCGCTTTGGATAAAAGCGTCAGCTAAATGACTAAATGTAAGTGTGTGTGTGTGTGTGTGTGTGTGTGTGTGTGGGCGCGCCTTGTAGAATTCCACACATAAGAAAGAAAGATACTGGGATGAATAAACAAAATAGGAAATAAAATGTAGAAATGCATGCAATACATAAATAAATATGAATCTCCATATATGAAATATAACATTTAGATAAGGTGCTACTGAGATGTTTTGGTGAGTTCTTTGTTTTTTTGTGGAAGTTGCCCTTCTTAAAAATGCATGAACATTCACTGATAATTGGTCTGTAGTGGAGTCTACAAGGTCTACATTGCCGGACCATGTAGAATCCGGACCTTGTAGACTGACATAATTCTGTGCATAGTTTAGTCTACACAGGCCATATTTCAAATAATCAAAATCTTACTTCATTCATCTTAAACATTCTTGATTTGGGGGATTGGTAGTTCCCATGAAATCTGAAGTTCAAACGACAACAGCGATCCACCTTGAATTAAATCACACAGCCGAGTGAAACCAGTCACGAAAGGGGCTACTTAATTAATTAATTAATCCAACCCACTTTATTTATAGAGCACATTTAAAAACAACAAAGTTTACGAAAGTGCTGTACAAGTCTCACAACATAAGATAAAAAAAAAGTAAAAATAAAAAAATATATAAAAAAAAATATTAAAAGAAAATATTTTTTTTCGAAGCTTCGAATTAAAATCGAAGCTCGGCCCCGAAGCTTCGATTGCCAAAAAAAGCTTCGAAGGTCAGCCCTACTCACCCTGTCCACGGTAGGCCCGTTTATCCTCAGTGGTGTGTGTGTCCCCTGCGGTGTTCTCCTAAAATCCACGATCAGCTCCTTGGTTTTACCAATGTTCAGGAGCAGGCGTTCCAGTGCCTCAACCTCCTCCCGGTAGGCCTTCTCGTCGTCGTCAGATCAGCCCCACCACCACGTGTCGTCCGCAAACTTCACTATGGAGTTGGAGCTGAACTTGGCCACACAATCATGTGTGTATAGTGAATACAGCAGGGAGCTCAGAACACAGCCCTGGGGGGACCCGTTACTCAGGGTGATGGTGTTTGAGGTCTGACCCCCCACCCTGACCGCCTGGGGCCTTTCACTCAAAGTCCAGTATCCAGGCGCTCAGAGCGGAGCTCAGACCCAGCTCGATCAGCTTGTCCACCAGTCTGGTGGGGACTATGGTGTTGAACGCTGAGCTGTAGTCAATGAACAACAGTCTCACATAGCCCCCCTTCTGGCAGTCTAGGTGAGAGAGGGTGCTGTGCAGTACTTGGGAGACCGCATCGTCAGTGGCCCTGTTTGGCCTGTATGCAAACTGCAAAGGGTCCATATCACTGGGGAGGGAGGCACAAATGTAATCCTTAACCAGCCTCTCAAAACATTTCATGACCACAGAGGTGAGTGCCACCGGTCTGTAGTCATTGAGACCTGTTGGGGAGGATTTCTTTGGTACCGGTATTATAGTGGAAACCTTGAAGCAGTCAGGGACCACGGACTCAGCCAGGGATAGATTAAATATGGTGGTGAACACTGGGGATAGCTGGTTAGCACAGTACTTAAGTATACGTCCTGTTATCCCATCTGGGCCAGCTGCCTTTCTGGTGTTCACCCGCATAAATGCTCTTCTCACACTGTGTTCCGACAACGAGAGAGCGTCCCCGCCCCCCCGCGGTTGCCCCCCCCCTCCACAACAGCCGGCACGCCAGTGACGTCGTTAGCCGGTGAGCTAGCATTGCCACTGTCTGCACCAAACCATGCGTACAGTATGCAGTAAAGGAATATAGCATCAGCCAATGGACATATCGATCTACCAGATGGCGATCAATAACTGGGAAATCTTTTTTGGAATCCAACCGGCCACAGGTAAGAGCGATTTGACGTCAATTACAGCCCGATTGGGCCTTGCTTTCATAGCCAAGCCTCTCGTCAGCGTATGATGTTGCAATAACGAATGCCATTATTGGTAATCAATAATCAGAAATAGGGGTGCACCGATATGAAAATTGGCCACCGATACCGATACCGATTGTTCAACTAACACAATCGGCCGATACCGATACCGATACCGATAATTGTGGCAAAAAATAAGTATTTTTATTTTTTTTTAATATTTTTTTTTTTTATTTTTATTTTTTTAATGAAACTACTGTATATTTGTATGTGTGTTTGTATTTGTAGGCCTCTTTACTTACTTAAAAAAGGAAACATCAAGAAATATGTTTATGGTATCACTGATCCCTCTCCCAGTATCGTCTGGCGGCCTGCAGAGGGATACTATTTTCTCAACCAGAGCTTTCAACCAATGCAATGGAACCATTCTGGCGGCCTGCAGCGGGATACTATTCTCTCAACCAGAGCTTTCAACCAATGCAATGGAACCATTTTGATTGACAGTCGATTCGGCCAATTACGCCACACCGCTAGCACCCACCTCCTGCTTACCACCAAGCGAATATTCATTTTTCTACTTCGGGGCATGCCGCCATTGATCTGCTTGTGAGAATGCGAGTCAAACTCAGAACCACAACAAGCTAATAAGTTAGCTGCCCGGCAGTGCCCGCCGACCAGCGCGCTCCACAGGATGGCCAAACGAGACACAATGATTTTACTGCAACAAATGTTATAATAAAACAAAGCCTTTCTATACATTTGTCTGGTTGAAAACTTTATTAACAGATTGCAGAATGTGTAGTTGGGTACGGAATGAGCAACGGAATGTAACCGAGCTATGCACGGCTTGCTTGCTATCTTCGGGTAAATACTATGCTGATGTAATTGAACGTGTAACTAACTATAATAACGTTAATGCCACAAAACGAATGTTTGTGTCATTTTAACAGCAGATACTTTCTTAAATGCCATCCTCCCGACAGAGCGGTGTTGATGGGGAGCTCTGATGGATTCGCTTGGTTGTGTTATTACATTAGCATTGAACAGCTAACCGAAAGCTAGGGTTAACTAATGTTAAAGGTTTAGCCATAACGTTACGTTGGCTAAAGTTGGGGCTATTCTTAATCCAGTAATAATGGCTGCAGTGCAGACCTGCAAGCAAAGTACAGCAAGTTGGCAAAGGAGTATTCCAACGTAAATCACATTTTCACCAGTAACGTTAGTCGTCTGCCTCCCGGCTATGAACGGACTCGGAGTAATGCCTTGCTGCTATGGGTAATAATAATATGCTGATGTTATTGTCCGTGTAACACTAACTATATAACGTTAATGCCACAAAACGAATGCCTTGTTAATCATAAATAGTAACTTTGATGCAGTAGCTTGTGTGTGTGTGGGGCGGACGGCGGGCGTTGTGCAGGTAGGTCGCGAGTGAATTTTTTTTTTTGTCTTGACGCTACACAAATGGATGGTTAGTTATCGGCGACTGCTATCGGCACATTTGAGCTTATCGGCCGATAGGCCGATAGCAGTCAACAAGGCACTTATCGGCCGATACCGATACCCGACCGATATATCGGTGCACCCCTAATCAGAAACGACTTCCCCCCCAGGGCTCTACGCTAACCTTTTTCCCAAGGAGCACTGAATGAAAACATTTAGGAGCACACAAAGAAATTTAGGAGCACACAAAAATATTTAGGAGCACAGTGAAAATATTTCATAATATATATATTTTTTTAATATTTTAATATTTATTTGTACTGTGCGTGCATGTGCAAATGGGAACGGGACACACATCTGTGCAATAGCACATACCACCAAAGTCACTGGCCCACTGTGTGCGTGTGTGTGTATCTGCGTGTGCAAACTGGAATGGGACACAGACATTTGAACTATTAAGTGATTAATGCCTACTGTGGCAAAGTTGAAGCCAACAACTAGGCCTAATAAAAAAGGCAGTGACATTAAACAAAAAGGAGACACTGGCATTACCACCAGGGCCCTCAGTAGAGGGGACTGTAAGGTAGGGCTGGGCGATATGGCCTAAATATGATATCACGATATTTTCTGACCTTTCGGCGATACACGATACGCATCACGATGTTTTTCTTTTTTTCCCCAAACAATTCATTATGAGGCTTACCAAGACAGTATTTGAGTTTGCAAGCTAACATTAAAGACAAAATAAAATACCCATGCATTTAGCATTTTTATATTATATATTAGATTTAGATTATTGGATTATTAGATTATATATTGCATATATTTAGCAATGAGATATTATATAATTTAGATATGAAATATGATGAATCGAAAATGGGGGACCCTGATGTAAACAAGACGAAAGTCTTTCGCTGGTCTGCATCCCCTTAACAATTGTATGTATTGAGCTGTACTGTACCCATTCTGCAATATGTTAATAAAGTTTTAAATCAATCAATCAATCAATCAATAGGATTTTAGCATTTTTATGAAACTACTGTATATTTGTATGTCTCTAAATGTTTTGATGAATTGAAAATGGAGGACCCTTATGTAAAAAAGCCGAAAGTCTTTTTCTGGTCTTCATCCTCCAGTCAGTCCACTGTTGTTGTATTGAGCTGTACTGTATTGTACCCATTCTGCAATCGTTAATAACGTTCATTCGTTCAATCATTCAGCCGGCAACAATAATTTTGATTGACAGTCGAGTCTGCCAATTACGTCACACCGCTTGTACCCGCCCTGCTGTTCTTAGCACCAATCGGCAAGCAGCGCTATTCTTTTTTTACTTCCTGAATGCCCTCCTTGATTTTAACGAGAGCTCAGCTCAACGACAACAACAGCTCACCTCAGCCGACGAGTGATTACTAGCGCACCGCAGCATGACAACGAGGCATAATGATTTTACTGCAACAAATGTTATAATAAAAGCCTTTCCATACATCTGTCTGATTGAAAACTTTATTAACAGACCGCAGAATGGGCACGCACAACTCGGCACGGACTGAGATATGAACAGTAACGCTTGCTATCTATGTCGTCATTGGACGTTGCTATGTTTGGGTAAATACGCTGATGTGTAACTATATAACGTGTAACTATATAATGTTGATGCCACAAAACGAATGCCTTTGTTAATCATACGTACTAACTTTGATGCAGTAGTGTGTGTGTGGGAGCGGCGTTGTTCAAAAGTTTGAACGGGGTGGACCAGATTGACGCGACACAATCCTCTTGGGCAAAACATCACGATATCCACGATACGTTAAAAAAGTGTATCGTTAATGAACTGTACCCGATATTTATATAATATCGTCATATCGCCCAGCCCTACTGTAAGGTGCCTTTTCGGTATACTACCTTTGCTAAAACTGTTCTCTGTTAAAGGTGGTAACTACTGGAATAGCCTACCAGTTGTGATTAGAGAGTGCCCCACATACTCCATGTTCAAGACTCCTCTTAAACTGCATCTTAAGGCAAACCAGAACTGTGATCATTTTTAATCTGATTTAGTTTATGTAACTTGTTTCTTGTTTTTATTGTTTTTATCATTGATTGTCACAATGCTTTACCCTAAGCAGGCTATTTATTTATTGAAAGAGTTTTGCTGTCTCCTGGTGTAAATTAGCTCTTGCTACAACCCTGCATGTTTACATTTTGTATTTTGTACTTGATGTTCAGTAACATGTGCTGTCCCTATCAAATAAACTATCAAATCAAACTACTGCTACAAAAGTAAGTCACTTAACTTTAGCTTTTGCCCCTTTTATGCATACAATGCCTATGTTTTGGCTAGTGTTGCTCTTCTAGAAAAATAATCCTTTCAGGGTTGCCTATTGAAATACTTTACACCTCCAGTACAGAAACGTTGTTTATGAGTTTCCGTGTCAGGTAGACCATTGATTGACAGTCGATTCTGCCAATTACGTCACACCGCTTTCACCCACCTCTGCTGTTGATAACGCTAGCCAAGTTAGCATACACACACACGCACAGTGGGCCAGTGACTTGTGTAGGGTCTGGGCGATATGGCCAAAAATGATAACGCTATAACGATATCGATAACTATAAAAAAACGATAAAAAAAGCTAATGTTAATTTTTTTAATTTTTTATATATATATATAACAGATGTATGTTTATTTTGCAGCAATTCTTTGTCGTTGCCGCCATCTTTAGTGTTACATCCCCTCACACTCCAGTTCTCAGGCTGCAGCTGGTTTGAAAGCTAAAGTAAACCAGCTTCTCTGCTGGCTGTGGCTCCAGGGGAGTTGAACAGTTCTGGCTCTGCTAGTTTATTTTCGATCTTTTGGCGCTTTTTTGGTGGACAAACCACCGTGACTCGTGACTGGAGTCTAGCTCTGCTAGCACACATAGCCTACTGTGTACAGACGGTTTCAAACTGTATTTTAAATTAGAAAGCAAACAAAATAAAAGAGAAAAATATATCTCAATTCGGTCAGTATTGTCATTTGGACAAGCAATGCCATTACTTTAAGTTGCAGGCAAGAAAGACAAGTCTGTCCATTGTCTCTGGTTTTAAAACTGACCTGTTGCAGATCAGAAAAAAAAATTCAATATTTTTTTTATATAAGATTATTAAAATATATCGCGATAATTATCGTTATATCGCCCAGCCCTAGGGGTGTAACAATGTATCGCAATGCATCGATCCTAAGGGGAAAATTCAACTGCATCGATTTGAAAATGTTAGAATCGATGTTATTGTCATGTCCGTTACAGTCAACACAACGACATACGCTACTGCAACCATGTTATGATTTACAAAGCAAGGCATTCGTTTTGTTGCATTAACGTTATATTACTATTGCTATATGTAACTGAGGGGTTACAAAACCCTGACTGTATTAAAGATTGTGATAGATTAAACCACTGCTAGCTCTGGCTGCAATTGTAGCTTACCACCACCGGTATGACTGTGTATGAAAGAATAATGGACTCTGTGAAGCGCTCTGAGTCAGAGCAACAGTCGGTCAGAGAAGAGCGCTATATAAATCCAATCCATTATTATTACTTAGTATTACTGGCCAGACAGTACATCTAAATATGGCAGACACTCATAATAACACGGCACTAGGGATGGGTACCGAATTCGGTACTTTTGAGGCACCGAACCGAAACACGTCGGTACTACAGAGTATCGAATCAAGTGAGAAACCGATTTTTTTTTTATTTTTTTTTTATACTTTTTTCTTTTCATGTCAACGTTCACACGCACAATATATGCTTACCTAGCATTTGACTTGATTCAACAACAAAGCAGTCGGAGCAATGACAAGCCGAAAACTGTCGAAATTGTAGTTATTTGAAGTTTGGATTTTTTTTTTACGACTGAGGTAGGTAAATTAAATTTCTTGAGACTAAAGTACCAAAAAAAGGTACCGTTGGGTACCGGTATCGATTCACAGGTACCGGTACCGGTATCGGTTCAAATGTGAAAGGTACCCATCCCTACACGGCACGGGACAAAGAAATATCATTGAGGGTATTTATTATTATGCAGTAAATGGTACAGATATGAGAATTAGGGTCGCGCTTGTATGGCGAAGAATATGCATAAGTCAGTCAGTAGCATAAGTCAATGGGAATAGAATAATTCCTACGATGGGGTACTAGGCTAACGCCGCCTGGCGTAGGATGGCAATTATAAGGGGAAACGCTGGTACCGCTGCAGACAAGGAGGTTCCTCCCAGAGATGTAAGCTCTGGAGGAGAGAGTAATGTTCGGATACTCAGTCTGATCAATTGACGAAGAAGGGGGTTCACGTACAGAATCCAGTCCTTGTAATCCAAAGCTCAGCATCAAAGCAATAACTGTAATCCAATTGCACGATAGCAATGATGATAGCCAGCTAGCCTCGGTCCATGAGGCCAGCCCGAATGTAGATCCTCAAGGTGGTTAAATCCAAACGACAGTGGAGATTAACGATGCTCTTCTCCAAGGGTAGTACGTTCCACAATCAATATAATCCAACCAATACTGGTTCTGCAATCGCCGCCGTCGGTTCTCCTGTGCACATGTCCAGTAGGTTCTCCGACTAGGCCTCCTCGTGTGCTGGTACCAATGTATTTAGTCCACGCGCACTGGCTAAGGTCCACTAGCTAAACGAACGAACTGCTGGGTAATGCTGCACACGAACGAACTGCTGTTGGCACGATACACAATAATTAACGACTCTTTACTTCACATTAAGCTAAGTCGAACTTGACGTTACTGCATTAAATCTGACACTTTTACTATTCACTTCACACGTGGTTCTCAACGCTCTGTTAGACGAACTGCTTCTCACTACATTAGTGGATGAACGATGATCTGCCGCCATATATATACTTAAGTGGCTCTCTAGTGCCAAACCTAACCACTTGCCCGGAATCAATGCGCTGCCAAGGGCATGTCCTGACTTGCCCAGACTCGCCCTTGAACCTGTCTGAGTGCGAGACTGCCTGGCGCCACCGTCGGGGGGCATTATCCATAAGGAAAGTGAATATTACTATTAGGGATGCCCCGATCGATCGGCCACCGATCGTTATCGGCCGATAATCAGTATAAATATGCGATCGGGGAATTCCGATAATTAGTCATATTCGCCGATCGCGGAAACTGATCAAGTGGATATCTCACTCGCTTGTCTCAGACGCACAGGACCTGCAAACTGCTCCTCCTCCCTAGCCCCGCCCGTACCCGTGTAGAGTTTGTAAACACAGAGGAGGCGGACCTCCTCTGCTGAGTCTAGATAGTGCATTCGACCTGAGCTAACGTTAGCTACCTAGCTATCGTTACTGTTTAAACAAAATTACCCAGTCAACTATTCACTTTTAGTAGGCATTGTCTAACGGTATTTAGCCGGCTAGCTACTGATAGCTCCGGATATCAACAAATGCCCCAGGAAGTCTAGTAGTCCATGTTGATATCTCCGTTAGCTTGCGTTAGCTGACGTTAGTTCACAGTTCAAAACGAAATGTCCGATTGAACTAAATAGTTGTCTTAACGTCATCTAGCCGGCTAGCAGTAGCTACAGATAGCTCCTGATATCAATGTCTTATAACATCGATTGAATGCGTATTCGAGCTGAGGGCTTGCTGAATGTGACAGTAGTAACGTTATACCAATAGGGCCCAGCTGCAGCGCCGGAGAATCCTTTTTGGAGCTGGAGGCTACTAGAGTACACAGACCAGGGTTTCCGTTAGAATTTTTTTTTGCAGGTCTGAGTGTCCGGTAGATTTCAATCTACCGGACAAATGGGATAAATTCCGGTCAGAGTTTATTGAGCTTAAAAACAATTGATAGGCCTATATAAAGAATGACATCATCAAGGCATTTATAATATTTTAACTTAAAACTAGACTACTTTTGCGTATATACAGTCATTAATATATTCCAAATAAAATAAGTCCCTCGAGACTGCGTGCTGCTGCCGACTTGAGGTGTCGGTGGGCAGTCTGCCCGACCTTAATAAACAGCAGTCTGTTATAATCACATTTTTATGAGCTAACGAATTCCGTTATATTGGACATTTGTATTAATTATATCAAGCGAAGAACTGAGAAATTTGGCAGAGAGACGGCAACATTATTGTGGGTTTGCGCCGTGATGTATATCTCCACCTCCCAACGACTTGGTGCTGCTGCTCATAATGTCCGGTGAAAATAATTCCCTCTAAGCACAATTTGATTATTTGAATTGTATTAAAATAGGCTAAAATTAAATAGCCTATGCGATGAACGAAACAATCATTACATTTGTCGTTGCTTCACCAAGCAGCCGGTCAATGACATCCTGTGTCAGCGAGCTGGCAGCTGATATATTTACGTGAAGCATGGAGCAGGAGCAGACAGAGCAGAGCAGCGGTGTCAGCAGCGCCCCCACCCAACAGCTGAATTGCCAATGGCTGAATTTGAGTACTGCACCCTGCCAAGCCATGCTTCACGTAAATATATCAGCTGCCAGCTCTCTGACACAGGATGTCATTGACCGGCTGCTTGGTGAAGCAACGACAAATGTAATGATTGTTTCGTTCATCGCATAGGCTATTTAATTTTAGCCTATTTTAATACAATTCAAATAATCTAATTGTGTTTAGAGGGAATTATTTTCACCGGACATTATGACCGGAGAGATTAGATATGTCGGACTTCACCAGATTTTGCCGGTCAAATACCGGTAATTACCGCCTAACGGAAACGCTGACACAGACAGTGGCGCGGTTTGCAGATAGCGAGCATTTTGACTTGTTGCGTGGTGGCGATGTCTCGCAGATAATACAAGTACAAGTCTAATTATATAATATATATTTTATATATAAAAAAAATGATATAAAATAATTTTTAATTTCTTTTTAATCAAAAACGATCGGTATCGGATCGGTATCGGCCGATATGGCTCACGACGATCGGTTATCGGTGGCAAAAAACGTGATCGGGGCATCCCCAATTACTATGATTCAAACGCAGGCTTAAAGGGATATACCGTGTATATATAAATAATATACAAGGTATATAAAACAATAAATGTAGATTCTCAGCTTTAATCTGGCCCTTCACAACACTATAGATAAATCTAGGTGTTCTAAAATCTATTGCTATTGGTAAGACTAGAATAAGTTAACTTAAAGTGGAAATGAAGCAGTGCGATAAATACATATTCATATCATCACATTAGTATTTAGATAAGCCACAGAAAAAATCACGTTATAAAAATAAGCAGTTTCTAAGAAAAAACGATTTGTTATGTGCATTTTTGAAGCATTTATCATTATGGGCGCGGCCATTTTGTTGCTGACGTCATGGGGCTTGTTTGGTGTATACACTGCTGGTTAGCTGCCTATAGTGAATGGGTCAGTCGGTAAATAAAATGTTGCCTACAAAACAACGGGACCGCGGTGGTTCTGTTTGTATTGCTCCTGGCTGTTCAAACTAATTTTACCATGTGAGAGAGAGGAAAGTTGGTTAATTTCCACAAACTACCTGTGAAAAAAACAGTGTTGTTGGCATGTTGGCTCAGGCTGGCTGCACTCAGGCGGCGTGATCAGCCTGTTGGACAGGGAATGAAGATCCCCAGAGAACACTTCATTGCCTCGGATTATGTTGTTGGGGGTGGAAGGTTTGTCCAGAAGACCACTAATCAGCTGAAGCCTGATGCGGTTCCCTCGGTCTTCGACAGACAGACCGGCGTTAGCTCTCGGGAGCGATGGCTAGCTGGTTAGCACCAGCCGGGGACCGGCGTTAGCAGCACCAGCCGGGGACCGGCGTTAGCAACCGGGAGCGTCGCGGAGCATTCAGCCTGCTGGCTACCTAGATCCACTTCAACCAGCGTCGCGGAGCATTCAGCCTGCTGGCTACACAGCTTGTCTGTGTGCTGGAACCTCGGCAAGCTAACGGTAGCTGGCTACACAGCTTGTCGGTGTGCTGGAAGAATTCCGTGTTAACCTCTTAACACATTCAGTGCCACGCCCCTTCCGGGAAGTGCATCTGGCCTTGCCGTCCATTAACCCCATGTAAACGCTCACCTTGTTTGTAGAGGGGGGGTCACTGATTGGAGACAGCTGTGTCTGTGGATGGTGGCGGTGTGAGGCAGCACGAAAATGCTCAGTCGAATATGATGAACTTTTAGCCAAACTTTGACATTCACTCTTTTAATTTTGATCCTGAATTAATTTGAACTTCAATAGTCTTCCTTGTCTGAAGCAAAACGGTGTTTTTTTCTTGCATCTGCCAGTGTTTTGACAGGGGCGCGTCGGCTGTCGGCCTACACACACCGAGCTCACCTGTAATCAATCGGCGTCATGACGAGCCCGATGGAGGTGGCAGTGCCGGTGGAAATCAACCTGGAGACACTGTGGAGGGCTATTCAGGGATTCAGCACCAAATTGGATTCTAAGGTGGACCCCATATACAACAAACTGGATGTAATCCAGACAAAACTGGACACTTTGGGGGATCACGTATCCGAGCTGGAGACACGGGTCAGTGCCACTGAAGACAATACACAGGATCAAATGAAGCGCATAAAACAGCTCGAAAAAAAGGTGGATTATCTGCTCACAGAGAGAGAGAACTCTGAGAACAGGAGCAGGGCTCTGAATCTGCGCTTTGTGAACATTACAGAGGGCCGCGAGGGTATAGACGTCACCCAGTTTATGTCGCTACTGATTCCCGAGCTTCTGGGGAAAAATTACTTTCCGGAGCCCCTGGCCATTGCAACGGCACACCGAATTGGTCGGCTGGAGTCCAAAGATGACGACGACGGGGCCGCAAGGAACAGACGCGGCGCGGGATCCGACAGCCAGAGGGACCAGAGTCACAGCAAGAGAGACACCAACCCCAGACATCGGCACATCCTCATTAAATTCTACAGGTACCAGGATAGAGCCAGGATCATGAGTCTTGCTAGAGAGAAGAAGGACTTGCTTTACATGGGAAATCGTGTCTATATTTTTCCCGACTACAGCAAGGCAATGCATGACAAACGCCGAAGTTTCATCACCGTAAAGAAGAAACTGCGGGAAAGGGGGTTCGAGTACGCCCTGCGCGGCAGTACACTTGAAGTAAAGATGGATGGCAAATGGAAGAAATTCAACTCTCACGAGGAGGCAGAGGCCGTCTTGCTGCCAACATCAGCGAACTCTTCCCTAAATTCAACAAGTTAAACCAGAGACCTGAAGTGTACTCGTCCTCCTGACTCAGTGAGTGTTTACTAAAGTTTCCCTTCAAAGCTGTAAATGACAGTCCTTGTCCCGAACTTTCAAAGCTGTATGAGCTCAGCCTATAAAGGGGCGATTTAATTTAAATTGATTTAATTTAATTAAACCTAATTTGAGCATTATATTGCGTCATTCGTTTAGCTATATTTCCTTTCCTTTTATCGATTCAGACTGAGCAGAAGTGGTGGTAAGATTTAGACCACCTAAGCCATGGCTGGTTCATTTAGTAACCAAGCAGTCTTATTTTTTATTTTCCTTTTTGTTTTGTGTGTGTGAAGTGTGTAGGCTATACTCTCGGTCTCGGTACTAGTCAGAGACGCTCCCTGATTACTCTCCCCATGTGCATTGGTTCAGTTTTACATCATGGCCAGTGCAGATGACAGTGATTGCCCGTCCTCGCAAGGGGATGACATAGAGAACGATACTCCCATCATTATTGATTTTGATTCTGATTGCCTTGAAGCTAAATTTGACAGTTTTGAGTACACAGACTATAAATCCCATACACAGGTCAATGAAATAGACCCGGACAACAATTTTTTTACAATGTCAAATAACGAATGCCAATATTACACCGCCAGTAAATTCAACAGTAAGATCAATGTGGCAAACAACATATCACTGATTCATTTTAACAGTAGAAGCCTTCCCAGAAACTTTGATTCCATAAAAAGTTATCTAAAGGAATTTGAAAAACCATTCAGTATTATAGCTATTTCTGAGACTTGGCTGAAGCCTGACAATTACTTAGATTTTAACTTGTGTGGTTATGAAATGTTTTGGGTAAATAGAAACAGCAAAGACAGAGGAGGGGTGGTATTGTACATTGATACTAATCTGTGCTGTAAAAAGGTTAACGATATGTCAAGGGCCGTGGACGATCTATTTGAATGTGTAACAGTTGAAATCCAAATGGAAAAAAGAAAAAACATTATTGTGAGTTGTATTTACAGGGAGCCAGGGACGAACGCTGGAGAATTTACCGAGTGGATGGAGACATTATTTTCAAGTCACGGTCAAAAGGACTTATTTTTATGTGGTGACTTCAACATTGATTTATTAAAGGCCAAGCATCATAAAACAACAGAAGCATTTATTGATTCAATGTTCAGTATGAGTTTGCTTCCAAACATTATCAGACCCAGTAGAATAACTTCCCATAGCGCTACTCTAATAGATAACATATTTTGTAACAGTTTTGGTAACACCATTAGTGGATTATTAATCAATGACATTTCGGACCATTTACCTGTGTTTACGGTGTATGAAGTTAATTACAAAAAGAATAGAACAGACACTGCACCCAAATATATACGGGTCAAGACTGATAGTTCAATGAATGCCCTTAAGAATGAGTTAATGGCCCAGCATTGGGAAACTGTGTACCTAGAACAAGACACTGATGCTGCTTATGAGTCCTTTCTGGATATATTCATGAATCTGTATAATAAGCATTGCCCATTAGTCAAGTGTAACAGGAAAAATTACTGTACAAAACCCTGGTTAACCAAGGGTCTGATGAACGCCAGTAAAAAGAAAAACCTTTTGTATAAGCAATTTATTACAAATAGGACGGATGAGTCTGAATTGAAATATAAACTATATAAAAACAAACTAACCAATATTATGAGGAATTGTAAAAAGGTTTTTTATGCCAACTTACTAGAAAGGAATAAACATGATAGTAAGGGTATTTGGAAAGTGCTTAATGACATAATAAGAAAAGGGCCAAAAGGTGGACTGTATCCAAATTACTTCATTGATGACGGCAGGAAAATTAGTAATATGGAGGAAGTGGCCGATGGCTTTAACAAGTTCTTTGTAGGGGTTGGACCTAGTGTAGCTGAAAAAATCACAGAAAGCGGTCCGATAGGGGGTGTAGAAGACTCAATCCATAGAAATCAAAGCTCCATGTTTCTTACTCCAACAGATGGAAATGCAATCATGGCCATACTCAGGAACTGTAAAAACAAAACATCAACGGATTGGAATGATATTGACATGACTGTGATTAAGAACGTAGCGGAAGGATTTGTAGAACCATTCACACATATCTGTAATTTGTCGTTACAATCGGGAATATTTCCTCGTTTGATAAACTGCAAAAGTATTACCAATATTTAAAACGGGGGACAAACACCAGTTTACAAATTATAGGCCGGTTTCTCTGCTTTCCCAATTTTCTAAGATTCTGGAGAAGATTTATGTAAAAAGACTTGAAGAGTTCATTGAGAAACACAAATTGCTGATTGATAGCCAATATGGCTTCAGGCGGAATAGATCCACTACCATGGCCCTCATTGAGCTAATAGAGGAAATAACAACTTCAATTGACAAAAAACACCATGTACTGGGAATTTTTATTGACCTTCAAAAAGCTTTCGATACGATTGACTATAGTATTTTAATTAAAAAGATGGAAAGATATGGCATTAGGGGTATAGCATTGGAATGGATTAAAAGTTACTTGAGTAACAGGAATCAATTTGTACAAATGGGCAGTGCCATCTCAACAAACAGGAATATTAGGTGTGGCTTACCACAAGGTTCAATTCTGGGTCCAGTTTTGTTTCTTTTGTACATTAATGATATCAGCAAAGTATCTGAAACAATGAAATTTGTGCTATTTGCAGATGATACAAATATGATTTGCTCTGGTGAGAGTTTACAACAGATTCTGAATGAAACCATGACTGAATTGGTCAAATTAAAAAAGTGGTTTGACAAAAACAGATTGTCTCTAAACTTGAACAAAACAAAACGAATGATTTTTGGAAATCGTAATTATGACACACCGATCCAAGTTACGATAGATGATACCGTTATTGAAAGAGTACAGCAAACCACTTTTTTAGGAGTGATCATAAATGAAAAAAATTGTTGGAAGCCTCACATAAGCCATGTAAGAACAAAGATTTCAAAGAGTGTGGGTATTATGTGGAGGTCAAGGTATTGGCTGAACCAACAATCTTCTGTTATCTTATATAATGCTTTGGTCCTTCCTTATTTGAATTATTGTGTTGAGGTGTGGGGAAATACCTATGAAACCAACCTACTTCCTTTGGTTATGCTCCAAAAAAGAGCAATTAGGATTGTAACAAACGAGAGCTACAAAGCACATACAAATTCTTTGTTTTTAAAACGTTCAGTTCTGAAATTAATGGACCTGGTGGATTACAAAACTGCCCAGTTCATGTACAGAGTCATTCACCACAGCCTTCCTGACAAGATACAGAAATTGTTCTGTGAGAGAGCTGGACTCCAAAGATATAACCTTAGAGGGAAACTCAAACTGGAACAGCAATCTTCAAGACTAACCAGGAAGGCTATGTGTATTTCTCTGTGTGGAGTTACCTTGTGGAATAATCTGGAGGAGGAGATTAAATCCAGTCAATCCATAAATATATTAAAGAGGAAATTCAAAATGATGGTGTTCACAAAATACACCAGGGAGGAAGACCAACGTATTATATGAGAATGATTTGAAGGGTGACATGAGAGTATAGTCTAGTGTGTGTGTGTGTGTGTGTGTGTGCATGTGTGATTGTGTTGTGTGTAGTTGAAGTATTTGCAAATTGTATGGTATTATATGTATTGGTAATCGTGTCATACTTGCTGAAGTATATAGTTATTGATGGGGGATGGAAACATATAAGCTTTGCTTCTTCCATCTCCTTTTCAAACAGTGTATAGTTTTGGCTGTTTTATTTTTAAACTTTTGGGGGGGGGGGGGGGGTTCCTCTTTTCCCATTTCATTTATTTTCAAATGTTGTTTTGCCGGACAATGGTAAATGTAGCCAAACTAACACTGTGGTTTGAAATAAAACGATTGAATCTTGAATCTTGAGCTAAACCTATATTTTATATTATAGCTATTAGGGGTGTAACGGTACACGGATACGTACTGTACCGCCTCAATGTGGTCCTCCGGTACAGTACGCGCTGTGCACCGAGCGATTGCAACGGTATGGAACCTTTTTGCAGAACTTAAATCCCCCGGCCCTAATATAACGTGCACAACTAACCGGATGTTGTTTGTTCATTCCACGCAGCGCGCAGCTACACTGAACGAGAGCTGTAATTCAGCATAGCATATTAGCCTTAGTATGGCCAGTCAATACTAACTGACAAGCCAGAGCCATGTCATTGTTCAACTTTATTGCGAACTTTATCACTCATTTGAAACGGCATCACCCGAATGTGAATATCACTGGTACAAGGAAGAAACGGATCCTAGTGCAAACCCAGCTCCCCGTTGCATTCAAGCATCTCGCTATTAATTCAGACCGGGCCAACGCAATAACAAACGCCATATGTGTTTTTATACCAGCAGATCTCCGACCGTACTCCGTTGTCGAGAACACTGGGTTTAAGCACATGTTAAAAGTAATATAGCCCCGCTACCTAGCACTATGAATTGAAAATGGGGGACCCTGATGTAAACAAGACAAACGTCTTTCTCTGGTCTGCATCCCCTTAACAATTGTGTGTATTGAGCCGTACTGTATTGTACCCATTCTGCAATCTGTTAATACAGTTTTCATTAATTCATTCCCTCGTCCGTATTTCAACCAGCAAGTTATACCACCAGCTCTATAAACTAGCCCCTTTCATGGCTGTGATGCAAGCCCTGCCCTTGTATTCAAGCATCACAGTCATGAAAGGGGTTATGTATAAACAAGCACACGCTACAGTTGTCCACGACTTAAACTCCAAGGCATCTGTCTGCTATATAATAATCTTCAGATTTACTTAAGTGTTATTAGTAGGTTACAGCAGTAAGCATTAGTTTGCTCAGTCAATTATGGCCAATTTGTTTTATATTGTTTAATACAGTTAAATAAATAGATAAATGAAAAGCATTTTCTTTTTATCCCCCCTCACTGTACCGAAAAAATACCGAACCGTGACGTCAAAACCGAGGTACGTACCGAACCGTGGATTTTGTGTACCGTTACACCCCTAATAGCTATGGATCTAATAACACCGTAGATTGTCAGTGAGTTGCTTCTGGTCAACTTGCAAAAAACAGATTCTTTTTTCATCCGTACATTTCCCCTTTATACCGTTTTGAATATGAATATAGTTTGGGTTAGGCTTCTGACTAATTTCAGGAAAAATTTGCGAAAATAGCGTTTTAGTGGAATCCACTTATCACGTTGATTATCGAATTTTCCTGAAATAATCGCTAGATTATCATTATTATGTCTCCTCGTGCATACATGAAATGGGCCCTTCAATCGCGGGAGAAAATAATATCAGATCAGCGCAAGATTGGATATATAGAGTCCTTACCTGGTCTCTGATGTAATGAAAACAAAATAATGCAATTATCTGATCGCCATTCCAGTTATCCACAGCGATCCTGTCTCAGACGTTATTGGGCATTGCACATGAATGGGCGGGTGGGGCCAGTTGTCCCAAGCCATCCCTACAAGCGCATGTTTTGCCGGAGTGTTTAGGACCCGCCCCCACACCGCAGCTCGGTAGAGAAAAGAAACTACATCGTTTCGAATGGAGTGCAATAGCGGCCGAAGGCGTTATAGTATAAGACCATCTGCCAGCTCAGACACATTCAGTACAGCATGCACAAGGTGTGAATTATGAATGGCAATATCGAATAAAAGAAATAGTGAGAAAAACATAGTTCTACGTTAACGGCACCCAAAGGGTTAAGCCCGGAGCCCTATTTTCTGTAAATCCGCCTAACATACCTAAAGTAAATGGAACATTGCTCCACTTCTACAAGGTCAATTTACATATTCTTGGTATCTAGGGACATATATGGACCTCAGTGAATGTATTCCCAGTGTCAGAAATATTGTGTCTACATTACTAGGCTTGCTTAAATTGTGATGAAACAAAGGAGAATTATGATTTGTCTTTGCATCTTTGACAGTGAATAACACCATGCTAAAAATGACCAGACATAAAAAACTGCCACTGAGCTTGTTCAGTACCTTCTTGAGATCGCATGTACAAAAACTCGAAGGAAATGAATAAAGGGAAGACGATTAAACGGAAGGTTTTGTAGATACAGTACTGAATTATGCCATCCGGACCCATGCAGTTTGAAATATTATTATAGAATATGAGGCCTATAAATTACCTTATTATAGCCAACTTGCACATCTATGGATCGGGCCAAATCTACTCTTTCCAATGGCAGAGTTCAATTTGTATTTAGTATCGCCAGGCGTGCATGAACAATGGAGAATGAAATCTACTGTAAATACAGTCGGCTTTTTATTTTTGCGACAGGTCCGCCATTTTGAATCTGTTTGCAATGCAGATTGTTGCTAAATGTTCACTGAAGGTAGACACACCAACTGCGCTCCAAACTATGCCAATAACGTTCAGTTTTGTGGTATATAATCCATAGAAATAAGAGAAATAAAAAATAATAATCAGGAAGTCATTTGATTCCTGAAAGCTGGAGAACCCTAGGAGATGTAGTTTTTCGAAATTTCAACGCTCATTGAAAGCCCTGTCTTTCCTTCATCATAATGACTACAGCAAAATGGCCGCTCGGATTTATTTCCGGTCGAAATTCGCGATCTATTGAATACAATTCCTAAACTCACATTTCATTAATAACACTTTAACCTTTTGGTAAACAAACGTATTGCTGAAAATATACACTGACTGCTGTTGTGACATGGTTAGGATGTTTACTGTTGGATACATCTGGGGGAAAGAACTAACTGTCATACAGTCTCTAGACAGATTGATTTATGACGTGATGTCATCTACGGTCCGGTACCGGACCGCACAGGTGGAAGAGGTTAATATCTTATTTCCGCGAATCCGCAATTGCGGATTCCATAGGGCCCTACTCTGACCTCATCTGGTCTTGAATTGGTACTCGGTAGTACCGACGTAATTCGGTCTGTAACCCTTAAAAGTACCGGGTTCAGTACCGATCCCTAGTAGGAATCCACACTATCCGCTGCATCTGCATTTACAGACATATACTTCATGGCTCATCTCCTACTCTGGGTATTCAGTAGGTGGTGTCGAAGAGGCAACTACCCATGTGACCTAAGGATACTAGTAAAACATTTTGAAATATTGAATTGCAAATAGAATCGATTGTTGTTTTTCTGGTAAAACAATAGTTTAGATCAGGGGTTCCCAAACTTTTCAGGCCGGGGCCCAGAAAATAAGGCGTCAGAGAGCCGCGGCCCAATGCACATCGTCTGGCTTTTTTTTAATTTTTTTTTTTTTTTCATGCGACCGATTTTTTAAGCCAAATATCACTTCAATCCTATTAAGTTAGTTCAAGTTAGTTATTCATTTATATGTGCTATTTATGAGAGGGCTAACTTGTTGCAAAATAATAATGATAATAATAATAGCCTCATTAAAATACTATTGTTGCTTCGGTTGTTTTCAGCGTTTTATGTGCATAATCTGTTATTTAGTTTGAAATGTTCGTTGAAATAAGTAGATTTTTCGTTTTTGTTTATTTATTAAGTTAATATAAAACCATATAGTCACATTTTAGAATACTATAGAATAGAATTTTAGAATACAACTAGAAACACTGTCCTGGCCTGCTTCTAAGTTCAGTGGCCTGACAAAAAAAAAAAAAAATGTATTTATTTTTTATTTTTTTTAAATCATCTCGCGGCCCATCCGTGGCTGCTCGCGGCCCACCTTTGGGTCGCGACCCCGACTTTGGGAACCACTGGTTTAGATGAATCAATAACAAAATAATCTTTAGTTGCATCCCTAGTGTCGGTGCCATGTACAGGAGTTCAGTCGTAGGTGAAGAGGTATTCAGCATAGGTTCTGACATACGTTTCTTCCATATAAAAGGAGAAAAGACAAAGTGCCTTAATTTTTATTTAGTTTACACTCGGAATTATTAAAAAGTAGTCATGGATTATGTGGTTATCTTGTAGACATGTTTCATCCAATTTACAGAAATTGTACTATATCGTGATATTGTTACTGAGATATGAAATGTCCTATAGCTTGATATAAGATTGTATCCATAAGGTGACACTTGACCTGTTGAGCCCTAGCCATATTAAGAGACTTAAGTGCCTTTAATTTTTATTTAGTTTACACTCAAGGATTATTAAAAAGTAGTCATGGATTATGTGGTCATTTTGTAAATATGTTTCATCTAATTTACAGAAAACATACTATATAGTGAGATATATCGTTACAGATATATGACATTTCCCATAGCGTGATATAACATACAATACATAATAAATGTATTCATGATCATCATGCAACATAAAACAATTGTAGGAACGGTTTGGGAGAAGGAGGGGTTTTAGGTTGTGTGTTGCGAGTTCCAAAAATGTTTACTTAAAGTTTAAAGCTCAATATATCAAAACGTGGCACTTTACAGTGAACAGGAGGTATTTGTATTAAAAACAATAGATTGTTTTTCATTTAAATGTCGAACAGCTCAAAAATAAAAATAAAATTATATTTCCGTTGCCTTTTTTGAGTTGATCTAAATGTTACTGATTGTGTTAAATGGGCATATAATATCGTCTCATATCGATCGCAGGCACCTAAATCGAATCGTATCGTATCGTGGCAGACGTTGTGATATCTGCAAATATCGTATCGTTGTCCAAAGAATCGTATTGTGATGAGACTGGTGATTCCCACCCATAGTGTGATATAAGGTTTGATCCATAAGGTGACACTTAAATCTGTCATAACCTGAGACTAAAGGGGCTTTAGTCCCGGACTAAATTTAAACGGACCTTAACCATAGCCATGATGTAACCACTCCTTCTCCAGAAACTGTTGACTAACTGGTGCTTTAAACAAAGTGGTTTAAGTCTAGAACTGTAGACGACTCTGGACTGCACTGTGTTCTTAACCTGTTAAGCCCTATTTCTGAAAATACATACCTAAGTAAATGGAAGATTGCTCCACTTCTACAAGGTCCATTCGCATGTTCTTCTAGGGACATCTATGGATCTCAGGGAATGTATTCCCAGTGTCAGAAATATTGTGTCTGTTACTAGGCTTCAGTAAATTGTGATGAAACAAAGGAGAATATAAATTATGATTTTTCTTTGCGTCTTTGACAGTGAATAACACTATGCTAAAAATGACCAGACATGAAAAACTGCCACTGAGCTCGTTCAGCACCTTCTTGAGATCACGTGTACAAAAAATCATAAGGAGATTAATAAAGGGAATATGATTAAACAGAAGGTTTTGTAGATACAGTACTGAATTCTGCCATCCGGACACATGCAATTTGAAATATTATTATACATTTACATTTAGTCATTTAGCTGACGCTTTTATCCAAAGCGACTTACAAGTTCTGTACGACAAGCCATCAGGAAGGGCACAACTCTATCAGCTGAGCAACAATGTTCATCAAAGTGTTGAGTGCTACAGTGTAGGTTAGTTTATTAGGACAAGTGCATGACAGTACGGTTAGTTAAGGTTAGATTTTTTTTTTTTTTAATTCAGATAATGGTTGAAGAAGTGCGTCTTTAGTCGACGGCAATTTGAAATATTATTATAGAATATCAGGCCTATAAATTACCTTATTATAGCCAACTTGCACATCTATGGATCGGGCCAAATCTACTCTTTCCAATGCCAGAGTTAAATTTTGATTTAGTATCACCAGGCGTCCAGGAAGAACCAAGAATGAAATCTACTGTATGTACAGTTCCATTCTTATAATGGATATGGCTCCGCCATTTTGGATCGGATGGCAACGGGGATTGTTGCTAAATGTTCACAGAAGGTAGACACACTAACTGCGCTCCACTATGCCAATAGCGTTCAGTCTTGTGATGGAGAATCCAGGGAAATAAGAGAAATACAAAAAAAATCACAAGTATTACATAAGTAATTTGCTTGCAGGAAGCTGGAATCGGCTGGGAAAGGTAGTTTTAGCTCATTCAAAATGGCGGATATTCGCTAAATTATAAAACCTATTCCATAAACTAAAATCTCACTAATAACACTTTACCCTATTGGTAAACAAACGTATTGTTGAAAATATACACTGACTGCTGTTTTGACAGGATTATGGTCTTTACTCTTGAATACATTTGAAGGGAAAAAACGAAACATTGTGTCATACAGTCTAGAGATTGATTTTTGACATTATGTCATTTTGGGACCGGTACCGGACCCGTCTGGCTTAAGAGGTTAAACTATAAAACCCAGCTACGTACCATTATAAACCTCTTACATGGAAATTAAAGCTGAATAAAATCACCAAATCTCTCCTTCCTCTGACACTTCTCCATCCAGAGAGCTGTCCGGTCAGGCCTGGGAAGAAACCAAGAGGCTTGGATGGAAGAAAAGGTCTCTGCTGTGACCAGTGTGGAAAAAGCTTCAGTTCAAAGATGACCCTCGATAACCACCAACGCATTCACACAGGAGAAAAGCCCTACTCCTGTGACCAGTGTGGGAAGAGCTTTAGTCAATTGAGTAATCTGCAAACACACCAGAGAATTCACACAGGAGAAAAGCCCCACTCCTGTGACCAGTGTGGAGCGAGCTTTAGTCTTCAACATCATCTGAGATCACACCAGAGAATTCACACAGGAGAAAAGCCCTACTCCTGTGACCAGTGTGGGAAGAGCTTTAGTCTTCAACAGCATCTGAAATCACACCAGATAATTCACACGGGTGAGAAGCCCTACTCCTGTGACCAGTGTGAGAAGAGCTTTACTCAGCAACATAGTCTGAAAAGACACCAGAGAATTCACACAGGATGGAAGCCCTACTTTTGTGACCAGTGTGAGAAGAGCTTTAGTCGACTGGCTCATCTGAAAACACACCAGATAATTCACACAGGATGGAAGCCCTACTTTTGTGACCAGTGTGAGAAGAGCTTTAGTCAACTGTCTCATCTGAATACACACCAGATTATTCACACAGGAGAGAAGCCCTACTCCTGTGACCAGTGTGAGATGAGCTTTAATCGACTGGGTAATCTGCAAATACACCAGAGAATTCACACAGGAGAGAAGCCCTACTCCTGTGACCTGTGTGAGAAGAGCTTTAGTCTTTTGTCTAGTCTGAAATCGCACCAGAGAATTCACACAGGAGAGAAGCCCTACTCATGTGACCAGTGTGAGAAGAGCTTTACTCATCTGAGTAATCTGAAAAAACACCAGAGAATTCACACATGATGGAAGCCCTACTTTTGTGACCAGTGTGAGAAGAGCTTTAGTCGACTGTCTCATCTGAAAACACACCAGATAATTCACACAGGAGAGAAGCCACATCAGTGTGGTTTGTGTGATAAGAGATTCAGCACATTAGCATATTTCAGAAAACATGAGAAAATTCACTTGGGAGTGAAGATTCAGGGAAATGTCAAACCTGTCAAATCACCTGCATGTTCTTAGAGGAGAGAACCCCTACAGCTGTAGCCAGTGTTAGAAGAGTTCCACTCATAATTAGGGCTGTCACTAACGACTATTTTGTTATCGATTAATCAGTTGATTATTTTATCTATTAGTTGATTCATCATTAACCATTAATTTACCAGAAAAATCAATTTTAATTGAATATTTCAAAATGTTTAATGAGTATCCTCGTCCTTTTTAGCTTTAAAAAATTAAAAGAACTACCAGCCAGAGATTATTACCGGCCATAAATAGCTTTTTGGTATATTTCCATGAATTATTATATGTATTGTGTGCTTGTGCCAGCATAGGAGATACGATTAAAATGTATTTTTTTTATAAATAGGCTATATACATATTTAAATCAATATCCTCCTTTTGAATAAAATAGGCGTTCAGGAATCAGGATTGTTAAAGCTAATTAGCCTAATCCATGTGAAAAAGAGTAGCATATAGTAAATGTATGCACACACATGAGAGGGAGAATAGCTTATAGCAGGCTTAATGATGTTACAATATTTTTGCTAATGAAGTGAAATATTTATTATCAACTATCAGGGTGACAATATTGTCACAAGTAAAGATGAAATTACATACCTGGGTTCCATCCTAGAGGCAAATCCTTCCTGTGACAAAATGGCAACCAATGTAATAAAAAAAAGTCAACCAACGAACTAGATTCTTGTACCGGATCTCCTCTCTGGTAAACAAGAATACCCTGAAGACTCTGGCAGGAGCACTCATTCAAGGGTACTACGACTATGCTTGCACCTCATGGTACCAAAGCACCTCAAAGGCACTAAAAACAAGATTACAAACATCACAAAACAAACTGGTCAGACTACTACTTGACCTTACTCCTAGAACCCACCTCACCTCTGCCCACTTTGACAACCTAGAATGGCTTAGAGTAGATGAGTACAGCAATGGGCCTGGTCTACAAGATACACTACACCACTAAGGTACCCATGTACATGTCGAAATACTTCCCAAAGGTCAGTGAATACCACAACACCAGAGGGAGTTCCGCAAATCATGTTCAACACAGATTCGGCTCAAACAAGGGACTAAACACGTTTCGCAATTATGCCACATCAATGTGGAACGCCCTACCCACAGCCGTAAAATACTGTGAATCCCTACCCACCTTCAAAACCGCTCTCAAAGAGCACCTACGGGAGGCTGCAATTAGAAACTGGCCCCTGTAAATGTCCAAAGCTGCCAAGCTGCTTCTAAACTGTAAAGGCTCAGCAGCCCCTCCCTTCCAGCTGGAGCGAAACACGGAAGTTATGTGACTGTCGAGTCCTGGCTCTCGGCAGAATCACCATTAGTGGTCGAAGAGAAGTTAATTCTATTTTGAACGTGATTCACTGCATTAGTTAGATTACACGTTGCGCATGTTATGACTTTGAACGTCTGCCATTTCCACCGCAAAAGGCACATACAATTAACAATACGACGCATGGATCATGAATATGCAAATCTACGAAATTTACTTGCCGACTGGGTTGACAAATCGTGACAGCCCTACTCATAATGAATGTGTGGCCAAGTGTTAAACGCTTCAGTACGTCATTACAGCTATCAGTCCATCAACAATCATAAGAATAATATTTGAGCTTTTGACCTAGAAGCCTCAGAGAGAAGCAGTAGCATAGACACGGTTTTCACTGACGACAACCGTTGAGTTTCTGTCGCTCTGAGGAGTGAGACAGACGGTGTGGATGTTCCTGGGACAATATGTCATTGGTATGAGAGTTAACACACATTGTTCTAGTGTTTTAAATACTGGGATCATAGGAACTTTCTGACCTCAGTATGGGGGCACCATCCAAAAGCCAAGCTAGTTAACAAACATGTGGTGTGTACACACTGGAGGGGAAACTGCTTCTGGTGTTGACTTCTAGATTTTTATGTGGACACTAGTGATGTATTGAACTAATGTCACACATATTGTCAACATTCCTAAGAAGTGTTTATTTTAGAGTAATGTTCCATGTATTGTCTTCATTGGTATTCTATTAAAGACAGTAGTCACTTTAAGTAGCCTTTTACACTTAGTTGTCTGTTTTTACTGTTACTGGATTGTGCATTGCATGGAATGTTGTTGTTGCCGTGCTGTCATTGAGATGTTTTGTTTTTGTTTGTTGTTTTTGTTACTCGTGAAGCTACAAATATGAATTGCCCCACGCGGGATCAATAAAGTTGTCTGAATCTGAATGGATGTTTATTTATATGAATTTATCATCTTTAGTGGTGTTTCTACCATCTAACTGCTTGTTACTAACTATTTTGTCGTTATTGTGTATATTGACGAGTAATGGCTGTAGCATTGATGAACCTATCAAAACAGTTATAGGGTTGGAATCTACTTTCAATTCAATCAATTAAAATCTAAAAAAAAATTGTTTACTTTCTGATGATGGAACAAATAATTGATATTATTTGATGAACAAGGCCACTGACCCTTAGCTGCCACCGATGTACCTCCTGGTGACATGCTGTTCACAATCTGTAAGTCGCTTTGGATAAAAGCCTCAGCTAAATGACTGAACTGTAAAATGTGATAATTCAAAACTTCATTGTCATTTATCCTGATGAGTTGCTGAGAAATAAATCAAATTACTTTTTTCTCTTTATTTTTTATAAACAATCCCTTACAAGGTCAAACATGTACATTCAGTTGAAAAGATTGCTCCAGGTAAAAAGTTGAGACAAAATACATGAAGCAAAAGTAGAATCCAGTAGAAAAGTAGAATCTAAAATCGGGGGGGGGGGGATTAGGAAAATAGTGTTAAAACGGTTCAACCTTGAATTCTGGTTAGAAGTGTCGTCTTAGAAATTACATTGAATAGACAGGACAGTTTGGTCCATAGTTATTTAGGTCACATCTACCTCCACCTTCATGTAATGGAGATACATGAGCTGCATATATATATTTATAAAATGACTTCATGAACCTTTACTCTGAAACTAGAGATATGGGGCATTAAGAGAGTTTATGGTGTATCTATATGCATTGATGATAAAGAGGGGTTTTTGAGACATTTTCACAAGTAAAAGCTGGGAATTTTTTTTGCACGATGTCCAGATTGTTTTTTATTATATTGTTTTGTCAATATGAAGAAGCAATTAAAAAAACTTTAAAAATGTAGTCTGATAATCATGCCAGAGTGGTCTGGGACCCCCATGCCAAGCCTAAAGGCCTCCCAGGGGGACACCTAAACATACGCAGTATCACCCCTAAAAGTGAACGGATTAAACAACTACTCTTAGAATCAAACCTGGCTTCATGATGACTCCCCAGCTGCTGCTCTGACTACCTGGGCCCTATTCCCCGTACCTGGTTCAACTAAGTCGATCAAGAGTCCCATTATCCAGATTCAATTAACCCGATGTTTGAATCCGGGATTTTCCTGTTCCTCGAACGCTGATTCAGTCTCGTTCATTTGAACCAGACTTGAGACTCAGGATAATTGCGCGCGGCCGCTTCAGCTGAAAAGACAGCAGATGTCGATCGCAGAAATCCTGATTTTCTAACGGCATTGATTGATTGATTGATTTAAAACTTTATTAACAGATTGCAGAATGGGTACAATGCAGTACGGCTCAATAGCCTCGCCGACAAGTTAAATGCATAATCTATAGGCAAATTTTAAGTCCCTCATTACTAGAGATGTTCCGATACCATTTTTTCCTTTCCGATACCTACGCTTTGGGTATCGGCCGATACCGATACTTATCCGATACCAGTGCATACATAAAAAAAAAAAAAATTATATAAATTATAAAACTTTTTTTTTTTTTTTAATACAGCTACTGTTTATATACTGTTTTTTTTTAGTAATAACTATAAAGTTTTATTCAACAACAGGTGATTGTATAGATTAGTATTAGTATCAGTAATTGAAAACTATCTCAATGAGTTCACCCACGGAAAGGTTGTTGGCACATTAGTTCCACATGGACATTATTCGTTGCTGCACTTGCTTCCACAAGACGGCTCCGTTTAGTAGCAGAGGCTCTGTTGTTGTGATTTTTGCACAATAAATATTCAACATTCTCTTTTGAGACTCCGCCTCAGACTCTTATCATTTGGCACTAAAAGCTAAACATTGTCGCCGATATGGCTGTCCGCAACATGTCATTAATTGTGTACGCGACGTGCAATTGTGCAATTACCGTGAGCTAGGTTAGCTAGCATCAGAGCTACCGGTATATGGAAAAACTAACGTTACTGGTGACATTGTGATTTAACTTGGAATACTCCTTTGCCAACTTGCTGTACTTTGCTTGCAGGTCTGCAGCCATTATTGCTGGATTATGAATAGCCCCAACTTTAGCCAAGGTAACGCTATGGCTAAACCTTTAACATTAGTTAATGCTAGCTTTCGGTTAGCTGTTCAGCTAATGCTAATAACATCAGAGCTCCCCGTCAACAGCGCTCTGCCGGGACGATGGCATTTTAAGAATATCTGCTCTGCTGTTAAAATGGCAATTGACACTTTAATTCACGGTCGATTAAGCACACGTTTGTTTTATAATGCTCACTCAGCGAGTAGGGTATATCTACAGAGCCCAACGTCCGCAGTGTTGTTGATAAATTACGTCATATGGTATCGGAGCGCAACATTAGAGGGTACTCGCCGATACCGATACCAGCATTTTAGGCAGTATCGGCGGCATTTCCGATACTGGTATCGGTATCGGAACAACTCTACTCATTACCCCAATCAATCAGATTATATTTCTTTAAACGTGCCTGCTGGCAGTAGGCTTATGGATTGAATAATCAAATGAGATCTTGCTAGCGAAAATAATTAGTTCAACTCTCAGAATAAGGATACGGCTCTCTTATCCATTGATGGATGTATGGTGGATGTTTTATTTATCTGGCACCGTGGTCTGATGGTTGGTCCTTATGCCTTTCACGCGGACGACCCGCGTTCGAATCCCCCCCTTTTTCTATTTTTTGTTTTTGTTTTTTCAATGTAAATGCTTAAATTTGGTGCACTTTGAGAGCTATATAAAGAATGACATCCTCAATGCATGTAGATTTATAATATTTTAACTTAAAACTAGGCTACTTTTGCGTATATTCATTAATATTACATTCCAAAAAAATTATATTGGAAACGCGGGGTTTTGAACTAGGGTCGTCCGCTTGACAGGAGTGAGGACTAGCCGTTGCACCACTGTGCCAGACGGGATATATCCATTGTGTATCCGTCAATGGACAAGAGACCCGTGTTTCGAATATTTTTCTTTTGAATGAAGTTTTATCTCTTTATTCTCAAATGCATTAATGTGACGTCAACGGCTCATTCAATTGCTCAAATCCGTCAAACAGCGCATCTCATCAGACATTTTAATCCCAGTTACAATATCACAATAACGTGTGAGTGATGATACAATTCAACAATCCTCAGATTCCTCGTAATTCATAATCCACAAAGACCACAATCCACGCATAGACACTTCAATTTTATGCTTGAATGAAACACAATCCGGGCGCTCCGTTAAGCAAATATACAGCGGAGAATATATGAAACTAATCAGAGCCAAAACGGCCGGTTTCATTCATTAAAAATATCCCCGCGGGATTCACATTTGCAATGCGCCGTTATTAAAATAACCACATGCAGCGTGTATCGCGACTCCGAGCGCCGTATATGACGTGCATTATTTTATTTAGGACAAAGTAAATCTATTGGCTGAATATGATTTATTATCAGCATTTAGTTCTATTATTATACATTTCAAAAGCCCCCTCTAGGAAAACGAAGCACAAAAACATAATTCAGAATGGTATAATGGGATCTAGACTGTGAGAAATATTTCAGGAAGCGAGCTGGCATTTCTTTGCGAGGGCGTGGCCATGCAGGTTATCCAGCTAACTGAACTTAACCCTGCTCCGGACCAGGTTCAAACTTTCTGATCTGTTACCATGGTGATTTAGAAATTTCAAGCTATGCTGGAAATTATCCGGCTAACTCAGTTAGCCAGGTACGGGGAACGGGGCCCTGGCTATAATATATTTAGAGCGACCTGAAGGGAGATGGGGAGGTGTGATGTTTTATGTTAAAGATAACATCCACTGTACCCAGATCCACTTTTCAGATGAGGAATGTGTCTCCTCAAATGTCCTTTACCCTCCTAGGGCTGTACCGACCACCAGATTCCAAAGCTATAGTTTCTGACCAGCTGAACACCATACTTAGAGAGTGCAACTTTGATAAAGAAGTACTTTTGATGGGAGATTTCAACATAAACTGGGAGGATAAACGTGGTAGAAAAGCCCTCAAACATTTTACAATGAAATTAGATTTTGTTCAGATGATTAAAGGGCCAACTAGGATAAGACCCAAATCAACCTAGTGTTTAGTAACAAGCCAGAGAGGATTACTAAATCATTACATTTAGTCACTGGCCTATCTGACCTTAACGCTTGTATCTAGAAAACTGTCTAAGAATCTATTTAATCTGACTACCACCAAAAAGCAGACCTACCTCAGAATCCCTAAGGCTGACCAAGGTCACTTTGAAGCAGCAATACATGGAATTGACTGGAGTGACATACTATCAGGGACTGATGTAGAAACTGTCACCTGTTCCTCTCCACTATCAAATCTACAATGGACAGCTTTTAGAAATAAAATCCAAATGTGTCCAAAAGAGCTTAGATAAATGAAAATATAAGAAAGTCAATTAGAGAAAGAGATCATGCCCTAAACATAGCCCTTAAGTCCAACATGGAACACAACAAATGTAGGTTTACAACCCTAAGAAATAAGGTGACCAAATAACTGAGACACAGGCAAAGGCATCTGTTTTTATTGGCATAATCAATGAAGCAAATGGAAACAGTAAGCTGATTTGGGATAATATTGTAATAAAAAGTGGGTTACACCACAAGCAGAAGAAAGTGATGTTTGTCAAAGCCCTTAAATAATCAAATGCACAACCGGGGTACAAAGATACATCTTTATTGGATGGTTGGCTCCAGGAGGTTAAGCCTCCCCTCAACACTAACAGGAACCTGGGGGCCGCTGTCTGTCTGTCTTCATCGCCGGCGGTCCTAACTGATCGCGATCGATCCCTCCCCCCAACATCCAACAGAGTGCTGACACTGTAGCGAGGTGCTCCCACCCCGACATGAGAGTCCCACCGTCTTTTTAGTGTTCAGCGTCTCATTTACAGTGGTGGTACTTTGTCTCATTACTGTTGAATAATGTGCACTGTCCCTATTCAAATAAATGTAATAAAAACTCACCTAGGGCACCAAATGTAACAGGGCTGGTGACTCTAAGTAGTTATTTTTTTTTTGATCAAATTTTTTTATTATTATTTACATGAAACAAGACAACACAATAACCACAATAACAATACACAGAACTTCACAGGAAAATAACAGAAACAATAATAATACAGAAATACCAAATTATAAGGACAAAAAAGAAAACAGAGTTCAACCTTTTAAATTTCAAGGGGTACTATCTAATAAATGGCCTTTCCCAGTATTCAGCACCGTTTCCCGGCCGTGTGGCCCTATATTAATAAAACGTATATCTCTAAATCTCAAAAAGGCCCACTCTTCCAATTCACCTCACAACATTCACCCTCACCGAGCTGAGTTATCACAAAATGTGCATATCAGTGATGTCAGAGATCTCCCAGCTGCATAACAATGTGGCAGATGCCACCGGGTCACACAGTGGTTGGAGCCCCGCCTCAAAACGGCCTAAGGTCCTGAGGTAGAAAATGCAGCTTTTGAGTACACGACTAGAAAACAAAACAATGAACCTTCATGAAAAACAAAAACCTACAGAGGTGTTCCATAGACTCACAGGAACCGTGTAAAAGTGTCCAAATAGTGAAGAAATAGCTAAATAGCTCCCCCCCAATAAAATCCCCAGTTAAAGTCAAGATTCCAGCAAAAGACAAGACAGACAAGACATTTCCTCCTCCCCCTCCCACGAGACCGCCGGACACCCCCGAACAAGCACCCCAACCCCGCTCAGCCGCACACGGCGGTCCTGGCCTTCTCAGCTGCTGCGAACCACAGGTCAATCCCAGCCTGCCCCACCCCAATCACCCGCGCCGTGGATATCTCAAGATAAATCACATCCAACAGTGTTAGGGACCAGTTAATCACTGTGAGCTTCTCAGGCTCTTTCCATCTCAATGCTATTAGCTTCTTCGCTGCTGTGACGCCCGCTAGGACAACCCTTTTTAGTTGTACGGACGCGGGTAGTGTTGTTATATCGTTCAGGAGTAGCGTAACAGCTGTGAATGGGATAGTTAAGCCACACAGATCTGAAAGTTTGTCCGTTATTGACCTCCAGAAGCGGGCCACTGGTGGGCAATCCCAATACATATGCATATAAGTGCCAGTGGCCCTTTGAGAGCACAAAGTGCACGAGAGTCTGTTACCAGTCCCATAGCAAATAGCTTCCTAGGTGTAAGATAGGTCCTATGAATATAATTAAAATTAATTTGCTGGTGATTGGGGTTGCGGGAAGACAATGCCACATTTGCCCAAACATCATCCCAGTCAAACTCGGGGTCCAACTCCGGGATATCCCCACGCCAGATTGTATCCAATGATAAATTTTTATACGTGGATTGAATTAAGAGCGTATAAAAGTCTGAGACAAACCCTCTGGAGGTCGTCCTGTCCACTATGAGCCTGAGAAAGGGGTGTGGTTGCAAAGCTTGAGCCCACGGCACGCCATGCGCCCTCAGCGCTGACCTTAGTTGAAGGTAAAGAAAGAAAGACTCGCCGGGAAGATCATAAAATTATTTTAAGTCCTGAAACGCACAAAGGCCGTTCTTATCATAAATATCCTCCAGAGTATGAACTCCCCTCCTTTGCCATTGAGGAATACTAACCGCTTGTGCCCAACAAGTAGTTGCTGGTTATTAAAAATTGGAGAGTCCAGGTGCCATGGGCATTTAACCGCACACGACTTCTGTACATTCCGCCATGTTTGGATCACGTGAGTTATGATCGGTCCATACCTCAGTCGGCATTTCGCAATAGGGACAGTGGAGTACACTACATCCTGCAATCTTAGCGGTGAGACCGCCGCCGCTTCTAAGGAGCGCCAAGATACAGCATCTACAGGGTCTAGCCAGCACATCAGAGGTCTCAGTGAAAAGGACCAGAAATAAAGCTTAAAATCAGGGATTGCGAGGCCCCCATCTTGTTTCCTACGTTGAGTAGTAGCTCTTTTGATTCTCGTCGTTTGTTATTCCAGATAAACTTAGATACCATCG
Organism: Notolepis coatsorum; assembly: GCF_963971535.1. NCBI lineage: Eukaryota > Metazoa > Chordata > Actinopteri > Aulopiformes > Paralepididae > Notolepis > Notolepis coatsorum. The sequence goes on from NC_140175.1 coordinate 131,226,774, forward strand.
ATTGTACCTTGCGCCAGTGGTCTATTGGAGGGGGCAGGGGGAGCATTGAGCTAACATAATTTATCCTGGGCAGGACGTTCATTTTGATTATGGAAGCCCGGGCTTGTAAGGAGTTAGGAAGGGACGACCATCTGTCTAGATCCTGGCGTATTTTATCATAAGTACCCGTGAAGTTGTACTTAGTAGTTTGACTTAGCGTGGGGAATATCTCTATGCCTAAATATTTATGTTCCACTATGGGGATATCAGCTGGTAGTCGCACCGCCTTGGCCAGCTCATTAAGAGGTAGGCAGGCTGATTTGTTCCAGTTAATCCTAAAGCCTGACAATTTACCAAAGTCATCGATTATTCCCAGTAATTTTGTGGCCGACCGGGAGGGGTCATCCATAAAAATCAGTAGGTCATCTGCATAGAGAGCAATTTTGTGTGGTGTATTATTGACCATTATGGGGACGATGTCCTCCGATTGCCTAATAAATTGGGCCAATGGTTCGAGGGAAAGCGTGAATAGTCCTGGGCTCAGAGGACAACCCTGTCTAGAAGATCTGGAGACTGGAAAAAGTGTGGAACAGTTTTTGCCTGTCAGTATCATTGCCGACGGCGAGGCATACAGGACTTTAATCATATGAATAAAATTCTTTCCAAGACCCATAACCTCAAGTACCTTCCACAGGTATGACCATTCTAGTCTGTCAAACGCCTTCATGGCATCCAAAGACAGAACTGTGGACGGAGCAGTGATGCCGGTAACGCGTTACTAAGTAATGCGTTATTGTAATCTGATTACTTTTCCCCGAAAATAGTAATCTAACGCGTTAATCTTTAAAAGCCAGTAATCTGATTGCAGTTACTTGTCCAAGTGGCTGTGCATTACTATTTCGTTACTATCTCATCATAAATTCATAATGCAGGCGGAATGCAGTATTTTATTTCGTTTTCGACAGTCAAAAATACATTTTTGAGCTGTTTTTCTTATTTGGGAGTGACGTGGTGTGGCAGCAGTGGCGGACTGGGACACAAATTCAGCCCGGGACATTCAGACGCACCAGCCCACACACCGGCCCACGCACCTGCCCACGCACCGGCCCCGAAACCGGCCCACACAACGGGCGTTATGAAACACTTGTCCAGTATTAAACAACCCAAGGCTGTGGCTAAGGAGTCAACATCAGGGAGACCAAATCTACACACCGCCCCTAGATGTGCACTCATGCACAGTGCACACACACACAGACACACACATACATATACCGTTACTTCCCGTCATTGGCATATGTTTTTTTTTTACTAACATCTTAGTGCCTCATTAGCCTAGGGATTAAGGATACATGAAGTATTAACTACACCATAATAATATTGAGGTTTTGATCCATAGAAAGTAGGGATGTCCGATATTATCGGCCTACCGATATTATCGGCCGATATCGGCATTAAAATGTGATATCGAAAAATATTGGTATCGGTTTTAAAGAAATAATATTTTATTTACATTTCTATAACCTTTATTTACCCAGGCAAGCAAGTAAGAACCAATTCTGATTTTATTTATTGTCAAAAGTATGCATAATGTTGTGTTAATTCCACAACAAGAGATATGTAATGTTAATTACCTGAAATTATTCCATTTCTTGGGGCGGGAAACCCTGCATATATCGGTATCGGTTGATATCGGTATCGGAAATTAAGAGTTGGACAATATCGGTATATCGGTATCGGTAAAAAAGCCAATATCGAGCATCCCTAATAGAAAGGTCTGTGCTACACAATTTCAGTTAGATTGGATTTATTGTCCTTTAATTTGGCACTCATGACATTAGTTGCTTGCCGTTTAATCAACATTGAAAGACCCCCCACTCTCTCTCTCTCTCTCTCTCTCTCTCTCTCTCTCTCTCTCTCTCTCTCTCTCTCTCTCTCTCTCTCTCTGTCTCTGTCTCTGTCTCTGTCTCTGTCTCTGTCTCTGTCTCTCTCTGTTTCTCTCTCTGTCTCTCTCTCTGTCTGTCTGTCTGTCTGGACTGGGCTCTCTCTCTCCCCTCAGGGTCAGCTGTGCTGGACTGGGCGCTCTCTCTCCCCTCAGGGTCAGCTGTGCTGGATTGGGCGCTCTCTCTTTCCTCAGAGTCAACTGCATAAGAAGAACATCAGCAATTAATAATAATGGCTTGAATTCATACAGCGTTTTTCAGCCTTTTGAAAACACCCAAAGTAGTAGTAGTAGTAGTAGTAGTAGTTTATTCAGTCATCATCTCACACAATACAATATACCCCATCATTTAACAATATTTGATTTTACAGTGACTGAAAAGGTACAGACTGAAGCATAATGCTTATATATGCCTGTCCTATATTCTTAACAAATATTTAAAAAATTGGCGGCTACGTGGCGTAGTGGGCAAGGCGCTCGCCACAAATACTGGAGACGCTGGGCTCGCCTGTTCGAGCCCAGCGCTCCACATTGCTTTCAGTTTAGCTGGTCGTTCATACTAATACACATTGGCCGTATTAGGGGGTGGGAAACTGATGGGTGGGGATTGGGCGTTGTGGACAGCGACTCCTACAGGTCGGTTGGTGTGCCTGTGCAGTAGAATCAGGAAGTGTCGGGGGCAGCGTGAGCCTCCCACGCGTTACTCCTCGCCACTGAGAGATCGAGCTGCGCAGGTGAAAAGATGCGACTGCTGTTACCTCAAGTACCGGAGGGGACTTGTGCTATGTATGACTTAGTCCACATTGCAGCCGGCTTGTGGGAGGCAAGAAACAGCGTTCGTGACAGGGGAGGGTTGAATTGGATGATACGAAATTGGGATGGGAGAAAATGTAGAAAATGGGAGAAAAAGTGGATAAAAAAAAAAAAAGATTAAAAAAATTAAGACTCCAAAACAGTATTCTAAAAGAAAATAGCAAAAGAAAACAGTATTATTCACCCCTGTAGTTTTCAAAAATAGCTTTACAAATTTTTCTTAAAAACCAAAAGCGAATTACTCATTCTTAACTGTATATCAGCATTGTTCCACAAAGCGCTTCACAGAAACCATCAAGCATTCACACTCACACAGTCATACACTACTGGTGGTTGTGAGCAGCATCAGCAAACACAGCTGCCCTGTGGCAGACTGACGGAATCATGTCTGCTAATCAGCGCCAACCACCATCAACAACCTTCATAAATACATTCAACATTAATGGAATAGGCTAACTACCAACTTAGCTGTAGCAGTTAGCTGTTATATGCAATCACATATGTTTAACTACGGGGTAGTAGTTGACCTAGTTGTTAGCTTAAGCTAGTTAGCTGTGGTTATTTACAAACATGTAGATGAGACTAATCATATACAGATCGAGAACATGGCTAACAGTTGGGAATTCTAAGGTACATCTTATTTAAGCATGTAAAATGGCAACTAATCAATTCAATCAATTAGATTACCAATATTATATCAACATGAAAATTTGGAAGGGAACATAATAGTATTTTATTTTAGTATTTACTATTATAATATTAGTAGCCGATTAATTTGCAGCCCGTCCTAGGTTCTGATTGGCTCTCTAGGTTAGCACTTTAGCTTCTGATGCTGTGGTGGGCACTAGTCCTAACATTGCTAACTAAACTTTTAGTCAGAGAAAAAACGTCACGAGTCACAACTATTTACGTCCACGTGCTGTAAGGAATCAGGAATACGGAAAGCACATTGTCTTGTAATAGAATGACTGAAATCACTGCAAGAGCTAGTATAGGCTAGCTAGCCCTCATGAACCGGCAGACACCAACAGTAGAATATGCACTAGGCTACTGCATGCACCTGTCATGTTACTGTTGGTTCCTTCCACTTGAACTTCATCATCATTAGCAGCAGCAGCGGGTAAACATGTCTGTAATTTTAGAACATTGTTCTGCGTCTTTTACTAGCAATTTTAGTTTTTTAATTCTAGCTTTTTCAGCTCCACCCTTTCTTTTTTTGCATTCTCCATTTCTGCGCTTCTAGGCCTACTCGCGGTTGGGAGGAAACGTGAATCTCATTCACTGATGTCTCATGTCTCATTCAAGACTGGCTAACAAAAGCATGTCTTTCACTTAACACCAAGAAAACAGTGTGTATGATGTTCACAAAGTCACCAGTAGAGGTCACTCACTCTAATGTGTTTCTGGGAGAGGCGGAGCTGGACATTGTACATTAATTCAAGTATCTTGGGGTCACATTGGACTCTACATTGACCTTCAAAAAGTCATGTGAAGAAAGTGACAAACAGTCAAGTTTAACATCGAAAACTTCAGGCAGATCAGGCCCTGCCTGCCAGTTAATGCTGCAAGGATGTTTCTGCATTCAATGATTTTATCACACATCGAGTAGGCCTACTGTTTTATCAACTGGTCTCTTTTATATGTCACTACTCTTACACCAATATAATTACTCTACAAAAAAGCCATAAAAGTATTTGATAGGAAACCAATTTCATTTCATCACTGTAATGTTTTAGAAAAACATAACATGCTAATTTTCGAGAATTTCCAAGTTTTCAAATATACTTGCTTCATGTACAAGGTTCTGCATGGACTTGCCCCTCCCCCATTGAATGAGTTCATCCAACAGAAAGCAGACACTGGCATTACCACCAGGGCCATCAGTAGAGGGGACTGTAAGGTGCCTTTTCGTTACATATTCCATGTTCAAGACCCATCTTAAACTGCATCTTAAGGCAAACCAGAACTGTGATCATTTTTAATCTGATTTAGTTTATGCAACTTGTTTATTGTTTTATTGCCAGCCCACACACTGGCCCACACACCGGCCCACATAATGGCCCACACACCGGCCCACATATGGCCCACACACTGGCCCACACACTACACCGGCCCACACACTACACCGGCCCACACACCGGCCCACATTAGTGGCCCACACACCGACTCACACACTGGCCCACACACTGGCCCACACACTGGCCCCCACATCGGCCCACATTAGTGGCCCACACACTGGCCCACACACTGGCCCAAAAAAAAAAAAGTATAATTTTTTTTTTTTTTTTTTTTTTGGACCAGCCCACTTTGGTCCCGGCCCATCGGGATTCGTCCCGAACGTCCCGATGGCCAGTCCGCCACTGTGTGGCAGTGAAAGGGTTACACAAGAATGTGTCCCGTCCCGCGGCGTGACTGGACTCTCTGTCTGTGAGTGACTCTGCTTTGGCCCAATCACATTCCCCATCCACAGTCTGCGAATCAGAGGCAGAGTAGGGCGGGTCTTCACAGCACGTCATGTGACATATGCGCCAATCGTGTGACAGCAGGGCTCCGATGCATTCGTCTGAGAATTCCACCCCAAAACGCTTACAGGAAGAAAAAACGCGGCTTATTATTATTACCGAGGCGCGCGGCTTATTATATTATTAAAACAGCTACTTGTGTTTTAAAACACTGTGGTCTACAAGTTGTTTAGCGAGAGGATGGTGGTAATGTGCTTCAATAGAACAATGGATCAATGCCATGTCAAAACTCGGCTCCGCAGTACACACACAGACACACACACACGCGCGCGCGCACACACGGGATCGCAGCAGCCACACACACATTTCCACTGTCCAATAGACAAGCGCCCTTTTCGACCGCGTGACATTGTTCAGAAGGTCTCGGTCCGCCTCTGTGTGAAAGCAGGCGAACCAAATGAAGAATGCAACAATGTTGCAACTTCACCCCCAGAACCGCACCGAGTCCACCAAAACTATATGTGAAAGCGCCCTAAACGTAAATACTGTCTACCGCTAAAAACAGCACATCCAATTGCATTGAAAGCATCTGGAATCACAACACTAGCCGACGCTTCGACTAGGTACAGGAGGACTCGGAGGCCAGCCAAACAGCAAAAGAGAGAGATTGTTTCTTTCCCTATTGATTAATGTATATTTGATGGTGGCAGAGCAAAAGCTCTTATTTGCCAGATTTACAGTTAATTTACATGTTAAAGAGAGACTGATTGTATGTTTATAGAGAGACATTTATAAAAACAATTTAATAGTTACAGTTGATATAATTGAATAGTTCAGCCTGCATTTGTTAGATGTGAATGGATACACTGGTTTTGTAAAACCACTGGCTGGCTGCTCTAATGCTGTGAGCATCATAGACTGTTGCTTTACCATACTTGATGGTACAGAAGCTGAAGCACTAGTTTAACAATTTACGTTATGTGCAGAGAAACAAGTTAAAAACAATTTATGCACTTTCAATAAAGCGTTTAAAAAAAAACTGTTGGGGGAACGACGACGACTTCGTAACCTAGTTACTTTCAAAGTAACTAAGTTACTCTGATAATCAAGTAATCAGTAAAGTAACTTGGATTACTTTTTAAAGGAGTAATCAGTAATCAGTAATCGGATTACTTTTACAAGTAATCTGTGGCATCACTGGGACGGAGCTGTATTGTCTTTACTGTTATCGACTACATGCAACAGCCTCCTAAGATTATCTGCGGCCAGGCGCCCCGGGATAAAACCAGTTTGATCGCAGTGTACCAATACCGTCATAAATCTCTGCAGGCGGCGGGCCAGCACCTTGGCAAACACTTTTAGATCGGCCCCGAGAAGACTCAAGGGCCTATAGCTACCACAATCATTGGGATCTTTATCCTTCTTGAGAAGTAAAGAAATCAATGCCATGTTGACATCTCTTGAGAACTCCCCTTGTTCGATAGCGTAATTGATCATATCGAGCATAAATGGACCCATTTGGTCCCAGAAAGCTAAATATACCTCGGGTGGAATCCCATCCCAGTCTGGTGCCTTACCCCTTTGCATTTCAGCAATCGTCTCCCTAAGTTCCATAAGAGTGATTGGTTTCCCCAGTTCCTTAGCCTCTTCCTCAGAAATGTGGGGTATCTCAAGCCCGCCAATGAACGATTCAAATTTAGAGTTATCGAAATTAACCTCTGAGCTATATAACTGTGAGTAAAACTCTTTAAAAGTGTCGTTGATCTTTTTTTAATCAGTAGTGACTGTTCCCTGTCGCGTCTTGATCGAAGGGATATCCGAGAAATGATCATTTGAGCGTATCTTCATTGCCAACAGATGGCTAGGCCTGGAACCGTGAAAGTAGTAATTTTGCCTTGTCCTATGTATCAAGAACTCATACTGTTGTTTAAGTATGGAGTTTATTTCTTTCTTGACTATCTTACGTTGTGTGTTTAGTCGTTCATTATAGTTAATTTGCAAAGATGCGTATAGGTCCGCGTATAATGTTTCCAGTCCTTCTAGTTTTTTTGACCGGGATTTACGCAAATTGGAGGCGAAAAGTGTGACATGACCCCTGATAAATCCTTTCAATGCGTTCCACAGGACCCTAGGGTCTTCGACCGTGCCGACATTGAGCTGCAAGAATTCAGCTAGTTTACTCCTGAACTCAGTACAGAAATCATCGTTCTTTAATAAGGTTGAGTTAAAACGCCACCTGGGAGCTCTCGTGGAGAGCCTGCCAAAGGTTGCCATAAGGAAAATCCCCTTGTGGTCCGAGAGAGCTAGGGGAACCAATGAGACGTCGAAACTATCAAACATATTAGGGGACGCGAATGCATAGTCTATTCGAGAGAAGGTTTTGTGTCTGGCTGATAGGTGAGAGTAATCCTTGAGGGTGGGATTGGATATGCGCCATAGGTCTGCGAGCCCCGTGTCCTGGGCCCACATCCTGAGGGCCTTAGAGGACTGTTTTTGGTCGCTTGTTTCAGAGGACCCGGACCTATCCATCTCCGCATCCCAGCACGCATTAAAATCGCCACCCACAATGAGAGCGTATCCAGTAAGTTCCAACATATTCTTTGTGATTGTATTATAGAACGCTGAATCAAATGTGTTAGGGGCATACAATGCTATTATTGCCATCTTCCTATGAGAGAACTCAACTTTTGCTATAGTAATCCTTCCCTCCGTGTCCGACCACACATCCAGGACTTTGATATCAAGGTTACGTCTTGTAACTATGACGACTCCTTTTGTCTTATCGTCGGCTGAGGATGAGGAGATAATGTGATATTGTCGATTTGCTAGCCTTGACACATCACCCACCAATAAATGCATCTCACTAAGGAGAGCAATGTCAATATTTCTTCTCTTCAATAACCAAAAGACACTGGCACGCTTGTGTGGGGCGTTAAGACCCCCTGCGTTCCAAATTAAAATATTCAATTTAGCCATGGTCGAATTTGTCTAAATGCGTGGAGAACATACCAGTGCAGCCAGGCTGAGGACAGAGGCGCTGATCCAGGCGGGCCCAGACGGTCAATCCCAAGAGTTCAGAGGAGGAACAATTACACACATATAGGACAACAGTACAGAAAACACAGAAAAATACCACCCCAGTTACAACCCCCCCTACTTCTACTCTATACCCTAACCCACCCATCCTAATATTAACCCTCCTATACCCACTCTCCAATCCCCTCCCTATGCTCCATCCACTAAGGATGGTCATCTTCCTATCGTTTCCCACTGGAATCATGGATCCAATAAGACGCTCTCCACTCTGACCCCCTCTCTAGATAAACCCCTGATTAAACCCCCCACTAGTCCAATAAACACAAATAAAAATAAAAAATTTAAATTAAATAAAGTTATCGGTCGAAAACCACCGTGAGCCTTGGCCCTAACATGAGCCAACTATAAGGGAAAAAATTGCTATTATTATATAATAACTCAACATCATCCCTGTAACCAACTACTTCCGAATCTGCGTATCAATGTCGCAATGCTATAGCATAAATGGATAAAAGAAAATTAAAAGAATTATTATTGGTCAAGGTGCAAGCATTTCCCAGTCCCTCTGGTCAGGCACAAAGGCTGGAATGACAAAAAAAAATAAAGCATACCAGAAGATAGTCTAAGGCAGGACCCGATCACAGTTAAATTGTGCAAACAGATGTAATTTAAACAGCAACAATAAAAAGAAAAAGGAAAAAGGGTTATTGGTCAAGGTGCAAGCATTTCACAGTCCCTCTGGTCAGGCACAAAGGCTGGAATGACATAATCCTATATAAGAATAGAAGTAAGCACCTTCATTAACCCGGGGGTAGTAATAAGCTATACCTGACACAACCTGTTATTATATTTTGCATATATATACATAACCGACCTTCTACGACTGGAGCCTAAGGCTCAAAAACAGCCAAACCCTGTCTAGAAAGGAAAACAAGACCTAGAAACACAACAAAACAGATCAACCGAAGGTGTTACTGGCGAAAACAAACGTGAGCCTTGGCCCTAATATGAGCCAACTATAAGGGAAAAATTAGCTATTATTATATAATAACTCAACGCCATCCCTGTAACCAACTACTTCTGAATCTGCGTATCAACGTCGCAATGCTATAGCACAAATGGATGAAAAAAAATAAAAAAAAATAAAGCATACCAGAAGATAGGTAGGGCAGGACCCAATCACAGTTAAATTGTGCAAACAGATGCCACTTAAACAGCAACAACAGCCAAAATACGTAAACATTAACGGGTCCCGAATGACTCGGTGCGGACGATAGACATAGCATGCTAGTTAGCCCGAGGCTAGCGCGCAAGCTAGTGATGAAACCAGCCAGCACGCTCGTATCTGTTATGAACATTGTCCAGCTAGCTCGCTAGCTTTCATAGAGGCGACACACACGTACGACCATGAGGTCAGCATTAGCAAGTAACAGAAGTCATTGGGATGCCCCGCTAGCTTGGATGGGCAATGGCCAGTTAGCCTGTTTGGGCATGACAATAAGCATTTGTGAGTAGTCCGCCCTATCAATGTATTTAGGCCCACATCGCCACGTCACTCACCCGACATAGTTATCAAGCTACAGTCTCGGCTATCCCCCCGAGATATTCCTCCGCTTTAGCCAACGACCAAAATGATCGACGATCATCGCCCTTACACAGCACAGATAATCTCGCGGGGGAGAATAGCGTAGGCCTCAGGCCCAGTTTCCATAGCCTGGCCATGACCACTTTGTATTCGCCTCTCTGTGCTTGAACCTCCGGGGTAAAGTCTTCAAAAATGGCCACTTTGTGATTGCCGAGACCAAGTTCACCCCTTCTTCCCCCAGTATTTTCTGCAACAACTCCGGCATGGTCTTCGAGAGACGACCTCCCTCATTGCCCTCCGGGACACCAACAATCCTGATGTTGTAACGTCTCTCCCGGGACTGCATTTCCACAATTACCGACTGTAGTTTGGCAACGTCAGCCTGCCTAGCCAGCAGGGAGCTCTCCAGACACGCCAGCCCTGTTGTGAGGCCTCTGTCGTTAGCGAGGCTAGTTCGTTAGCATTAGCCGTGGAGGCAGCGTGTAGCGACTCCATCTTCTCTCTCAACGGGTCGACCGCCAATCTAATTTCCTCTGACATTGCTCGATGAAGGGTATCAAAAGATTCCGCCTGTGCTTTTCTTTGTGTTTCAGCGAAGCGTACCTCAAAGTCTGCATGGAGTTTGGTCATGACCGAGAGAACAGCTTCACTTATTTCACTTATTCCGGGCGAAGGCGAGGATAGATTCGGTGACAGTTTGCCGGCTGGAGTGCTCATGGCTCTGGTCTCCATCGACATCGCAAAAAGTTGAAAAAAGTCGACGAAAGTAGTTGATACTCGACGACTCAACAAGAAGACCAATAACAAATAAAAATAAAATAAAGACTAGTGGGGAGAAAAGTGTATTTTGCACGATAGTAGGGAGCTCTCGTGAAACACGTCTTACTCCATGAACGCCTGGCTCCGCCCTCGTGACTCTAAGTAGTTATCTTAAATGGTCAAAAGAAGTGGAAAGAGGTAGAATTGAAAGCCAGGTACTGAATTACTTTTCACACCTGCTAAAGATCATAAAGTAAACTGTAATTCTTGTTCCGGAGGCTCAATGGACTCAGATTGCTGTCTGCTTCTATGACATCATCTTTATCTACAGATCTATATGTGAAGAGACCAGTGGTGACTGACAGGAAGATTATCCTCCTCATCAATAAGTGATAATCACATGTGAAGCTCACAGGGCAAACCGCCGGCCGATGGAGCCAAGTTGAAACCAAGAGTCCGGCTGAGACTACTGGTTGGTCAGTAAGAGCAAACACAGTTACAGAGTACAGTGGCAGTCTGTTCCTGGAGTGCTGCTGAATGAGAATAGTACAGATATTTATACCTAGGGTAGGGTGGCCTTCACATATCTTGTAGTACAAGGGAGTCTGCATATGTCTGGAAAATAAGCTTACGTCTGCAATGTCACCGTAACTTGGTTACTGGTTGTGATGGTTACTGGCTGTGATGGTTACTGGGTGTGATGGTTACTGGCTGTCATGGTTGCTCTTGTGATGGTTACTGGCTGTGATGGTTACTGGCTGTCATGGTTGCTGGTGTGATGGTTACTGGTTGTCATGGTGACTGGGTGTGATGGTTACTGGGTGTCATGGTTACGGATTACTTCATAAATGAGATGGGACTGATTTAAAAATCTCCTCTGTGTCAGTGAAGCACTGTCTGGGTCTGCTGGCTGGAACACCAAGGCACACTGGTGCCCCCACGGGTTGAAAAGCGATATGACGTGCTCTACTGGTGCCCTTCCAATGGTCTAAACTTGACCATGTGCCCCCACAGTTGAAAAACGTCACGCTAAAGTGCCCTATTGAGTGGCGAAAATGAGAGGACATGCCCTATCGGCTGCCCTTCACATGGGAAAACATAGCAAGAAAATTAAATAGCGTGTCTTAATGAGTGCTCCGTTAGTGGATAAAATGTGATGTAGCTTACTAGGGCAGGCTTTCCCAAAGTGGGTGCCATGATGACGACAGTCTAGGGGTGTTGCCAAATAGTTAAACCCTGCTTATATTCAAAACACATTATATGGCCATTAGCAAATAATTTCTTTTGCAAGGGACCGATGGGCTAATATCTAGCGAACATTTTGATGTTTCTCCATCTGCACTGTCCCTATTATTCAATGTATCATTTAGGTTAGAGTAAGTTAGTTTAACTGTATTTTAAAGTAAAAGACTAAATAAATTGTTGCCAATGATGAAACCATGATGTTTAAAATACTCATTCCCAATCCCATTGCTGAAAACATACTGTGGCGATCAGTGAAGAATGAGGCAGTTCGACTTCTTTTTATAGACCGCCTGGACAATTATTCTCAACAGAAAGTTACCACTGAGTTATAATAAAAACAACAGCAACTGGCTAAAACTCACTTTGTATGGCATGTTAACCACTACTGAATTCACACACTAGCTCCCCTAAGTAACTAGCTAGTTATCTTTCATTAACGTAGTTATAGTAACTGTCAAGACTGAGTTAAACACACCGGCTTAAACCAAAATGTGCCTTAATGGACATGCATAGTTGATTTTCAAATTACGCTTTTCAGTTACAGTAACAGTCATGTAATCTAATGTTGGGTCAATCATATTTTTTTATATCATTTTCTTGAATAAAGTTTGGCTTATAGCTTAACGTATAGCATGAAAATAACCAACATATTTTCTTTAGAGGTGTTTGTGAAATAAACATTTTAAAGGTGTATTGTTCCATGTGTGTTTTTATCATAGAGGTGTGGTTCTACTTTTAATATGGAATGCCTAGACTACATGTTAATCTAATGTAATCTTAATCTAAGATGAAGACTATTGTCGTATATCATGCTATTTATGGCTCATAACACATGTTGTGAAATGTCCCTAGGCAAAGGTTTTAAGTACATAATGGTTGGCAGCTGTCCTTTCAAGTGACAAAACCACTATGGGTCAGAGACAGATGTCCTTGGCAGTCACCCAAAGCAGCAGGGAGTCAAGCTAGAGGCTCTACCTGCTTACATAGACAACAGATGTCTGTGCTGATAAAGAGGAATTTTGTAATTATTCATAGTCAGTTTATTTAGGAAATACAACTGTGTGAAATATGAATGCATTAGACTTTCAGTCTTAAAACAGTCAAAGTGTAATGATTGACAAAATCAAATATACTAGTAACCTGGATTAGACTTTGTTTCTCATATATTGTGTGTGTGAATACAGACAGTGGGTGTTGGGGGAGCACAGAGGTCACTTTACATATAGAGTGAGTGGTCAAACAACTCTATTTACGACAGGAACCTGTAGCTGCGATGCCAAGTAAAAGCCTTAAGACAATTGGCTCTGTTGATCAAAACAAAATACCAATAGGTCACATAACTCTGTTATCTCGCTGGGGTCTCCTGTGAGCTACATGTAGAGACAGCTGGGAGGGGAGGAACTTAGGTTTACTATTTCTGTAACTAAAGTATGTTTAAATCCTTAATTAAGCGCCAAACAAACTGCAGATATTTCCTGTTATGTTGGACTAATGATGCTGAACGGAATAAGATGAAACATGTTGTATTTATGATAGAGGATCATTGAGTTTTACAATCAAGCCTTGTCTGAACCAAGTTGGACATACTTAAAATGATACTAAGATGATTGAGTAAGTTAAAAGAATATAATTATAACACTATGAAACTGGGCTTGATGGTAAAAGACTGACTCTCATCTGAAACCTAAAGCTTTTAAGTCAAAAATAATATGCCTGTGTTTAGGAAAGCCATCACATTTCAAATATAAATATCTTGAAGCTCAATACCTTTTAGTATTGAGCTTATTGTAGACTAATCAATTCTCTGATTTGGAACGATGTAAAGGAGCGATTGGCCACAAAGAACCACCCACTTTTCAAATACAAAATTTAGAACACTTGTGATTGGATGAGAACATATGCGTGATGTCACTGATGACATCACGCCAAGGTTTTTCTATTCATTGATAAAAGAGACGGACGGAGCGAGGAGGGAACTAAGACTCTGACTCAGACACACACAGCCACGGAGACCACACGGAAGACAACCCATCCCCATGGAAACAAAGGACAACAACTAGACAAAACAACAGCAGAGCTTCTGGCTCCACGAGGCAAAGAACTTTACTAGCTAGAAATCTTGTGTGTTGTTTTGGATGCAATTAAACGCATTGATGTTTGATTTGAGCTGCTATCCGTCTGCCAATTCATTCCACCGCCGTCCAAGGCCTGATTCTTCTCCTGTATCTGGTAAATGCAGCAAGTAGAATATTGTACACAGCAAGGCAGAGTACTCTAGTAGTATGACTGTTGTGAAGGGCCAGATTAAAGCTGAGAATCTACATTTATTGTTTTATATACCTTGTATATTATTTATATATACACGTTATATCCCTTTAAGCCTGCGTGTAAATCCTAGTAATATTCGCTTTCCTTATGGATAATGCCCCCTGACGGTGGCGCCAGGCAGTCTCGCACTCAGACAGGTTCAAGGGCGAGTCTGGGCAAGTCAGGACATGCCCTTGGCAGCGCATTGATTCCGGGCAAGTGGTTAGTTTTGGCACTAGAAAGCCACTTAAGTATATATAGCGCGGCAGGTGCGAACAGCAGTAGAGTTCATCAAGTTCAGTGTGATTCTAATGTAGTGAGAAGCAGTTCGTCTAACAGAGCGTTGAGAACCACGTGCGAAGTGAATAGTAAAAGTGTCAAATTGAATGCAGTAACGTCAAGTTCGACTTAACTTAGTGTGAAGTAAAGAGTCGTTAATTATTGTGTATCGTGCCAACAGCAGTTCGTTCGTGTGCAGCATTACTCAGCAGTTCGTTTGTTTAGCTAGTGGACCTTAGCCAGTGCGCGTGGACTAAATACATTGGTACCAGCACACGAGGAGGCCTAGTCGGAGAACCTACTGGACATGTGCACATGGGAACCGACGGCGGCGATTGCAGAACCAGTATTGGTTGGATTATATTGATTGTGGAACGTACTACCTGGAGAAGAGCATCGTTAATCTCCACTGTCGTTTGGATTTAACCACCTTGAGGATCTACATTCGGGCTGGCCTCATGGACCGAGGATAGCTGGCTATCATCATTGCTATCGTGCAATTGGATTACAGTTATTGCTTTTGATGCTGAGCTTTGGATTACAAGGACTGGCTTCTGTACATGAATCCCCTTCTTCTTCAATTGATCAGACTGAGTATCCGAACATTCCTCTCTCCTCCAGAGCTTACAACTCTGGGAGGAACCCCATTGTCTCCAGCGGTACCAGCGTTGCCCTCTATAATTGCCATCCTACGCCAGGCGGCGTTAGCCTAGTACCCCATCGTAGGAATTATTCTATTCCCATTGACTTATGCTACTGACTTTATGCCTATTATTCGCCATACAAGCGCGACCCTAATTCTCATATCTGTACATTTACTGCATAATAATAAATACCCTCAAATGATATTTCTTTGTCAGTGCCGTGTTGTTATGAGTGTCTGCCATATATTAGATGTACTGTCTGGCCAGTAATTAAAGTACATAACTAGCAGTGGTTTAATCTATCACAATCTTTAATACAGTCAGGGTTTTGTAACCCCTCAGTTACAATTGGTCCTTCGAGCCGGAGGGTATCAGTAATCTTAATATCATATTAATATTGATATGGCCAGCGGCGTACACTCTCCAGGCGGCTCTCCCAAACTAGAGCGCCCTAGGCGCAAACGTCAGCCACCTCCACACCTGGAGGACTACGCTTTCGTTTTACCTCCTAGCTTATCTAAACAGACGTTAAGCACGGATAAAACTGATAGTTTAAGCATGCCCAATCCTATCGACTTGTCGGCCCCACCAGTAGAGACCCCAGTGGGTTCAAACAAAACTGACTTAGCTCACGGGGGGAACAAGCGGGACATGACGTGACTATACCCCAAGACAGCGCCACCGGGATAGACCCCGGAGCGCCCCAGGATAAAGAAAGCGCCACCGGGATAGACCCCGGAACGCAAGAGACCCAAGAGCGCGCACCCGAGACAGACCTCGGCGCGCACCCAAGAGAAGAGTACCGCGCTCAAGAGATGGACCTCGGGGCGCGGGAGAAATCAAGAAGCAGCGCTCAAGAGATGGACCTCGGAGCGCGCCAAGAGAACAGGTCCCCACCAAGTCCTGTCAGCGCCCGATCACCTCCATCAGTGTCATCCCCCAGCGAGGCTGACCAGCGACTAGCACAAGTCCTGATCGCCACGCTGACAGCTTCAACCGAAAGAGAAAGGCTCCAAGCGCAACAACAGAGTGAGCGCGAACATTCCGCAGTGAAAAGAGAACGTCTCCAGGCGCAAGAGCAGAGTGCGCGCGAACAGTCTGCAGTGGAGCGCGACCGTCTCCAAGCGCAACAACAGAGTGCGCGCGAACAGTCTGCAGTGGAAAGAGAACGTCGCCAAGCGCAACAACAGAGTGAGCGCGAACATTCTGCACTAGAAAGTCGGCACGAACCTATCTTGGACCAGGAGGCCCAGTACAGCCCCGACCTCAGCCCCGAGCCACTGCGTTACAAACCCCCGATCCAACCCATGGGTGAGTTTAATACACAGTCAGCACCAAGGAGCAGCACCTGGGGGCCCGGCCTCTGGTACCCACCCAGCACTAACCCACGACCCCACGTACGGGGAGACTCGCCAAGGAGGCCTATCCCCCTACGCGCATCGGTGTCCCAGCCATCCATGGCATCTTACCTTGGAACACCCACGTTCCCAGACGGCTTCCAGCAGGAGGTCGCAGACCATACCCGACGCCTGACCTCCGTGGAGGACGGCATGGATAGGTGGTCGGATAGGATGGTGGAGCTAGAAGTCAGATGCACAGCTCAGGATATTGTCATCGACAAGCTAAGAAACAAGCTAATTGATGTTGAATCACGTAGTCGGCGTTCTAACATTCGCATCCTGGGCCTGGACGAATCCCTGCACAGCAACCGTCCTAGTGTCTTTTTCGTGGAGGTCCTGGTGGAAATCATGGGGAAAGATGTCCTCGCTACACCACCGGAGCTTGACCGTTGCCACAGGACGCTAACACCCAGACCAGCACCAGGCTCCAGGCCTAGGGCCGTAATTGCCCGCTTACATCACTACAAGATCAAAGAGACTATTATCCTGGAAGCTCGCAAGAGGATGGGGAATCTGACATACAGAGGGAAACCAGTCGCTATCTTCGAAGATTATCCCCCCGAGGTGGTCGAGCAACGTTCACAATACCGTGATGTCATGGGGCCCCTGTACAAGCGCGGATTTAAACCATCGCTCCAGTTCCCTGCGAAGCTAATCATCCGAACCAAGGAGGGCAGGCTGCATCTACCGTCGCCCAAGGACGCCGTGGACTTCCTGAGGGCCCGACCCAGAGGGACCTCGACACCGGCTTCGCCGGGGCGAGACGCAGACCCGACACCGGCTTCACCAGGGCGAGACGCGGGCATGACGCTGGCTCCACCAGGGCGAGACGCGGACCCGACACCGGCTTCACCAGGGCGAGGCGTGGGCCTGATGCTGGCTCCACCGGGGCGAGACGCGGACCCGACACCAGCTTCACCGGGGCGAGACGCGGACCCGACACTGGCTCCACCGGAGCTGGACGCGGACCCGACACCGGCCTCATCAGATCCTGACGGGGTAGTAGCGATGGAGCGTTAGCATACTGCTACGGCTATCACACAGAAAGGGGTCGCATTTGGTATCTTATTACATATGTGAGTATGGATGAATACTTGACATTAGGCCTTGCCTGGAAAGTTATCTTTTTATTTTTCTCATTTGACATAAGGGGAGGCGGGGGACAAGTATGTTATGACTGTTGTACTGATGCACGACCATAGCCGCGGTCTAGGTTGCTAACTGTTAACGTTTCGGAAGGAGCGGGACCTATTCTATTCCGTTTCGGATATTTCTGCCACGCTTATGACTTTTGCGCGATATACCAGCTCCCGGCCATGTTTTTGATCATGGCCACCGGGATGCATTTACTGTTGATTACACGTCGAGAGAGATGGGGTCTCGTGGCTGCGCCACCTGTTTGACTCTCGACCGGTTCATGCAACCCGCATGGCTCCCATTAATGTTTGCTGCTGACAATGTGCTCGTAAGAGTGGCGGGCGGCCCCCGGCACAGCGCCCTCCTCTGGTGGGGAGGCATAACTGTGTAGGGTCGAGCCAGCGTCAGGGGAGATAACAGTCTCGCGGACAGGGTATCGCCCCCTCCCGGCCTGGTGGAGGTACTGCGCGCCTGTTTTGTCGCAGCATGCCTGGCAGATACACCCCCCCCCCCCCCCTTTTTACCGACAGTTCAGGGTTCCAGCCGTTGACCTTACTATTGGCTTATGGTTCAATTTGATTTTTTTTTCTTTTTTTTTTTTCTTGTTTGCTTTACACTCTGAGGCACTTTTGTATACAGGGAAATGTGGCAGTTGGCCATGGAGATGGTTCTACGAGTGGTAGGTTTGAAGTCTCTGGAAATGTTGGTGAGTCCCTGTGATGTTGGGGAAAGACCCACCGGTCCCACACATTTATATGTTTTTTATGTCATTATTATATGTTTTATGTATGGCTCGAAATACGTGTGCACAGTGTTTAGGTTAAGTGAATTCTACATGCCCACAGGCTTGCCCAGGTCTGCCCCACCTACACGCCCTTCAATGTTCTATGGCTACGGCTAACTCTGAGAGCTTCAAGCTCTGCTCCTGGAATGTTCGAGGCCTGCAGAGGTTGGCTAAGAGGAAGGCGATTCTGACCTTTTTAAGGAGGGAGAATGTGTCGATTGCTCTTTTACAAGAAACTCATATGGGGCCCAACGACACTGCTAAACTCCAAAAGAGCTGGGTAGGACAGGTCTTTGCTACAAACTATTCTACGTTTAGTAGGGGCGTGGCCATATTGATCAATAAAAATCTCCCCTTTAGACTTATAACTTCCTCTGTGGATAGCCAAGGTCGCTATGTGATTATCAAAGGGGTTCTTAAGGGTAAAGAAATGACATTTATGAATGTATACTGTCCCCCAGGCTATTCCCCTGACTTTCTATCCAAGATATTTGCTGAGTTTAATGGCTTGGCCTCTGAGAACGCCTTTGTGGGCGGAGACTTTAATTGTCACCTCATACCGTCTCTTGACAAACTCCCACTCAGTCTGGCTCCCCCCTCTAGGCAAGCAAAGACGCTCACCTCCCTATGCGAAGACACTGGATACTCAGATGTCTGGAGAACCCTTTGCCCATCAGAACTGAAGTTCACCTTTTTTAGCGGCCCACACAAGAGCAACAGTAGAATAGACTATTTCTTCATCCCTTCCTCTAAGCTCTTTCTAGTATCGTCCTGCACAATCGGAAGCATCGTTCTATCGGATCACGGCCCTATATACCTGGTCTACTCCCTGTCAGAAGAGAGAGCGCTGTCGAGGCGTTGGCGCCTCAACCCATACCTCCTCAAAGATGATATATTTGTCTCCTATTTCGAATCGGAATTAAAAAATTTTTACTCAATTAACTTTCGCTCTACGGATAACCCGTCTCTACTCTGGGAAACATCTAAGGTCTTTTCTCGTGGACTGATTATATCTTATGTATCATCCAAGAAGCGCAAGAAAAATGAACAATGTAAACTTCTTGAATCCAAACTAGCCGACCTTGAAAATCAGCATGTTTCAAACCCAGCCCCGGCTGTGCTTATGGAGCTTACGGCCACCAGAGCGGCGCTAAACACTCTTCTGATCCAGGACGCCGAATATTCTCTTAAATTTGCCAAACAGAGAATGTACGAACACGGTGACAAGCCGGGTAGGTTCCTGGCTAACTTGGCAAAAAAAAGTGCTGACACCCAAGTAATAGCCTCAATCTCCGACTCCAACGGGGTCAGGTCCTTTGACACCAAAACTATTAACAAAGAGTTTGCCTCTTTCTATGCCCAACTCTATAGGACCGAGCGACCCGATGGTGCTCTGTTACATCCCAATGTATATATTCCCCAGTGTGTGTCTCCATGTGTGTGTGTTCTCCATTTTGTTTCCTCCCTCCAGCCATTGTTCCCTTCCCCATTGGTCCCTGCCAGGCCAATCCTTCCATTATTGCAACACAGCAGTGATTGGTGGTTGGCTTTCCAGACTCCAACACTCAATCCACACCCCCCAATCATGGATCACCCCACACCTGTTAAAACATGGCTTTCTCCCTTCAGTCTTTCTCTCTCTCTGGCATGAGGCTAGGCCTAGTGTTATTTTGTGGCATTGTACTTTGATAATATCCCTTTTTGTTTATAGGCCTTTGTAATAGTGAAAGTGCCTTTGTGATTGTATGGCCGCAGAGAGAGCATTGTTACCTATAGATTGTTTTGTTATGTTTCCATTTTGTTGTATGTATCATTAATGTGTTTTTCTCCTCCTTTCTCAGGAAGCACAGATGGGGTGAGCTGCCATTTCCTTTGGATATTGTTTTCTCCTGTTTTGGTTAGGTAAGAGTAGTTTAGGTAATGTAATTTCTTTTACCATAGATTAGATTGGGTTTATTTGGAGTATAGTGGTGTTTGTTTGTTGTTTTGGCCTGGGCTCACCCCTGAGCTACATGTGCTTCCTTTGCATTTACCAATAAATATCATTGTTGTTTACAAACGTGGTCCATCTTTTCTGTCAACCAACTGTTATGTTACAGCCCTTTACCCTTAGACACACAGGGGTCGTAACATAAATGGGGGCTCTGCCTGGATTTTGTAACCCGTGTTCAATTGTTGGTTGATGGATTTGGTGAACTGTGTTTGTTTACACTTGTATAGTTATTAATTACTTTGTGTAAAAATGGCATTTGTGTAAGAAAAAATAATGGCAGTTAGTACTTTTGATCTGGGGAAATTCTTGAGCAATCCTACTTGGGAAGCGCTAGATAGCTGCCGCAAAGCAGACTTAGTGGAGATTGCCACACATTTTCAACTCTCGGTTCAACAAAAGCATCTTAAGCAGGATATCAGGTGTCTTGTGGTAGATAAGCTGTTGGAGCAGGGGACGCTTGTTTTACCTGTGGTCTCTGATGAACATGCAAGTCCTCCTGGTGAACCTACAGAAGCACCGCCTTCTGAGGAGCAAGCCCAGGGTGCTGAAAAGGCAGGTGTGAACGTCACATTGCCACATTTTCACTTGACCTCTCCTGTGTCAACTGGGTCTCGAGAAGGGGCCCAGGTCAAGGTTAGAATAGCACGTCTCCAGATGGAGGCTCAGGAGAAGGCACAAGCACGTGAGGCGGAGTATCGGCTTCGTAGAATGGAGCTTGAGGCAGAAAATGAAAGGGCTGTTAACATTCGTAGGTTGGAGCTTGAGCATGAAGTGGAAAAAGAGCTCAGACTGCGGAGGTTGGAGCTGGAAGTCCTGAGGAGTGGATCCAACTCTGCTACACCGACTCCTCCACAAGGCCCGGGTATGTCCTCCTCCACAGCTTATTCATCACACACTTTTGATATAAGTAAACACATTGCTTTGGTGCCTCCGTTCCGAGAGACAGAAGTTGATACTTATTTTAATGTGTTTGAGCGTATTGCTGCTTCATTGCGCTGGCCAAGAGAGGTCTGGCCTTTGTTGCTTCAATGCAAATTGACTGGTAAAGCCCAAGAGGTTTGTTCAACACTTTCCCTAGAAGATAGTCTATTGTATGATACTGTGAAGGCTGCCATCCTCCGTGCATATGAGCTTGTGCCCGAAGCTTATAGGCAGAGGTTTCGCAGTCACAAGAGAGCTGTCAACCAGACCTTTGTAGAGTTTGCTAGAGAGAAGGGAACTCTCTTTGATAAATGGTGTGCAGCAAGCAAGGCCTCAGATCTTAACTCTCTCAGAGAACTCATTCTATTAGAAGAGTTTAAGAATCGTTTGCCAGAGCGTATTGTAATTTACCTGAGTGAGCAGAAAGTGTCCACTCTGCAGCAAGCTGCTGTATTAGCTGATGAGTTTGCGCTAACCCATAAAACTGTGTTTGTTGATAGGCGTGACTCGTTTCCCCCCCATGATTTCTCTCAGAGACCTTCTGTCCCCAACCATTCAGAATTCACACACCCCCGACCAAGAATGTCACCTCCACGCTCAAAAGAGGAGCGGACATGTTACTACTGTCATAAATCTGGTCATGTTATTTCTGACTGTTTAACATTGAAACGTAAGCAGCAACCGTCCTCTCAGAACTTTAGGCAACCCAAAGGGGTTGGTCTGATTAAAATGGCACCTGATTCCGATCAACAGATGCACAATGATCAGGATGTTCTCGATCCTTGTTTCAGGCCATTTACTTCCAAGGGTTTAGTTTCCTTGACAGGGGATCCAAAAGATCAGTGTACAGTTCAGATCTTACGAGATACTGGAGCCTCACAATCCTTTATCCTCTCTGATGTACTACCTCTGTCTGAGAAATCTTCCTGTGGTTCTAGTGTCCTGGTTCAAGGTATTGAGATGGGTTTCGTGCCAGCCCCGTTACACTGTATTCATGTACAATCTGATTTGGTCACTGGTTTCTTTAAAATAGGGGTGAGACCTTCCTTGCCAGTTAAAGGCATTTCCTTTATCATGGGAAATGATTTAGCTGGAGGACAGGTGAACGCTGTGCTGGAAGTGTTGGATCACCCAGACACAGATTCTCTGCCTGATGACTTGTCACAGAACTTCCCTGAAGTTTTTTCTGCAAGTGTTGTCACTCGGGCTCAATTGAAAAGGAGAGGTGATGAAATTAATTTGTCTGACTCTGTTTTTGCTTCAGCCTTTGTCAGGGAGGAGTTGCTGGCTCCAACTTCTGATACCGCTGACAAACCACCGACTCATAGTAAGGTACCCCCACAGACAACTGTAACTAGTTCCGACGCTTTGAAGTTACCCGTTACTCGTGAAATGCTAATTACTGCCCAGAAGGCTGACCCTTCTCTTGCAAAATGTTTCTCTTCTCTTGAAACAGAACAGAGGAGAGAGTTGCATTCTTATTTTGTGGATGAAGGAGTTTTGATGCGTACCTGGAGGTCCCATGGTACTAGACTGGCAGAGCATGCACAATCGGAGATAGGGCTACCAGATCAGGTACCAGACTGGAGCACTGTTTATCAGATTGTTGTCCCTGCAGTTTATCGTCAGCATGTACTGTTCTTGGCCCATGACCACCCTTGGTCTGGACACTTGGGAGTCACTAAAACGTACAACAGAATACTTCAACATTTCTTTTGGCCCGGTTTGAAGTCCGATGTAGCACAGTACTGTCGTACCTGTAGTACTTGTCAGATCACCGGAAAGCCAAACCAGGTAATTCCACCTGCTCCCCTCTGTCCTATACCAGCGGTCGGTGAACCATTTGAACATGTCATAGTTGACTGTGTTGGTCCATTGCCAAGGACCAAAGCCGGCAATCAGTTTTTGTTGACAATAATGTGTACCGCCACCCGTTTCCCTGAGGCTATCCCTCTTCGCAGAATTACAGCGCCTGTAATAATTAAGGCTTTGACGAAGTTCTTCTCCACGTTTGGACTGCCTAAGGTAGTACAAACGGACCAAGGCACCAACTTCCTGTCTAGGTTATTTGAGCAAGTGTTACAGTCCCTGGGTATCCGACATATAGTGTCCAGTGCCTACCACCCTGAAACTCAGGGGGCTCTAGAACGTTGGCATCAGACCTTAAAGTCCATGCTGCGTAAATATTGCTTAGACACAGAGAAAGATTGGGATGAGGGTGTCCCCCTTGTTCTATTTGCTGCGCGAGAGACCATACAGGAGTCTCTTGGTTTCAGTCCTGCTGAGCTCGTTTTTGGGCACACTGTTAGAGGGCCTCTGAAAGTTCTTAAAGAACGGTTCATGTCAAAGGGTGCCAGCACGCCCACTAATGTGCTAGATTTTGTTAGCCAGTTTCGAGAGCGACTGCATCAGGCGTGCTCTCTCGCAAAAGAATCGCTCTCTTCTTCCCAGAGAACTATGAAACGGCACTATGACGAGAAAGCTGTTTCTCGATCTTTCCAGCCAGGTGATAAGGTTCTAGTCCTGTTACCTATCCTTGGTTCTGCTCTTTCCGCTCGTTTTTCCGGACCGTATGCAATAGACAAGAAGATAAGTGATACAGACTATGTGGTTCGCACCCCTGATCGTAAACGTCACTCTCGTGTTTGCCACATCAATATGCTTAAACCATATATTTCCAGAGATAGTGTGCAGGTGAAGACCTCAGACCAGACAGCCGGACTGGCCGTCTCTGCTGTTGCCTCAACTCCAATAGTTCCGGACTCTCCTGACGTTAGTGGTGAGGACGTAGATGGCTTGGAGTTGCGCAATGCAGCCCATCAGGGTGCTAGATTGTCCAACACTGAGATGTTATTGAACCTGCCCACTCACTTAGCACACTTACCTGAGGAGCAGCGAGAGGACATCACAAATTTGATTCAGGCCTACATGGCTCTGTTTGGTGATGTTCCCTCCTGTACTTCTGTATTGGCCCATGATATTAAAGTTAACAATGCTGTGCCTATCAAGCAACATGCATACCGTGTTAACATCACCAAGAGGGCCATGATGCAACAGGAGGTTGACTATTTGTTAAAACATGGTTTAGCCAAGCCAAGTTGCAGTCCCTGGAGTTCACCTTGCTTGTTAGCTCCCAAATCGGATGGAACTCCTAGATTTTGTACTGATTTCCGAAAGGTAAATGCTGTCACCGTGCCTGATTCCTTCCCACTGCCCCGCATGGAAGATTGTATTGACAACCTTGGATCTGCCACCTATGTTAGCAAACTAGATTTGTTAAAGGGTTACTGGCAGGTCCCTTTGACCCCCCGTGCCTCGGAAATCTCTGCGTTTGTTACTCCTGACAATTTTTTGCAATATACTGTAATGCCTTTTGGAATGCGTAATGCCCCGGCCACTTTCCAGTGACTGGTGACCCTAGTCCTGGCTGGTGTTCCAAATTGTAATGCCTATCTCGATGACCTGGTTGTCTATTCGACCAACTGGCGTGACCACATGACAACCTTGCAAACTGTCTTTGACCGCTTAGCTGGAGCCTCCCTGACCCTTAACCTTGCCAAGTGTGAGTTCGGCAAGGCTACGGTTACCTATCTTGGTAAGCAGGTAGGACAAGGCCAAGTGCGTCCGGTGGATGCAAAAATATCTGCAATCACAACTTTTCCAGTGCCTACTACTAGGCGGGAATTGCGTAGATTCCTTGGGATGGCTGGGTATTACCGTGGTTTTTGCCGGAACTTTTCTTCTGTCGTCACTTCTCTCACTAGCCTGTGTAGCCCGTCCAAACCATTCATTTGGACAGCTGATTGTCAAAATGCATTTGATAGTGTTAAAGCTCTCTTATGCAGTTCCCCTGTTCTCTCTGCTCCAGATTTCTCCCTGCCGTTCCAGCTGGAGGTGGATGCCAGCGGGGTGGGAGCTGGAGGGGTGTTATTACAGGAAGATCACGATGGTGTCAGTCACCCGGTTTGTTATTTCTCCCGGAAATTTAACAAACATCAACTAAACTATTCCACTATTGAAAAGGAGACTTTGGCTATGTTGTATGCGTTGCAACATTTTGAGGTGTATGTCGGTTCGAGCGTATTACCAGTGGTAGTATACACCGACCACAACCCATTGGTTTTTCTGTCGCGGATGTACAACCACAATCAGCGCCTCATGCGTTGGGCGCTCATAGTGCAAAATTATAACCTCAGCATAAAGCATAAGAAGGGGTCTGATAATGTGTTGGCGGATGCTCTGTCTCGTAGTTGAAATCTATATTGCTGTCGACTTGTTCTATTTTGCTGTCGACTCGTTCTACTGTATATTGCTGTCGACTTGATCTATTTTTTCATCTATTTTTTCTGTCTACTCGGTCTATGTTGCTGTGGACTCGTTTTATGTTGCTGCTAGTTTTTTTCATAGCTCTTTGTTTTGGAGTGCATGTTATCTCGGGGATGTTATCTCGTTGTTAAAGAAGAAAAAAAAAACATGTTTAGTTGGTAGTTTATGTAGGCATGTTTTTTGTCTTATGTATGGGGGTGTTACATCCCAATGTATATATTCCCCAGTGTGTGTCTCCATGTGTGTGTGTTCTCCATTTTGTTTCCTCCCTCCAGCCATTGTTCCCTTCCCCATTGGTCCCTGCCAGGCCAATCCTTCCATTATTGCAACACAGCAGTGATTGGTGGTTGGCTTTCCAGACTCCAACACTCAATCCACACCCCCCAATCATGGATCACCCCACACCTGTTAAAACATGGCTTTCTCCCTTCAGTCTTTCTCTCTCTCTGGCATGAGGCTAGGCCTAGTGTTATTTTGTGGCATTGTACTTTGATAATATCCCTTTTTGTTTATAGGCCTTTGTAATAGTGAAAGTGCCTTTGTGATTGTATGGCCGCAGAGAGAGCATTGTTACCTATAGATTGTTTTGTTATGTTTCCATTTTGTTGTATGTATCATTAATGTGTTTTTCTCCTCCTTTCTCAGGAAGCACAGATGGGGTGAGCTGCCATTTCCTTTGGATATTGTTTTCTCCTGTTTTGGTTAGGTAAGAGTAGTTTAGGTAATGTAATTTCTTTTACCATAGATTAGATTGGGTTTATTTGGAGTATAGTGGTGTTTGTTTGTTGTTTTGGCCTGGGCTCACCCCTGAGCTACATGTGCTTCCTTTGCATTTACCAATAAATATCATTGTTGTTTACAAACGTGGTCCATCTTTTCTGTCAACCAACTGTTATGTTACAGCCCTTTACCCTTAGACACACAGGGGTCGTAACATGCTCTCTCTGACATGCAGGCCTTCTTCGCTGAATTACACCTCCCTAAGGTATCGAAAGATCAGAACTTGCTCCTTAACGCCCCAATTACGAAGGAAGAAGCTCTGGGCGCCCTTAAGGCTATGCCATCTGGTAAGGCTCCGGGCCCGGACGGTTTCGGATGCGAGTTTTATAAAGAGTTCGGTCATATTCTATTAGATCCCCTGCTGGCAATGCTTAATCACTCCGCTGAAGTGGGAATACTGCCCCAGTCTCTACGGGAGGCTAATATCTGCCTTCTCCTTAAGAAGGGTAAATGCCCTGAGGAGTGCGCCTCCTATAGGCCTATAGCCCTACTCAATTCGGACCAAAAGTTGCTTTCCAAGATCCTGTCCATGCGCCTGGAAAAAGTACTCCCTTTTATTATTAATGAAGATCAAACCGGTTTTATTAAGGGTAGGAACTCTACCGACAACATGAGACGGCTCCTCAATATCATCCAAATGACTCGTGAGACAGACCACCCCGCGGTGGTTCTGTCTCTCGACGCGGAGAAGGCGTTTGACCGTGTAGAATGGCCGTATCTATTTTTAACCCTCGCTGAATTTGGCTTAGGTGACACCTTTATTGACTGGGTCAAGGTTCTTTACAACTCGCGAATGTCGGCGGTCCTGACTAATGGACTTAGGTCTAGCAACTTTCCTCTGCAGCGGGGGAACCCCCAGGGGGATCCTCTTAGCCCTTTACTATTCGACATGGCCATAGAACCACTCGCACAGGCCGTAAGGCAGTCAGCCGAGATCTCAGGTATTAGAGTGGGCGGGAGGGAGCACAAAATCACTCTTTACGCGGACGACGTGCTGATCTTTGTGTCTAAGCCTGACTCTTCAATTCCATGTCTAACCCGCATGATTTCCACATTTGGAACCTTCTCGGGGTACAAAATAAACGTTTCCAAGTCCGAAGCAATGCCACTTGGGACACTCAAATCTATCCCGATACTGCCCGAGCCCTTCCCATTTCGCTGGTCGCCCTCCGGCTTCGTTTACCTAGGAGTATTTGTGACACCCACCTATGATACGTTGGCTAAGGCCAATTTTCCCCCTCTTTTAGACACCATAAGGGCAGACTTAGTTAGATGGGCCCCCTTACCGATCTCCTGGCTGGGTAGGATTGCCCTCGTCAAGATGAACGTACTCCCCAGACTGTTGTACCCTCTTCAAATGATCCCAGTGCTGCTGACAAACAAGGTTATCAAGGTGCTGGAAGGCTGGCTAAGCTCATTCATTTGGAATGGGAAGAAACCGCGTCTGAAAATGGCCAAATTACAGATGGACAGTGAAGATGGGGGTCTAGACCTACCTAATATTAGACACTACCAACTGGCGGCACACCTTAGAGTGATGGTCGGCTGGTTCAGAGCAGACCCACTGTCAATATGGCTGGACGTTGAATCCTCGCAATCTAAGTCCCCCTTGTGGAACCTACTATTTACCAAAGACTTTAGGTCTGTGAGGAAGGTGTGCTCCAACCCCATCACATTATGTTCCGTCAAGGCCTGGAAGACTGTCCGTAAGGTGGAGGGCCGAGCCAAGCTGACCTCTCCTCTTACCCCGATTGTAGACAATCCCGACTTTAAGCCAAACCAAGTCGGCGGCGGCTTCAAGACCTGGTATAGGCAGGGCATAACCGATCTTGGCCACCTGTTTGATGGTCGGACCCTAATGTCCTTTACACAGCTGCAGCAGCGATATGGCCTATTGAAAGCAGAATTTTTTAGGTACCTACAAATTAGGCAGTTTATCACCAAGGACACCTCACTTTTAACTGACATCTCCACCTTGCAGGTGGAGAAAGCCCTCTCCTTACAGATCCCCAAAAAACAAATATCTATCTTCTATAGTACTCTGAACCTTAATTCATCTTTATCTTCCTATGTTACTAAACAGTCCTGGGAAGAGGATTTGGACATAGAAATCACAGATGCAGACTGGCAGGATACGTGGACCTACGCAAAAAAAATCTCGGTTTGTAACCGCACCAAGGCCATCCAAATTAGAATATTGCATCGCATTCATATTACCCCCGCCCGTAAAAGTAAAATGGATCCCAATACGTCCCCACTTTGCTTTAAATGCAAGATAGAGATTGGAAATCACGTCCACTGTTTTTGGACCTGTGTAAAACTACAGAGCTACTGGTACGACGTTGTAGAAGAACTGTCTGACATATTTCACACCCCCATCGAGCTGGATCCCCTCTGCCTTTTGCTGGGCCTCCCAGATATTCATGTTACCAATTCCAAACATAAGAGACTGTTCAATTTGTTGACATTTGCTGCTAGAAAGAACATTCTGTTGTTTTGGATCAAGGACGAGGTCCCGTCAATGAGGTCATGGCACAATATCATAATGGAATGTATCCCCTGTGAGTATATTACGTGTATGCTGCATTCCAAGTTGGACACTTTTTATGAGATCTGGGACCCCTATCTGTCGCATATTGGGCCTGCACTGTCCACCACTGTACTCGCCGGATTTCCCCATTACCAGTAACCTCCCACTGCTGCCTTGTTTTGTCTACGGTACTGGCATTGTAAATACTGTACATGTCCTATTGACTACAGTGGCACTGTACATGTTCTCTTGACTGCGGTAATACTGTACATGTTCTCTTGACTACAGTAGTGCTGTACAGGTACCCTTGACTACAGTAACACTGTACATGTCCACTTGACTACAGTAGTACTGTACATGCTCACTTGACCACATTGATACTGTACATGTCCTCTTGGCTACAGTAGTACGGTACATGTTCTCTTGACTACAGTAATGCTGTACATATACCTTTGACTACAGTGACACTGTACATGCCCTCTTGACTATAATAATACTGTACAAACCCACTTGACTACATTGATACTGTACGTGTCCTCTTGGCTGCAGTAGTACTGTACAGGCACTCTCATACGGTCATATGCACACGTTCACAACACACATATATGCATGTACACATAAAACATATACATAGGTAAAGCACACGCACATATGGGTAGGTAGAACACACGTATATATAGCACACGAGATAAGGCGCACACGTGAAAGCCACACTTATTTTATTTTGTTTTATTTATTTTATTTTCTATTGTCATTTCCTTATTTAATTTTTATTGTCTTTTTTCTTTTCTGTTTGCCTGTCTTGTAATGTTATTACTGTTGTTAGTGTCATTATTTTTATTATTATTGACGGTATTGTATTGTGATGTCTTGTTTTATGTTGAAAATTGAAAATAAAAACATTTATAAAAAAAAAAAAAATTTTATAACATTATCCAACTCGTGACCACTAGCGGCGGGCTAGCAAAAAGCAACTTCCGGAATTAACAGGAAGCGCCGTAACGGCCATTTTGTAAAAGTTGTAGTTTTTTTTATTGTCTTGTTCCGTTGCATAATGGCGGAAGAAGAGAAATGTATATACAATTCTGGTTAACAATCTGTATCTAGTATCAGTCTAATATGGTGGCAAGGGTGGGAAAACGGGACGGTTTGGGTTTGGTGGTTGTTTTGTGAACTTAAAGTAGTGTAAAATGTGCGTTTGTGATCAGTCTTATTGACGGTATGTGTCGGTCTGCGCATGCGCGCCACGGTGCCGTCGGGACGGGGGAGGATTCTGGAGATTGGAGTTGGGTAGTTGTTGACAAGGTAGTTACCAGTAAAGAACGCTAGAGGGTGGTGTTGCCTAAAATGTTGGGGTGGCAGGGAAGCGTGTTTGAAATGGTGGGGAAACCTGACGCTCTTACCCCCCTTTTCCTTCCGACTCTCTCTCTCTCTCTCTCTCTCTCTCTCTCTCTCTCTCTCTCTCTCTCTCTCTCTCTCTCTCTCTCTCTCTCTCTCTCTCTCTCTCTCTCTTTCTTTCTCTCTCTCTCTCTTTCTTTCTCTCCCTCTATCGAACGCAGTGAGCGCTCCATAATATGATCATGATCATTATGATCGACTGGAATGATAGGTTTACTACTTTAACACTGTAATTGATTAATGTTACCTGAATGTCATGAATTATATAGGAACAGCTCGCCGACATTGACTATTGCACAACTGATTTGACCAAAAGAAAAGATGGTGAAAGGTGCGAAGGAGAAACAGCGAACGGCAGGTGGAGGTGTGATCGCCGGGGTGAAAGCGACCAGTGCGCCCTCTGCACCACCACCAGCACAACACTGCACCCAGGTCCGGACGCGGAGACTCATGAAAGAGCTCCAGGGGATCCGGCGGCTAGGTGACAACTTTATAACGGTAGAGCTGGTCGAGGACAACCTCTTCGACTGGAATGTCAAATTGCACCAGGTAGACGAAGACTCTGCGTTATGGCAGGACATGAAGGAAACAAACCGAGTTCATACTGCTGAATGTCTTTTTCCCCGACAATTTCCCCTTCTCTCCGCCTTTCATGCGGGTACTCACCCCGCGGCTGGAGAACGGCTATGTGTTAGACGGCGGGGCCATATGTATGGAGCTGTTGACCCCGCGCGGGTGGTCCAGCGCCTACACCATGGAGGCCATCATGAGGCAGTTTGCCGTGAGCCTCGTAAAAGGACAGAGTCGCATCTGCAGGAAGGTTGGGAAGACCAAGAAGGCCTTCAGCCGCAAGGTAGCGGAGGCCGCCTTTAAGTCCCTGGTGAAGACCCACGAGAAGTACGGCTGGGTGTCCCCGCCAGTGTCCGAAGGCTGAGAGACGCCCCCCACTCCCCCCCCCCCCCCTCTCCTATTATGAGTTGTAATTCCCTTTTTTCAGTGCCCCCCCCTTCCACCCGGCATGGTGATATTGAGAGATATGTGAAATTACGATAAAATTTGAATTAATATTTTTTTTTGGTTTGGGCTGGTGAGACTGTAGTCTCACTGGGTGTGTGTGTGTTTCTATGAATAGGTGTGTGAGTTATTGTAAGTGTGGGTACCGTAGGCGTACGGACCTGTTTAGATGTGGTTATGAGTGAGTGGTTGTATGGGTCTTGAAATTCCTTGTGGAAAGGAGCCTAGGGGTTTTCTTTCAGGTCACTACTGAGAGGGGATGCTTTAGGCTGCGGATGGCAGGCCTTTGATGAGTCAAGGGTCTGTAGGGATTTCGCTAAGGTGTGGCGTCTGTGATTTATGACACAGTCAGCTGGACGCTACATAAAGAACGGGGATTTAGGGGTATAAAACCTTTAGAACCGTTAGATGGTGGCGGAAGCGTTAAACACCAAAACTGGTGTTTAAGGGTGGAATGAAGGGATTTTATTAATTATGAATATGATGTAAAATGAAGTGTGGTGTTAAAAATGTGAATATTGATTGTGAGGTAAAATAGGAATAAAATGTTTGACTTTCCCAGAGAAAAGCAAACAAATAAGGAGAGAATGTTAAAATTACATCTACATTTAGTCATTAAGCTGACGTTGATATTTAAAGTAGTTTATGAGATCTATATGACAAATCATCAAGGAAAGACCAAATTATAACAGCTAAATAACAGGGATCCACCAGAAGTTTAGAAATTATAGGCTGTTGTTGGTAGAGCTCCAGGGGATCCGGCGGCTAGGTGACAACTTTATAACGGTAGAGCTGGTCGAGGACAACCTCTTCGACTGGAATGTCAAATTGCACCAGGTAGACGAAGACTCTGCGTTATGGCAGGACATGAAGGAAACAAACCGAGTTCATACTGCTGAATGTCTTTTTCCCCGACAATTTCCCCTTCTCTCCGCCTTTCATGCGGGTACTCACCCGCGGCTGGAGAACGGCTACGTGTTAGACGGCGGGGCCATATGTATGGAGCTGTTGACCCCGCGCGGGTGGTCCAGCGCCTACACCATGGAGGCCATCATGAGGCAGTTTGCCGTGAGCCTCGTAAAAGGACAGAGTCGCATCTGCAGGAAGGTTGGGAAGACCAAGAAGGCCTTCAGCCGCAAGGTAGCGGAGGCCGCCTTTAAGTCCCTGGTGAAGACCCACGAGAAGTACGGCTGGGTGTCCCCGCCAGTGTCCGAAGGCTGAGAGACGCCCCCCACTCCCCCCCCCCCTCTCCTATTATGAGTTGTAATTCCCTTTTTTCAGTGCCCCCCCCTTCCACCCGGCATGGTGATATTGAGAGATATGTGAAAATACGATAAAATTTGAATTAATATTTTTTTTTGGTTTGGGCTGGTGAGACTGTAGTCTCACTGGGTGTGTGTGTGTTTCTATGAATAGGTGTGTGAGTTATTGTAAGTGTGGGTACCGTAGGCGTACGGACCTGTTTAGATGTGGTTATGAGTGAGTGGTTGTATGGGTTTTGAAATTCCTTGTGGAAAGGAGCCTAGGGGTTTTCTTTTGATTGATTGATTGATTGAAAAGTTTATTAACAGATTGCAGAATGGGTACAGTACAGTACAGCTCAATACATACAATTGTTAAGGGGATGCAGACCAGAGAAAGACTTTCGACTTGTTTACATCAGGGTCCCCCATTTTCAATTCATCATAACATATATGACATACATGACATACAGATAGACAGTACTGCTACATCTATACATTTATGACATATCAGATTTGCAAATACAGTACTGTTTGTGATACAAAAGTGTCCAGAAAAGGAGTGTATATACATTTGGCATAGAAACTGTACATTGGAGGAGGTTGGTTGGGTGGGGTGGGGTTGGGTGGGTTGGGTGAGGGCTGTACATTGGAGGTGGGGGGGGGGGGGGGGGGGGTTGGGAAGGGGACACACACACATTTTACACTGTACATTTGAATATTGACAAAGCCTTACTTGGTCATTTACTGTACAACTAGGTTAGGACATTTGTAGGGGCCAGTTTCGAATTGCAGTCTCACGTAGGTGTTTTTTGAGAGTGTTTTTGAAGGTGGGTAGTGATTCACATTCCTTTACAGCTTTAGGCAGGGCGTTCCACATTGATGTGGCATAATTGCGAAACGTGTTTAGTCCCTTGTTTGATCCGAATCTGGGTTTTACATGATTTGTGGAGCTCCCTCTGGTGTTGTGATCGTGGTATTCACTGACCTTTGGGAAGTATTTTGACATGTACATGGGTACCTTGGTCGCGTAGTGTATCTTGTAGACCAGGCCCATTGCAAGTAGCTGTACTCTGTCGTCTACTCTAAGCCATCCTAGGTTGTCAAAGTGGGCAGGGGTGAGGTGGGTTCTAGGAGTCAGGTCAAGTAGTAGTCTGACTAGCTTGTTTTGAGATGTTTGTAATTTGTTTTTTAGTGCCTTTGAGGTGCTTTGGTACCATGAGGTGCAAGCATAGTCGTAGTACCCTTGAATGAGTGCTCCTGCTAGAGTCTTCAGGGTATTCTTGTTTACCAGAGAGGAGATCCGGTACAAGAATCGCGTTCGTTGGTTGACTTTTTTTATTACATTGGATGCCATTTTGTCACAGGAAAGATTAGCCTCTAGGATGGAACCCAGGTAGGTAATTTCATCTTTCCTTGTGATAATATTGTCACCCACTGTAACCGAGGTCACTACTGAGAGGGGATGCTTTAGGCTGCGGATGGCAGGCCTTTGATGAGTCAAGGGTCTGTAGGGATTTCGCTAAGGTGTGGCGTCTGTGATTTATGACACAGTCAGCTGGACGCTACATAAAGAACGGGGATTTAGGGGTATAAAACCTTTAGAACCGTTAGATGGTGGCGGAAGCGTTAAACACCAAAACTGGTGTTTAAGGGTGGAATGAAGGGATTTTATTAATTATGAATATGATGTAAAATGAAGTGTGGTGTTAAAAATGTGAATATTGATTGTGAGGTAAAATAGGAATAAAATGTTTGACTTTCCCAGAGAAAAGCAAACAAATAAGGAGAGAATGTTAAAATTACATCTACATTTAGTCATTAAGCTGACGTTGATATTTAAAGTAGTTTATGAGATCTATATGACAAATCATCAAGGAAAGACCAAATTATAACAGCTAAATAACAGGGATCCACCAGAAGTTTAGAAATTATAGGCTGTTGTGAAACTAATTCTGATTGTTCTAAGGAGGACCAATAGCTTACCGGAACGGACGGGCGTGGTTGATGTGATGTTTGTGTTCCTCTGAGATTCGTGTGAGGGGTTACACGACAAGTTATTGGAACATTCAGGGTTTTCCAAATTGGACAACGGAGGAAACGAAGCTAAGGCCGTGTTGTTAAGTTTAAATAAATCGCACAATCTCTCTCAAGTCAATTAGTATAGAGAAGCCCGACATTTCATGAGTAAAATATTAATGTAAGAAAGCGGGAAATACAGCTGACATTAAGTGTGTGTGTTTTTCTTTCATTCTCGACGGGTGCTCGGGGAGGACAGATGAAGTTCTGACGGTTCCAGTACCAACCGGGGGAAAAGCGGCTAACAAGAGCCTAGGGGGTGTAGTATGAGTGATAAGAAAATTGTCAATCCCTGTCTGCACCGGTAAACATTTGAAAGTGTGGGTGACTTTAACCCAAGTTGATAGATAAAGTAAACACAGAGAAACTTGTTTTTTTCAAACGGTAAAATTGCAACAAGTGAGAGTGAGTGATTGAACAAGTGAGAATGTCAAATATAGAGCAGGTTCACCTTGGTGAAACTTTGTCAGGAGCAACTAGAGGAGCAGATGAAATGACAATAACAAGTGGTGACAATCTGTCTATTTCAATAACCGGTAATATAACAGTAGAAAATAAAAAGAAATGGCCAAAAATATTCAGGCCTTTACAAAAACTTGTATTGAAGTATAAGAAAGTGAAGAAAGGAGGTCGCTATCGACTGTATAACCAAAACAAAAAACAGAAAAAGAAATCACGAAGGGCGGCAGGCAAATACAGGGCCTATAGTGGGGGACAGCCAACAACCTCTGCAGACACCCCCCAGATAGAATTGAACAGTGATTTAGATGTGATGGACTTCTCTCATGTGACAAGCATGGGGGAGAGACTTGAAGTGATGACTTTGACTCCAACACAGGGGGTCATCGAGGAGGGACAGGCAGAGTTAACTGTTCTGATCCAACCAGTGTCCGTCGAACAGGAGTCGACAGGGCCAATCCAGATTGGAATAACCACTTCAGGTAACTACAAAATGACAAAGAGACAGAGAAAGGCTGCATTTTTCAGGCAGTCAGAGGAGGCCCACCCTGGCCTTGCGGCTGGAACAGAGACTGGACAGGAGTTGGGGTCGCAGATGGAGTGGCCAATACTGAGCGATCCGGAGCCACGGGGACGTGGGACCGACGACAGGTATGGGAAAATACATGAACAGTTTTCTCAGCCCACAAGTTCCCCTTGTCCAGATTTTCCCCAGAGCCAGAACGGTGCGCGAGGCCCGGTGACAAGGAGCCAGACAGCCAGCGCCAGGGTGGAGGAAGAGAGGCAACGTGCCTCTCTCCAGAACGACAGAGAGCGTTCGTGGAAGCATTCGAATGGCATGAGACAGTCCGTAGAGACCTAGTGGAAAGGCAGCTGGCTATCGACCGGAGAGGCTGTTCTCCTGGCACCATCCCGCCAGGACCTTGACCTCTTCCAGGTAAGCCCTCTCGTCGTTTGCAGAGATCAGGCCCACCACTACTGTGTCGTCAGAAAATTTGATGATTGTGTTGTTACTCCGCTGAGCCACACAGTCGTGTGTGTACAGGGAGTAGAGGAGGGGACTCAGAACACAGCCCTGAGGGGCCCCTATGTTGAGGGTGATGGATGAGGAGGTGCAGTTGCCTGCTCTCACCACCTGGGGTCTGCCCGTCAGGAAGTCCAAGACCCACTGGCAGAGGTCATAGTTCAAGCCCAGGTCCCTGAGCTTGGCTATGAGTTTGGAGGGGACTATGGTATTGAATGCCGAGCTGTAGTCGATGAATAGCATTCTCACATAGTTCCCCTTCCTCTTGTCCAGGTGTGATGCTGCTGTGTGCAGCACATGGGCTATGGCGTCCTCCGTGGACCTGTTGGGGCGGTATGCAAATTGCAGGGGGTCCAGGTTGATGGGGAGGGAGGAGCAGATGTAGCCCTTTACTAGCTTCTCAAAGCACTTCATGGCTATGGAGGTGAGAGCTACAGGGCGGTAGTCGTTGAGGCAAGCAGGCTTGGATTTTTTAGGTACAGGAATGATAGTGGACTTCTTCAGGCAGGTGGGGATGACAGCCTGTTCTAAGGACAGGTTAAATATGTCAGTGAATACCGGGGCCAGTTGGTCGGCACAGACTTTTAGGACGCGGCCGGGGATGCCGTCCGGTCCTGCTGCCTTCCTGATATTCACTTTTTTAAAGGTCCGCCTCACCTCATGCTCTGTCTCCTCGCTATTTTCGTTTTTGAGGACAGCATACTTTTTTTGCAAACCAAAACAACATACTTTATACTTATAGCACATGCATGAGCTTTCGACAGGCAACAAATAAGCCTTCAATTTGATATATATATATTGTATAACAAAATATGCACACCCGAGCTACTAGGGGTCACCAAAGTGCCGGTTGCAAAAAATCCGAAAAACTTCCCATATTAGGGACGTTGCAGCTTAAGAGGTAACCCGACTATAGTCGTGATTGGCGCTCAAGCGTCGGGGAGTTAACCCGACTATACTCGGGTCTGATGTGTTAAATAGGATATTTAAATTGAAAAAAAAAAAAAAATGAACCAAACGCGTAATATTACGTGGTCTGGCACCCAACGGTTGTCGGGCCATCACGTAATATTACGTGGGCGGCACTTATTGAGTTAAGAGAACAATAAATAAAGCCGTTCTTAACGTCCAAATCTGTTCTTACCGAGGTGTGTTGCATGATGGATCTCACTCATTCTTAGACTCAAATGCGCGTTCGCGCTCAATTAATTTGCATACAGACACGCCCGCCATCTCCTTATAAGGCGAATGAGGCGTGTGTAAAACAGCCGTGGTTCGGCATCTGATCCATTCAACAGGAAGCGATTTGCGACTGATCTCAAAATGACACGCACGTCTCACGACTTGCGACTCTGTTGACAGAATCCGGCTATAGGGCGACAATAATGTGGTCAAGAGGCATGGTTTCTATCTTTAGCCTTTAACTGGCGTGGTTTATTTATTCACATGGTATGAGCAGCAGTTCTAGAGTTCTCCTCTCACTGAGAGGCTGGGGGGAAAGAGGTAGAGTAGGAGGAGACATCTCTATTGGTGGTGTTCTTGAGTGGCTCCGCCTAGAGCACCCTCTAGTGGAAACAGTTATATATATGCAGTTATACAGTTACTAACAATCCTACATAGAACCTCTGACTTCAACACTCCCACTTAGGGTTGTATTAACATACTGGATAACTTCTCCGAAAAACATTTTACAAAGGAAATAATATAATCCAAAACATCAACAGAGTATGGCAGTCAATATTTGCACATTAAACATAACCTTAGAAAATCCCTTACATTTTTTATTTGGAACAGGTTTCCTCATAGTGTCTGCTACCCTGTTGTCCGTTGGACAGTAAACCAGTGTCATTCTTTCTTCTCTGATGACAGATCTGATGGGGTGATATTTTCTATATCGACATGTTTACATCTATGTCGACACACTGGGTTCCTAACATTCACAATGGTTCCCTGGTTGCCCTCATAAACAACAGTCTTCATATATACACAGTGTTCATCATTTTAAATGATGTTGACAAAACGCCCCTCATCTTCAAAACCACCATATTCAGTATAGAGGATACATTCCAATTTCCTATTACATATTAAGCAATATACTCATAATCTTATCTCCATCACTTCGAGCAGTTGTTCTGGATAAATACACTCCTGTATGGTCATAGCTAGAGCCATATATTCGGCTTCACAAGTTGATAGTGCCACTGTGGGCTGCTTCTTTGTTTTCCACGAAACCAGTGAGCTGTCTGTGTTCAAACTCACACAATATCCTGTGGTACTCCTTCTATCTGTGTTGTCAGCTGCCCAGTCTGCATCACTGTGGGCTTTAAGTCCTAGACCCTCGCTGCTCTTTCTGAAACACAGTTGTTTATCTGCTGTACCTTTAAGATAACAAAAGACATGTTTTGCTGTAATCCAATGCTCCTCTGTGGGGTCAGCAAAATGCTGTGACAGTTTACTCACTACAAAACATAGGTCAGGGCGGGTACATGTTGTTAAATAAATGAGGCTACCCACAGCTTCCCTGTACATTTTTACATCTGTCAGTTTCTGAGCATCCTCCTGATAGTCTAGTTTTTGATCACATGGTGTTTCCCTTGATCTACATTCTTGCATGTCAAAATGTTTCAGGGTCTTTCCCACATGGTTAAATCATTGAGAACATGGTAAGTCATCCACCTTTGTATTTAAACATGGGATCCATTTTTGTATTTAAACATGGTAAATCATCCACCTCTGTACTTAAACATGGAATTAAACATAGGATCCATTTCAGTATTTAGACATGGACACCTCTGTACTTAAACATGGAATTAAACATAGGATCCATTTCAGTATTTAGACATGGACTCTAATCAGGTATTTAAACCTGGATTCTACTCCTCCCGTATTTAAACCTAGAGTTATGTGGGGGTATGTTTGTGCCCTGATCAGGCGCTCCTAATGTGAGTTGTCATGTCTAGATGTAGTCCTCTGTCATGGTGTGTAGTCCCTATTGTTTTCCCCCCAGGTGTACCCAATTACCATTACCCCAGGTGTGTGTTGTCTCGTCATTCCCTTGTGTATAAGTAGTCTGTCATCCCTTCCGTCTGGTGCTGATCCTGTCTGTATAGTTCTGTGTTTGTCTGTTTATTATTTGATGTTCATTTCTGTTACGAAAACCATGGTAACTATTAATTAAAACATTCTTTATTTAGATACTTTTGCTGCCGTCTCCTTATTGTGTAACATTGACAAGTTAACGAGCCTTCCTGTAGTCAATGGTTGCGTAATAATCATCCTCCTGCCTTTAAGCAGTGTAGCCACCCTCCTTCAGTATTTAAACATGGAGTACCCTCCTTCAGCATTTAAGCAATTGTTTGCTACGAACCATACTTTGTATTTGTCGTGACCTTCAATACCCTCCTGGATTGAATACACCCATTTCCCTCCCACTGTCTGTCTGCCCTCTGGTAACTTGGTTGAATACACCCATTTCCCTCCCACTGTCTGTCTGCCCTCTGGTAACTTGGCCGGAGCAAAGGTGTGGTTGTCCTCTAGGGACCTCATCTCCTCATCCCTTGCTCTCCCCCATTTACTTGATTCGGGGGACAATGTGACCTCTTTAAAGGTTGGGGTTACCCCACTGACTACCCTGTAGCAGTAATCAACAGGGGTAGGTGTACTGTCCTCCTCGTCACTCCCTTTCTGGGCATAGTCTGTCAGATACTTTGGGGGTTTGTGTTCTCTTGAGGGATACCTCCCACTGCTTGGGGCACTTGACGTCACCCTCGGGTGCTCCTCGTCACCGCCCTCTGGGGGTGGCTGACTGTCTGCCTGCACGACCGTACTAAGTACACTGGGCTGATGTGTCTCTGTTTCTACACATCTTACTCTGGAGTCCAGCTCTGGCTCCTCTGTCTGTGTCTCGCTCTCACATGTTGCCTTTGTGACAAACTCGACTAGCATGTGTTTCTGCACTCTCCCTTTACCGGGATGATAAATTGGGAAAGCGGGGCTTCCCTTGTTGTGTCCTACAAAAAGTCCTTTTACACATCTGGACTCGGGCTTTCCCCTGTCCTGCAGGTACGCATAACACACTGATCCAAATCGGTGCATTCTGGCTAGATTACACTTCTTTCCTGTCAGTATATGGGGTGGTGCCCGAGTGCTTATTAAAGCACCTGTTTCTGGTGTAAGCGGCTTCTTGCACCGCATAATGCCATAGGCTCTTAGGTAAGTTACTATCTACTAGCTTACACCTAGCCATTTCGAAAAGGGTGCGCCATTCCCTCTCTGCCACTCCGTTCTGGTGTGGGGGATATGGACGTGACGTCTCATGTCTTATCTTGTACCTTCTCAACAGTGATTGGAACTCTCTGTTTGTGAACTCGGTTTCGTTGTCGGACCTCAAGCATCCTACGTTACCATAAGGGGCTACGTCTGCCAGGAATTTCTCCATGGCCTGGAGTGTGTCACTCTTTGCTTTGAGAAAGTAAACAAACACTGCCCCTGTGCACACATCTGTAAAAGACTGTACATATCTAAAGCCTCCTATGGACTTGTTGCTTACTGGACCGGCTAGGTCCGTGTCAACTAATGCAAGTGGTACCCTTACTTTTTCTGTGGGATTTCTGTTTCTCGGTTGAGTAAACTTCCCTGTTTTGCACACTGCACAATTTTTGTCAGGTCTACGCTTTTCACCTTCAATGTGCATGCCTTCTGTCACTGCTTGCAGTTTCAGTAAATCCTCGTAATTACAATGACCCATAATCTCGTGCCATGTCTGAATATCGTGACTGGCCGTCACGCTACACATATCATTATTATCATTACACTTGTCGTTGTCATTACACTCCGTTTGCAGATAATATATTCTCTGGTACATCTCTATGTCAAACCGTGTACCGTCAGGTTCTACAAGAACATTTTTACCTTTATCAATGAATACCTTGGCACCGCTTGCAGTAGCAGCTATTACAGAGAATAGTCCTTCTGGGAACGATGGTATGTAGGCGTTCTTTAACGTCACCGTACGCCGGCGCCCCCTACTGTCCGTGAGGCATACCTGTGCGTCTCCTCTCTCCTGCGCCAACCCGTAGGTGCGCCTCCCGTCTGCCAGCTCCATGCTGTGCCTCTCCGGGTGGAAAGTGTTGTCAAAGTTCTTGAACCGACTCCTGTCGTTGATGACATTGGACGACGCACCTGTGTCCACGATCAGTCCCCTCCTCTGGACCCGCTGCATCTGTGCCGGCCGGCGATGCACGCCGTCCTCGCCCTGAAAGCGTAGTCTTCCTGTCCCGTTATTCTCCGGGCTTCGTCTCGATCCGTCTCACGTCGACCGTCGCTGCCATCGTGTCCGCTGCCGCCATCTTGTCCACAGTCGTCATCTTGTCCGTAGCCGCCATCTTGTCCGTTGCCGCCATTTTGTCCGTGGCCGCAGTCTCGTCCATGGCCGTCATCTTGTCCATGCGCGTATCGTGCGCTCTGGTCATGTTTCTTCATGCACGCTCTGTCTGTGTGCCCCGTGGATTTGCAGAAGCTACACCAGACAGTCTTTGTGCAGTCGCTTCTCCGATGGCCTTTCTCTCCGCATCACCAACACGCCAGTTCCGCCGTGGTCCTGGTCCTCTCCCTTGGCGTCGCTCGGGCCTTTAGCACCCTCTCTCCCGCCTCCACGGCGGCTGGGTGGGTATCTTCTGACGCCTCGAAGTTTCTTAACTTGGCCTTGAACTGTCCCAGCGTCATGTCCGCTGAACCGTGTGTTACCAGGAGTGTGAACTGTTTGTACAGCTCCGGTAGTCCTCTCATCATCATCGCCATCATTAGCCCATCGCTTGGTGCTTCTCCGGCACTCCTCAATGGCGTCCTGATCTGCTCCGCTCTGTTGACGTATTCGGTCACAGTCTCGGTGTGCCCCTTCTTCAGGGCCGTTAGTGCTATGTAGAGGGCCACGACTCGGGGTCTTCCTCACCCGATGTAATGCTCTCTCAACACCTCCAGGCTTTCTCTGCCTTTGTCTTTAGTGTTGCGGAATATCAGCCCCAAGCTGGTGTCGCCGAGCAGTGGCGTTAACTCACAGTACGCGTCTGCGTTACGCTGGTCGTCCAGGGCTTGCTCTTCCGCCGTCAGGTCTCCTGTGGCGGCTGCCAGGATCTTCTCCTTCAGTCCCGCACCGTGCATGCAGCATAGCATGCGCTCTTCCCAGAGCTCGTAGTCCTCTGCTTTTCCATTGAATGAGGGCCATTTGCTCTTTCCCTTGGTTTCCATCCTCTTTGTTGATGGTAGGCGTAGCTTTAGCTCTTGTTGGCCTAGCGTCTAGACACGCGGTGCTCCCGGCGCTAACCTAGCCTATACTTTAGCTAAGCTTGTTACCCTTATTATTTCGCCCCGGCGTTATCTGGGCCCATAACCTGTTGACAGAATCCGGCTATAGGGCGACAATAATGTGGTCAAGAGGCATGGTTTCTATCTTTAGCCTTTAACTGGCGTGGTTTATTTATTCACATGGTATGAGCAGCAGTTCTAGAGTTCTCCTCTCACTGAGAGGCTGGGGGGAAAGAGGTAGGAGGAGACATCTCTATTTATACTCGCCACCTGGTGGTGTTCTTGAGTGGCTCCGCCTAGAGCGCCCTCTAGTGGAAACAGTTATATATATGCAGTTATACAGTTACTAACAATCCTACATAGAACCTCTGACTTCAACAGACTCAGTGCATGTGTGTGTGTGTGTGTGTTCCTGTGGGTCGCTCATCGCATGTGTGTGT
Source organism: Notolepis coatsorum (assembly GCF_963971535.1). NCBI lineage: Eukaryota > Metazoa > Chordata > Actinopteri > Aulopiformes > Paralepididae > Notolepis > Notolepis coatsorum. Next base: position 131,269,651 of record NC_140175.1, read on the forward strand.
GTTAATCTGATTACAAATAAAGACTTATACGTATACGTACTGTATAGTGCGAAATAAATCATTCCAGCAAAGTAGGCTTTGTCAATACTGAACGACTGCACGCTTGTCAAGAACCAGTCGCGCAGTATACTGATATGCCGCTGATCCTATGCTCTCTCCTTTCAGAGAGAGATGACAGGTGACAGATCCGGTATTTCCGAACCTATATCTTTGTAAATACCGGATCTGTCACCTGTCATCTCTCTCTGAAAGGTCCCTGTGGCTAAAACCCTGAGTGCACTCAGAACTAGGTGTGGAGCAGAGAAGAGAAGAGAGGTGAGGAGAGGTTGTAAATATGCGTTCTATGCGTACGGCCTGGGCAGCCAGCATCTAACTGTTCTAACAGCAATATATAATCCATTTCAGAAGCAGAACGCACGCAATAAGTTATAATAATAATAATAATTATTGAAAGGTTCTGGCTTTATAAAGTCTATTTGGGGGCAATTGACCAATGGTTTGCTTTCAACCCATGAACTCCTTCCTCTCTCACCTTTTTATATATATTTTTTTATTTGATCTACTAAAACTGTATTGTATTATATTGTTTGTTTTGTAAAGTGTCTTTGAGCATTAGGAAAAGCGCTATATAAATCTGATCTTGTTATGGTTTGTAACCGACCCCAATCGCACAACACAAGACAGGTATGAGAGTAAGCCAAGAACTGGGCATTTATTGAATACAACAGAAAAGCGGCACTGTCCCTTTAAGGGAGAACACAAAATACTGGAAAACAAGAACTTGGGAAAATAGGCACTGTGCCTTTAAGGGGGAACACAAAACACTGGAAAACAAGAACTAGGGAAAAAGGGCAATGTGCCTTTAAGAGGCGAGCTGGCTAAGGGGAAGGCTAAGGGAAAGGCTAAAGGACAGGGCCAGGGCAAGGGACAGGGCAGGAAACAGGGGCACTGGAGAGGGGAACAGGAACAGAGGCCCGCGGGGGCGGGCTGGAGACAGGGACAGAGAAAACAGGGTTAAGGCCTTGGACAGGGCGAGGGACAGGGGCACTGGAGAGGGGAACCGGGAACAGAGGCCCGCGGGGGCGGGCTGGAGACAGGGACAGAGAAAACAGGGTTAAGGCCTTGGACAGGGCGAGGGACAGGGGCACTGGAGAGGGGAACCGGGAAGGGGCTAGCAGAGGGAAAGGGTAGCTGCCAGGGCACTGATAGCTACAGGGCCTATGCTAGCTGTACTGCTACATTAACATAGAGGCTGCGCTAGCTGCCGGAGCTAGGCTAGCAGACAGGGCTGGAACAGGGGCACTGGAGAGGGGAACAGGGAAGGGGCTAGCAGAGGGAAAGGGTAGCTGCCAGGGCACTGATAGCTACAGGGCCTATGCTAGCTGTACTGCTACATTAACATAGAGGCTGCGCTAGCTGCCGGAGCTAGGCTAGCAGACAGGGCTGGAACAGGGGCACTGGAGAGGGGAACAGGGAAGGGGCTAGCAGAGGGAAAGGGTAGCTGCCAGGGCACTGATAGCTACAGGGCCTATGCTAGCTGTACTGCTACATTAACATAGAGGCTGCGCTAGCTGCCAGAGCTAGGCTGGCAGACAGGGCTGGACCAGCATGAGAGAACAAGCTAGCTGGAAGGACAGTCCTAGCTGTGGGGAACTGACCTTGCTAGCTGAAGGGGCAGTCCTAGCAGTGGGGAAAACTGACCTTGCTAGCTGAAGGGGCAGTCCTAGCAGTGGGAGAAAACTGACCTTGCTAGCTGAAGGGGCAGTCCTAGCAGTGGGAGAAAACTGACCTTGCTAGCTGAAGGGGCAGTCCTAGCAGTGGGGAAACTGACCTTGCTAGCTGAAGGGGCAGTCCTAGCAGTGGGAGAAAACTGACCTTGCTAGCTGAAGGGGCAGTCCTAGCAGTGGGGAAACTGACCTTGCTAGCTGAAGGGGCAGTCCTAGCAGTGGGAGAAAACTGACCTTGCTAGCTCAAGTTCAAGTTCAAGTTCTTTAATAGTTGTCATACAGAAGTACAGAATACTTTCATACAAAATGCTTCTTACTGTTAGCTGAAGGGGCAGTCCTAGCAGTGGGGAAACTGACCTTGCTAGCTGAAGGGACAGTCCTAGCAGTGGGAGAAAACTGACCTTGCTAGCTGAAGGGGCAGTCCTAGCAGTGGGGAAAACTACACAAAAAGTGGAGGCCATGCAGAGGGACCGGGTTAGCTGCCTGGGCATGGCTAGCTACAGGGCCTATGCTAGCTGCAAGGGCTGCATTAACATAGAGGCTGTGCTAGCAGCCGGGGCTAAGCTAGAAGACTGGGGCCATGCTGGTAGTAGAGGCCTAGCAAGCTGCAGGGGAGCTAACGAGGCTAACAGGGAAGCTAACAGGGGAGTCAACAGGCTAACAGGGGAGCTAACAGGGGAGCTAACAGGGGAGACTAACAGGCTAACAGGGGAGCTAACAGGGAAGCTAAACAGGGGAGTCAACAGGGGAAACAACAAAGGCTAACAGGGGAGCTAACAGGGGAGACTAACAGGCTAACAGGGGAGCTAACAGGGAAGCTAACAGGGGAGCTAACAAAGAAGCCAACAGGGGAGACTAGGGCCAGAGCTGCTTACAGGGATGGAGTAGGAGGGCGCAGGCTAGACGTCTGGAGTGGGGCGCGTCGGCTTGGAGAACGCGCCGGTTCGGAGAGCGCGCCGGCTCGGAGAGACACAGCCTCCCGTAGAGAATTAGAGAGCGATGCGCGTCTGGAGTGGAGCGCGTCTGCAGAAGGAGCGCGTCTGCTGTAGGAGCGCATCAGCGCGGAGTCTGGAGTGGTGCGCGTCTGCTTGGAGAACGCGCCGGTTCGGAGAGCGCATCTGGCGCGGGGTCTGGAGTGGTGCGCGTCTGCTTGGAGAACGCGCCGGTTCGGAGAGCGCATCTGCCGCTGGGTCTGGAGTGGTGCGCGTCTGCTTGGAGAACGCGCCGGTTCGGAGAGCGCATCTGGCGCGGGGTCTGGAGTGGTGCGCGTCTGCTTGGAGAACGCGCCGGTTCGGAGAGCGCATCTGGCGTGGGGTCTGGAGTGGTGCGCGTCTGCTTGGAGAACGCGCCGGTTCGGAGAGCGCATCGGGCGCGGGGTCTGGAGTGGTGCGCGTCTGCTTGGAGAACGCACCGGTTCGGAGAGCGCATCTGGCGCGGGGTCTGGAGTGGAACACTGGAATACCTCCCGTAGAGAATTAGAGAGCGCAGTACTGTGTCCCACTCCAGGCAAACGGCGACAGGTGGCGAAGGCTTGCACCTCGTCTCACGCCGGAGATGAAACAGCATACAGACAGATAGGGAATCTCCCGTAGGAGCTTACAGATAGAGAATCTCCCGTAGGAGTTTGCAGAACGACCCGACGAGGACTGGGGGGGAGATCGAGCTATTTAAAGCCCACTGGGGCGCTAATTAGAACACACATCAGGTGCGAGATAGTAATTGATACTTGACTAGAAGTGTGTGTTCGGCACGGACCAATCAAACACATAATGACAGGTAGTCCAAGGGTGTGGGCTGCTGAAGAGCAGACGAGAGTAAAAGAACGCGAGGGTGGGGGCTGGAGAGGTGAGGAGACAGGGAATCAAAGGTCCAGGGAACAGGAATTAAAGGTCCAGGGAAGAGGCGAACCTCACAGATCTATTATTATTATTATGAATGGTAGGCTTTTTTAAATGTTTCTTATCTGGGTAAGAGTTTCTTATCTGGGTAAGAGTGCTCTCGACCACTCTTTAGAATTTTACACAGCCATCATTGAGTCCATCCTCACCTCCTCCATCACAGTATGGTACGCTGCAGCCACGGCCAAGGACAAAGGCAGGCTGCAGCGTGTCATCCACTCTGCTGAGAAGGTGATCGGCTGCAATCTGCCATCTCTCCAGGACCTGTACGCCTCTCCAGAACTCGGATGCGAGCAGGTAAGATTGTGGCCGACCCCTACCACACCGGTCACAACCTATTTGAGACACTCCCCTCTGGCAGGAGGCTGTGGTCCATCAGGGCCAAAACCTCACGCCACAAGAACAGTTTCTTCCCCTCTGCAGTGAGCCTCATCAACAAGGCTCGGGACCCTCACTGACACCCCCCCACTGTGTTACATTAACACACCCTACTGGACTATATACTTGCCCACCGCATTGTTACTCATTCTAATTAGTGTATATAATTGACCACATCTGCCCAGTTGTACAGCCCTGGCCCATTCCTATTTAATTTTTTACTTATAATTGTACTATATTCTATTGTGCTATATTTAATTTAGTTTATATCCCATATCATTTTATTCAACCTCTTATTTACTGATTCTGATGTAACTCTAACCAGTTCATTAATTAGTCTCTCCATCTATGTAACTAACCAGTTCATTAATCTCTCATCTATGAAACTCTAACCAGTTATATACTCGTACTGGCGATCGCGTCCCGCTCTTCGCCATATTGAGATATACCTCATCTCTAGTACCTACTGTACTACATGAACGAAAACAAAGCACCCTTGCACTTGACCAGGCCCCGTCCCAGTGGCTTACTAAAAGACACCGGGCGTGGTCACCACTCGCCCTTCCTCTTTTTCGTTTTCCCTCATGGCGGCTGCTTTGCACCCTGTGTAACTAGTGATAGCGAGTATGAAGTGTAAAGAGAAATTGAACAATGCCGGAGATTTGCCAGCCCCTGGAATCTTCGGCATGTTCCAACGGCGCTCGTATGGGTTCTGCGGCCCTGCAGATGGATGCATTTCGATGCATCTCCGTGTCGGGTCTATCCTGGTGTTTCCTCGTCTTGGCAGTAGTTCGAGGGACGACGTGCGATGTGTAGCTATCGAGCTAACTCGCACTCAGGTAGGATCTGTGCCATCAGGCATTAACGCTGGTGTTAATAATACTGCTTGTTGTCCTGTGAGACAACCGAGTTGTGTATTGGCGCAAGGGGCAGGATATCTGGGTAAAAACGTTGTTGTTTTCCCCATTACCCTGGAGCGCGCGGCTAACGCTATGCTATATGCTGGGCTACTGTTTCTGTTTGTTTCCCTGCTGAGGGATGTCTGTCTAAAGTCTTCCCTCCTCTTAACCATTCATGCTGACGGTCAATCAGTGTTTACTGTTGGGAGTATTGCGCAGGCTTGTTTACCTGTTTCATGGGTGAATGGGCTGAGGTCTAGGGCTGGTGTGCTTGTTGTGAATATTATGAATGGTATGCGGGACTGGGTTCTCTGGTCCGCATCCCCTTAACGTTGTGTGTATGGGCTAGCCCATTCTACAGTGTATTGGTGGTGTTTTTAGTTCATTTATTCATTAACCCCTTCATGGATGCACACCACAGTGGAGGTTGCTGGTTGCAACCACCGCTGGTGCTCAGTGTTTATGAAGCAGGTGGCATCAGTCCTTTGCCTCTGGCATGTTGAAACAGTGCCCTGCCCGGCCGACGCCATGAGGTGGGTCGGCCCGGCGGGCGGCTGGTGGGCTGTGTTAAGCCTGTACCGCCACGGTATAGAATTAGCAGCGATTAGTAACCTTGTTCGCATGGCTGTTTTTTTCTGTCAAAAATGGTGTCTGGTGGCGGGGCCATGAGGGCCAGCCGACGTCGAAACATCGCGCAGGGTTGTTGACGTTATTAGCTTTGACCTAGCCGCAAGCTATAACCGCAGGGTGGGCTAGGATGCTGTCAACGCTTGTTTACAGACATCTTGGTTGGATTAGTCTCCCTTTGAGGGGGTGAGAAGTTAAAAAGAAATGTTCCCTCCTCAGGGCTCCCCTCTCCGCAGAGGATCTTTGGTCTTCTGCTGGAGCGCGGGCGGTATTGGACCTAGGCCCCACACCGCCTCACGCCGCACAGCCAGAGGTGAGAGCACGGCCTCGCCAGCGGCTGTGGCGAGGCCCTCGACAGGCGGCCATGTTTTCCCTACCAGAAGTACCCTGGGTGTTGAGTCAACATGTGTCCACAAGGCCGACAGCCTTTGTGGCCGAGGGATCGGCCATATTGGATGAGCACGGCCTGAGAAACCGTCGCCGTCCTGCCGCGAGCAGCCCGCTCTCCGATCACTCCCTCAACACCAGCGGAAAAGGGGCTCTGATTTGTTTCCTTTGGCTGCGGGCCGCGAGCCTTCGTTGAAGCGCATGCAGCCCCACGTTTCGCTTCTCATGGGGACAGGGGCTGACACCCAGTTGATGGCTGAGCCTGGGTCTGTCCATGAGAATGTTGTGCTGTCAAGCGGCTCCCACACCATAAGCTGTGTTTGGTTGAGCCTGGTGTTACGTCTGTCAACTACAAGTGTTGTCAGCAGGGGGGCTCGAGACCTTTTTGAGGCAAACAGTGCGGGCTTCCCCGACCTCGCCTTCGCCAGGCCGGGTGTCACGTTGGTGCCTCCCACTCCTGCAAGATCGGCAGTGGTCTGGCAGGCGCGTGTGATTTGGGTGGTAGTAATATCACTGCAGGGCTACGGTGTGTAGGAACCCATGGGGGCCTCACACCTTGCATGTCCAGCTTCAGAACAACTCCTCAGCATGTTCTGGAGGGGTGTTCAGTGGGGGAGCTTTTGTCACCTAGTTTGATGTCACCTTACCCCGTATCAAACCGGCTCTTTCTGTCGGGGTCCCCCCTTGGGTGCGATTGCCTCGTGGGTTGTATCAGGGACCGTTGTCCCGATTCCACGGAAAGCCCTGCCCGCACGGTTGGCGGGTTCAGAGTTGGCTACGCACAGCAGGAGGGACCGGGCCACCTATCTACAGTTCCTTGCGGACCAGCGCTGAATGGCGGCGGGTGCGCTCTGGGATTATCATCACATATGGCTTCAGCAGTGCCATATGTCGAAGTGGATGGAGAGAACGCTGAGGCAGGGACTTGTATTTACACAACCCCACCCGTTTTCAGGTTTGGTACAGACCCTATTGTCAGGGTCACCAGCAGTGACAGCTCTGGTCAACTAGATCCAATCTCTGTGGATGAAGCAAGCCATCGTCGTGGCGTTTTCCTCCCGGTATTCTCTGGTGCCCGAGAAATCGGGATGGGGGGGTGTCAGACCCATGCTGGACCTGTCTCATGGGAAGGTTCAGCATTTTTTGGATCGTCTCCTACCTATTGAACACTGTCAGGTGGGGGCCTGGTTCTCCTCCATAGACCTGTAGGATGCGTATTCGCATCCCCGATCTTCCATCCTAGGGCTTACCTACGCTTCCTTTGCAGGGTTTAGCGTATGAGTACCAGAGGCTGCCGTTCGGCTTTTCTCTGGCTCCCCGCATCTTCACCAAGTGCGTGGAGGCCGCACTGGGGCCTCTGCGTCGTCAGGGGTTACGAAGTGTATTCTGCCCTGACGACGTTCTGTTCCTTGGCGGTCAAGGTGGATCGTCAGGTCTCATACCAGGCAGGTGGTGGAATTCCTACCAGCCTGGGGTTTGCTGTAGGCTGGAAGTAGAGTACTCCTCTTCCCAGTCAACGGGTGGGGTGCTATGGGCATCCCTCTCAGAGCGTGTTATCGGGAGGTTCCGTCCTAGGACGGTTACAGCGCTGTCCGTGATACGCCTGCTCGGTATGATGGCATCTGCTCATTCCGTGGTCCCTCTTGGCCTCCTCTTCACCCCAGGAGGAGGTTACGGAGGTGGTTTTTTTCCAGTATGGAAATAGACCCGTGAGAGGCAAGTGGAGGTAAGGTTCTCGTGTCAGTACTGGGGGACCTCGCCCCCTGGGGGGTCCCCATGGGCAGTAGGCTGTCAGACGTCACGTTTTTCACGACGCCTCCCTCGCTGGAGATGCGTCGGGCCTACGCAGTAGGGGGCAGCTGGCAAGCCATGCTGCCCGGTCTGCGCTACGTTCAATGTGTTGGTATTGAAGACGGTCCTTCTGGTCCTCAAACGGTGTTTGATCAGGACGGACAATACGACGTCAGCGTCGTATATCGACAGACAGGGAGGAGTACGCTTCCCCCGTCTGCACCGGGCGGTGGGTGGCTGGCTATGGGCGTTCTCCATCTGCGCAGCCTGAGGGCTCTCCACATCCCCGGCAGGGTGAATGTGGGTACAGGTGTGATGTCGCGGGCGGTCCTCACCCTGATGAGTGGGGATTACGTCCGGACATAGTCAGGCAGGTCTGGGACCGATGCCGTGGCCGCCTGGGATTCTTTCCCCCCATACATCTGTTAGGTCAGTTGTTGGGGCGGGTACGTTGAGGAGCGCAGGACCTTGATCCTGATTGCGCAGCTGTGTGGTTCCCGGTCCTGATCCAGCTCTTGGTACCCCCGTCGTGGCATGTTCCTTGGTCATCGCGGGCCCTCTCTCAAGCGCACGGGTCTCTGTGTTAGTTCCCTGTGCTGGGCCAGCCGCTGATGGTTTTGCTGGTGAGAGGGTGAGTCTGGAGAGGATGGATCCTTCGGTGGTTGACACCATCCGGAACGCGCATGCTCCCTCCACTATCGCGGTTTACGCAGGTAGGTGGCGTATTTTCCAAGAGTGGTGTAAGGCCACCCTCTTGTGAAGCGTTTCCTGCTTGGCGCTCGGCGCCTTAAGCCGGTGAAACGTTCTCTGTCTCCGAGTTGGGACCTTCAATTGGTCCTCGGCCGGTTGTCCGAGGCCCCGTTTGAGCCTCTTGAGCAGGCACCTTGGAACAGCTGTCTTCAAGACTGCGTTCCTGCTGGCCATCACCTCCGCTAAGCGTGTGGGTGAGCGTAGTAGATTAGGCCTGAGTGCCTGTCTATTCGTGTCAATAGCGGTGCAACTCTGAGGCCTAATCCAGTCTTCGTGCCAAAAAATATCCGGAGCTCTTTTCGCTCCAGGGATATTGTGGTTCAGGCGTTTCATCCGCCTCTTCTTGCTGGTGAGTTAGAGGCGAGCCTTCACCTGTCGTGTCCGGTCTGGGCTTTGGGGGTTTACCTCAGCTGGACTCAGGACCTCAGGGCTACCGATCAGCTCTTTGTCTGTTACGGTGGCTCTCGCGCTGGTAAGGCACTGTCGAAACAGCACCTGTCCCATTGGTTGTGTGAGTGCATGCTTACCAACTGTCCGTCTGCAACACTACTATCACCAACATCTAAGAAGGGAGATCCCCCCTTGAATGGCCCTTCTAAGGTTTCTCTCCTCCACACTGCCTGTGGAGCTTTTTTTCCCTATTGTTAGGTTTTAGTGAGTTTTTCCTTACCTTCGCGTGGGGTATGTCTGGGAGTGCTTGCATTCTTTCATTTATTTGCATTCATCTAAAAATGTTTGTACCTTATGGTGTTCTTGTTCTGTTCTTGACTTATTGTTATGTTTTCTTCTTGACTTGTTTAAAGAAGACCTGTACGGCCCATGGGGACATTAACGTGTGTTGTCGGGCCCTATAAATAAATTTGATTTGATTTAAATTTGATTTGATTTGTGCGAGCGCATTGCCCTTTGCTACACGTTGGCTGGGCTGGCCCCCCCTGGGGGTGTCAGGGCGCACTCCACTCGTGGGGTGGCGGCCTCTGCCACCCTGTTAGGAGGGGCCTCGGTGGAGGACATCTGTGCTGCGGCCTCATGGTCCTCCCCGGGTCCCTTTGTAAGGTTTTACCTCATGGACATGACTGGGGATTCTGTCTCCCAGGCGGTTCTGAGGTCTGGAACCTCCCCTGCTTCCCGCCTTTCGGTGGGTTAGCAGGGATGTGTGGGTGTGGGCCGCAAGGTGTTGTGTCACATGTGGTCCCGCCTGTGCTGTGCGTTTGGAAGTTTCTAGTTCCCTCTTATCGCACTTGGGTGGAGTTGACTGCCGCCCCCTCTTCACTAGGAAGGAGGAGTGACTGGACTCCCCTCCCCCCTGGTGTGGGCTTATGGGTCCTCAGGGGGTACATTTGTCGGGCCTCGCGTCCGCTCTGCCCCATATCTCAATATGGCGAAGAGCGGGACGCGATCGCCAGTACGAGTATATAATGATAGGTTATGTATATAACCTAGTTATATGAGTACTGGCTGAGCGTCCCGCTCTAGTGTGCCCTGAGGTCCCTTGGGGGGGGGGGGTTTCTGATGGAAAACTTTTCCAGAGGAAGGGCGAGTGGTGACCACGCCCGGTGTCTTATAGTAAGCCACTGGGGCAGGGCCTGGTCAAGTGCAAGGGTGCTTTGTTTTCATTCATGTAGTACAGTAGGTACTAGAGATGAGGTATATCTCAATATGGCGAAGAGCGGGACGCTCAGCCAGTACTCATATAACTAGGTTATATACATAACCTATCGTTCATTAGTCTCTCCATCTATGTAACTCTAACCAGTTCATTAATCTCTCATCTATGAAACTCTAACCAGTTCATTAGTCTCATCTATGTAACTAACCAGTTCATTAATCTCTCATCTATGTAACTCTAACCAGTTCATTAGTCTCATCTATGTAACTCTAACCAGTTCATTAATCTCTCATCTATGTAACTCTAACCAGTTCATTAATCTCTCATCTATGTAACTCTAACCAGTTCATTAATCTCTCATCTATGTAACTCTAACCAGTTCTGTATCATACTAGCTCACGCTCAGCGTCATATGCATATATCTCGCTTCAGCGTATATACACTGAATAATTTCAAAATGTACCTTTACATGCCAGCATTCATCTGGCCACACCCCCATCCGCTTACCTACATAAGCAGGGGTGGTGCCACACACTCATCTCCTTCTCAAATTTCATCACAAGCAACGTGCTGCTCACATGCCCACTTGACGTGAAGAAAAATATTTAGCTCTGAGGAAAGGATGAATAAGGAGATACGTTGACATCATATCTTTATTTTCTCTCTCACTTCTTTCGAGAACATACGGCGATATTGTCTTCGTACTGGAGTGTCTGGAAGATGGTGATCATTCTACAAACTCCACCGGTTTTTTCGTATTGGGGGTTCACGCCGCTACATACCTCCCAACTGCAGTCCTCTTTGCTGCGGCTGGACGGAGTGAAACCCTCCGACGGTGCAGCTGGACTGTAGTGACGCACCGACTGTTGTGAGAAGCGGTGCGTTCCAGGTTGGTGAGTAATGTTGCTTGCGAAATGCCACTTGTCTGTTAGTGCTATGGGGGCTAGCTGACAATGTTTACGAAAACCGGCCCCAGACTAGGGTCCTTGGTTCAGCCTTTTAGGCGACGGCGGAGGACCCTGGTCTGAAGCCCATTATAGGTAACTAGTGGGCCACGACCATTGACACTGGTGATCCCTGTGTTCTCTGGACGAGTGGATGTTTCTCTGTCACCATGAGGCCCCATCTGTCATATACAAATGAGAGTATACCCTCACGAGGAAACGTGGGCGTGGATGTTCGTTATCGGAAAATCTGTGTTCAAGTCAGCTACAGTCCAGATGGGACTTCTGCTGGCTCCGTCGGATGTTGGTAAAATCACCGTTGTAAAACTGTGTTAACATCTCGTTTCTCTTCTCTCTTAAACAGTGAGGAGGGTTTCAGACCGGCGGCATGTCTGAGTGTGGCTTGTTATATCATTGTGTACAAGTTCAGGTGATAGCTGCTTAGCTTGCGTGCTAGTTGTGGCCTACTGTTAGCCAGTCAGCTGTTAGCTGCGGCGTTAGCCTGTTATGTCACTAGGCTAGGAAACGTTAGCTTGCGTGCTAGTTTTGGCCTACCTAGGCTAGGCTAGGTAACGTTAGCTTGCTGCTATCGGCCGAGTGCGGCCGTTAGCTTAATGCTACACTGTTGAACGTGCTGTGACTATAACATGTTTTAAACACTCTTGACTATGACGTCATCTTTAACAGAGGATGTTCGTCGAACCTGCCCTGAGCCAGGCCGGCAAGGACTGCGTCAACAAGGAGCACCGTAGCGGCGGGTTGGAGCAGCGAGCTGCCCGTGTCGTCAAACACAGGAGGCTGTGTTTACTTCGGTGCCATTGTTAGAGACTGCACTTCGCTTGATTTGCGCTCCCGGTAGGCAAGGTCTTGACCAGGTCTTGAACACTTCTTCTTTCTTTCCCTTCTAAATGTTTTGTAATGAACGATGTTTTCCAAAACGTGTGTTGCAGCACTACATTTAGGATACGATGCGAGTTATGTGTGAATTGTCTTGTCACTGGTAGTAGCTTCTCCATGCAAATCGGGTTGTTTATTACAGATGTGAAAATGATCTGGTTTGTTGTGTTGAGAAACATCATATGTGTTCTTGTACTGTGCACTCACAACTAAGGGGGTTAAACTAACCTATAAAGCTATGCTTAGTGACATATGAGTAAAGAATGATTATTTTCTCAGCCTGTAATGACAATGAACAGTGTGTTCACATATTAACAGGTTTACCTGTTTAACTGGCCGTATTAAGGGTAAAGTAGGAGGGTTGTGTTTCCCCCCGGTTCCCTGGGGACTTCTTCATCCTCCTCTCAGACATGTTGTTACACTATTTTGTGTCACTGTGTGGTAGGGATACGATGTAACCCTTAGCTTGATTGCTGAGGTTGTGCTAAAACAGCTTGAGGAACTTTATTTTCCTAAAAGAAAAGATTGTTTGGTCGCTTTCGTGTGTGCTTAGCAAGGCCTGTGGCCGATACTAATCGAGAATTATGTATTCTCTCATTATGAAAAACGGCGTTCCTCTGTAGAGTGTTTTTGCCATTTTTTGTAGGTGATAATGGGTTGTGTGTGTCGTGTGACCTACAACTGGGTTGGGCTGGCCACAGAAGCACATGTGTAAGTTTGGTACCGGGGCTCTTGGAGGGCCCTCTCTATTCTGTGTTTTTTCCTTAGTAAAAATCAGATAGCAGGTTAGCACATGCGCTGTGTGAAGCAGTTAGACGCTTCATGGAGCTGACTATGACTGCGTCATTCTCTTTTTGTCATTACATCGTATCATGGGTGTGGGGTCGTAAAGGGGTGAACTGGTAACCTTTCCTCCCCCTTTTTTCTGTTGGTCAGGGGTAAACCCACCTGTCCTTCAAGGTTCCTGTCACGTTGCGGTTCGGCACGTTACAGGGTGAGGGGGGGGGGGGGAGTTTCCTGGTCCCACGCCCTGGAATATTGGGCGTGTGCACCGCAGAAATTCCCCCGCCATAGAGTACGTCACTGTGCGCGTCTCTGTTGGTAGGACTTCTGTGTGCTGTTCAGGTCCATATGATGGATCTGTTTCGGGAGGTGGTCAGGGCTCCTCCTCACGAAGCTCCTATTTGGGCCTTCTGTGAGTTGGGACTCTCCTTCCATGTGAGGGAGCCTCCTCAGAGTACAGAGCCTCCTCCTCAGATTGTCAAGGTGAGTGGAACCTCAAGAAGGAGTCCTACTCTATTGTGTGTGTATTCGATTCAATTCGATTATTGAGTGTGTATGGGTTCAGTGCCTCCTCCCCGGAGAGCCCTAAAACCAAACTTTTACATGGCTCAAGGTGCAATATATTCTTTTCAATCTGTACAGCTCGCGTGGGAAGTCTCTCTGGGGATTTCCGTCTCCTCTCTATGGGAGGGTGGTGGAATGTAAAAATGTAAACAATTTTTACCCCCGGCTGTGTAGACTGGGATACATACTGTTGGTGCTTCCTTCTTTTCTATTAAAAAGAGTTGGAGTTAGGAAGTATCACACCCCTCTTGTCGTTCCCCTGGGCACCTTGGGGATTCAATGACAGGTCTAAATAGCCTGTTCATTGATGTGGTTGTGTCCCGACGCACGCATAGTGCTAGCTCGGGGTGTTCTGTAATCAGGCGACTGACTGGCACGCCTTGGTTGCTTTGGGTTAAAACGGCGTTTTTATAAAGCAACTGGGATGGAGGTTTTTCCTCTTCCGACGACCTGTTTTAGTTGTCGACGGATTCCCGTTCATATCTGGGGGATGATGACGGAATGGATCTGAACATATGTAGAGGGGTCTCACGCCCTGGGGGTGGGCCACCGGGCGCGGTTCGCCCCGAACGTCTGGGTGGCGCCTTCTTTTCATGTTTAAGATCAACACGCATATCTGCCCCTTCTCCTGGAGTAGGCATGTCGGCGTGGTTAGGGCACGGGACTGGTTCTGGTCACGCTGGTCCGGATCAGTTGAACCCGTTGTCCGCCGGGGATGCAGATCTGCTGTTCTGGTACCCTGAGGGACTTGGGCTTTTTTCAGGGGGAAAAATGCCAGGTCGGTCCGGGTGTCACAGGGTTAAGCGCTATGGAGACCCTGGTTGGGTACATTTTTTACTCAGCACTGTTGTAATGGCTTACGGCCATGCCAACCTGTACACGCTCGATCTCGTCAGATCTCGGCCGCTACGCAGGTTGGTCCTGGTTAGTACTTGGTTGGGAGACCGCCTGGGAATACCAAGTACGGTGTGCTTGGGGCTGGTTCTCCATTCTTTTCGCTCCTCTCTCACGCATGGCGAGGAGGGGCCTGTTGGGGTGGTCTTTGACCTCCTCTGGTGACCCTGTGCTTCCCGTATCGCCGGGCCCGGTCCGAAGTAATGTTTCGTCGACCCGTAGGCCTGGGATAACCCTTTTTTGGAAACTGAAACACGTGTACTGCGGTATAGCCAGTGTGTATCCGCAGGTGTGTCTGCTGCCGCTGTGTGTTGACTGCACAAGAGCACGCGATGTGAAAAGCGACAATATTCGCGATGTGAAAAGCGACAATATTATTAAACAGCAGCGAGCAAAGCGTGTCTCATCAGGAAGCGAGCGTCAAATTGAAAGCGGCAATCAAGTCCATGCCGCGCACACGTCAACACACACAGCAGCAGCAGCGGTGGATAGGGGGGCGGGTCAATCAGAGGAACCCGGAAACCGAATTCCGTTGCGGAAAGTATACACGCGTCAGGGACAGGTGATCTCCCGCATCATTGGCATTACCCCCGCCTACGTGCAAGTCACGCGGGTGGTGGGTTTGGTCGAGGGACTGAAGGAAGGGGTGCCTCGGCTTGATAGCCCGATGGCGTCTCTCCTTTGTCCTGAGGTGGTGTGGGAGCCGTTGCGGAAGCCGGTTCCCCAAGGGAAATCGGCTAGGCAGTTGGCCAACTGGAGTGATCAGTCATTTATCGCCTCGACTCAGAGCCTAGCTGCGACGTCCACCATTGCGCAGCTAGCACGCTTTATGTCAGGGATGATGGCGGGCGGTACGGTGCCAGACGAACAACATCAGTTCCTGCACGCCCAGGCGGCTGGAGCCATCCTGCACCTAGTACAGCTGCAGGCAATTGCCGCCGGGAAGATACGCGCCCTGGCCACTCTGTCCCAGCGCCACCTTTGGCTGCAGCAAGCGCGGGTGCCGGAGCGGAAGAGACTTCCTTTGCTCACGGCCCCCCTCTCCGATGCTGGGCTCTTCGGGTTGGCGATGCAGCTGATGACGGCGGCTTGCAGGGAGATGGAGGAGGAGCGTGCAGTGCTCCAGCCCCATTTCCCCCCACCCGATGTTGCCGGTGAGGTTCGACGGAGGCCACGTCGTCGGGGACCTGCGACCGTCGCCACCGCCACCACCACCGCCACTGCTGGACCTTCGGCCAAGAAGGCCAGGAGGAGAGAGGGTGCCTCGACCGCCGCAGCTAGCCAACCCACGCCCGGAGGTGACGGTAGGGATCATCGTGACCAGGCACCCCAGTACCGTCCCTCCGGGCCTAAGGCTCCCCATGGGGGCAAGCACCAAGCTGTTCATGGCAGGCCCCGCTAAAGTGACTTTCCCCTCCTGTTTACCCATAGGCGGAGTTTGAACTTGACGCCAGGGGGTGCGACTGCTTGGCGAACTATACCCGCGCGTGGACGAAAAATATACCAGGCTATAGATATCAATTTTCCCGAAATAACGCTACCTGCCTCGACAAAATTCGTGCATTGGTTATCCAGATACATTAATTATCATCTCAGAATAAGTGGCTTTGTATCGCGCTGCTGCTGCTGCTGCTGGCCGCGCGTTGCCGTTAACCCTTTCACTGCCACACTACAGAAGGTTCGCCTTATAATGTGACATGATTACTACTATAAAATGAATGTATTGTAAAACAAAACATAATAGAATTCAGATTTGTTTCTCACAATTATTATAATTTTATTAAAATAAAAATAATCTTGATTTAAAAAAAAAAAAAAAAAAAAAAAAAAAGGCAATTTCACCCCCGGCCACCAGGGGGTGCAATGCACCCCCTGAACCCCCATAAACTCCGCCCATGTGTTTACCCCTGTTCCCTTCCCCGCCCCAAATATGATTTTGTACATTAACGGTTCCCGGTCGCGGCTCACGGCGCCATGATGAAGTGACGTCATCAGTTTGTGACGCTCTGTACTGAAAACGTAGTCCATTTCCGGGTTTTTTTCGGCGTGGCATTATGACGTGGCCTTGAAACTACACGCTACTTTTTATTTTGTGTTGATAAACCAATAAATGACTGAACGGAAAATATTGGGAGGAAGTGACGAAGGAGGCGGAAGTTTACTGCCAGAAAAAAACAGTAGAAGAAGCCTACACATGAGCGGGAAATTCGTCCACTAGATAATCTCTGTCGGACAGTTAGTAGTTAGTAGTTCGACTTTTATAACAGTAGTAGTAGCAGTAGTAGTAGCAGTAATAGTAGTGGTAGTAGTAGTAGTAGCAGTAGTAGTAGTTGTAGTAGCAGTAGTAGTAGTGTTAGTAGACATTTTAGTAGTAGTAGTTTGAGCTATCCTGTGCTAACGTTGACGATCCATCTTTTGTTGGTGATGGTGACTAGTTTTCAAGTTCAAGTTTCTTTAATAGTTGTCATACAGAAGTACAGAATACTTTTATACAAAATGCTTCTTACTGTTGCACTCCAGAGACTGTGCAAGACAAGATAAGTATGAAATAAAATAACATAGTAAAATTAGAAGTAAAAAAAATTAGGTCACAGTGTTCAGTTTAGACATATGTACAATGTTCGATGCAGAATAGACGTAGTTACCATACAATATACAATACTGTGCAGTGTACTAATATACAATACTATATAGTGCAAGGCAGAAATGGAGAAATGGGACGAGGTGCAATTTAGGTACAATTCACAGTAGGTGTACGAGTTGTAGTGCAAATCCTTTATCAATAAATATAAAGTGTAAGTGTGTTTGTGTGATCTAAAGTGTGGAGAGTGGGTGCTGCAGTGTGTTGTTTGTTTGAGTGAGTGTGTGCGTGTGGGTGTGTGTGCTGTGTGCATTTGATGGTTGTTGCATAGTGATTATTGTTCGTTTAGCAGCCTGATGGCCTGGGAATAGAAGCTTCTTCTGAGTCTTTCTGTGCTCGCCTTAAGACTCCGGTATCGCTTGCCTGACCGCAGCAGTTCAAAGAGGCAGTTGTTCGGGTGGCTCGAGTCCTTAATAATTCTCTTAGCCTTCCCCTTGCACCGCTTGTTGTAAATGTTCTGGAGGGTGGGAAGCCCCCCTCCAATTGTGCGTTCGGCTGAACGTGTCACTCTTTGTAGTCTGCTACGGTCTTGTGCAGTGCTATTCCCAAACCAGGAGGTGATGTTGCCGGTCAGGATGCTCTCTATTGTACATGAGTAGAAGTTCCTAAGGATCTTCTGACTGACTTGGAACTTCCTTAGGCGCCTGAGGAAGTAGAGGCGTTGTCGTGCCTTCTTCACAACACTGTCAATGTGTGTGGTCCATGTCAAGTCCTCGGATATGTGGGCTCCGAGGTACTTGAAACTGTTCACTCTCTCAACCGGTGCCCCGTCGATGCTGAGGGGGCTGTAGTCCTTGACCCCCGACCTCCTGAAGTCCACAATCATCTCTTTTGTTTTGCTGACGTTCAGGGAGAGGCAGTTCTCCTGACACCACTGTGACAGGTTCTCTACCTCTTCCAGGTAGGCCCTTTCGTCGTTGGCAGAGATCAGGCCCACCACTACTGTGTCATCAGCAAATTTGATGATGGTGTTGTTGTTCCGCTGTGCTACGCAGTCATGTGTGTACAGGGAGTAGAGGAGGGGGCTCAGAACACAGCCCTGGGGGGCCCCTATGTTGAGCGTGATGGATGAGGAGGTGCAGTTGCCGGCTCTTACCACCTGGGGTCTGCCCGTCAGGAAGTCCAAGACCCACTGGCAGAGGTCATAGTTCAAGCCCAGGTCCCTGAGCTTGGCTATGAGTTTGGAGGGGACTATGGTATTGAATGCTGAGCTGTAGTCGATGAACAGCATTCTCACATAGTCCACTGATGATGACAACAATGAAAGGTAAAGACACTTATTTTGGACTTTGATTGCTTTTGTTTTAGTCAGACTTGTTGGAAAAGGCAAAGAAAGGCTTTCACATGATAAGTGCACATGATGAATGTACAGGATAAGTGTACATGATAAGTGTGCATCAAGAGAGTCCTTGTTGAATGTTGAATGTCTACAGTGAGGAGGAGCAAGGAGCAGAAGGAGCAGAAGCCCTGCCTTCAATCAGTTCAGTGAGACATGGAAGGAGGGCTAACCAAGACAGGTGAGAGACTTATTATTATTATTATTATTATTATTATTATTATTATTATTATTATTATTATTATTATTATTATTATTATTATTATTATTATTATTATTATTATTATTATTATTATTATTATTATTATTATTATTATTATTATTATTATTATTATTATTATTATTATTATTATTATTATTATTATTATTATTATTATTATTATTATTATTATTATTATTATTATTAGTGCTTTTGTTTTAGTTATTACTCTGTTCATAAAAGTTGAAAATAATGTATTTTTTACATGTCATTGTCTACAGCAATGATTTGCCTGGGACATCTAGGGGGCAGGGCGTGCCCAAGCCCGATCCAGGTCAAGAAATGACCCAGACAGGTGAGAGACTTATTATGGATGTTTATTGCTTTTTTATTATTACTAGGTTTGCAGACTTTGTACGCAATATATACAGAATGGCATATTGAGTGTATATACAGTGTGTGTGTGTTGTATGAGCAGTGTTTTATATGTACAATGTGTGTGCCATTTATGTGCAGACATGATGAGCAGCCTGCTCCAGTCCGAGGCAGGACAACCCAGGCCAGGCCAAGACGTCCAGCCCAGGCAGGAGATCAGGCAGGAGATCAGATGCCCTGGAAGACCGACAGTGATCCTGATCCAGCCCCTCAGCCCCTCCGGTTCATGCCGCGCAGACCCCCAGGACCGCAGCTAGACCCCCATGCCACGTATACACAGGTAACACCTGTCAAAAGGCGTTACAGTTTGACAGGTGCAATATTTTTTTTGGATACACCTCAGGCATCCTGCACTCTATATGACTGCACTCTAGTCATATGTGTACTGTATATATGTATATTGAATATCCCACAATTTAATTATTTAATTATTATTTACTTTTTTACTGTAAAACTTTTTTTTTAACTTTTTTTTGGTAAAAAAATTACCTTTACTGACTTGTATAAAAAAAGCATGCTGGTGATAATTTCCAGTTGAGAATCAAAATTTCGTCTGTGTTTATTACCTGTGTATGGAGAAAATAATGATTTGTAAATTGAATTCTGATCTGTTCTCTTTTGTTTATGTAAATATGCTACCTGAGGGTGCATTTCCACTGTTTTATATCCTTGATTTGATATGTTTGCATTGGTTCATACTAAAAAGAACACATTTTCTCAATCCGATTTTGTGTTTTGTGTTGTACATTATGCAGTATACAGTATATACAGTATTATACAATATGAAAACTAACTGTCAGGTCATATATGTGAGGCTGTGCTGAAAAAAAAGATACCAAACATACCATGGTAAAACATTTTAAAATGGGAATTATACAATTTAAATCAAAATTAGCCAAAACATTGAAATATCCCAGGACCTGGAAGTAAAAGAAGGGACTATTTTTTGTTACAAACTGTGTGTTTATTCACTGCATATGTTGGGGATACGATGTGTAGAACCTTCGCCTAGTTGTGGGGTTGATAGGAGAGCTGGACTTTAGTCTTTAGCTGGTCGCTACATATATATGTGTGCTTAGCAAGGCCTGTAGCTAACACTCGGTCGAAAGGCTTTTTTCTTTCCTCGTCCTGAAGAAATATGTTTCTTCCTATAGTGATAAAGATTTACCGTTGTATAAGGGGGTTGTGTGTTCTGTTACGTTTGAAACAGTGGCATTGAGCCACAACACTGTAGTGTTGGCCTACAGAAGTACTCGTGTGTGTAGTTGTACCACGGCCTTATAGACCTCTCTCTCGATCTTCTGTGTTTTTTCTTGAAACATAAAACACGGGTGTCGTGTTCACACATAAACCTTGGCCTTGTTATAAACCCTGTTCGCAGACGTGTTGTCGTCTGTGGCTAGCGTGCGTTGGGTTAGCTTATCCTGTTAGGATATACGCTGTTTCATTAGCATGCTGGCTACATAGGTATCATCATGGCTTGTTTACTATCGTATACGGGGTATGGGATCATGATTGGTCAGTGCGGCACAGGGTAGAGAGAGGGGGGGGGGGTAGGGAATTCCCTGACTCCTCGCCTATCATGGTCGGTTGAGTCATGGGATTCCCCCCCGCTATAGAATACGTCACTGGGCGCGTTTCTATTGGTCGCCGACTTCCGTGAGTTCTTTACAGGCCCCATGGGTGGTTCTCTGTTATTGTCAAGTCGGTGTTGCGGTGCATAGGAACTCGAGACTTCTGCTACGCTCTGTATATATGTAGCTTGAGCCTTTGGTCACGTGGCTCAATGTTACATAAACTTTTCAAATTGTTGCTCACGTGGGAAGTCTCTCTGGGGGTTCCCCGTCCCCTCCTTTATGGAGCAGGTTGACGGGGTATTAGGTTTTTCCTCAGCCGCGTCGCATGGGACCCATGTCCGTATTTCTTTCTGTGAAAAAAACGGCTTCTTGTCGTTCTCCCAGGCGGCTTGGAGGAACGGTATCTGGTTTCTTGTTAGACTATCCATTGATATGTTTTGGGTCTCGACGCGTACATAGTGCTGGCCCTGGGTGCTTCTGATAGGAACCAGGCATGGGCTTGCGCGCCTTGGTTACTCATCATTGAAACTGTGTTTTTATGGGGCAACTGGGATGGAGTTTGTCTCTTCCGAGCGCCAGTGTACTAGGCTTGTCTCGATGAATTCTCGTTCATATCTGGGGGATGTTAACGGAATAGATCACACACACAGCACAGCAGGAGAGAGGACATTGGACGAGAGGCCAGGGGGAGGGATTTGCAAGGTGAGGGACAGGATCTCTGCATGAGGCTAGTTAAGGTTCATTACTGGGATAAAATTGTGACTTGATTAATGGGTGTACGCCCTCTGACGTAGATCCTCTCTCTCTCTCTCTCTCTCTCTCTGTCTCTCTCTCTCTCTCTCTCTCTCTCTCTCTCTCTCTCTCTCTCTCTCTGTCTCTGTCTCTCTCTCTGTCTCTCTCTATCTCTCTCTGTCTCTCTCTGTCTCTCTCTCTCTCTGTCTCTGTCTCTCTCTCTCTCTCTCTCAATTCAATTCAATTCAATTCAAATAGGCTTTATTGGCATGAAATATCAACATACTTATTGCCAAAGCAAGTCCAACATACAAACAATAACATATATATTATTAAGCAATAAAACATACCATAATATTAGCAATAAGTAAAACAATCAACAGAAACATATTAAATTACAAAATAAACATTCCATCGGGTAGTCATTTTACAGATGTAGCCACCCAGATACATGTATTTACAGGGCTTGTTCTCTTATTGTATGACAACCATCTACATATTTTGCAGCTAATACTGTACACTGACTTTTCTCCCCACATATATATAACAGCTTTTGATTATCAGGGAGATGGATAAACTGTGGATCAATTTTATTTATTTTATAAAAGAAAACTTCTCTTAAATCCTTGTATTTTTCACAGTATAGTAGGAAGTGAGGTTCTGTCTCAACATCCCCCTGATGACAAAGTGAACACAGCCTGGCCTCTCTGGGCAGCCAGTTCTGCCTGTGACGGCCTGTTTCTATGGCTAGACTATGTCCACTCAGTCTGTACCGTGTCAATGTCTTTCTTAATTTTATATCATTCACAGTAGTCAGGTATTCTGCCACCGTGTACTCTCTGTTTAGGGTCAAATAGAATTCTAATTTACTTTGAGATTTGGTTGATTTGTTCCAATATTCTATATAGTTTTCTTTTTGTTTTGAGGTTATTTGGTTGGGCCAGATTTTTTGGTATCTGTCCTGAGGCATTTGTGGGCAGAGATTTCTGACTAGCTGGCAGAGGGGACTCTTATCTGGGTTCATCTCTTGGCTCTGAAGGGCTTTGTAGTGGTAGGAGTGGGGGTCACTTGATTGGAGGTGTGTGTAAAATTTTATGGCTCGCTTTTGAATTTGAATGATTAGGGGGTATTGGCCGAGTTCTGCCCTGCATGCATTATTGGCAGTGTGTCTGTGGACCTTAAGTAGGTTTTTGCACAATTCTGCATGCAGTACTTCTAATGGGTGTTTTTCCCATTTTGGGAAATCTTGGTTAGTTAATGGACCCCACACTTCACTGCCATATAATATTATTGGATTTATTACGGAATTTAGAATTTTGAGCCAGGTCCTAATTGGGATGTCAATTGGAATTTTCCTTTTGATGGCATAAAAAGCCCTTCTTCCCTTCTCCTTCAATTCATTCACAGCCATATTGAAGTTTCCATTATGATTTATTTTCAATCCCAAATATGGGTAGCTTTTTGTGTTTTCTAATATGTGTGTGCCTAATTTAAATGTATTATGTGAACTCTGAGACTCGTGTCTCCTTTGAAAGATCATGACTTTAGTCTTCTTCATGTTTACGTTCAGAGACCATGTCTGACAGAACTGGTGGAGGATGTCTAGGTTCTGTTGTAGACCCTCTTTAGTGGCTGACAGCAGAACCAGATCATCTGCGTACATCAGTAATTTTACATTGGTATCGTGCAGAGTCAGACCGGGTGCAGTAGAAAGTTCTAATAACTTTGCTAATTCATTTATATATATATTGAACAATGTTGGACTTAAATTGCACCCCTGGCGGACTCCGCGACCCTGGGTGAAGAAATTTGTTCTTTTATTTCCAATTCTAACAGCACATCTGTTTTTTGTGTACATGGATTTGATCAAGTCATATGTATTTCCTCCAACACCACTTTCTAGAATTTTGAAGAAAAGACCTTTGTGCCAAATTGAGTCAAAGGCTTTTTCAAAATCGACAAAGCAGGAATATATTTTGTTTTTGTTCTGTTTTACGTGAATGTCAATTAGGGTTTTAAGAGTGTATATATGGTCAGAGGTACGATAATTTGGTAAGAATCCGATTTGGCTTTTACTTAGAACGCTGTGTTCTGTAAGGAATTCTATGAGTCTGGTGTTGATGATACTACATAGAAGTTTGCCCAAATTACTCGTCACACAGATACCCCTATAGTTTTTTGGGTCATGTTTATCTCCACTCTTGAAAATTGGGGTTATGAGTCCTTCATTCCAGATATCAGGAAAATAGCCTAGATTTAGTGTCAAATTGAATAATTTTAAAATAGCCAATTGGAATTTTTCAGAGCTGTGTTTAATCATTTCATTTAATATGCCATCTGTACCACAGGCCTTTCTAGCTTTAAGGCACTGGAGTTTTGATTTCAGCTCTTGTTCTGTGATTGGGAAGTCTAAAGGGTTTTGATTATCCTTTATGATATTTTCCCATTTTTGTAATTTTTCACATATCTGGCTGGTTTCCGTTTTTGTATTTAGGGGTACAGTTGTAAAGAGTGATGTGAAGTGGTTTGTCCAAACATCCCCATCTTGGATAGCCATTTCTTCCGGCTTATCTTTATTCAATGAGTTCCAGTGGTCCCAGAAGGAGTTAGAGCTTAGAGAGTCCTCTATTTTGCACAATTGTTTATTTACGTGATTGTTCCTTTTAATTCTGATGGTCTTTTTGTAGTGTTTCAATGATTCACAGTATTGGAGGCGTAGGGTGTCATTTTGTGGGTTTATGTGTTTCTGGTTTGATATTTTTCTTAGCTGTGTTCTAAGAGCTTTACATTCTTTGTCAAACCATTGGTCCTTTTTAGTTTTTCTCTGTTTGTTACCTGATAGTTTTAATTTGGACTTTGTTGCAGTTCTTTCAAATATATAATTGATGTGTTCTACAGCTAGGTTTACTCCTTCAACACTGTTAGAGTATGGCATGGCTAGGAACGTATCTAACAGTGATTGTGTCTCATCACTGGCGATGGCTCTCTGGTAGTCCTGCATGCTGTTCTGGGACCATCTGTAGTATTTGGGGATGTTGTATAGTTTACTGGGCTGTGTAGGGGGATTTTTGAGAGACTCAGTTCTTTTCATGTATGCCGTGATCTGACTGTGGTCGGAGAGTGGGGTCAGGGGTTTGACTGTGAATGAACTGAAGGATACTGGATCCAGATCTGTTATCATGTAATCTACTGTGCTGCTGCCAAGGGGTGAGCAGTAAGTGTACCTTCCTTGTGAGTCCCCTCTCACACGCCCATTGACAAGGTAGAGACTCAGTCCTCTACACAGTTGTAATAAATCCTTTCCATTTTTGTTTATGGAAGTGTCATGGTTATTTCTAGGGGACTGGTTTACATGGTTGCATATGGTGTGGTCAGATATGAAATTGTCTCCATGTGTACTGGTGAAATCAGGGTGGGTTCCCGTTCGGGCGTTGAAGTCACCGCAAACAAGCACATGACCTTGACTTTGGTAAAGACTTATTTCTGATTCAAGGTTGGAGAAGATGTCGTCTGAGTAATATGGAGACCCAGTGGGTGGTACGTAAATTCCACAGATAAATAGGTCTCTCTGAGAGGGGATTACTTCTTTATTTAGTTTTAACCAAATATGATTGTTCCCGGTTTTTAGAATCTGTATTGACTGGTGGAGTTGTGATTTGTACCAAATTATCAATCCCCCTGAGTCTCTGCCCTGACTAATATGTTTCGTTTTATTCGATGGCAAAATGACTTCTCTATAGTGAGGAGGGCAGTGTGTGTCTACATCTTCTCTGCACCATGTCTCAGTTAGGATTAAGAGGTCATTGTTTGTTATAGCCTGTAAAAAATCTGAGTCTCTACTCTTAAGGCCGTATGTTGAAGAGCAAAGACCCTGTATGTTCCAGCAACTAATGGCGAATGATTGCATTTTGTACAAAAATTATATAAAGGTATAAAAGGTTATAACTAAGGTATAAGGGTATTCAGTCAATGAAAAATATATATAAAGGTGTTCAAAGGTATAAAGGTTATAGGGTATAAAGGTATTCAGTCAATGGACGAACATCACAGAATAAATTCAACAACAACAAAGGCGACAGCCTTTATACATTGTCTCTCTCTCTGTCTCTCTGTCTCTCTGTCTCTCTGTCTCTCTCTCTCTCTCTCTCTCTCTCTCTCTCTCTCTCTCTCTCTCTCTCTCTCTCTCTCTCTCTCTGTCTCTCTCTCTGTCTCTGTCTCTCTGTCTCTCTGTCTCTCTCTCTCTCTCTGTCTCTGTCTCTGTATCTGTCTCTCTGTCTCTGTCTCTGTCTCTGTCTCTCTCTCTGTCTCTGTCTCTGTCTCTGTCTCTGTCTCTGTCTCTCTGTCTCTGTCTCTGTCTCTCTCTCTGTCTCTCTGTCTCTCTGTCTCTGTCTCTGTCTCTGCTAGGCTAATAGGCTACTGGCTACTAGGCTATTAGTATACTAGGCTAATAGACTACTAGTCTAGTAGGCAACTAGGCTAATATACTACTAGCATAGTAGCATATTTGCCTACTAGACTAGTAGTATATTAGCCTAGTTGCCTACTAGACTAGTAGTATAGTAGCCTAGTATACTAATAGCATAGTAGCCAGTAGCCTATTAGCCTAGCAGAGAGACAGAGAGAGAGACAGAGAGAGAGAGAGAGACAGAGAGAGAGAGAGAGAGAGAGAGAGAGATACA